>NC_064264.1:32260000-32948000 GCF_003254725.2 Canis lupus dingo | reverse complement strand
AAACAGAATCAACTCTAGAGAACAAGTTGTTGGTTACTACAGAAGAGGTGGATGGGGTCGGGGAGGTGAAATAGGTGAAGGGATTAAGTGTACACTTATCAGGACACCTAGGTGGCTCAGCAGTTGAGCATCTGCCTTTGGCTCCGGGTGTGATCCCAGAGTCCTGGGATCCAGTCTCACATCAGGGTCCCTGAGTGGAGCCTCCTTCTCTCTCTCTCAGCCTGTGTCTCTGCCTCTCTCTCTCTCTCATGAATAAATAAATAAATCTTAAAAAAAAAAAGAGTATATTTATCATGATGAGCACCAAGTAATGAATTGTTGAATCACTATACTGTACACCTGAAACTAATATAACACTATGTTAACTATACTGTAATTAAATTTTTTTAAAAAAAGAAAAAAATTAAAAAGGGTATCATTTACTGTAAACACATGGGGGCAAGTGTTGGGGAAGGTGCTGTGGGTTCCAGCCTCAGTGGGACAGATGTAAATGATGACAGGTGATAGAGTCCCAGAGAGAAAATGGCAAGATGAGTTTCCAGCTTGCCTAACCTTTTGAATTGGGAAAATTTAAGGCTGAAGATAGACTGAGAAGGGACACAAAATAAGTAACACAAACTTCCAAACTCCCAGTTTATGCTTAGAAAAGGAGGCTTCCTTATAATTCAAAATACACTTAAAACTGCCATAATTTAGATGAGAAAATTTTATTACTATCCAGGCTCTATCTTTTGGTAGTTGAAGTCATAAAGCCGTGAAAGCAAATGTTTTCCAAAGAAAGTTTATATACAGTAATAAGGAAAATGGGTCAAGAATGAAACCAAATGGAAGAGTAAGACTGGCTCTTAAATTGTTTCAGGGAACAGACCACTTAAGAATCTGATTATGGCTCTAGACGCTCTCTCCAGAAAAAAATATTCACACAAATTTTAAGCATAGAATTTTTTTTAAGATTTTATTTATTTATTCATGAGAGACACACACAGAGAGAGAGAGAGAGGCAGAGACACAGGCAGAGAGAGAAGCAGGCTCCAAGCAGGCAACCCAACATGGGACTCGATCCCAGGTCTCCAGGATCACACCCTGGACAGAAGGCGGCGCTAAACCGCTGAACTACCGGAGCTGCCCTTAAGCATGGAATTTAAAGAGATTCACTGTCTCCATGATTCAAAGATTCAAAGCCAAGAAGAGGGGAAAAGTGACACAAATAACCAATATACATTTAACTATTATAAATCCTAACCTTTCCAAGAATGCAAACAGTAAATGAGACCCTCAGGGTTTTTGTTTTGTTTTGTTTTCCTGCCATTAAGAAGACACTCTAGTGTTTCTCTGAGAGAAGAGACACTGAGAATTGGAAAAGGTAACACAATGTTAGTGTCAGTTATACTACGATAAACAAAATGTACATACATCCCTTGCATGAGATTCCATACATGTACAATTCCATTAAATGGAATACTATACAGCAAAGATGAACTACAATACATGCTGCCTAGAACATGAATGGCACCACAATACATTAATTACACTGTGTTAAAGAAAGTAGACACAGAAAACTATACATTGCAGGATTCCATTTATAGGACAGGTTTGGTAAAGGCAAATTTAGAGAGAATGCAGATTAGTAATTGCCTAGAACTGGAAGTGGGAATGGGTTCTTCCTTAGACACAAGGGAACTCCTGAACATGACAGAATGGTTCTGAAACTGGATGGTGGTGATGGGTGCAAAATCCTACAAATTTACTAAAATTTTTTCAATTTATACTTATGACAGGTGAAAATTTTGTTTGTAAGATACACCTCAATAAAGCTTTTTTTTTTTTTTTTTTTTTTTTTTAAAGATGTCTCTGGAAGCAAAGAAACACTTCAGGATTTTAAAATGTGTTGATATTTGATACACATGGCTTCATGATATTTGAAATTTACATTATAAAATCCTTCTGTGTCAAATTATGGACAGATTAACTCTTTTCAAGGAGTCCTACTACATAGACCCAATGAATTGCCTTTATATTTCTGAAGATTAGGCAAATAACGATCTTTCATTAACTATCCTAGAAATCATTACAGTAACTTCCTGTGGTCAGTAGGGAATATAGAACTATGTGGGGCTGATATCCTGAACAGCTATTCCATGAGGATCATTCCATTGTGCTACTACCCCTTAGATAGTTGGTGTGGTTTGGCTTAACATAAATAATTTTTTTTATCCTCAGTATTTGCTTAAGTAGAACCACCATTGTTACACTATTAGGTTGAATTTTAGGACTTTGGCTTGTTTTGCTGGATTTTAGTACATTTATATTTGGCTTTCTTAGGAATTAACCACAGACCATTAGTGAAAACAATACAGCGGCCTGGAAAGCCTTACAGAAAGTCTTGGCAAAAATAGTTGAGGAGGTTCTTACCAGAGTTTCCCAGACTTTTGCCCTAAATTCACCCGATACAATGACAAATATATCTGTTTTTTAAAAACCAGATAAAAGGAAAAGTGCCTGGAAATATTTCTGCAGGAATCCTTGGAACTCTCTTCTCCCCTCCCTACTACCTGTTCCATGACATGACATCCCACTAGGTGCACTTGGCTAGATACCAAAGCTGTACTATTTTTAAAAAGAAAAAAAAATAGTTCCATTCTCTATAAATAAAGGAGATTTGGTATCTTTTTTAAAAATTTTATTTATTTTTGTTAAAGATTTTATTTATCCATGAGAGACACACAGAGAGAGAGAGGCAGAGATGTGGGCCCCCTCTGGGGAGCCCGATATGAGACTCGATCCCAGAACCCCAGAATCACAACCTGAGCCAAAGGCAGATGCTCAATCACTGAGCCACTCAGGTGCCCCTCTTTTAAATTTTAAGTATACCTGCAATCTATCACTATCTTCAAGATTCTGATGAGTGCAGTAGGGAGGGATATAAGAATATATCAGTGAAGAGGAAGGCTATCTTTGGAAATTTTTGACTTAAACCTCATGTGGGTTACAGCTGGGGGTGAAGGGTAGCAAATGTCCTTTGAAAAATCTACCCAGATTAGTCTGCCCAGAAGAGTTAATATTTTTCTCCTTAATATTCCCATATCACCTTGATTATAACTCAATTTTGGTGTTTATCATAATGCACTGCTGTCTTTCTCCTAAACTAGATTAAATGCCTCAAAGATAAAATTGTATCTAACACACTGTTCTATCCATAGTTCCTGGCATACTGCCTTTCACATGGTATGTGTTCAGTGGAGATCTAGAGAATTAATGTATCTAATAAAACTGTTAAAAGCTATTATGGAAGTATTATAAATAAAAGTAATTATGTCATGAAATGAATTTATGGGAACAATTACATTGATTAACAACACATTTTACCTAGAGAGAGAATGTTCTTATTTGAGGAGTTTATCGGATTGTATACTCAATAGCCACATATTTATTTTTGTAAGCCAGTTGTTTCTGTTAATATGCAGCATACAATATGCCTTCAGCAACCAAAAAGAGTCATGTTATCACCAGAGGTTGGTCTAATTAATGTCATATCAAAGAAACTTCCAAGCATGCCGTAGTAATGCTTATGTAAACTTTCTCCCTAGTCATTATATTGAGTCTAGATATAGGGCTTGCTGTATGTGGGCTTCTAATTCTTTGTACTGTTCCTTTTATCTCTAGCAGTTGCCACCAGTTTCGCAAACCAGTCAACCTGTTATGGCGAGGTCAATATTTGTTAAAACTAGTTAATAGTTTATCTTGAAATATTAAAGGTACCTTACCAATATTGTAAGATATTTAGATCTGACAGGAGCAATGTGCTTTTGGAAAAAGTCTAATAAAATCTACCAAATAAGCAATGTCATAAACCAAGCCGATGAGATCATCTCAACTCAGTCTCATGATTTTCACAGGAAAGTGGAACTCTGTTGACTAAAGGGTCACTGGTATGAGAAAAAATGGAAGGCAAATACACCAGGTCAGTTATATGAGGCTAGCTTCTATTACACCTGAAGTATATTAAGAAAGCAGACTCTATTGATTAAATAAGTTACCACTTGTTATTTCATCACGGTGAAACAACAGGAAAGCTAGATCTAAAAATCAACTGACATAGATCTGCCGATGAATACCTTGCAGAGGAAATGGCTGCATTCCAGCAACTGCCATTTGGTGACACTTCATTGAGAAACAGAGATAAGGAACAAAAGAAATTATTGTGAACTTTCTTTATCCTGGATAGTTAAAGAGGATGTTTACTTCCACTCACCTTAATGACCACATATCAGAAGTTCAATATCTGACCTAAAGTAAACAGACCTTCTCATGATTTATTTCACTGTGTTTCACTTTTTCATGAAGATTCCATTGAGTCTGAAGCCTGGAAAGATGTGAATGGTCCTAAGCAACCGGGGAGCTCAAATGCTCAAGTAGAAAGATAGCATGGCTCCTTGTTCAAACACATTTTTCCAAAGTAATCCACAGTGGCAGCAGGAGAGAAAATGGTGCCCCTTAGAAAATAAGGACTTGGCTAAAGTTAAACTAGCTTTAATAAAGAGCCTAAGAGAGAAACTCAAAAGAATGCTTGAAAAATGGTCTTAGAGAAACTCAACCACCACCTCTATTCCTCTGCTAGATGAGAACCAAAAGTGTGGAAATACACATTTGGGAATCCCTTTAAAACTTCTAAAATAAAATGTAAGTATAGGTTGACTATAACTCGAATTGTTTAGTTGAATTTTAAAATTCATATTTCAAGGTATATTTATGTGCTTTGCCTAAATGCAGTTTAAGAATTATTTGATAACAAGGGCAGATGAGAAATGTTTTTACCAAACCTTTTTTTTCTTTTTTTTTTTTTTACTAAGTAATAGATGTTCTTCCTAATAGAAATGAACCTAAATTTATTCTAACCTAAGAATAAATTCAATTAAGTAAAACTGAATTTTGTCCATGGTCAAATTATTGCTCTGTCCTTTGAGAATTACTTGGGGTCTATTACACAGATCTGAAGGAGAACCCAGATTTTTGTCACCTACTCATGGTGGGACCTGGGGAACTGCTTAAATTTTCTTAGACTCAGTTACTTCATCTGTACGAAAATGAGAATAGTAGGTGCCCCCTGAGAGTTCACTATAAAGCTGTAAGAGGTCACATATTCAGAGTTTCTAGCATATAGTTACTTTGTAAGTATTACTTTCTTTTCTTCTTCTTCTAACATTGGAAATAATATATTTTAATATCTCTAATGAGTTTTTATGGGCCTAAGATTTTATGGTATTATAGGAGACAGTGGACAAATACCTATCTTCATGGAGCTTAAACTTCTACGTAAGTGAGGAGTTGTGAGAGATGAGACAAGATTTTACTCCCTCCCTTCTCCACCCACTTTTTTGCATTCCTTCCATACCCTTTCACAGGAGAGGGACTTAAATTTCTATAAGTTATTACTATGAATCCTGAAAGAATACCAGTATTAGCAAGAAAGAAATTTTGGATTTATGATCATCTACTCTATAGAATAGAAACAAAACAAAAGCCAGCCCCTTTGGAGTACAGTTGGGTTCTACAACACAGAATCGGAAGGGGCCTTCCCATTTTTACACGAAAACTCCAACAGTCTGGTACCCTCTAAGAGTACTGGCTTTGGAAGAATTGGTAAGCAGCATATTTAGCATGGCTCTGGATTCTTATGTATCCTAATCACTACTAACAGTCAAGAGACCTAGAGCCATTTTAAGAGCAGAGAACTGAAGGCAGGCAGAGTGAGAAAAACTGTGGTAGATTCTACTCACAGACTGGAATGGACAGACTGGATGGTTTCCCCTGGGAGACCTCAGGAACCCTTGAGTGCAGAGGAAATTTTCAAGAGGGACTTCAGTCCTGCAAAGCTCAAATAGTGGCTAAAACCAGTCCTATTTGTAGTAACCATAGCAAATGCTGTCTGCCATGCATCATTACATGTGCTTTACTCACGTTAACTCATTTGAACCTCACAACTACCTTGAGAGTTAGGCACTATTATTATCCCCATCATAGAATTCAAGGCACTGAAACAAAGAGCAATTAAGTGATTTGACCAAGGTTATATAGCTAGTAAGGTGCACAGCTGGCCATTGTAGACAGGCAGTGAGGGCACCAGGGTTGATGTTGTTAACCACAATTCTACAGTGAAGCTGGCTAAGCTTAGGACTAGAAATCAAAGGTATAGGCAATACACTTCCAATTCTGTGAAACTGTATATATAGTATAAAGCGAAGATGAACAACTATAACCAAATGTTCAGAACATTTCCCTCTGAGAGGTATCTTAACAGGTGGCTTTTTGATTTCTCCTTTATGTATTTTTTCGGGTATTACCTAATATTACTGTCAATAAAGATAATTTTTAAAAGAAATCTTATAATAATTATTTACCTTACACCGTTCTCTTCTTTGTGGCACCTTATAAAGATAATCCCCAAATCTTAATTTTATAATGCCACAATGAAGGAAAGTAAAAATTCCATTTGATAGGCCAGGAAATTAGGACAAAGAAAACAAAGACATTATTTGCCCAAGAGTAAGTAAGGTTCTGGGAGGTAAATATTTGGGATGTAGCCATGAGTGTTTGTCAAATATCTATATCAGCTTTTTAAACTATGTACCTAAAAAAAAGGCATAAAAAGTGAAATAAATATCTGAAACACTACAAAGAAATTTCATGTAGATTTCAGAATAAAATCTAAGCTTCAAGAGTGCTAACCTAAGGATTCTGAGGAAGCTCGGCTTGCTGCTGATTGAAGCCATGAATGATGCAATGAGGCTTCACATTTTCAATGGGACGAACCTAGGTTTCAATGGACTGTCAATGCAGATTCTTGAGAAAGAGACTTTGTTCTAGGTTATCCTGTGAAGGCAAACTGTGGCATGTTGTGCAGATACAGCACCACACCACCTAACACCTAGAGCAGAGCTCTCCAGTGGAACATCTATATCTACCTTGTAGCCACTAGTTACATGAGTCTACTGAGCACTTGAAACATGACTAGTGTGACCAAAAAACTGAACTTAAATTTATTTGATTAAATTTAATTAGCTCAAACTTTTAGCCTTGTGTGACTAGACGCTACTATCTTGAACAGCAAAGGTAAATAGCTTTCCCACATATCAGTTTTTGGCTTGTTTCTTGTATTCATTTTAGATACACAAATATTTATAATATCAATTCTACCATATTGACAGTTCTCATAATTGATATTCTCTCACCTTCCACCATTGCCTAAGCTATAAAGTTTCCCCCTTAAAATATATACTTGGGTGAAATTTACTTGGGTACGTTCCTCCTGTGGAGAAACTAAGTTTACCAGGGATTCAGAAGTAAGACTGTCTGTTGCAGGAACACTTATTTAGGTTCCTACCTCACAGAAAGATGGCACTTGATCTTAGTCAAGCTTGAATCAGTGCCTTTTTTTTTTTTAATAACAGGTTTGAGATATAGTTTATGTATAGATATACTATAGATATAGATATACTTTAAATTTCACCCCTTTCAAGTATACAATTCAGTGAGTTTTAGTATATTCAGAGTTGTGTAACCATCACTATCTAATTTTAGAACATTTTTCTCAGTTCAAAAAGAAACTCTAACCCATTAACAGTGGTACCCATTCTCCACTACCGCCAGCCCCTGGCAGCCACCAATCTGCTTTTGGTCTTGGCACTCTTCTCAAACTACCTCAATCTTTGAACAATAAATCTGTACTAAGTTAGTCTTTGTTTTTCTTCCTTTTCATGAATTTTTTTTTTACCATTTTAAATTTCTACTCTGCCCTCAATTTCTCATTGCCTGTCCATCTTAGCCACACTCATGTGCCTGAGTCCTCTAATCCAATTACATTCAATGTGCTTTATTTTTTTTTTAACTCCAAGGCTCAGAGGCCATAACTACCTCACCAAAATATGATAAAAGTAAGGAAACTAGTATATGTTTGAGAATCTAGGACTTTATGAGCCCAGGATTGGTAAGAATAGTACAGGTAGAAGGAGAGAGTCTCTCAACTTCAATGTGGTATGCTATCTGAATAGCATCAGTGCTATCCCCACCTCCATGGCACTGCTCCAGTTCTCAGCACCTAACAGAAAGCCTGGCATATAGCACCCCTGCCATGAATCAACGGAAGGAAGGAGTAAATGTAATCCTCTCTGATACATGTTTACAGATTGATCCCTCCTGTAGAACCACCTGGCCACAGCCTTATTTATTTTCCTTTAAAAATTACCTACTAAACAGCATCCTGGTGCCTGAAAGACTGTACATATTATGTGAAGAGAGTGTTTTTCCTAGATTCCTGTATCCAGTGAATTCTGAATTCTTCTCTTCAGTGAACACCAAACCATGAGGAAGACTCTCATTTATGGACCCAGAAAATAACCAATTGTATGCTTTTCTGTTTGGGGGGTGAAAAGGGGGTAAAAACTTTAATTTACAACTCACATTAGTGCTTTTGTTCATGCTTCTTCAGCACCTTTTTTCCTAGTTGACTCCTAGACCAGTCTTATCCTGCGTATGCAGAGGATTTGAGAACCTTCTGTGATATTCTTAACATGTAGACAGGTGAGGGGAAGGAAGAGGTGTGCTAGGGAGTAAGCTGCAAGTCTCCACACAAACCTTTCTTTCAGTTCCAGTATGAAAATGGAGATAAAAAGCCCAACTGCAGACATACTGTACTCAGCAGGAGCCAAGAGCTACCTTCCAGATTGGCAGTTCCAAAAGGCATCAACAGGAATCCTTTTGGTAATTACCAGTTGGGAAATGTCATCCCATTGATTGTGACAGACACGAAGCAGCTGTGCTTTGTTGAGGGAGAGCAGAGGCTGGGCCTGAGCAGTAACAAACAGCGGGCCAGCTGCAGCCTGCACCCGACTTCCGCCCCAGAAACTCTCCCGTTTAATACTTGCCAAACATTGAAGCAATTAATCACACGGTAGAAGTGGATCTAAAACGTCTGAAATTGCCTGTTGAAGATTAACTGAATCTATCATATTTCTAGCCTTATGTGGGGGCTGGGGGTGGGAGGTGAAGAGTGTCTTTTTATCGTGGAAAGATTCTCAGTGAAGTTAATGGCAAAGATCTCAGGCCGGTCATTCCTATTCTGATGGGAATTTAAGGAAGAAGAAATTCTGGCCAGAAATTCTTATTCTTACATGAGAGACAGAGAAAGGACATAGACATTTGGCTTCACGGATTCCTGATATGGAATCAAAGGTATACAGCTCAAGCCAGTATGGGTGTCCCTATAGCCTAAGCAGCCACTTGAAGAGCAATTTTTCCTGTATGTTGTTTATTATATACTATATTCTGTGTGCTTAAGGGTTTGTTTGTCTTAAGTAAGCTATATGCCCAATATGGGGCTTGAATTCATGACGTGGAGATCAAGAGTCCTAAGCTCTCCACCGACTGAGCGAGCCAGGTGCCCCATTAAGTTTTTATTTAAAGTCCAGGTAACAGGGATGCTTGTGTGGTTCAGTGGTTGAGCATCTGCCTTTAGCTGAGGTTGTGATCCCGGAGTCCTGGGATCAAGTCCCACATCAGGCTCCTTGTGGGGGAGCCTGCTTCTCCTTCTGCCTATGTTTCTGCCTCTGTCTGCGTTTCTCATGAATAAATAAAATCTTTTAAAAATAAAAAAAGATAAATTCCAGTTAACATACAGTGTAATATTGGTTTTAGGTGTACAATAAGAGCAATTTTTAGTTTAATCTGCCTACTGTTTGTATAAAACAGCTTCTCTGCACAGACACCCAGGCCCCCTTTCTAAATGGAGAATATCAGTCTCTGGCAGGTGGCACAGACCACCACTCTTTACCCTCCAGGGAAAGTAGGTCTCTAAGCTGGGTCTGTAGTACTACTCTCATCCCTCTGAAGCAGCCACTACCTCTAAAAGTTACCCTGCCTTGGGCTGGGGAACTGCTCAGGCCACCAGCCATTGCCCTACAGCTGTGTGGAGCAACTCACTTGTATGCCTGAGGCTAAAGGCTTTTGGGGACTCCAGCCCTGGCAATGGGAGGAAGGACAGTGAGCATCCCCAGATATTTTCACAGATCTCCAGACTCTGAGTGGTAGATCTTAGGCAAACCCCAGGATATCCTTATATCCTTCTATAGTCCTCATCCTTATGTAACCCAAACCTAGGCCTCCACGTAAGCCCCAGGAGACTGTCATTTCAGAGAGGAAAAGGTCTCCTCTCTAACCAGACCAGAGGGTCTCATTTGACTCTGCTTGCTCTTTCCTTAAAAAGTGCCATCACTGCATGATCTAGAGACAAGTTAACTTCTATTTTAAACTATTCATGTATATAACATTGGATCCTGCCAAAAATGCTATTTTTATTTTTAAAAATTTGTTTATGTAAATTTCCTAACATAAAAACCTAATGCATACATGAACCATCCTTAAAATAGAATGAAAGACTACAGGTTCTTACATGGGGGAAGAAAGCTTGAAACATATTGGAAAGTGAAAAAAGAACAGAAGGTTTTGAATGAGTTCATTTCCTGAAAGATAGTCATACATAGAAAATACTTTGGAAGAATATGCATTAGATTGTTGACAGCAGCTGTCTCTAGGAGGAAAGATTATTGAGAACTTTGGCTTCCTACGTTTTTTATTTCTGTATTGTCTGAAATTTCTATAACAGATCTTGGTAGCTGGGGAAAAAATTGATATACAATTAATAGGCAAAGCTAATCATTAGTTGTGATTTGAGAATAGAGAAAGTCTAAGCTCCTAGGGCCTCACACTCAAAGTGTGGCACCCAGAACACCAGCAGCAGCATTACCTTGGTGTTTCTTGGAAATACAGGATCTTAGGCCCCATTCTATTTCCATATTCATATTCTTGTTAAAGTGGAAGAAGAGCCAACTACCCATATTAAGTATTCCTTCCTTCATCTGATGCATTTAATTCCTTTTTAAATGATAAAAATACATGTTTAAAATTTATAAAAATATCTACAGCTACTTTATTTTATAACCTGAACTAAAGATGAAAAAGTTTTTGTAAAAACTAATTTTCAGTAATTCAGTGGCAATGAACTAGGCTGCCCCTGAGAGGAAAGGGGTACTGCTCTGTTAATGGAGATGGGGAGTCCAAACATTCCAGGAGATGTAGTCAAGTGAAAGACAAATAAGCAGTCAGATGGAATAATACACAAAACTGGTAGGAACGTAAGGTCAGAAGTCTGGATATTCTCTAGCCAAATATATTGATCCAAAGGGGTACATGCACCCCAATGTTTATAGCAGCATTATCAACAGTAGCCGGTGAGGGAAAGAGCTCAAATGTCCATCGACTGATGAGTGGATAAAGAAGTGGTGTACACGCACACACAGAATATTACTCAGCCATCAAAAAGAATGAAATTTTGCCATTTGAAACGATGTGGATAGAGTGAGAATGTATTATGCTAAGTGAAACAAGTCAGTCAGAAAGACAAATACCATATGATTTCACTCATGTGGAGTTCAAGAAGGAAAATAGATGAACATAGGGAAAGGTGGGGGGAAAGAGAAGCAAGCCATAAGAGATACTTACCTGTAGAGAACAAACTGAGGGTTGCTATGAGGAAGGTGGGCAGGGATGGCCTAAGTGGGTGATGGGTATTAAGGAGGGCATTTGTTGTGTTGAGCCCTGGGTGTTATATGTAAGTGATGATGAATCAGTAAATTCTACTCTTGAAACCAATATTATATACTAACTAACTAGAATTTAAATAAAAATTTGAAACAAAAAATTAAAAATTTTGAAACAAAAAAGAAAAATTTAAAAATATATTTCCAATAATGTCTTCGCATACCTTGCTGACTTTTTAACCACTCAGAAGTAGAAGAAAAATGTTGGAGCAACAACATTTGCCCTTAATTGTGACCATCAAGGAAGAATAAGCTGGTGATATAAAGCCAAAAGGAATTGAGGGTAAGAAAGTAGCACTGTCATACTGATTCGTAGGATATTAACAACAACAAAAGAACAATGGGTACAGCTAGACTTTAAATAAGACACATTGACTTAAGTCTAAAATGAATACAGTTCAATCGAAGTGTAATGCCCTGAAGATGAGTCATTTTGTCTATACATCTACCTATAGTCCAGACTGGAGAAGAAACACTTGTAAAGAAATGTGAATAGCTCCAACGTGAGCTTTCTGGAGACTTACAATTTTAAAAGGTCATTTACAAACAATAAATGGACAGGCAGATGATCAAGGATTTAGAACACTCCCCTTCAATTACTTTCATTTGATCTGGGGCCTACGCGAATGTGGAAATTATATTTGCAATTTTATTCATAAATCCAATTTATAAGAGCTTGGACTAGTGAGTTGAAGATGTAAAACTCTAGAAAGGGATTTATCTTTGTGCTCCCTTTGGGAACTGAAGACTTACACACTGCCAATAAGAGAAAATGACACACTATGCTGGTCATTTTCTGAAGGAGGAAAATAAAAGGCTGGATAAGAAAGGTGCTTTGAAGTAACATTACATGCATGACTTTAGTGGACAGGCCTAGAGGCTGGGGAAAGAGAGGATGCACTGACCATTTAAGAATGAGAGGCCAGTCGCGCCTGCGATCCTAGAGCCTGTCACACATCTGGAACATTTCAATGAAGGCCTCAGAGATAAGATTGACAGCTTCATGTCAGACACAATTAGAGGAACCAGGGTTTCAATCCCTGATACATGAGATGAAAGTGAAGCAGGACAAAAGCAGAAATAATAGCAAGTCTTTAGATAAAAGTGAATAGGACAGAGATATTTGTGAAATAAATAAGAGAGATCCACCAAAGCCACTCTCCTTTGAACCCAGCAATGTCCTGACAACACTCACTGACATTCCAACACTCG
Organism: Canis lupus dingo; assembly: GCF_003254725.2. Taxonomy (NCBI): domain Eukaryota; kingdom Metazoa; phylum Chordata; class Mammalia; order Carnivora; family Canidae; genus Canis; species Canis lupus. The sequence goes on along the minus strand of NC_064264.1, from coordinate 32,935,137 downwards.
AGTCTGAAGAAATAGCTGAGCAGAATCTTCCATCCAGGATTCTAGGCCGTATTACTACTTGTCATTCCTAAAGAGCATTATCATAGCTTAGCTGATCTTCATAATACCTAAATGAAAATATATGTAGATGATGTTTAATATATGGTTCTAACACTTAAAGCTTTTCCCCTGACAAAAAGCAAACAACAACAAAACAGAGCTCCTGATTTAACTGACTGAAGATGTTGCATCATTAGAATTAGTTAACAGATGGTCTATTTCATTCGGATTTAACTTTCAACTTAAAACCTTTGAATTTTTTTTTCCAACCAGTGGTATCTAAAACAATGAAATGAAATGCAATGGCTTCTAGTTTACCTCTCTTAGGTAAATATTTGAGGTGACTTTACAAGTGTGAATAAAATAGAAAAAAAGTGTGAATAAAATAGAAATTTAGGGAAAAAAAGTGAATAAAATAGAAATTTAGAAAAAAAATTAGAAAAACTAGGAAGAAAACAGAAGATATGACTACTCTGTGTTTTAGGGTTTGCAAGATTGCCGTGAATGGAGTTGCAAACTCTGCTCTAGCCTTCCTGGTAGAAAATAACTGCCCTCATTATCATGAAAATATATTAAACTTCTACCTACAAAATGGTGTCGAAAAAGTTCATGTAGTTTTCTTGCTTTTGTTAATATTATGGACAAGGCAGGGTCAATATTAGTCTCTGCACTCTTTCAATCCTGCAGCATTGATCATGCTATTCAAAGTATATTTGCAGACCAGCAGCATGGGCCTCACTCCAGACTTGAATCAGGAGCTGTATTTTAACAAGATCCTAAGAAATCCACATGTACAGTAAGGCTTGAGAAGCACAGATCTGTGACATTAATGCTGACATATTGTTTTGTTTTTGCTTAAATGTCTGGTTGTATATACCCAATCTTCTAGCAAATTACCAATTCCTCAGGACAGAAACTAGCTTATTTCTTTTCCCCCTAGGACATTAAGCATACCAAGAACATTCTAAGAGTTGAATAAAAGTGTAAGTGAATAAAATAAGTTGAAAATGATTATAAAAGGAAAAAAAATTAGACCAAGATCAGAATAAATCTATACAATACCAAAATTATAGTATAAATTAGACATTTTAACAACTTCGTATTATTTTAAATAATGACCAATATTTATGAATTATTTGTGGCTAATGTGAAGAAGTACCCTTTGTTACAGCTCTAGGAGGTAGTCTTACCCCATTTTATAATGGAGATTAGAGATTAGACAAATTGTCCAACTCAACCGCTTGGAAGTCTCAGAACTATAATATAAGCTGCCTGATTGTGAAAAACAATATTCTTAGCCAAAAGTGTCTAATGAAGCTTCTGATCCCTGGGTTTCTCCAGGACCAACTACTGAGATCTGGAGCTAGGGAAGCTCACAATAAATTATGTGGTTGGATCTCTTCAAAGTTGGCAGATGAGTAGCTCACATTGTCACACAATTGTGGCATTCTTATACTGTTGTGACTCTAAAAAATCACAGGCCTGCTTCATCAAACTGGAAAGGTATGCTCCAGGATCAATGGAGCTGAGATGTAGGGAAATGAATTGGTTAATTAAAAATGGCAAGAAAGCTCATAGCAAATATCCAGACCACAAAAATATTTAAGGAATATCCACCCTGAGGATGTTTCTAAGTAGAAAGTGCCTATATTTCCCTAGACAATAGTTGTCACATATAGTTTGTCCTCTCTATAGCTAGAGAAACTAAGAGTCCAGGAGGTCAATGTGCATCAAGGGCCTCTTCAGGTGACATGTGGACACACTAAAATATCCATGTTTGTCATGACCCACCACATTTTCCACCAATAGGAGAAAGGGTGTAAAGGAAAGATAGCAACTCTTACATGGGTGTGAAAGACATAGATAATGAATGTTACCACAGGCAAAGGTGAATGTGGAGGTGGAAAGACACATGGAAGTTGCGGGGTGCTGACCTCAAAGGGAGAAGAGGATACACACCTCCTAAGAGCTGGAACTTCCCCTCTCCATCACCCTGCTCATAATAGCCTTAGCACCCAGCAACCTACCTGGTATTTAGAAGGTATTAGATGGCAGGTACTCTTCCAGCAAAACTTGTGTGCTTAGCTAGTAGGTAGTCAATTACCCATTGGAACTTTACAATCAGACGTATCTGTTTTTGAGTTGTTTAACTTATCTACACTTCAACTGTGAAATGGGCACATGATGCTAACCTCATCAAGTTATGAGCATCAGGGAGATAATCTCCGTGAATTGCTCAACAAGGCCCATATCACATTGAGGATCCAATAAATGTACCTAGCGATACCAAATTCCAGTGAGCTTACATTCATCTTTAGTTTTTACCCATGACATCTCAGCCCACTTTATGATTTTTCAGAAGTATAGACCATGAAGAATCAGGAGCTGACTGCCTTTCAGTGAGAGTCAGGACCGTGACCTGACCCTTGACTGGGTCTAGTCCTCATTCACAATTCACGAGAGAAGGTCTTTTTTTAAAAATAAGGTATTGAGTTGCTGGAGTGTCTTTCTCAATCAGAAAGCCTTCTTCCAGATGGCTATACATGCCTAATGGGTGAGTGGGTTTCCCACAGAAGCAATGAGGAAGATTCAATGGTGGAGTTGTGACTACAAAGGGCAAAGTTGCCCTCTTTGTTTGTGAAGAACTATTTATAGCATTTCCACTGCTTAGGTAAGCCACTTACCCTTTTGTACTGTGGGAAATCACTCAAATTCACCACCAAATTCAGATTTCCTTGAGATGTGGGGGTCTTTGAGTTCTTTATATTCCTTTACCTAGACCCTAAAAGGACATATCTGGTGGACAGATTACCTGGGAAATCAAGCCTAGTGTAGCATAATTTTATAGGATGACAAGAGGAAATGGACCTAATCTGTCAAAGGAAGAATTAAGCCCTCAGAGATGGCAGAGTTTCTCAGGGATTCTGACCATGATTATGATGATAGGAGGCAATAGAGTGCAGTGGTTAGCAGGGATTGGAGAAACACGACCTGTGGGCAAAATCCAGCTTGTAGTTTGTTTTTACCGCACCCCCATCTCTGAGCTAAGACTGGATTTTACATTTTCTTCCTTCCAACACTTTAAAAAAGCAACAAAGATCATAAGTGGTATAAAGCCTAAAATATTAAACATCTGTCCATTTACAGAAACTGTTCACAGATCCCTGGTTAAACTTTGACACCACCCTGTCTGAGAGTAAGTCACATTAGAACATCTCACTAGTCCAATGACCTTGGTGAAGTCACTTAACTATGTTATAATTCAATTTCAACTTTAAAATGAGAACATAGTTTTTATTTCTGTCCAGCACAATCGAAGCCCTTTTCATTATCTATGTTGAGGCAAAGGAAGCAAGACAAGTAACATTGGTTTAAATGTGACTTCCTATCCATCTTCTATTCTGATTCATTATATTCCCAGAACTTGGCATAACACTTGGCATATACCAGATGCTCAATAAGTATTTATCGAGTTCACATGTATTCAAGTATTTAATTTTGGAATGTAATTTTATTTTAGAAAATTCATATTCCAAATTAAAAATATCCGGTACCTGTTGAATAGACAAATAAAAGATTTTTTAAAATAAAATAAAGGGGTTTATCATGTTTTTGTAAATACTGAAATATTTACAAGAGAAAAAATATCTGGAGTTTGCCTCAGAATAACATGATTATAATAATGGAATCGAGTGTTAATTGGGAAAGAGACATGTCCCCTGCAGAAAAATTCCAAATAATTTATGTAATTATTTCCTTCAGGAGGAGGAGTATAATCCCTCTCTCCTGAGGCACGGGCTGTACATAGTGTCATCCCCAGTATGGAGATGGTAGCAGAGGGTCAATTAGCTTTATAGCAGAGAGACCTGACAAACGTCACCTCAGCCAAGTGACCAAGGTCAACATCATTCAGAAATCATGTTGATAATATGTATCCTGGGTGTAATGTGATAAAAATGGCACTTGACCTCTGTGGTCTTCCTCCTAGTAACCCATACTCCAGTCTGCTATGAGAAAAACAGGAGATAAATTCCAAATAAGGGCCATTCTACAGGATATCCTAAGAAGTACTCAAAACTGTCAAGGCCAGCAAAAACAATAAAAGTCCAAAAAACTACCATAGGCAAGTTTTTTCACTGTTCTAAAAAATATATTTTTAAAAATACGAGGAAGGGGAACTCATGAAGGAATAGATGGAACAAGATTTGGTTCAGAATTAGTAATTACTGAATTTGGACTATGGGTAGAGTTTCACTACACTGTCCTGTCTACTAAATATGTTTACATTTTTCCATTGAAAAAGTTTAAAAAAGAAATAACTTTCAATAAGAAAATGAGGTTAAAAAGTAATGCCCGGGATTACATTCCCCACCCCACACACACACTGTTATATTAAACATCAGCAAAATTACCAATTACTAAGAAACTTATTTCTAAATTTTGGTTTGATATATAACAAATCAATATAAAAAATAGTTTACTAAATAAAGTCCTCTCATGTGATATTTACAGCTACTACAGATAGCAAACAGCTCTGCTCTTTAGTGAAATATATTTATATTATATATAAATTTACAGAGGATATGCATCGACTTCTAATTAATATTCTCAAGTAGATTTATTCTCTATCTTTAAGATCACTGTTTCATAATACTTTGCTAACTTCATCCACTAGGCTTTGGATCAAGCCTGTGCTAAAAGCTGGTGGGTATCTATAATTCAATATTCACCACAGTATCCCCAACTCATATTTCACATATTTTACTACATAATGGATAATAGGGAATTTTCTTGTTAAAGGCGGATCAATGTCAAGATAATGGTACCTGATATGTTAAAATATCTAGAAAGGATCCTAAAACAAAAACCATTCCCACATTCATTTTCTAAGATACTTTGCTCTCAAAAAACTAGTCAAACTACCTAATTAAATGCAATAAAATAATTAGAAGAGTACCTCACAATAATGGTAGAAGTAATCCATTTCATAAATAGGAAAACTGCAGCAATGAGAGGTTAAATCCAAATCCAAACTCACAGAACTGGTGAGTGACGAAGCCAAATACATAAACACAAGTCTGAACGAAGTCAAAGCTCATGGTTTTCAATTCTATCAGATGCCTTTCTTCTGAAATATCCTGTACAGGGCTCAAATTGAAAAATCTAAGTCATACCATTTAATTATAGTCAGCTCCCTATCTTCTCCAGCATCCAGCCCAGTGGGCCAACCCTGGTGTTCTGACAGTTATACCATCAAGTTAGAAGACACGGATATAGCCTAGGTTATGCTCTTGTCTCTCAGTTTCCCTGTGAAACTCGTTTTTGCTTATATTTATCTCAGGAATCACAATCATTCTTCTTGCCGTATCATTTGAGCTGGCAAACAACTGCATTCACCTTTTTTGCCATTGGCATAGTTGTGGGGCTTTACTTATTGAGTTCCCTTCTTCCAACACAAGGGAGTTTTGCCATCATGTATCAGATAAGCTAGACTGATGGTGTACAAAATATCCACATTTGAAAGCAAGGTTGGCCCTACTTAAGAAATTGCCTATGACAAGTAGGGGTAACTGGGGGGCTCAGTTGGTTAAGCATCTGCTTCCGTTTCAGGTCATGATCCCAGGGTCCTGGGATCAAGCCCCTCATCAGGCTCCCTGCTCAGAGGGGAGTCCGTTTCTCCCTCTCCCTCTGCCTGTCACTCCCCTTGCTTGTGCTGTCAAATGAATAGCTAAAATCTGAAAGACAGACAAAAGAGGAAAAAAAAAGAAAAAGAAAAAGAAACTGCCTGCAATAAGAATTATGTAGGAGTTGCACACTCTGCTTTCTTAATGCTAACAAAAGAAAAGTCTTGACAATAAGACCGCATGCTCTCATATTCACCCAGTCATTTCAAACCTCACCTCACCTCTTTGATTCATACATTCAGTCAGTTATTTGCAAAGTTTGATGAGATTCACTCCAGGCTTGATAACACTAGAAATGGACTCACTTACAAGTGTAATGCCTGACTCTGATTTACACAGTTCACTTGGGTAGAGGAGACACAGCTCCAAGAAGGTGAAAGAAAACATTGGAGGTGAATAACACCTTCAGCAAAACATTGGAGGTGAATAACATCTTCAGCAAACGACTTTGTCTCCACCGCCCTTATGAAGGGATGCTAATACTTCACACCTGCTCCATGAATGGCTTGATGAAAGAATAATACCCGTAAACCCTGGAAGCTTTCTGAAGGAAGGTTACCACATACAGGCTTCACCAAGGTAACAGCAACAAGCTGCATTATTTCTGTGGGCAACCAAGAAGACTCTTTCACCCTGACATTATATATTATATATTATTATAGCTTCCCAGCGACAAGGGCCATAACTTGCCAGGGGCCTCTTTCACGTGTCCCATTCTCATGAACACTGAATTCTGGTGCCGTTGTTAACATGCAGCAAGGTTTTGAAACTCTGCATGCTTTAGCTTCACCTATAAAAGACCCAACAGATTTTCTACAAAACAAACATCAGCAGAGAGAATAATTGTAAGGGCCTTTACAAAAACAACTGTTAGGACTATTTAGAGAGTGCCAGTGATGTGCAGACTTGTCCCCACTTGCTGAGAAACCCAGGAGCTGTTCTATTGAACCACCCTGACTCACACAGTAGACAAGCCTCCCAGCCTGGCTCATGATGGGTCTTGTCATAATTCAGCTGGAGCCACTGGTAAGTATCCACCTGTCTATTACTCATTAATAGAGAGAGACAGGATGTCAGCTGTTTCCGTGAGCTGGAGAAACACAAGCTTTTACCACCTTCTGGCTTACTCTCAAAGTAATGTGAGAAACAATAAGGCAGACAAAGATTTAAAAAAAAAAAAAAAAGATAGGAAGATGCAGTGTCAAAAATAAAAATAAATCATCATCTGATAGATACAGAGATTACAGCCTTTAACGTGCTTTACAGGTTTTCATGATTCAACTCCAGCAGTTTGATCATCTTAGAAGATGCACAAAAAGAAGAGTCTCCAAACTGATTTACAGATTAGGAAATTGTACTCTGCTAATGCTGCTCAGTATTTTGATCTTTGATGGTTGTTTCCCTGGTCACTGGTATTTAGATTATATAACTGGTGCTAACTTCTGCTTGGGCATTAGATCATTTACGTCCTAATATGTTTAGTTATACTTTGGGATCTTCCGATTTGAATATCAAGCAGAATTACTTCCAGTCTTCAATTTTAATCCCAGAAAATACCTCCCATGTTTGTAACAACACTAGTGGTTGTAACGAACCAAGCAAAAATTCAATGGTTTGACCCAACAGAAGTTTATTTCTCTCTCATCTAACAGCGTAAGGTGGGAGGGCAGAGTGCTTTCCACCATATGGGGGGTAAGGACACAGGCTCCAAGCTCTGGCTCTCCCATTCTTCAGAGCCCTGTCATCTGCATTCAGTGGTGGGAGGGGACAGGGAGCATGAAGAAGGCACAGCACTGACCAGATGCCTTGGCCTAGAAGCGACACACATCACACACGGTGCTCGACTTGGAAGGGGACTCACATGTGCAGTCCTGGCTAGGCAGCCACTTCCCACAGTCTATACACAGGACAGAAGGGCGTGAATTCTAAGAGACAGCCACCTCTGCCACAAGCACAGACATTTACAGAGGAGGTATACAAAGCAAATCATTCCCAAATGCCCAATTCGTCAGGTAAGGCCTAAGATTTTACAAAGTTTCATTTATTTAGGTTAAGACCGTGACTACCTGTTATAAGACAAACATTCTTCTGAGTGTCAGTTGTGAGTGCCTTTCTGCTCTTTATAGAAGAAATTGATAGGGTGAAAGAAATAGGACAAAATGGGAGCCTACAGGTATGGAGGGAAACAGAAAAACCAGGAGCAAGGCTATCACATCCCTTACTCAGAGGCCTTCTCAAACCTATCACCAGAGTCCTGGTACCTGCCCAGGCACCTTCATCTCCAAAAAACAATGGGACAAATTCTGACCCTGGCAGTGGAAAACTACGGATCCTGAACTCAGTAGCTCTGGAAACTTACAATCTGTCACACCTTTCCCAGTCAGGCTCTGGTCCTATACCTGGGACAGTGCCTGGCCATTTATCAGCTGCTGTGACAAAGTCTCTGCCTTAAACAATTCCTACAACTTGCTCCTTGCCTCCCTATCTGAATAATGACTTCACTTTGCCTGGCAATTTCATGCACATCAGTCTCATATACTCTCGCAATAATTAATGAGTAGGCATGATTATCTCCTTTATAAAAATAAACAGAATTATAGTCAGGTTAAGTACTCACTTCCAGTTAATACAGCTATGACGTGGCAAAACCAGGCCTCTCATTCCTATCCAATATTCTTTCCACTAGGAAATACTGCTCTACTAGATATGCTTCTTCCTCTAGGCTTGGGGGAGGGGGTCTTGGCTGCTGGCACAGTTCTCCAGTCCCATGTCTGGAGTCCTGTCATTTGAAGCTCCTATCCCACAAACCATTAATTATGTATCACTACTATGTGCTGAGCACTTAAGTGACCAAGCAAACAGTCTGCTTCCCCTCATAGAGATTAGTCTATTTACCAACAAATCAATATGCAATTTCACATGATGAGGAGGGCTACAGAAGGAATAAATGGCGTAGTAGAAGAACTGCAGATGGCAGAGGGGAGGAAATGGTGGGAGGAAGCCTTATGTCAACTAGGGCTGGCAGGAAAGCCTCTCTGAGGAGTTGTCATTCAAGTCAAGACCTGAAAAATGGTGAGTTAGCAGTGAGAAGGTGATTGTGGTATTAGGGTGGGTAGGTGTTCCCCTGCCACAGAAGAGCTTGACAGATACAAGGAATGGGAATGAGGGGCAGAACCGGAGTGGGATGGGGGAAAGGCACAAAATGGAGTTGGAAAAGGTGGCAAGCCCCATCAGGGAGGAGTTGGGATTTCACTCACTTTGCACCTGGCATCCACTGAAGTGTTGTGAACAGGAAAGAGATGTTATTACATGTGTTAAGATATTTTCCCTGTGCTGTGGAGGACAGAGAGGAGGAGGGAACAGATGAAGGCAGAGCCCCTGCAGTGGTCCAGGAACAAAAATGCAGGGTCTTGAAATGTGGTTGCAGCAGAGAGATGTCACACCAGTGCACAGAGCAGAAATGTATTTTGAAGGTAGAAAAATAGAATTTGCTTTGAGAAGAGAAAGGGAGGAATTCAGTTTCTTTTTAGGCCTTTGACTCCTGCAACAAGCCTCTAAAGGTGGTGTCTTTTTCAGGTGCTCACCTAACTTGATGGCACAACCTGGCTAAGCTTTTGAAGTGGGGAGGGATGGGACTTGACTCATTTTGTAGTGACTGCTTCTGAATTCGAAGATGAATTTTTCAGATATTTTAATATTTCTGAAGTCAGGATGTATCTTAACATCCCTGTCAAAGGAGAGCTCCAGAGAAGTAAACTGTAACAACATTGTCATCCCTTGTCAATATATGACCTTAGCCTAGTATACAAGACATCTGCTCATCAGATGCCAAGTCATCTAGGTTATTTGCACCAAGTGTACCACAAATGGTACATTTTAACATGTTTTATCTAGTGCATGCATAGAGATTACCCCATAAAGCAGTCTTGAAACAGTAAGATATTGTATCTTCAGAAGAAATAAGTAAACCACATGCTTGATCATGAAAAATTGATTGTTTTTAACATAAAACAACAAAAGAGCACTTTCCAGGCCCTAAAATCTAAAGAGCCACAAGAAGATAAACTGGGATGAAGGACATAGGAGAAGTGGCTGGAAGAACAGTCACTGAGATATATATAAATGTATCGTCTGCCGCATAGCAGGTAGACAGTATAAAGGCAGTATAAATTGCTCAATCCTAAGGATTTCAGCATAGAATTTTCAAATCTAGCCATTCAGATACTGAACATCTATCTAACTAAAATGTTCAGCCGAAGCCTACTTTCAGAAAAGCTGTTTAAATTCTAGTGAGATGAAATTCAGTTAACTGTAGTAAGATAAACCAGATATTTCACTCAGATTTTTATTTTTCACTGTCCTAGCAAAAGAAAAAAAAAGGATCTTGACTATCTTGTTGCAGAAGAGGTACACCCCCAAAGAAAACCTAGTGGAATAGACATGGGCGGTCTAAAACATAAGCCTGCCCAATGAACCATTGAGCATGACAATGAAAGAAAGAACCACTCCTTGTGTCCAGAGGACTAATTCAGCCTGAACTCTGGGTGGGTGAACAGAGCTGGTAAGGAGCAGCCAACCTATATACCATAATTCTGGGCTGAGGAGGTAAAACTTGGCATGGAGAACTGGAATCTTTGGTCAGGCATAGCACTGGTATAAGGGCCAACCTCAACAAACCATAGTGACCATGCCAAAAACCAGGTGGGGAAATATACAAAGACCAACCAAATGAGAACAGGCAAAGGCTACATATCCAGAGCTTGCTTGCTACAGCAAGTGAGTCACCCTCTGTCACTTGCACTTTAGTCAAAACTCAAAGGCAGGCTGAGGGGTAGGAAAGCTTCATAGTGGAAAAAAAGGAAGGCTCCAAATATGCCCTGATTGGGGGCTGTTGGCATAGGGGAGCTGGAGGTAGGCTAACTAGAAGCAGGGCATCATATGCCATTGTCTAGGGATTCATACTTAGCACCCTCTGGTTGGTTCTAAGTTGGAAGCAGAAATAAAATTAAGAAAGCTGTCAGTTACAAATCAAGTCCTAGCCATATGGGGTTGATTGTTACAGAGGTTATTTTACGGGGTGTGGGTTGAGGCTGGTTATTAGAGATAGTAGTCTGACTTCCTATAAGTCTGACTTATAGATAGTAGGCTGGCTTCTCAACTGGTTAGTGGAGAGAACTTGGGTTTCCTGGCTGGTTGCTACAGATGGTAGATCAGAGTTCGACTTTTTGTATGGTCTTAGCTACTATCCATTTGTATATTTCAGTTTCTCAGGATTCTGGAGATCTTGCCCCCAGTGAGGATCAGTGGGATCTCATGCAAAGAGAGGAGGGCCATGCTTGGCAGCAGCACCATTTAGCATTAAGAACAGGGGCTTCTAGGGATCCCTGGGTGGCGCAGCGGTTTGGCGCCTGCCTTTGGCCCAGGGCGTGATCCTGGAGACCCGGGATCAAGTCCCACGTCGGGCTCCCGGTGCATGGAGCCTGCTTCTCCCTCTGCCTCTGTCTCTGCGCTTCTCTCTCTCTCTCTATCATAAATAAATAAAAATTAAAAAAAAAAAAAAAAAAAAAGAACAGGGGCTTCTAAGCAGCCCAGTTACTTTAGCACAATGTATGGGACTGCTGTGAGGGTAGAAGCCACTTGCTGTAGGACTTAGCCAGATAAATACAGAGTAAGAATTTATTTCAGAAGTTCTAAGAAAGCCTAGAAAAGGAATGCAATTAAATATGGATCTGAGCTGAACTAGGGGCCAGCAGAGTGTGCAGAGAATTTAATTCAGCAAAGCAACCAGGATTTTTGGTAGAACAAAACCCCTATGAAATACCATCTCTTCTATCAAGTTTACATTCATCATCACCTAGGATATATATAAACGTCATTAAGAGTTGTTTATCACTAAAAAAAATTAGCAAATTGGACTAGGTTTGAATTTGTAATATCAATGATAGCCTCACATGCAGTATTGTTGGACATACCATGGCTCCTAATTAAAGTAGCAGATACATACTTCATTGTAGGAAAAGTTACAAAAATCCAAATTCAGGATAAAAACGGCATCAATATGACATTTATGAGAAGTGCCAATAGGCATCAAATGTACAGATAATGCAGACAGGACTGAGGATTTTCTTGAGAAAGAGTCTACTCCTCCTTAATATACTTTAGTTGAAGACAACATCAATGAAAAGTAATGTATCACAAAGAAATTATTTGAAGAGACACATAATTGTTCTGTGTTGAATTCACATACATCAATACTGTATTCACTGTTTGCCTATTCCGAGCAAAGCACTGTCATTCTTCCTAAGAATTTAGAAATCCACTTGTTACAAACATTGTGTTACCTCATGTACTGTTTTCTAATATATGTTAGAACAACCCCATACAACAGAGGATATTATTCCCATTTTACCAATATGGAAACTGAGGCTTAGAGGAGCATGGAGATTAAATCAAAGTCACCCAGCTATTAAATGTGAGAGCACTTTTGTCTTTCCCTTCAAAACTCTTCTACTATTTTCATGTGGCAATCTTCCTTAGGAGGAAAATATTCTAATAGGACTCTTATCAGATCTACCAGAGCATTTACAAAAATAGGTATATTTCAAAATACTTAGAGTTTTTTGGGAAAGTAAATATTTTGCTATACAATTGTATTTGAAAACTGTCCTCAGAGCCTGTTTACAAGCTGAAAAAGATAATGAGTCTCAAGCTTATAATCACCCCTCACAACGGGAGTGAGCAGCTGCTTCCTCCATGTGAATTCAGGGGTATGAAAACGCCTCCACATCCTCCCAGACAACACTCGGTCTCACCCACTGGGTGAAGCATGAAATTCCCCCAATAAGAGCTTTAATCCCTTTAATTTAAAAATTTGATCCTGTGTTAAAACGGGAAACACTGCAAGAACAAAGGCTCTAAAAGCAAAGAACCTAGCTGGATCACTTTACTGCAACTTATACTAATTCTCTCTTATCTGGTTGTAGAATGCTCACTTAATCATGTTTTTACTTTTGCTCCTTCGTTTAAAAAACAACTCCATGCTAGAATGTTAATATAGGTGTTTGTATGTAAGGTCTTACTCACCCAAGGTAATTTGTATTTTATCAGTAGTCATCTGGAAATTTATTCTGATTCGTAAATTTTCAAGCCAATAGAAAATTTTGCAGATAGGTCTTCCCACTCTGATAATCACTCTTTTTCAATCCCTCAAATTACACTTTTGCAGATTAGCATATGGTTTTGGAGAACCGAAGAGGTTTTATATGGAAACTTGTTTTATAGGCCAAAAATTCCTAAGAAATTTTCATCTATACCAATCTTTTTCTACAAGTGGAATTACTGATTTTATTTAGCATAAGTAGACGTCCTTCGAAATGTAATTGATGCAATTCATTTGCTATTCCTTTTAGTAGCCATACAGAATTCTTCATTTTACCACCTACAACCAAAACAACAACAAAAAAATCTTATTTTCGAATCAGAAAGTGTTGTTCTAGAATTTAGAAGGTGAATGTTTTTAATCCCCTTATATGGCTAAACAAAGTCATGATCCCAGTCATTTAATTCAGTACATAAATAATCCTAAATACTTGTTACATATCCCCTTTGCTTAATGCTGCATAGAAATACACACAGTTGTGAATAGGAAGACGACAGCCACATCTGTTTGTGGGACCAGGACCTCACACATCAAAACTGACCATATTATATTCCCATCTTGCTGTTTCCCCAAAGTCTGCCACTCATTTTAACATTTTCTTAAAATTTGAAAAGATAATCGATAGAAAAGTTTTCCATCAGTGGAGAACAATTTAGGTTACATATTTTGCTCACACTAAGTCTTAATGCAAGTGGCAGTGAAAACCAATTATTCTCCCACTCAGCCTGCATTGATTGGTATTTGAAGAAAAAGGAAAAAACAAATCCATAATCACCCCCACTTAATCTTTAACCTTGGCTTTGTCCCTACTCAACCGATCTGTAAGAATATTAAGGGTATTTTAAAAGTTGGAAGGAATAAAGCAAAGGCAGAGAAGGAAAAAGGGGAAGAAAGTAAAACAGGTATTCCAGAGACAACTGCATCTGCTTAAAGAAAATAAATAAATAAATAAAGGTGGACTCTCTTTGCCTCTCCTCCATCAAGGGTTAAATAATTTGAAAAAAAAAAATGGTGAGGCAAAGAATTTTTGCTTTTCTCCTACATTCTCCATCTTTGATGTCTCAGTACTCTCAGTGAGGTTTTTGGTTCATTGAATCCCCTCCTCATATTCTATTTAAATGACATTAACATCTGCCCACTGGGGATAGGACTGATATTATCAACTTACTTAACAAGGACTATGAAATTTGAGACAGACTGTGGGAAAATGTCAGCTCAATAGATAGTACTAGATTTCTGTTTCTCTTTTCTGGACCAGAATGTCAGAGAGATAAGTCTCTGAATTCACACGGGCTGCTTTCCCTGCCCTGGCTGCACATCGCATGGCAGATGGCCGAGTGTGGACTAACGTGCTTCAGTGACTTAAGTGTGGGATGGAACTGAAGCTAACTTATCTTCACTTTTTTTTTTCTTGATCAGAAAAACAGCCTGGAAACTCATGACCCCATTCTTAAACAGTGAAACTTCTTTTAAAAAAGAATTCTGGGGTCATTTGAAGTAACAAATTAGGGAGAGAATTTTCTATGTGTTCAATGTTCAAGCTGCAAAAAAACATTCTATAAGAGCAGAGGCTTTTGATAAATAGGTATTTTTTCAGGCAATATTTTTCTTTTCTTGAAAAATGTTTTCATTTTATAATACTATTTGGTATATGAGACGTAACATTCTTTTATATAGATTTTACATAGAATGTATATAGAGAAATAGACATTACCAATATATTACAGGACTCCTGGGTGTGTCTCCTTTTGATCACCTCTCCCTTCCTTCCAAGGGCAATCTCCATCTGAATTTATCATTCCTTTCTTTTTATAGTTTTGCTTTTTTATGTGTGAATTCCTAAACAGTTTAGTTTTGCTATCTTTTACAGCACTGTGTGAATAAAATCACAAAGTATGCATTGCTTCTTTCACATACTTAAGATTCACTTAGATTGACTTTGTAGCTTTCATTTCTTTGTATATACTGCCATTTATTACAAATACGCTTATTTTTATATTCTATAGTTGATGACCATTGGGAATTTTTCTGATTTTTGACTCCTCAGAATCCTGTGACTATGAACATTTTTATATAGATCTCAAGATGTTTCTGTGCAGAAATTCTTCCAGGACTTAGATCAAGGACTCCTAAACACAAATTCACAAATTCTACTTTTACTGGATAGAGCTACACTTTTTGCAAAGAGGTTCTAACAATTAATAGTCCCACCAGCAGTGAACAAGCTTTCCATTGATCCATATCCTCTCCCACACTTTAGTATCTAACTTTTTTGTTTTTGCAAGTTTCAGAAATGTTAAATGGCATTTGAATTTTATTTCATTTTACTGATGACTAATGAAATTAAACATCTTCATATGTTTATGAGCCAGTCATGTATGTTTCAATGAAAGGATATTCATGCTTTTACCTACTTTACTATTTAGTAAATTTGTGTTTTACTTCTTGATTAGTAGGAACTCTTTATATAGGTTTTATATATTTATAATGCCAATTCTTTCTTAGCTTTAGGTTTGTAGCATCTAGGTTTTTGTTCCTTTTTTGTTTACTTTGTAGTATCAATAGTTGTTCATTTTAATGTGATAATTCATTAGTCATTCTATTTACGGTTTAAGTTTTGGGTGTCTTACAAAATGCTTTCTTACTCAAAGGCCATACTGCTTCAAAATTGTCTTCCAGAAGTTTTATAGTTTTGCCTTTAACATTGAAAGTTTTAATCAACTGGAATGAATACACCCAGTTTCCCCTCATATTTTACATAATCAGTATAGTTATCAAGAACAGAAAACATTGAAACAATACTATCAGCTACAAACCTTATTAAAATTACATCAGCTTTTCCCACACTAGGATCCTTTTTATGTTCAAGCATCCAATCCACAGTCACACATCTCATTTAACTGTGTGTCCTTACTCTCCCCTAATCTGTGACGGTTTCTCAGTCTTCCCACACCTTGATAATTTGATGAGTACTGGTTAGTTGTTTTGTAAAATACATCTCCATTTTGGCCTTTCTGGTATTCTCATGATAATGAAATTATAAATTTTTGTTAAGAATGTCATAGATGTAGGGCATCTGGGTGGCTCAGTCCATTAAGCCTCTGCCTTCAGTTCAGGTCTTGATCGCAGGGTCCTGGGATGGAGCCCCATATCTGAGAAGTCCCTGCTCAAGAGGGAGGCTGCTTCTCCCTCTGCCCCTCCCCTGCTCATGCTTGTACTCTGAAATAAAGAAGGCTCTTTAAAAAAGGAATATCATAGATGTGATGTTGTACCCTTCTCATGCTTTACATGTCTAGGGATTTATAAAGTCAATAGCTTAACCATGATCACTTTGGCAAAAAGCCTTTTCCAAGTGTGTCCACTTAAGTTTTCCCTCTGGTATCTTGGGAGATACTTCAATCTATGTTAATATCCTATTTCTCTTCAAACCTCTGCCCACTGATTTTAGCATTATTGGCTTGCAATAATTATTACTAAGGTCTTTGCCTATATAATGTTGTGCTTATATTTCTGCCATTCCTTCTACATTTACTCATTTGAGTTCTTCCATAGGAAAGAGCTATTCCTTATCCCATTTATAGCAGTGTGGACTCATACCAATCTATAAGTTATAATTCAACACTATTGACTGTTTTGTTCTTCAAATTGGTCCAGTTTTGGATACTGAAGTCTCTTTCACTTTAATTCCTATATCCTATTATCATGCCCTCATGTTCTTATCGTTCATTTTTTTAAATTTTTTTAAAAGATTTTATTTATTTATTTATTCGAGAGAGAGAGAGAGAGAGAGAGAGAGAGAGAGAGAAGCAGAGACACAGGCAGAGGGAGAAGCAGGCTCCATGCAGGGACCCCGATGTGGAACTCGATCCCATCCGGGAACTCCTGCCCTGAGCCAATGGCAGGCACCAAACCGCTGAGCCACCCAGGGATCCCCCATTCATTTTTTTTTTAATGTGCTCTCTTGTTCTCTTTGCATAAGAGTTTTCAAAAGCCTGATGTCAATCTAATAGTTTGCCTTTGAAAGTTGAAGGTTTTACCTGAAAGGCTTAACAAATTTATATTAATCTTTGAAATCTAAGAATTCAATTTATATGTAAAACCTAAAATAACTTATCACATCATCTAAAATAAATGATATTTTTCTTGCTTCCTTTTCAACATCTTCCTTCTTTCCTTTCTTCCACCCGCCCATTTGCCACTCTGGTTCCAGCACAAGCTAGCACCACTTTCTTGATGATAGGCCAGTCTCACTCTCCCCGAATAATTTTCTGTAACTCCTGGCTCTGTGCTGTTGGTTCTGCCCTCTGAGTCATCCTTCCTCTTCCATAAAAATAGCCTGAGGTCACAGCACAGATTTCTAAGCTTGTTCCTGTTGGCAGTAAATTGGAAATTAAAAGTCTTCTCTTCACTTTGTGCTGGCTGTGCCCCCTTCAGTCTACACTGGTATAAGCAGATATTTAGCCACCAATATAAAATGCTAAGACAGATAGCAATAAATAACAAGTACATTCATCACTTACATAAAGAGGTAACTAAGAATGAAGTAATTTTAGACTCCGATGTCAGATTTCCGTGAAATGCATAATCTGTCCCTTGCTGGCTTTGCTAAGGTGGGCTCATGAACATTCTCAGTTCTATCATTCTAAAATGTAGACAAGGGTTGTAAATGATAAACATTTACAATATTTTCAGGACCTGCTACACAGTAAGAACTAAATATACTTTGTCTATTGTCAGACAGTTATTATCCTTTTCCACATCGCATTTATATTCAGCATGGACAAATTAACAGAAGATTGACAGGAAGAAATGAGCAGAGAAAAAAAAACTATAAGCTATCGACAAATACTTTTTTTTTTTTTTTAAGACAGAGAGAGAAAAAAAAACATGCTTGTGAGAAGGGAGGAGGGGGCAGAGGGAGAAGGAGAACTAGAATCTTTAAAATACATATATGTGACAAATCGAGAGAGAGAGAGAAAGAACACAAGCAGGGGGAGTGACAGGCAGAGGGAGAGGGAAAAGCAGGGAGCTCAAGGCAGGACTCAGTCCCAGGACCCTGGGATCACAACCTGAGCCAAAGGCAGACACTTAACCAACTGAGCCACCCAGGTGCCTGGAGAACTAGAGTCCTAAGTAGGCTCCACACCCAGTGAGAACAGATATCATGAACTGAGACTTGAGAGGAAATCAAGAGTTGGAATCTTAATGAACTGAGCTACCAGGGAGCCCCTTGACCAACATTTCTAAAATAAGTAGTGGTAGAATTTAATTTGTTTTTTTTGTTGTTGTTGTTGTTGTTGTTAGAAGAGGCACAATTTAATGGGAAAAAACAACAACACCGAACAGAAGTTAGCTCTTGGCTTTTCATACTAGCTCCTCCTCTGACCTACTTGATGTAACTTAACTCTCCTAAGGCTCAGTGTCTGTATCTGCAGGATAGGAATTATCTCCCTGTTTGGCTTTCTTCATGATTACTGTCATTATCAAATGAGATAATGAAGCTGCTTAAAGAGGTAGAGAACCATCCTAGAGTACCTACTGTATCCCACTTGCCTGACATACATTATCCCATTTGGACCTCTCAAAAACCCTGAGAGGTATTTTGAGTAGCTTACATATAATGAAATAGACTGAAAAAGTATACGTAACTTGTCTTGGGTTACTTGCTAGAAATGGTAAAGCTAGTTTTGAATTTAGATGTGCCTCCAGTCCACATTCTTGTGACATTGTACTTAGAAAACTATCAATCTTGGGGTGCCAGGGTGGCTCAGTGATTGAGCATCTGCCATCAGCTCAGGTTCTGATCCCAGGGTCCTGGGATCAAAACCTATCACCTTTTGGCATTATGTCCCAGATTATGTTAATTGAATCATGCAGACTCAGAGCCAGACCTGGAAGCAGATGTGCTCACTGAATGGGGAGCAAATAGAGAAAAGCCAGTGTGGGAGGATCATCCGGGAGCCAGAGCTAGGTGGGTGTCAGTAGTGCAATCAGACAGATAAATGTAGGAAATCTAAAGGGAAAGAATAAAATATTTGGATGGAATGTCAACCATAAGTGACCCAGAGGTGAGGAGGCCTGCTTCCAAAGCAGATAAATGTGCATTAGGAAACCAGCAGCAGATAGTGGGACCTCTGCCTTGGGTCAGAAGTCACAGGGCAGGAAACAGTTTTATCCATTCTGCACACTTCTGCATTCCCTAGGCCTGTCAGTAGATCTTCAACAAATAATTACTGAATAAATGTGGGAATCCAAGAAGACAGTTCTAGAAAGTTCCTGAGATAGTGAAACTCAGTTATCAGAACTAAATGGTCACTTCCACCTAACTGTAAGGACTTCTTGCAGAGTCCATTGATATTATCCTAAAGGGAATCTCTTATTGATGGTTGAAAATGACCTTGGAATTCTAGTAAGGTTTGACCTGCAGGTGGCAGTCGACCTCACTACGAGGGAGAAAGAACTAAGATGGGAGGGGGCGAGTGGATAACCTCATGCCAATACCTTCTGTCAGTTTTTATCTTACATTACTTCATAAATGCGCCCACCTGTCCTAACCCCATTCCAGCTGCCTGTAACACTTTACCTGCCACTTCAGTCCCAAATGAGTGAGTGTTGGGCATCTGGTATGTTCACAAATGGGCTCTGAAAACACTCTTTTCTTTAGGTTCCCAGATCCTAGTTCTCCCTCAGGTCACTTTAGAAGCAGGACCCTAGTTCTTAAATCCAGTCGACTACCTGGAACTCAAATCAGTGTTCCTAGGGGCTGGTTTCTGGTTCCCCTTTAGTTGAGAATCAGGTTATGAATTTGGGTTTTGTATCTTTTCATACAAGGGATTTCCATCACTGAAAAGGAGATATCAAGAAGCATTATTATCTCTCCTTGGCAGATAAGAGCTTCTTGCTGGGATTGGACCTAAATATCTTCCTTGATCTGTGAACTTATGAGGAAGAACTTTGCCTCACACGGTCCCATCTTCAATTTTCACTTTCTTCTCCCCTACCCCCAATTCCCTCCATGTCATGGATTTCACTCTCCTTGTCCCATCCCTAGAGCCTTGCAGGAGGTACCATCTTGTTTCATCGCCAGAACTGACTGCTCATGAGAGGCAGGTGATAGTCAGCAAGATAAAGACCTCTTTCCAAGTATGAGCTCTGGAATTTTGCTTTACTTCCAAATCTCTTAATTCAGGATGAGAGAGGAGTCCTACAAACCATTAGAAAGCTTTGGGCTTTGATTTATGGAAATTACTCATCATCTATTCTAGTTATTAAAAACAAGTATATTTACTATCACCAAATACTGAAAAAATAATGAATCAGCTGAGGTAGACAAATGAGTTGGTTAACAGTGTTCTGAAAGAAAGAACAATTAACCAGCAGTCAGTGCAATAGGAAAAGAACTAGGTTTAGTACAGAGGATTTATATTTATTTTTGTTACAATCTGAACTTAATCAAAATATCTACTAGTCATATTTGTATCCATCCAACACAGGAGTAAAAGCAAGCCTTATCTTCATTTTAACACCTGTTTTCAGAATGCAAGTACTCCTAAAATATTTACTGAAGCTTAATGATCAACTTAATCATAATTCCCCATATTAGTTCAGAATGTCAGAGCACACAGCAGAATACTTTGTTCGCTTTTTAGAATAGAACTGAAGGAAACACTAAATAGGTTGATTTGGAGACAGCATAAAAGGCAGGGATCATCAGTAAGTTTAGATTTTGAATTTTGCTTAATGTAGAATCCAAAAAAAAAAGTCTTTTATGCTAACTATATTTTTTCCATAGAGGACACAGGCACATAGAAAATTACTCTTAGAAAATTATTGAATATTAAAATTCTTTGGACTTCTTTTCAGCTGCTAACCATAGTGTGAACTCTAGAGTATGTGTTATCAGGAGAAATCTATGGAAAATAAAGCTGACCAGAAATGCAGATCATCAACTGGCTTAACCTTGTCAGGCAGGGATAAAACTGGACGTGCCTGGGCCCCTGACTGGCAGCAATGGAAATCTAAGAAAACACTGAAAACATAGTGAAAAAGTTAATAAGGTCTGTGCTCCACCATGGCCAAGATCAGAGAAAACTGATCTACATATTTCCGCAAACAGCTATGTTCCAGCAAGGTTTTTAACCTCTCTGAACTGTTTACACAATCTTGATGAAGGGCAACGAGGGTCATCTGGAAAGATGTTTCAAGTTGTACAAATTACATTCCCGATGTCCTAATATCAAGGTTATTACAGTTCAAAATTGTACGGCGGACTATGTAAGGTCATAAGTTAGAGAAAAAAAGACTATAATAAAATTATTTTATTTTCTAGAGCTTTTCACTCTATCCTATAATTGTGGTAAAATATGCTTAAGATTTGCCATTTTAACCATCTTTAAATGTATGTTGTAGTATTTAGTGCATTCACACCAATGTATAACCAATCCAGAACTCTTTTCATCTTGCAAAACTGAAATTCTTTTGCTATTCCCATTAAACAACTCCTCATCCCTCCTTTCCCCTAGCCCCTGACACCAACCATGCTATCTCTATTAATTTGACCACTCTAGGTACTTCATATAAGTAGAATCATACAGGTCTTTTTGTGAGTGACTTATTTCACCTAGCATGATGTCCCCAGGGTTCATCCATGTTAAACATGTGTCAATTTCCTTCCTACAGCTGAATATTCTGTGATTGATACACACACACACACACACACACACACACACTACATTTTGTTTTTCCATTCATCTGTAAAGGGACACTTGGGTTGCTTCCACCTTCTGGTTATGAATAGTGCTGTTATGAACTAGTCTTTTGGTTTTGGTGTTGAGTTTTTTTAAAGATTTTATTCATTTATGAGAAACAGAAAGAGAGGCAGAGACATAGGCAGAGGCAAAAGCAGTCTCCCTGTGGGGAGCCTGATGCCAGACTCATCCCAGAACCCCAGGATCATGACCTGAGCCAAAGGCTCAACTACTGAGCCACTCAGCTGCCCTTACTTCTATCTGAATCTCAAACCCACATTCCTCTCTTAACAGGATTCTAAAGTTTTAGAAATGTTTCCTCTAATGTTACTGTGGTAGATGGTTACATTTCAAGTAGCTATATTCTTAGTAATATCTTTTTTCCAAATACTTTAAAGTTTGAAACAATATAATCAGGAGAATCATAATTATCTGCTAAAGAACAAATGTGAGATTAAACTATGTACTCTTTTCTGGGCAGCTTCATAATTCTAAGTTATTAACTATTCAGAATGTAGTTTGAGATTCTTTGGCATGTGTACCACTTGTTTTATAGAATCATGAATAGTGTTGAATGCAAAGATGTGTTAATCATTTCATTGTGTTGCCATCATCTACATTTAGTGACTAATAAGGATATGTTGAATAAGTAATTGAATGAATGCATAAATATAAACAAATTCTTTAAAAATAATATAATAGCACACACTCTGCTATGGGGATTTCAGAAAAGTCGGGAGTCCCATTTCAGAATACGTGTCTAGGATCCAGAAAACAGAAGATACTATATAGATTCATTAGATATTTGAAGCATAGAAAAATCCAAGAAACAGCCAAGCAAAAATCAGATTGTATCTTCATAAAAGTTTAGTTTAGCAGGTTCCTGTCCACTGAAAGCTAATATACCTTTCCCCTTGCCTAAATCTTAATGATGGCAAATGTCTATTATCATAATCTACCATATTTCAGGCCAAGCATTTGGTCTCCAGATTATGGGACTTGTATCCAGTTAATCTTAAGGTACTTATACTGTTAGCACCTCTGTTTCTTAAATTCTTAATCTCCTAGTCCCTGAAATCTACTTGTAAAACTCAAAACCTAACACTATGTAGAAAGTGATTGCTCTCAAACTAGGGTTGAATGGTTGAAATATCAGAATGTCCTGTGAGATTTTTTTTTTTTAACCTATGCAATCTCATCCACATCTTTCTTCCTGTTTTTTTTTTTTTTAAGATTTTATTTATTTATTCATGAGAGACACAGGATAGAGAGAGAGAGAGAGAGAGGTAGAGACACAGGCAGAGGGAGAAGCAGGCTCTATCCAAGGAGCCTGATGTGGGACTTGATCCCAGGTCTCCAGGATCATGCCCTGGGCCGAAGGCAGCGCTAAACCACTGAGCCACCCAGGCTGCCCCTTTCTTCCTGTTTTGATGTGCCCCTATAAGACAGTTGGAAAAGTCTTATGAAAGAGACAGAACATATGAACTTTGAAAAATTTTATCACACCCTGGGAGAACAGGGATAGGTTGGAATTTGGGGCAAGGGACCAAAGTGCATAGCTTGAAAAAGCTCCAAAGTTCTCTTGATACACATAACTTCTTGAAACCTATACCAGTGGCTCCCTGGCTCTTAGATTTTGCTGACCAGGAAAAGGTACAAAATATTCCTAGAAGAAAAACATTCAAAATTAAAGTAGTTTGGAATTTAAGACAATCGTTAAATGCAAAACATTTAACTAGATGAAAAACTCACTTCTTTGCTAGAACAAATGAAAATTTTCTCAAGCACATCACATAGGAACCATTTCAACCCATATGGTCTAAAATATGTAATTAGCACCTCACTAGTTACAAACCAAGCTTCCTGCCTTCCTGCCAGGATCTTCACCATGCCCAGAAAGAAAGAACAGGAATTATTATACCCATTTCAGGAATAAGAAAACTCATGCTCTGGCTGAGTAGATGTGCTGCCAGAGGCAACATGATCAGGAAACAGCAGAAGAGTAGAACCCTAGAATTTTCTGTGGAGCACAGAACTGACTGTAAGTATTTAGAGACTTCTGTAACAATTGACAGAGTAAATCTTGTCCACAAAAATCTAAAAATAAACTAGGGTTTGTGTTTTGTAGTTCTTCAGCGTTTTTATTTCCTTTTCCTCATGAGTAATTTTACTGTATTCTAGAAAGTATTGCTCCACAAGATCTTGAAAAAGAAAAAGAAACTTATCCTTCACCACAGGAAGTATGAGAATCACTGTTGGACTCTCAAATGTCTCCCCAAATCAAATTAACTCTTATGTGGGTATGGACAAAAATAAGTATATACTAGGAATTCCATATACCATCTCGAAGTTCTTAAAGGAAAGCAAAAATTGTGAGAATCTTCTAACCTTCCCCTAAGAGTGGCATATAATACACAAAGAGGCAAAGATTGTACTTTAAAATAGCTGAAGGGCCAAGGACAGATCCTGAAAGTCAAGGTTAAATGTGACCATCAAGGAGGCAAGAGTTTGACAAAGGCATAGTTCTCTCTTTTAGGCACACTGACAAAACCACAGCTCCAGCGCGGACTACTCCAGGTGTCTTCTGGTGACCAGCCACTCCCTTAGGTCACTAAACCTCTCTCCTAGAGAGAATATCAAGTGCCCCTGTCATCTTGGGCACTTCGTGGGTCAGAAATAATGGCATTTGTGGTGTCCCTCACACCCAAATGAAGGACAGTGTGATCTGTGTAGTGCAATCCCTGTGACATTTTGTTTGTTGAGTGGGTGAGGAGGGGGCACGGGAGGGGCCTAGAATACTTGAATTCAGGTTTGATACAATTTACAGCATTAAAACAAGGTTATTTTTTGAGGTATTAAACTACATTCTACAGTTTTTATCTAAGGTAACGTGGTCCTTGAACACCAAGAAGTTTTGTAAAAGAACTACCCTGAATATTCTTATAACTGTGAATGATTTCATATGCAGGCTTATTTTCATTGCCTTAATTTTCTAATAATTATATATACTTATTTGTTTCACTCCTGGTAGCACTTTACCTTCCGTGGTATTTATATATCCAAATCATTGCCGACAGTTAACAAGGCCTACCCTTGCGGTCTCTAAGCCCAGGTGAACCTACTTAATTCCTTTAACCTGTCCCTCCACCCTCCTCAGTCACCTTCCTGATTTCTTTTCTGATCATTTTCCAAGAAAATGTCCACATCTTTCCTGGTCTCAGACTCCCAGAACAAATGTGGTTTTCAGGTGCCATTTCATCAGATTCACTTCCCTACCCTGAGGTAAATCTCTTGAATTCCTCACATCCCTTTGGTCTTTTCCCCTGTTCCTACATCCAGGGTGGGTCCAAGGTATTTCCCTGCCCAAGGCAAAAGGAGACTTCTTTCCTTCTAGACCACGTAATTAAATTCATTTCAGAAAGGTTTACATGCTTTCCTCCACCCTTCCCCCACTTTTGTTTCTGAATCATAGATGTTCTGCTAAATTATCAGACTGCAAGAGACTGTAAATAAATCCAAGGTCTTGTAGTATTTGGAAAGTTTACAAGCTCTAGAAGGCAGAAGCATGGCATCTGGCAATTTATTTCTAAAATCTCAGTGTCTTCATCTTTAAAAGTGAGCAATAAGAATATGTATATAAATATAAGAAAAAGTATACGTTTTTAGCACCTAAGGAATTACATAAAGCAAGACTGTTCTTTTGTTATAAGTCAGGGTATGTTAAAAAAAATAATTAGGTAACAAATGCCTTAGTAAAAAGCAAACATTGCATAATGAAGAAATGCTACTGGTCATCCAGACTTCATGCTTCCTCCCTCAAAAGTCTTCAAAATCATGAAGGATTGGTTGTTTAGATATTTACTGAATTAGTTCTAGAAGGAAAGAGGAATCAACACATTCCTTACTCTGTGTGTTGTCTCTTCCATTACTAAGAAGGCTTTGTGTACTATGAAACCTCATGTTTTCAAAAACCACATTCCAAAATCACCTTTCAGTCAGGACCTAAAGGGAAAGAAATGTACAGATTATAAGACTCCTTTAACAAAAGGGGGGGGGGGGCTTTTTTTTCTACAGATTTTTAAATAAAGGTGTTTGCTACAGCTAGCATATAAAAAAAGTCAAACCATTTTACAGAACATACCCAGTTTTGAACACTTAGTTTTTGTTCAAACCTAATAGCAGTTTTTCCCACATCTTTTCTGACACATTCTCCACCACCTTTAAAACTCTCGTTGTTGGGATTACCAACCTACTTGCAATTCCTACTTGCAGTTCCTGCATAGCCTTCCACAAGATAAAGATCAAATTTACAGTAAAGAAGGACCTACTTACCACTCCACTCCCACGGAGCTCTTGGATGTGAGGGGCACTCACCCAGATTCCAGTCTGTGACCTGGAACTGAAGCCTTCATTTCTCATTTACTGGGGGTGTTGATGGCCAACAGTTCTCACCTGTGTCTATCTGCAGTAATTGCCTTGACCTGAAGATTACCCTCTTACCCAAAGGTCACCACCCCACTCACTTATTCAATGACTGGTCAGTTAAAGACCCTGAAGGCCTTGAAACTGTCTGAGGCCTTTGTTGCAGGTGCCCTGTAGTTCAGCTCCTCCCAGGGCCCACTCCCGCTTCTTTCATTCCCCCTAGATGTTGCACTCTGCAATAAACTGCCTGCACCTTAATCAGTCTCTGATTCTGCTTTCCAAGAGCCCAGGGTGGTCCAAGGAAGCCGACTCTAAGTGGAATTTTAATTAAGGATGACCAGCTGGTCTGCTGGCTATAAGGATCCCCCTCACGGGTAGCAGGGGAGAGCACAGAAAGCTGCTTACATGGGTAGCCGTGTGTGATTGTTAAAACCCTTATTAAAACTCTTACTGGTGAGGATCTGGGCCTGTGTACCTGTGGAAGGGAACATTTGACTGATACAATATATCAGACAGCTGGACACATGTTCCTAGGATCAACTGATGCTTTAGGGAAAGACAATAAGCATCTGAGAGTGATTAACCATCAATTAAAATATAAGTGTTCAAGCCAGAGGGCTCCTTAAGTAGTATATAAAAAGACTCTTGGGCACCTTGGTGGCTCAGTCAGTTAAGGGTCTGACTCTTAATTTTGGTTCAGATCTGATCTCAGGGTCCTAAAATCAAGCCCTGAGTTCAGGCTGGGCATAGAGCCTGCTAATGATTCTCTCTCTCCCTCTCCCTCTGCCCTTGCTGGGTCGTGCTCTCTCTCTCTCCCTCCCTCCCTCTTTAAAACAAACAAACAAACAAATCCTCTCACTTTTTAAAACCAGAAGGTAAGAAAATTTAGGATTAGACCCAGGACTTAATTCTAGAGTAACAAAGCTCCAGGAGAGGTGATATATTTTACCCTGACCCATTGACTACTCCGAGGTCAGGGCCCTGATTCAGAAGTAGTGGGAACCTAAGATAGGGGGTAGGAATAGCTGAGTTGATACACTAAAAAATCTTGAATCCTCATATTTTCCTAAGCCCTCTGGGCCTGCAGAAGTCACCCACTCCTCCCTGTTAAAGGCTCCTGACAGACCTCTCTTAAAAATTAAGGGACTTGTGCCTAACACAATCACATACCACTCTAAATCTAAACCCACCTCCTGGCCACCAGACCCATAACACTAAGTCAAAAGATAATCCCCCTGAAGAATTATCAGGTCTTCTAACAAAGCAAAGAGATTATACCTTAAAATTGCTACAGGATCCCAAGATATACCAGAAGAAACTAGAAGAATATGGGACTGAATCCTGAAAATAACTACATCAACAGGAGCAAAACACACATTGGATTAGAGCAAGTGTCTGCTACAGCAGCACACTTCTGTAGTACAGAATCGAACACACCAGCAAGGATCCAGGGACACAGCACTAATACATTCCTAGGATGACTCTTAGTAAGTGAATAGAAATGCCAGAGCTATCATGGTTAATAATAAAGGAATCAAAAGACTTAGGAAGTGAGCGTGCTAGAGTGGAATAAGTAAATGATAAGAATAAGTGAATAAATAAACAAATAGTTTATCTTTCCTTGATACATTTACACATGGCTGCCAGAGTCATCCTTCTAAACCTCAAATCTGACCACGTCATTCCTCATTATCACATTCCAAAGAAAATTCAACTCAATTGTTTTTGATTTATTACATATTTATTATTTTTTTATTACGTGTTCCTGGCATATACTGGTACTCAAAAAGTGAATAAATGAGTGGTCTTCTAAGCTCTCAAGACTCAACTCTTCTCACCGTCTTCTCTTCCAAATGCCTCTCATTTAAAAGGACAGATACAGTGGCTTTCTCACCACTGCCAAATACAACAGCCCTTCACAGCCTCTGCCTTTGTATAAGCTGATCACTTTGCCTCAAATACTAGCTCAACATTCTTTTATTCATTCACCCCATGAATATTTGTCGCATGCTACGCACACACTCGCTGCCAATTCTTTATGCCATCCTCTCTGAGATGGCATTCTAGTCTCCCCTAAGCTAAGTGGTGTTCTCTGGGCTATGGCACTCTGGACCTCCACCACTAGAACTCTCCCCTCTGGATTGCTGTTTGTCAGCTTACAGGTCTTTCTACCTCACTAAGTGCACCTGCATTCAGAGCAGAGAGACCACCGACTATCTCAGCCCCTGGCAAATGGGAAGGTGTGTCACAGATACCTATTGATTTTGTCTACCTAGTCTCATTTTCAGGATTCTTATAGCAATAGCCCTACTTCTTTTGGGGAATGACTGTTCCCCCCTCCCACTCTATGTGGTTCCAACTGGTAATCACAATTGATTAATCACAGATGTCACACATACCTTAGTCACAGAGCTTTGGCTAGCAGTGCATCTCTTTGGACATTGTGCTCAGTCCAAGGATGGGCATGTGACTCAAGCTAGATCAATGAGTCCTTCTCTGGGGACATTATATATGGACCCTGTGAAGGGAGGAAACCCTTCTTCCCTCTGGGATCACTAGCTGAAAGTAGGCTGTGGCTGTGACCTCCTCTCCTCACTACATAGAGGAAATGCATCTGAAATAGGAAAAATGTGGCCAACCAGGAAAGAGAAGCAGAATGGGGACAGCAGACCTAACAATATTTTAGTCTCTGAAATCCCTGAGGCCAGACATACCCCTACTCATTCAGGTAAATCATCAAAAAAAAAAATTGAATGAACACAAATGAAATTTTTTTAAAAAAACTTTCAAAATAGAGTTCATTATTAAAATTCAGTTTAAACATATTAAATTACCCCATAAATTATTATTTAGCTTCTATGTGCTGGGCATTCTTTTAGATGCTAGGCTGGCACAAACACCTTACTCTTTTCGTAATATAATTCCATCTTACAATGCTATTTGAAATTAGTACTTGTCTCAAAAGAAAGTAAATGAACTCTTAGAATCTTACTAAATATTTGTTTTTTATCTTTTTTTTTAAAGATTTTTTATTTATATATTCATGATAGATGCAAAGAGAGAGGGGTGGGGCAGAGACACAGGCAGAGGGAGAAGCAGGCTCCATGCCAGGAGCCTGACACAGGACTCGATCCTGGGACTCCAGGGTCACGCCCTGGCCCAAAGGCAGGTGCTAAACCACTGAGCCACCCAGGATCCAAAATATTTGTTTTTTAGAGTGATAAACCCAACCCTCTTTTTAAAAAAAATAATTACTTATTTATTTTAGAGAAAGAGCATGCATGAACAGGTGGAGGGTGCAAAGGGAGAGGAGAGAATCTCTAGCAGACTCCCTGCTAAGAGCAGAGCCTCACGTGTCTAGATCTCACAACCCTAAGATCATGACCTGGGCATAAATCAAGAGTCAGATGCTTAACCAATTGAACCACCCAGGTGCCCCCAATCCTCTTTTATTGTATTTATATTCTTGGTTATTGGGGTAATTTCTACCCTAATGTGAAAGCAGAAATACCAAAAAAGAATGACATAGATATTGGATCAGTAATGTAGAAATCAGCTAACCAGTATATAAAACTATATAAAATTAGGTCAGAAATAAAAATGTATACTGTATACATTTACCCATAAAACTTGAGATTGATTTAATTTTTGATAAACCAAGAGTGATAATATAAGAACTATATTGCTTTTTAAGGCTCTCTTCTACTCTGTCACCCAAGCTCATAGACAAGTTTTCCCTAAGATAGATCAGCATGGAATCAACGTGCTAGACTGCAAATTCATGTGGTCAATATTTCTCTTGTAAAGATGCACCCCCAAACTTAGTATCCCTAAAGATGTGAGGTAGCCCAAACAGAATACAGGGTTACTATCACCCCCACTGTAAATGCTGAATGTAGAACTTTGTCATTCAAGGATTAAATACTTGAGGTATAAACTCTTGTAGAATACCAGAACAGTCACATGAACGTTTCTGAAAGGACCAAACGATGCAGCTGGTAGTTTCAAGTGAATCACTTAGTTAGACCTATATGTAGTTCCTAAATCTAGCTATGCATTAGAATCATAGCTTTTTTAAAAATATAGCATATATTGGGTACTGACCTACTCTTCAGGCAGATTCTGAATCCGTGGATCAGAGATAAAGCCTGAGCAACTATCTTTTTTACAGTATCCAAGTTCATCACGATGCAAAGCCAGATTGCAGAAAACACCTCAGCACTCCCATCTGAATGAATCTTTCTTTTTCACTCTCTTTCTCGTCATGCACACTCAACTTTTTAAAATGTCCATTAAGTGAAACTTAATTAAGTAAACTTAATTGAGTAAAACTTCAGCTAATATCGAAGAGATAGTTAACTCATATCATTAAGATATACTTGGGAAATATGACATATTTCCATATCCGAATTGAGGAATTCATAAAGATCTTAGAAAACAACCCTCCTGAATATCAGGAGTCTACTGTATCTTATAAATTTTGTTTAAGATTACTCTGGCAGCCACATGATATTTAAAATCATTGAATTTTAGAACTCACATAAGCTCAGAAACTCATTTGGTCCGACTTTTTCATTTTACAGAAGAGAAGTTAGAGCTATTGATGTGAATATATTAATGGATTTCATTCAGATGGCAAATGAACTCTGAAATGTATATTTTACTGTAAATTTTTCAAATTTTGCTTTGGTGAGCACAGCAATCTCCCAAATCACTAAAGCCTTTCAAAAATACTGAAACTGATCCCTGGAGTCCATCACACCAGTGAGTCAATAAATAAGGAGCAGATTTCACCTTTAAAAACCTCTCAGTTGACAGGGGCGCCTGGCTGGCTCAGTCAGTGGAGCATGTAACTCTTGATTTCGGGTTGTTAAGTTCAAGCCCCAAGTTGGGTGTAGAGGTTACTTAAAAATTAAAAAATACATATATAAAAAAACAACCTCTCAGTTGGCAACCATAACTTTCCATCTGCTGAAATGGCCTACCTGATTGTTTATAAAATCTCTCATTTGAAAAACAAAGATGAATTCTAGAAATCAGGTTGAAAAATCTTGATAGATTATTGTGGTTTTGCTCTACGATGGAGCATATTCTAAAATAGAGTGTATCATGATGTAGGTTTGTGGCTCTGGTTTACTTTCAGGAAACATTCAAGGCTTTGAAATTTGGTTAGTGACTCTAAGCAGAATATGTAACTTTCTAATCATAACAAATGTAGTGTTCAAAAAGAATACTAGTTATTGGTTTTCAAGAGAATTCTGTCTCAAGTGAAGCTGATATAACATTTTTTATAGACATACATAGATTGGTTCAGTTCAGTGCCAGTTTTTATAACATCAGGAATAAAGACACCACAAAATGATAACTAGTCTTTAAAAGTTATCTTTAAATGCTTAATATCTGTCTATTGGGTGTTCAGTTAAGTGTTCACCTCTTGGTCTGGCTCAAGTGTTGAAATCAGGGCTATCAGTTCAAGTCCAACCAAGGAAAAAAAGTGTTTAGTGCCTGTCTAGTTGAAGACGTTTGTGATCTTATTTGGCTTATAGTATGTCACTATTTTATATAGCAACACTCCAAAGAAACCTGTCAAGTTTAGACTAAATTTGTGCAAGGCAAGATTCAGTATGAAACATATCCCAGATCACTCTGGACATTTTTAGAATACATCTGAAGCTGGCCAGAGACAGAAGGCTCACAACAGATCTTCTACTCAGTCTGTAGGATTGTGGTTTGGTTATAAAACCTGAAAGTCACATTTAGGTAGCATATGTCATCGGTCATCTGTGCTTCAGACTGTGGGGGAAATATTTGTGAACAAGTCAGTGAACTTCTCATTTGTAATAGACTAAGAGATAGAACCATATCTGAAAGGATCAGTTTGAAGGGAGATTATTTTCTTTACTCATTAATTCATTTATTCAAGAATCCTATATTAAGCACATTCATTACAAATACAAACTAGAAACTTAGATTGGGAACTTTCTGATAGTAAGCTAACAAGTTAGTATAATGTAGTCTTGTCTGTCTAATATTTACTAAGCTGGAAAAAGAAAAATTATTAGTTTACTCTGAAAACTGACTTAGAGAAAAAAGACATTCTCAGCTAATTATTCATACTATAGAAATTATTGAAACAATTATTTAGGAACTGTAGTGAGGTTGTCCTCTGAGATTTTCTAAATAAGGAAAATAAATTGCCCTCTGAGTCTAAAGTCAAAACCAACAAGTGCAACAAATACAAAATCAACAAAGAATAGATTATCCCATGTGTGAAAGAGATTTAAAAAAATCTTTTAGGCTGGAACGATTCCGAAGGTCATTTGAATATATGACCAACTCTTGATTTTCAGGCAGTACCTAACTCACTGGAGCATTTTAGGTTAAGCTGACTCACCCTGGGTAAGCTATAGGGTTGGGTCTGGGGTACCAAGCAGGAAGAGATCCCTAAGCATCATTTAATTTTAACAAGAGTAGCTCTTTCTAAGTTCTTTCATTCCCAACAGTTGTCTTAAATAAATTATATATAATATTTTTAATTATATATAATATTAATTAATTTTCAACATAATAGGTAAGTGTGTGGAAATTTTTTTTAAAATAATGACATAAGATAGTGTGTATCCTCCCTGTTACTTATTTAGCAATTTCACCTTATCTCTGAAATTTCAAGAAATAGTAATTTTTTTCTGTGCCAACAAGTTTGCTGGCTATTAATTCCCGAATCATATCAGAAGTAATAAATACTGTATTGGAGAAAACAATGGCATATACTATGCCAGAAAAATTTTTTTATAAAAGAATGGTTTGGGAAAAAATAGATCTCAATTTCCCATTAATTTTTTTTATTCTAGATATCTTAAAAGCAAATATTTGGAATTCACGTGATAATATTTTTAGTTCAGAACTTCCTTTCAACTCATTCTACTCAGTCAATAACTTTCTCATTCCAAAAAAGTCTGTAAACTTGCTTAGGCTGTATAATTTGTCTAAGAACATTCAGCTCTCAAAAAGCCCAGTGTCCCAAATGTTCATGTTTGAAAAAAATAGCAAAAGACAAAGAAGAGCTTAATCTAACCATCTGAATTTATTTTTCCTATTTAAGAATGAGAAGTATTTTAAAAATTTAAAATTAAAGGGTTAGTGCCATATGGAAAAATCCCTGAGCCATATTGCACAATATAGAAAACACTTAAGACATTTATAATCCAATATTGTGCTACCTTAAAATGTTTTATTTAAGTCCCTCATTTTTCTCAAAAGACAAAAAAGTGGAAAAAACTCACAGGAAAAGACTTCATAATATCTTAACAAGATTAAGAAATGAATTTACAAAATACAAACTCTAGTTGAGAAGAAAGTAAATATTCCAAAAACAATTTGAAAGTAAAATTTAACGTGATCTTCCTAAGAGATAGGGACATAGGAAACACAACCAATTATGTCAGCCCCCCCCTTTTTTTTAAAGATTTTATTTATTTAATTGACAGAGAGAAAAAGAGAGCACAAGCAGGGGGAGTGGCAGGCAGAGGGAGAGGGAGAAGCAGGCTCTCTGTGGAGCAGGAAGCCCAATGCAGGATCATGACCTGAGCTGAAGGCAGTTGCTTAACTGACGGAGCCACCCAGGCACCCATATGTCAGTCTTCTGAACATAAAAGTGGAAGCACATCAATTTCTTGACTAAAATAGTAAATATTATTAACATTAGGATTTTATATAGGTACATTGTATGGCTCACTAGCTAACGTTCTTGACAACAGTTTTCCAACAAATACGGAAGCCCTTTTTAAATCACTCTTGTAACTCCTGTTTTCCAGAGAACATATCCTGGAGATAAAAAACACAGTTACGAGAACAGTATTCTCCAAATCCAACCCACTTGAGAGAATTCAATCCATTTCATATTTCTCAACAAGGGAAAGTCCCCCAAGGAGGGTCTTCTTGGCTATAATTTGATATTTACCATTTTTCTTTCTCTTCTATGCTTTAGTGATAGCACCTATCACTGCTAAAGCCAAAAATGGCAGCTACATATTATAGTTCACAGGAAGCGGCCATCACCAATGGTTGACAAGGACACTGCTATACTGCTAAGACAAGTTAAGGCTTCCTCATATTATCAGTGTCAAAGTCTGTGCTGAGTCTAACATCTCTCATTCTACAGAACTGTTGGCTCCAGAGGTGATGAATGGATCAATGGGGATTTATGGAAAGTGTTTATTTTAATGTTTATTGAAGCCATTATTGTATTCCCTTTACCCTAGAACATGTGGACTAAGGCAGAGGATAAGATACTATATACAGGATCACCAGCCCTCTCTAACTCTAGCCTGTTTTCTTTCAACCAAATGAGAGCATCTTGACTTCTCTTAAGATATTTCTTGCACAAGAGGATTCAGAGCACTCATGTAAATAGATTCCCCCAAAGAACTTCCCCACCTAGGGATCCCTGGGTGGCGCAGCGGTGTGGCGCCTGCCTTTGGCCCAGGGCGTGATCCTGGAGACCCGGGATCGAATCCCACATCGGGCTCCCAGTGTATGGAGCCTGCTTCTCCCTCTGCCTGTGTCTCTGCCTCTCTCTCTCTCTCTGTGACTATCATAAATAAATTAAAAAAAAAAAGAACTTCCCCACCTATCCTCCAAACATACATAGACACAGCTGAACCCCTGACATTTCTCCATTTACATCTCCACATGGACTTACTATCTTCATAAGTATTTCCATCTCCACCCCAAACTTACTCTTCCCCCAATCTTCCTCATCTCAGCAACTGGTACCTTCATCTATCCAGTTGATTAAGCCAAAGATGTGTCAGTCATCTGTAATTCCTGTTTTTCTTATTTCCTATATACAGTCCCCAGCAAGACATATGCACAAAATGTACCATAAATACACATGTTCCACATCTATACTTCCCTGAGAACTTCCTAGTTGATTTTCCTGTTAATGCTCTTGTCCCTGTGTCATCCATTCCCCACATAGGAGTCAGAGTAGTCTTTTTAAAAGGGATCATATCCTTCCTGCAATGAAAGAGAATCCAAACTCCTTACCATGGCCTATGTGATCTGGCCCTACTCACCTGTATTATGTATCTATTACCCCAAAACTCAATGGCTTGAAAAAACATTTACTACCTCGCAGTTTCTGTAGGGAAAGAATCCAAGTAGAGCTCAGCTAAGTCTCTGTTTCAGGGCTCTTCCAAGCTGCATCCAAGGTACTAGAAAGGGCTGCAGGTCCTCTCAATGCTCAATTACAGAGGATCCTCTTCCAAGCTCATTCACATGGTTGTTGGCAGGATTCCGTTTACCATCCCCTGTTGGTCTGAGGACTTCAGTTTTTTACTCATTAGAGGCCAAAAGCCTAGCTAAATGTATAACTAGCCTCTAGTCCCTCTCTATCCTATAATCTTGTTTCATTTTGGGCTTGGAACCAAGTCACCAAAAAGCACTCCTTTTTGATTCTGTCTAGAAGACTAGAAACAACACCAATCAAATCAAATAAAACAACAAAAACACTATAGCTGGCCAAATTAGTGGGCAGATAGTGGAGGAAGTTCCCAAAATTATAAAGCATCAAATGAATTAAGAACACTCCAGAGCCCCCCTTTTATCTGGTCATGAAATTCATGTTGACTTCTGATGCTACCATGGGAATAGATTGGACTCATACAGCAAGAAATAAGAATGTAGCAAATACATTTCAGGATGTTTTCCCCAAACTAAATATCTGCACAAATTAATAATCAACCACCATACTCGAATTTTTCATTCATCCCCAATGTACAATCAATTAAACATATATTTTTTTAGAAAGAAAGAAAAAGATGTTTGAACCCTAGAATACAGGTGTTGGCATATGTGTTGCCAATGAGAACAATTGCAAGTAACACGAGTACATTTCTGAGAAATAGGCACTTTTAAAACTTAAAGCAGTGAGGAATCCAGAAACTTTGCCTAACTGTG
Source organism: Canis lupus dingo (assembly GCF_003254725.2). Lineage (NCBI taxonomy): Eukaryota > Metazoa > Chordata > Mammalia > Carnivora > Canidae > Canis > Canis lupus. The sequence continues at coordinate 32,899,126 of NC_064264.1, read as the reverse complement.
AGAAGTTCTTCACGGCAAGTCAGAGCAGGCAGAAAAGTCAGAACAATTTTGTAAGATCTGCACTGTGACTCCTTATGAACTGAAAGGACTATTTGGCCATAATCTATGTACTTCCCAAAACAATGACACAAGTGATTTCAGCACATGCCCAGCATTGATAATGATGTTTTTATTACTCAGGGACTTGACTTCAAAAAGCTTCAGGTTTCATTTGCAGAATTTAAGACAAGATTTAAACCAGCAAATAAATATTTGTTTAGCTTGTCCTTTTTGAATGTTGGCATGAGAGTGAGACTAGTTAGGAAATATTAATATACTGATTGCCACAGTGTTACCTGAACTAAGTGACCTGGCATTGCTACTGGAGTCCCAAGGCCACAACAGAGCGGACTAACCCTTGGAAATACAGCCCCAGGATTCATTAGCAGGACTTTCAAAACAGTGCTGGGAAATGGCTGGGACTACTTCTTTTACGTTTGCATTTACGTTTCTTTCCTTTTTTTTTTTTTTTTTTTTTTTAAGAATTTTATTTATGTATTCATTAGAGACACAGAGAGAGAGGCAGAAGACATGGGCAGAGGGAGAAGCAGGCCCCATGCAGGAAGCCCGATGGGGGACTCGATCCCAGGACACTGGGATCATGCCCTGAGCCAAAGGCAGGCGCTCAACCGGTGAGCAACCCAGGAGTCTCTCAGTTTACATTTCTTGGCCCAGACTCTTAGAACAAAAAAAAAGACTTGGTGTTGCTAGGATTCGTTTACCTGCTCAAACTTTCAGGATCAAGTATTCAAGAGACTGTATGAGAGCAAACTTCCTTTTTGCCCCTGTACACTGGCAGTCCCAAAATTGGTGAGCAACTTCAGGGATCATTTTGACTAAATCTAAAGACCAAAAACCAAAAAGAGAAAAAAATCCAAATTATACTCTTTCCTATTGTCTAAAGACAAATTTGTCCCCAAAAAGAGAATCAAACATCTTGAGTTTAAAAACAAGAACTACACCAGGACACCTGGGTGGCTCAGTGGTTGACCGTCTGCCTTCAGCATGATCTCTCCTATAAGTAGAATCCAAAACAAACAAATCAAAACAAAAATACAAACAAGCTCATAGATACAGAGAACAGATTGTTGGTTGCCAGGGGCGGTGTGAGAAATAGGTAAATAGGATATTAAATATTTTTAAAAAATAAAAGAAAAGTGACATTCTTGGGATAGACTACATACTCATAACATGTAGGAAAAATTTTTTTAAAAAAGCACTAGATATATGTATTTATTATGTGATGTAATATAAAATGGTTTGTGGAAATTGCTTTTTGAGACACCATATCTATGGTGGTAAAGAACTCATTTTGGATTTAATCATCATTTAAATATAATAAAGAAAAAAGAATTATAGTAAAGTTAAGTTCTATAAAAATAAATACAAATTACTAAAATTAAAACAATATTTTAAAAAACACTACTAAACTTTACCTTATAGAAACACAACTAGAGATTTTATGGATGTAGATGGTTAAACATATATGTGGTTCACTGAAAATTTACAGCTATTCTGAAAATATTGCCTTATATATATTTGTAAGGAGTAGGAGTAAAGAATCTGTAGTCTGCCTAGTAATCACAGAGGTAATATTTACACACAAAAAAAGCCAAAAACAAACTGGGAATAATGTCTGCAATTCATATTTAAAAATGTATAATTTCTTTAACACTGGAACTTCCAGATATCAATAAGAAGACCAATAAAAAGTAAGCAAAATCTAAAAACAGAGTAAATACAAGTGTTTCTTAAAAATATGAAAAGATCTTCAAATGAGAAATATTTTAAAAACTATACTGAAATTCCATTTTTCACCCACCAGATTGGCAAAGTTGAGAAAGTTTGGAGTACAATGATGGCAAATATATTATGAACCAGGAAGTCTCTTGCTGCTTGTGAGTGTGCAAATGAATTCGGCCTTCATGGAGAGCAATTGGCAGTATCTACCAAAATTTAAATGCACATACTTATGACCCAGAAATTCTAGGTCATTTATCCAATGTAAATATTTAGGCATGTGAGGGGCACCTGGGTGGCTCAGTCAGTTAAGCATCTGCCTTTGGCTTAGGTCATGATCTTGGGGTCCTTGGATGGAGCCCTTTGTTGGATGCCCTGCTCAGCAGGGAGTCTGCTTCTCCTTCTGCCCCTCTCCCCACTTGTGCTCTCTTTCTCTCTCTCTCTCTCTCAAATGAATAAATAAAACCCTTGAAAAAGAAGAAAAAATAATACTTAGGCATGTGCAAAATGATGTTCATATAAAGCTCTTCACTGGAGCATCATTTATATTAGCAGTTCAGAAATTGACACCAACTTGCATTGCTTAAGTGGCCAGTCACCTAAACCATAGCAGTCACTCTTATCTATCCAAAGATCATTCCCCAACTTCTATTTTGCTATTAGGCCATATTTTTCTATCTTTTCACTCCCCATCCCCAGGAAATTAATCTTGAAGAGCCTAAATCAATTGTGGTCATTTCATTCTCCTTGGAATACAATAAAATCTCCAGACTACTGTCTCTGGAGAAAACCTGTGGCTGAGGGATGGAGCCGAAAGGAAATTTGCTCTTCTGAAAAATGCCCCTTCGAACTCTGGATCTACAACAAAAACATGTATGTATGAAAAAAAAAAAGAAAAACATAAACTTTGTTTTTAAAAAAAAAAAACATAAACTTTGTAAATAACATTATCCTCCATTTTTTAATTTAAAAAACTTGAGCCTAAAAATTAAATTTTCACAGATTTTGAAAATACTAGAAATACAACCTAAGTCTACTGTATTCTAGCTAAAAATTAAAGCACAGCAAGGCCCAACCTTTCTGGAAGTGAGGTTTGCTGTTACTTGTTTTAATAGCATCTCTGCACTCCCCAATGAATATATAGAATGGTTTAGAGGCTGGTGACTACAAAATTAGGCAAGCAAGTTCAAATTCTGTCTCTATTACTCCTTACCAGCTATACGACTTTAGGCAAATATCTGAACCTTAGCTGATTCATCTTCAAACAGGCTAATACTGAAACCTCAGGATTGTGAGAATTCAACTCATTTAAATAAGATAAACCAGATAAGTCCCAGAGCCCTATGCCTAGCTTTCATGACTGCTTTAGTGGTTGTTGCTCATTGTAATGTGCACTCATTGAGTTAGAGATTTCAGTGAACTTCTATATTTCAGAAATTTTTCAGCATTTCTCAAAGTAATCAAAAAATGCCACATCAGTGGTCATAAAACTAAGATTGAAGTAACTCCTATTAAACTAGCAGAAAAAGAACAATTAGCAGTGTTTCTCATACTTGAGCTTTGCCAGAACATTAGAATCACCTGGCAGGTTTTGTAAAGTACTGCTGCCTGGGTTCCATCTTCAGTGATTTTGGTATAATTGGTTTGGGCTGCAGTCTGGGCAGCAGAACTTTAGATGGATTTTTGAGGTGCTCAAGGTTGAGAACCATTGACCTAGGCTCTTCATTAAATCACCTGCTATTAATTCTCATCATGTTGGTAGAGGTTTTGAAGGTTTATGCATTTCCGCCACAGATTAGAACTTTCATCTGGGCAAGAATTATCTCTTTCTTTCTTTCTTTTTTCTTTTTTTACCTCTGCCTTCTATCTTCCCTTTTAGATTTGCTAAGTTTCTAGTTGACTCTCAGTCTTCTCTGGTGATTGATTGGCTCTTAAAAATTGAAAAGTCTTAATAGCAGCTGGAGGCCTCCATCCATCGGGGTCTTCCTCCTCGGGGGTAAACTTGCTTAAGGAGAATGGCAATCAGGAGTGGCATACCTGCCACATGGCTGTTGCTCCTTCTACAAGCATATATTTCAGAAACGGATTCCATTCCCAGACAAAAGTCCTATTGTTCCCTATTTTCTTTTCCTCCCAATTATTTTCAACTTTTACTGGATTAAATAATCATGCACACAAAACCATGCCCAGAAGTAACCATTTCGGTTTGACTTTCAGTAGATTAGCAGAAGATCACTGGATTGGAAGTCAAGACATAGGTTTAAGTCCTGCTCTACCACTTACCACTGCGGAGTCACTGTGCACCACAGGCAGACCTGGGTTTTCTACTTTATAAGGCAGGTAATGATAACACAGCATTGTTAGGATAAAGAGATCAAGTGTGCGAAAAGCACTTCACAAAATATAAAGCATTTTTCAAATATTATGATTTGAAAGGAATAAGTGAAAACCCTAAGCAACTGATTATACTAATTATATTTAACAATTATTTAGTGTCCCTCATTTAGAATAGAAAAAAATTTCCCTTAGGTCTTTCTTTGTTGGCCTACTATCAGAGTTCATATCCCTGTCTAAAATTTAACTTGATAAATTAAGGAATTAATCCTTAAACCCTTAAGGAATTAAGGAATAAAAATAATTCCAAACAGTGTAATAGGACTAAAACGTGTAATCTAAACTCAAAACAAGTATGTTATTACTGAGGAAGTCCTTTTTCCTATGCATTCCTTAGAAGGAAGACATGATATAAAAGGCAAAGTGAAGAAAGTGAATGAGGTACTGCTCACTCATTCATTCTTGCCGGAGCTGTTACTGACAACCTGCCAGGGGTCTTGAGAGCCTGCCAGAGGCTGGCACTATGTGAGGACCTGTGGCTGAAGTCATGACCAGGACAGACCTGGTGGACCTTCAGTCTAGCAGGGAAACATGTGATAAACGTTACAACTGGAAAAGATGGGGATCATTAGCAGGATATATTCCACATAGTCAAAGGCTGTAAGAATAAAACTTAAAGAATTCACCAATCCAAACAGAGCTGGGCAGGATTGGTGCCCAGGCATGGAGAACAGGAAGGTCTGGGCGAGAGGGAGCATGGTTCGTTAGAATAACTGAAAAGATGTTCAGTGTACCTGGAATGTAGGAGGGAAAGTGGTTGAGAGAAGAGCCTGGGAAGGTAAATATTACTCATAAGTCATGGAAGCCCCGTCAAGGAATTTGGATTTTATCCTAAGGGCATTGGGAAACCATTAAAAGACTTGAAACAGGAAAATGATATAATCAGATCCCCAGGGTTTTGTTTGTGGGTTTTGCTTAGTTGCAATGCAGAGCATGCACTTGAGGGGAGAAGGAAGAGGTCAAGGGGACCAGATGTAATACTCCTGAGGAGGGAAGTTCCGTGACCTAGTCTTACATGGTGACAAACAGAGTCCAAGAGATGGAAGAGAGCAATCTTTGTAAAACTCAGATCTGGTCACATCACTCCCAAGTGTGAAACCCTTCAAACTTTTCCCATTGTTCTTATGGAATAAAAATTTCAAAAACTGTTACAGTGGCTTAAAAGGGCACTTCGTGTTTTGGCCTCCTTCCCCTTGCATGCTGACTGCTGTGTTTCTTATGCGTATTAAGCTCTTTGGACCTGAGAGCCATCACACACAACCTGCCCAGAAACTTTCTACAGGCCATGACTGGTTCACCGAGCAATGAATGAAGTGGGTGATTTATAGGTAGGAAGTCAAATCAATAAGACTTGGAGGGGAAGGACATCAAGGATAAAACAAGTTTTCTGACTTGACTGATTGGTTGGTTTGGGAAACATTTGGAAAAGAGACACGGTAGATGGTTCAATCTGGCTTCTATTGAGTTTGAGGTGGTTGCAAGCTATCCAAGAGGAGATGCTAAATAAGCAATTGGAGCTGAGTACTTAGCATATGCCAGATTCTGGGCCAGGCACTTTCACGTGTATTAGCTCGTGTAATTAACCAAAGCCAAATGTAGATAAAAACAATTAACTATATGACCTAATTTTGAAGCAGGCTCTACACTAATTATGTTAATCTGGACTCTGAATAGCCTACACCTATTCGTCTGGGGAAATGAGCATTTTTATCCTGAAGGAGTTAAAAACTGTCTAATGATTGAATCACTCATTTCCAAAGTATCTCTATGGCACAATTATGGGAAGACTTAAAAAACAATAACAAGTATAGATGGGCTGGTGAGTAATTTTATTCCCATGGTGTAGTTTTAGCCTGTCCTGGTGTTTTGCATGAGTAACAGCGGGGGGTGGGGGGGGGCAGTTCATTTTAAATAAGCCCAACAGAGGGAAAGAAGAAAACATCCTACACTTTCGCCTCCAACGACACTCTTCATTCCATATTACCTACAACATCAATTTCTGTAAGGGCTTCCCCTTCCTACTTGTTGCAAGGTATTAAGAGCCATACCTATCATATATTCCTTCTACCTAGTTTATATATTTTGTGCATCTTTGTTGTGTGTCCAGGTATACTGTTAGCATTCCAGAATCTATTTCCACTGCACCATTCAAACCTTCAGACTCTAGGTTCCCCAGAAATGGAACTAAGTAAGCTCTTTGCTTTATAATACTTTAGAAAAATGTCTCTCAAAGTACAATCTGTAGCCAAGCACATTGGGATCAACAGAGCTGCTTACTTAAAATGTAGGCTTGGCCCCTTCCCCACCCCCACCTACTAAGTCAGCATTTCTCAAAATGGGGCCCAGGACTCTGCATTTTATTTATTTATTTATTTTTTTAGGACTCTGCATTTTTAAAAAGCTGTCAAGGTGCTATTTATTCAAACTAAAGTTTGAGAATGTGGAAAAACATTTTAAGTTTGGTATATAATTTTCATTATACATTTTGCTACTTCAAATAGTTATGGAGTGTCTCCTCAGAGCGAAGCAATGCACCAGAACAACAAATACATCAAATAAATAAGTTAAAATTTGAATCCTGAAGTAAAAACAAGAGACGTTTGAACACTCTGAATCAGATTCCACAAAAGAAGGTTTCAAAAGATTTTACCCACCTCCTGGAGTAATTGGTGGAGAACAGAGTTATAAATATTTTACACAGAATTACTAACTACCCGATAAGTATTCATCGATTACCAAAGAATAAGCTAATTGAAGGGAGTACTTTATAGTTAAGGTGTTATATTGAAAGGAGGGAAGATTCATGGTACGGAGTAATTTCTAAGTTATGAGGTTTTTGTTATTAGATTTTGTTTTCTGTTTTGTTCATTTGTTTGTTAGCTTTTGGTAAGTGCTTTTCAAAGAAGTTTCCTAAAAGGAATGTCAGAAGTGACTCAGTGAATTAAACTCTCAATTATTGCTGACAAGCTTTTATCCGACATCTGTATCATTAGTCACTAAAAGATTGTGTGTATATATACACACACACATATACCAAATACATAGAGATTTATATTAAATACTCAACTCAAATAGGGATATTTCAGTGTGATTAAAACTCATTTGGATGCCTGAGTGGCTCAGGGGTTGAATGTCTGCCTTTGGCTCAGGTCCTGATCCCAGGGTCTGGGGATCGAGTCCCACATCGGGTTCCCCGCAGGGAGTCTGCTTCTCCCTCTGCCTATGTCTCTGCCTCTCTCTGTATGTCTCTCATGAAAAAATAAATAAAATCTTAAAAAAAAACCCTCTTTTGTTTTCCAAGACAAATACTGTTATTTGAAAGGTGCTGAACAAATGGAGGTATGAGACTAGATCTTTGCTTAATCTGTATTTCATAAATTTGAAAAACGGAAGAAAAATCATTTTTGTGAATTTTTTCATTTACAGAGCTGTAGTCTTTTTATTGTTGTTCAGCTACTAAAAGGTTAATTTTTAAGTACTTTTCTTTTGCAAAATAAATAGAAAATTCTATTATCCATCAATTAAACATAGGTAAGAAGTAACAGACATTGAACAGAAGAGAGATACATATTATGTATGCAAGGAAAATTAAAACTTGGATGTTGGGGAAGGGAAGCATGTGCTTTGATGTACAAAAGAATCATTGTTCGTGCCGGACAAAACCTCCCCAGTATGGAACAGAGATAAAAAGGAGGGAGTTTCTAGCAGATCAAGGTCAACTGAGATCTATGAATAACATAAATGCTATTAATCTAGTACCGAATGAATCGAGGGAGTTCAGCAGGGTATGGTTATGTGGCAGAGTTCGTGGCAGGAGTGTTTTATGTCACTTTGTATTAGATAATGAGCATATTCATCAAGATTCCTAAATACTATCCAAACTGGCATAGAAGAAGCTTTAAGGAGCTTGAGAGAACAAATCAAAGAACTAGATCTGAGGCTCAGCAAGGTAATAGGGATGTTCAAACAGTGCAGCAAGTTTAGATATTTGCAGGCATCCGTACAATCTCACTCTGCAGGAAATGGCGTGAGAAAGGATTTCTTAGTTGGATGGCTAGAAGCTTATTATGTATAATGTCGCCTCCCTCATTATGTCCTCGTTTATTAGAAGAGATGCAGACGGTAATACCTTAAAAGACTATATGCTGGAAAACATGGAATTCTTTTCCTCTTCTGGCTAATTTAAAATACAAAATAAGCTGCTTTCTTCAGGGAAACAGTTTAAAAATCACTAAGTAAGCATCACTCTCTTTTTCCAGATTAAGCTACCTGAACACTTGGGATATTTTTCATCTAAGTTTTATTGAAATATATATTTACTGAATATATTGAAATATGTATTTATATAAGAATATATATATTACATTCCAGACCCATACTATTTGGAAGTGCAATATAAGGATTTGAAAAAAAGAGAAAAAAAAAACAATAAAAAAGAATTGAGAGGAAAACAGAGGACTTGTAACTCATAATAGTAAACAATTCCAACAGAATAGAAAGAAAACAAAAGAAAAAAGAAGAGAAAAGGCAAAATTAGAATTTTCACTGATGGATTGCATTTCCATCCCCCTAATGTGGAATAGAACTTATATAAATACATTGGAAACTCATAAAAAGCAAGCACTCTAGAAGATTAGCCCATGAATGTCCTCTTAATTTGAATGTAGCTGGCCATATGTAGTAAATTCCTACCACTTAGACCCTATTTCAACCTTATTCATTCATTTACTTAACAAATATTAAATGCCTTGAATTAGCCATTGAGGATTCTGTTGTGAACAAGACATACATAATTACTGCCCTCATAAAGTTTCTTGTTTGATTGATGTTGGTGGTTACAGTGGGTTGACTAGGGTTACTCAAAACTTCAAGCCTACTCAGAACCTCAGAATGTGGAAATAAGGTCTTTGGAGATGGAACTAAGGATTTTGAGATTAAGTCAACCTGGATTTAGGGTGAGCCGTAAACCCAATGTTTGATGTCCTCATAAGCGGAGCAGACACAGGGAGACACAGAAAGAAGGCTGTGATGGGAAGATGGTGGCAGAGATTGGAGTGATGTAGCAACAAGCCGGGGAATGCCAATTGCCAGCAGCCACCAGAAGCCAAGAGAGAGTCCTGGGACAGTATCCCTCAGAGCCCCCAGAAAGAACCAACCCTGCTGAAACCTTGATTTCTGACTTCCTGGCCTCCAAAACTAAGAATAAATTTGTTTTAAGCCACCAGGTCCATGGCCATTTGTTAGGGCAGCCTTGGGGAACTAATACAATGGTAGACAAAGTTTATGGGAAAAAAATCAGCACGCAGACTAGTCTCTCTTATCACAGAGTGTCACCGAGCATGTGAGGGGCCTAATGAAACAAAGGTGCAGATAGGCACTGTCTTTAGCAACCTCTTCAATGAAGAGACCAAAGAATGAGGGTGAGTTTGCTACCAGGTTCACAAACTATTTGGGTCTTAAGAAACCTTGATATTGTCTAGAATCATCCCACCAATTTACAGTTGAAGAAATTGATGTGATCTGTCTTTTGGCTTCCTTTATCCTCTGCCTCAAGTGAGATACAGATGGTCTGTCCTATCTCAGGCAGGAAATCTCTGTCTGGCTGACACCCTGAATGATTCAGCTGGATTCCCAGAGGGGTAGAGGGGGAATTTCTTGCCAGTAAGGTGGTAACTATAAAATCCGCGTACTTGCCGGTTATTCTAGAGTACCTACTCTGTAAGTCACAATGGGAGAAGCAAGAAATATAAACCCCTGTCCTTGAGAAACATATACACAATCCCAAATATGAGACATATCATATTTAAACTAGAAGTCAAGTCAAACAAGTACCTTTTTGGTTTTCTAAGTTAAAACTAAAGGCTCGAAACAAGGCATAAAAAAAGGAAACTTTAGAATACTTTCCATCAGTGACATTTAAAACAAGGACAGGATTTTCTATATGGCTTATATATCATTCCACTTAGAAAAACCAGACAAGCATCACACACACACACACACACACACACACACACACTCAATTTCATGGCATTGAAGAACTATGAAAGTAGCTACTTGAGGGGGTCAAGATCCTTGAAAGAAGAAAAATTAACTAAGAGGGTGGGCAGAAAGTGGCTGGTGAGATGCAGAGAAACTGAACAAAACTTTTAGCAGTCTTATGGAACAAGAGAGTCAAAAGTGAGAGTTCAGGACAAGAAACCCAAGATACAAGAAGCTAAGATCCCGGAGAGAAGGGATCTGCAGGGAAATAAGCCTGATAGTCTGAGTCACGTTTCCTCTTGAGACAGTCCCCCATCTGTCTGTGGTGCAGGCCAAGATGCTGACCCAGAAAGTGCTTGTAAAAGACTGAAACACTAATGCAGAGCTATTGACAGCCTCACTGTGCTAGGGGGAAAAATAGAGTTCAAGTTCTCTAGAGTGAAAGTGCCCAGGCAAACACTACAGGGTTTCACTGGAAACTTCCTACACCTTAGAAGTAAGGGCAAACTCTGAAGAGTCAAAGCCTGAAAGATGGAGACTCAGGCTCCAATTAGATTCCCTCCCATTGGATTAAGATGATCTGCTCCTCTGCTAACTGCCTTCCAGAAACAAAATGACATCCTCTTTGAAGAAAGAGTATCATCTAGACCCTCTACCATTTTTCACAAACCTTCCCTAGAAGATTATCAGACACACCCACAGAGAGAACTAGGATTTAAAAAGCCTAATGGAGGGCAGCCCTGGTGGCTCAGTGGTTTAGTGCCACCTTCACCCCAGGGATCCTGGAGACCCGGGATCGAGTCCCACATCAGGCTACCTGCATGGAGCCTGCTTCTCCCTCTGCCTGTGTCTCTGCCTTTCTCTCTCTCTCTCTCTCTCTCTGTGTGTGTGTGTGTCTCATGAATAAATAAAATCTTTAAAAATAAATAAATAAAATAAATAAAAATAAAAAAATAAAAAGCCTAATGGAATCAGACATAGTTGTGATTCAGGTATCAAAATGATCAGACCCCAATTTTAAAACAGGGCAGATGACTCCGCCGCCCAACACCGCTCTACCACAGATAGTTCATAAAGTATCACAGACAAACTTGTAGTGCATTGAACTAGAATGGGACCTGGCCAGCAGGCTCAGTCCCTCAGAACTGGGCTTTTCCCCGAAGATGTTGTCTGTGTGGAAAGACCTTGATTAATTGGAGCGAACCCTGGCTGCTGCCCCACGTGCTGCTTCATTACCCCTTGGTGATTACTCACATGAAGCCATTCCCCCACCCCCCAAACTCCTGCAGTCTCGAATTATTGCACAGCCTCTGAATTTCTTAAGTAAAGCTGAACTCTGTGAGGACAGGAGTTAGGTAGGCTGGCCCCATGGTCAGCTGAAGGACAGGGGGCTCGGAACATCACCAGAGGGCTTCCCATGAGTTGTGATGGAGACTGACACAGACTGTGGGGAGGAAGAAAATGGAGTCTCCCATAGAGATTTAATCAATATCCCTTTACCTTCATTCATCAGAGTCTAGGGGAGAACATGGAAGAGGGAGCTTGGAGAATTTGAGCCTCTGGTTCCTAACTTTTCCTGCCCTCATGCTCATTCAGTCACAAATTAAGGAATTACTAAACTAAGACAAGCCTCCCCATTACCTAATTCCGTGTCTTTTCTTTGGTGTTTCCTTCTCATTTCTCCTTCCCAAGTCCCCTCCGGGCATACTGCATTTTATCCCCTTCCCCTAAGGTGCCCTGAAAGCTACCCACACTCCCCCCACCTTCCCTCTAAGCCCTGGCACAGGCCTGTACCTGAGGTAACAGCTTTTGGAACTAACACAATCAAGCGGAAAGGAAAGTGAGGGGGCGCCCAGCTCTCTCCACTGGCAGCATCAAGCATGCTCAGAAGGAAGGTAGGGCTCTGACCCTGACAAGTGCACACACACAAGTCCCTCCACGGTACCAGGACACAGGACAGGCTGTGCTCTGGTCACATATGTGCTCTGTGTGTCCTTGCAAGCCAAACACAAAGGAGAGGGTATTACTGCCTCTCTCTCCCTTCCCATAATTACTTTTAGTGGTGAAGCAGTTAATGCAGTATTCCTCCTCTTGGCTCAGAGTTTTCATTTTTTATTGGCACCGTTTTATCCCAGGAGACAATAGCAGATTGTTTCTGGTGTTCGCAGAAGGATCTTGTTCTGGCAGGCAGGCTTCCAGTCAACAAGCTTGACATCCTCTGCAAAGAACGTGCGTGTGCCGTGTTTGAACCTGACTTTCAAGTGTCTTTTATAAAGACAATCAACCTAATCACAACCTGCAACTGTGTTAGGAACTTGCACAAAACTGAAACCAAAAATACTCCTAAGAGAGTCTGAGGGAGAAGCAAAGAAAGAGAGAAAGCCCCAAAGAGTAGGCAAGGAGTACCAAGTAGGCTACTGAAATCCTTGGACCAAAACGCTCTGGACTCTCTTTGTGCTACCTGATTAGAGAAAGCCCTCTCTTCCTCATACCTCTGACCTGGTGAACAGCCTTAAAACAGCTCTCTTGGGTAATCTTAACCACAGCAATCACCCCAGATGAGAAGCTTTCCTGGCAGGGAAGGAAGGAATGTAAAGCTATGCAGAACTCCCTCCTCGGGCCTGTGAGTCTGTCTCAAGCCAGCAACTGTCCCCTGAGGCCTCAGGTCCCCCTCCACCAGTGGCCATTCCACTGATGGCCAGGGGGAAAGCACCACACAGATAACCTTCAGAAAATGCTGTCCCAGGGAACAAGAAATCTGAACCAAGAGAAACAATTATCAAGACCTTCATATGGTCACAGTTCATAAAGCACAAAGCATTTGGGCCTACCATGTCTCAAACATTCATGTGAAGAAGACAGATTTTAAAGATAAGGAAACAAGCTCATCGAGGTAAAGCAACCTGCCAGAGGTCCCATGGCTAACTAACAGCAAAGCTAGCTATTAAAATAAACTTCCGGGCAGCCCAAGTGGCTCAGCAGTTTTGCGCCACTTTCAGCCCGGGGTGTGATCCTGGAGACCTGGGATCAAGTCCCACATCAGGCTTCCTGCATGGAGCTGCTTCTCCCTCTGCCTATGTCTCTGCCTCTCTCTCTGTGTCTCTCATGAATAAGTAAATAAAATCTTTAAAAAAATAAAATAAATAAAATAAAATAAAATAAAATAAAATAAAATAAAATAAAATAAAATAAAATAAACTTCCTGGGGGACAAAAGACAAATCTCTCACGCAAAAAAATTCCAAATAATTTACTGAGGTGCTCTGCCTTCAAGAAGGTGGAACATAACTCCTTGCTCATTGAGTGTGGGCTGTGCATAGAAACTCTGAATATGGCATGGAATGGTGTCTTTCATGATGAAGAACCTAAAGATACAACCTCCGGCAAGCGATCGAGGTCAATACCAACAGTGATAAATTATGTTGATAGCCTGTACCCTGTATTGGATGTGATGATAATGGCACTTTATCTCCATAGTCTTCCCCCCCCCAGAACCCAGAACCCCATTCTAATCACGAGAAAAACATTAGACAAATTCCAATTGAGGGATATTCTACAAACATCTATCTGAACGGTACTCCTCAAAATTTTTCAGGTCATCAAACACCAGGAAAATCTGAAAAATTATCACAGCCTAGAGAAGCCAAAGGAGACATGATGACTAAATGTAATGTGGTATTCTAAATGGAATGCTGAAACAGAAAAAGGACATTATGAGAAAACCAAGGAAGCCTGAATAAATTATGGACTTCACTGAAAATATACCAATACTGGTACATCAATTGTAACAAATGTACCATACTAATGTCAGATGTTAATAATAGGAGGAACTGCACTGGGTATATGGGAACGCTCTGTAGCATCTTCTTGATTTTTCTGTCTAAACAGTCTAAAACTGTTCAAAATGAAAAGTTCACAAGTAAAATATCAGGTTCTGTGTTCCAACTCTCACATCTTTCTGTAACAGCGCACACCTGCATGCATTTTCTTGGTCTGTAATTCAATTAACATCTAGTTCCTTTACCAGAAACTAGATTCTAAGAATGCTGAGCATACTATGGGCCAGGTAGTAGGTAAGGTGCTAGAAGGTCTAATGCTCAGAATTCTTAGAATCAATAAATATTTCCAGAATGGATATTTTTTGAATATTTTTTGAAATATTTCAATAAATATTTCCAGAATGAATTAAACTAGGTCCCAGGGTGTTTAGAACTGGTTTGTCTAAATATATAGATTCAAACATTCAATCCTAGGTGAAAAAGGATTCTAAATATTTAAGGTATCAAAATAAGAAAATAAGATCCCAGAGCCTATCTCAATTAGTAAAGTGTTGATTCTGATGGTGGTGTTAAGCACAGTCATTTAAGAACAAAGCACAAGCTAGAACAAAGTTACAAGTATGACTTGGAACTCACCTTACAAAGGGGAATAGAAGAGTCAATAAATCCTAAGATACACATAAACAATGTGGTAGCACATTAAAGTCAGTGTTAGCAGTGTGTACTCACAGAAATATGTTTGAAGCCTACACATTATCTTTTTACTCCTGTGGTTTCTTGGCTTTATTCAAAATACTGTGTACAGTTTGAGATCCCCTACAGAAACAAAACAAAACAATAAAATGATTACAGAATAGAAAATAGCCCTATGAGGAAAAGTTTAAAAGTTGAGGAAGTTTAGCCAGAAAAGGGGAAAACTAATAAGGGACTTGATAGTAATTACTTAGTATGGAACGAAGTTTTGTAAGGAGAGAACTGACCACTTCTGTGGCTTGACAGAAAACCAGACAAGAAAAAAAATGAGCTTAAGTTACCATGAGGCTTTATCACTAGAAATTTCCTCTCATAACCTGCACCAATTTTAAAATTTGAATGGTCAACCATCTGGTCGACATGGCCTATAAGAAAGAAAAACAAGGCCCTCGTTAAAGGTTTTTTAAAAAAGATTTTATTTATTTGACAGGGGAGGGGGGAGAGTGCACAAGTAGACAGAGTGGCAGGCAGAGGGAGAGGGAGAAGCAGGCTCCTCATTGAGCAGGGAGCCCTACTGCTCAGCCTCTGATGAGGGTCAGCCAGACGTGGGGCTCAGTCCCAGGGCCCTGGAATCATGACCTGAGCCGAAGGCAGACACTCAACCAACTGAGCCACCCAGGCGCCCCTCGTTAAAGTCTTTTATATCCTTGTCAATCTATGGTGCTAGTAACTGACTCAGTCTTCATTCTGCACGTAAATGAAATGATGGCTACAATGCTTCTTCTATCACCAACCAGACCACAACCTTTATGTGGGCAAAAACCGCATCTGTTTTGTTTATCTCTCTTCTTAGCACCTAACTTTAGTGCCTGGCAACTAGTGCTCAATAAATACTTGCCAAGCAAGTTAATAAGTAAATCAAACTTGAATCATAAAAAAAGATGACTGGTTATATTCTGCATTTTTAGACTTAAGAGAATGTGAAATAGAAGAAGAAGAACAAATGAATATTACTGTCATTGACTCTAGTCAATCATCTGAAAGAATTTAAATAGGTATTCTAAATAAACGCCTAGAGAAAGGCATTAATGCAGTGCCTGACACATTAGAGGCTCTGTGGCAAATGTATTTTCCAATTTGGCCACATTTGACATGATCCATCCCATATGTTCTTCTTACCAAATAAGATTGACACACCTTCACTAGGGTCTGTTTCCTTTTCTTGAATCTAGACATACCTTGTAACTGTCCCAAAAGTCACAGAAATAATGCTGTGCAACTTCTGAGGCTGTCATACAAGGAAATATATAGCTCCAGCCTCTCTCTCTTTGTCTCTTGTAGGATGCCTACCCTGGAAGCCCAGCCACCATATTGGGAAGAAGCCCAGGCCACATGGAGAATCCTGATGTGGTGACACCAACATCAAGCATTAGACATGTGAGTGAATGAGTCTTCAGATGCTTCCAACCCCAGCCTTCAAGTCATCTGCCTGTGGTCCCAGTCATCATGAAGCCCTCTTTCCTGTGCTAAGCCTGGATTTCTGCTCCAGCAAATTGTGAACAGTAATATATGTTAGTATTGTTTTAAACCACTAAGTGTGAGATAATTTGCCAGACAGCAATAGATAATTAATATAAGTACTTACTAAATGTTAGCTTAATTGGCTTAATTAGTATGAATCTCCCCAGTTCAGCTGCACAAATTTCCTGAATACCTACTCCTATATACCTGGCACAGTGTTAGACCCTAGGAACAGACACAGTTAAGACATAGCCCCGCCCTTCCAGTAGCTTCCTGTAAGGGGATGAAACACAAGGTAAAAAGTTCATTTCAGAATAATATGATCTACTTATTATACTAGTAGGTCTTTCCTGGCTGAAATTGGTATCCTAAATCAGAGAGCAATCCCCCTGTGCCCACGAGTGCCTACTTACTTGAACTGATTGGTCCAGGCTTTTCTAATGAGGTGGGGGGGGGGACAGGAAATACAGGAAAAGGAGAAGGCAAAGGTTATATTTTCATTGCACGGAGGCTCTCGAGGAGAAAGGGAGAGACACAGAATGAGGGTTGGTGTCTGTTACACAGCCCATGCCTGATTCCGAGTCTCTCTCTGAGGGAGGAGTAAATTGAGAAGTGGACAGAGTTAAACAACTGAAAGATCTTTCGAGACCCTCAGCACAGGCAGAGCTGTATCAGAGCCCCAATGGTAAAGGCACGGTCTACAAGACTTCAAGTATCATGTTCCATGTTGGTGATTTGTCGTTGAATTAATTCAAAGTCTGGGGTTTTTTGTTTTTTTTTTTTTAATTGTCATAAAATAGACGTAACATAAAATTTGCCATTTTAGAGGCACCTGGATGGCTCAGTTGGTTAAGCATCTGACTTGATCTCAGCTCAGGTCTTGATCTCAGGGTCGTAAGTTCAAGCTCCATGTTAAAAAAATAATAAAATTACTGTTTTAGCCACTTTTAAGTGTATAGCTCAGTGGCATTAAATACATTCAGAATAGGGGCACCTGGGTGGTTCAGTGGTTGAGCCTCTGCCTTCGGCTCAGGGCATGATCCCGAGGTCCTGGGATCAAGTCCCACATCAGGCTCCCCACAGGGAGCATGCCTCTCCCTCTGCCTGTGTCTCTGCCTCTCATGAATAAATAAATATAATCTTGGAAAAAAAAAAAAGGTACATTCACAATGATGTGCTAAGGTCACCATCATTCATCTCCAGAACTTTTTCATTACTCCAAACCAAAACTGCACACCCACTCAACAGTAAGTAACTGCCCATCCTCACTCCCTCACCCCCAGTAACTGCTATTGCACTTTCTGCCTCTACAAAATGTGGCTGTTCTAGGTGCTGGTTTTCAACCTCAGAGCTTCCCAGTAAAATGTGAAACTGGCCTGGTACAGGGAGGGGAAGGAGAGATGGGAGGAAGAAGCAGACCCTTCCAGACTGCTAGGTCCCTGTTTTAAACAAGCAACGGAACTTAAGTAGGAGTCTTGTCTCCAGCAGCGTGAAGACCAGCCCGGCTCTGCACCCTCCTGCCAGAATCTGAAAAGTTTATAGAGGCCTTAGCCAGGTTCATCCTTGTACACCATCTAGATGGCTAAACAACACATTGTGCTCTCAGGGTTGTGCCCTCCCAGACCGCCCCCAATGTGGAGCTGGTGGGCGAGGGGTACACTCCAAGGACAGGCGAGGTGTGGGGAATCCCTGATCGCCCAATCCAGCTCTGAGTCAACCAGTGGTCACGTCCTCTCCATAACCCCACCCTCCAGCCCTGCAGCCCTCTGCACCAGCAATTCCAACTTTCCACTCTCCTCCCACCCTGGAAGTGTGCCCTGAGCAGTCTGCAGGGGGTTTTCTTTGCATGGAAGCAGCCCCTCCCATGATCACTATCTGGTTGCACTGGTGGCAGATACCTCAGTAACAACTTAGTACATGCAAGAGAAAACAGAGACTAAGATCATGAGGCCCAAAGTAAGAATATTTTCCATTAAGAGCCCCATGATCTGAACTTTGATTTAAGAAGTCCCCAGGGCTGGGGATTGGACCTCTCAGGGCATTTACTTGTGTCCTCACATAATTTAATAAAGATGATACATTAGTATGTATGAACACACAATATTCTGTTTGGATAACAGCATAAATTCCTCCTTGCGAAGCAGAATGTAATAATGTCCAAATCTATCTCATTTTGGAGGACAGTTTTTCTCATTTAGAGACATTTTAGTGTTTAGTAAAGACTGGTTTTGCCAACTGTCATTTAGGGCTTACCAGGTGGATTTGATAAGGGCTTCTATGTGTAGTAGAACGTCCTCCACAGAGGGACAAATGAACTGACCAGTGGAAAACCGACCGTGCCCATCTGGCTTTAAGAAGAGGGAGGCTGGTGACTTTTGTCATCACGGAGTAGATCCTCCCTTATGCCCAGGGACAACCCAGGATGCAGCAGCTCAATCACCCAGGTGGGAGCATGTATGCACTACAATCACTGGATCCCCTCTGGGGCTACCTGATAAACACCTGGACGGCACAAGCAGTCAGTGCTGATCCAGTCGATATCATCCAATGTGGCCGAATGATTACACAGTTCTAGCGGCATTCATCCCAAATTTCTGCTACAGTTGGGTTGCTTCTGTTTTGAGTGATTTTTCTGTTCCCAACATAGGGGTGCCCAGGTGCTCAAATGTCAGGCTTGAGCCCCACGAACCCAAATCTGAGCATAGCCATCCATGGCTCTGACAGTGATATTTTTCAGACCCTTCCTATCAACAATTTGGTAGGCTGCCTGTATAGTTTGATTGACAGAAAAAGGATACCCATGCCCAGTATTATTTTTTTTAAGATTTTGTTTATTTAGTCATGAGAGACAACAGAGAGAGAGAGAGAGAGAGAGGCAGAGACACAGGCGGAGGGAGAAGCAGGCTCCATGCAGGGAGCCTGAGGTGGGACTTGATCCCAGGACTCCAGGATCACACCCTGGGCCAAAGGCAGCACTAAACTGCTGAGCCATCCAGGGATCCCCGCATGTCCAGTGTTATGGACAGCAGATGCCACAGGCTGGTGTTCTGGATCAGTATCACATATCTGCAAATCCAGAAGTGGAATTGCACTATATGTTTTCAGAGGTTCCCTCAATTCCCCCACATCTCCAACCTTTTCTCAAGGTCTCCCAGCAAAACCCCATCCTGGGATGCATGCTGCAGAGTCAGTCTTGGCTACAGGTGGCTGGGCTGTTGGGACAAATCTCACAACCACAAAGATTGGCTGGTGTACAAATGTCATTCATCTCAGCCTCAGCTGGGCTCATAACACTGCCTATTAATTTTTCCATTGTCCTAGAACTCCATGACCCACCATTTCAGTGGCTATTTTAAGACTTCACCACACCCCTAAGGCCCCCAAACCTTCCTGAGCTCTCCCCTCTCACTTTACCTCTTATATACGGGTTTCCCAATCTCCATCATTCACGTGGCACCTTCATGACTTCCACCCTAATCATTTCCTCTGGAACTAGCACTTATGTTTTTCTTTAAACCCTTTCATTTAAAATGTTTAATTTATGTATGAGCAATAACATCCAGAAGGTCTCAGTTGTGCTATATATGAGATATTTTTTCTACAACACAACTATGAAAAATGTTCATCCACACACCACTAAGATGATTACCATATGGAAGCATACTATAATCTGGAAAACTGTGCTCTGTAAATGAGAAGATTAAAGGTACCTGCTCTACTTCACCAATCTCCCCTGCAACCATACCCTGGAGATTGCACCACCTGGAATCCTAACTCTATCACCAATTGTCCTCTTAGGAAACTTGATCCAGCAGGAATCTCCTCTCTCCCCTATCTTGACCTCTTCTGGCTCTTATGGCTCCTCTGTCTTATACTAGGACTTCATCATTGGCCCCATTGGAGTCTCAAGGCTCTTCTTCCATTACACTACCTCTGACTTGTGCTCAGCAACACTAGCCTGCTTGAGCTTTGACATGTATTGTTTTCTCTCATCTTCTTACCATTGCCCAGGATCTTTTCTCTGTCTCAAATTCTTCTCTACCTCCTCTCTCCATTAAAAAAAGAAAAAAAAGAAAAGAAAGAAGAAAGAAAGAAAGAAAGAAAGAAAGAAAGAAAGAAAGAAAGAAAGAAAGAAAGAAAAAGAACCTATGGACCCAGAGAAAAGATATTTCTCTTTTTGATCTCCAATTTTAAATGGACACAGCATATGTAATTTTGCTCAATTTTACCACAATCCCTCTTTTCCAGCTCTGGAAAAAAGAGCAGCTACTGCTCTTTTATAAAACTCTATTACAAATTTATTTATGTTATTTCCATTCTTGAACCAAAATGCCTTGTGGATTTATAAAACTGGCAATAAATCCAAAAGCTATTAACTCCAAAAGCTCAGTTCTGAACAAAAGGTAAAAGAAATATGTGGGAAAAAAATGTCTTTCACCACAATATAAAGTCATTCTCAGTAGACCTAACCTATATACTTATAGGTAAGACAAATTAAATATTTAAATCATATCTTGCAGGACGCTGGGTGGCTCAGTGGTTGAACATCTGCCTTCGGCTCAGGGCCATGATCCTGGGGTCCTGGGATCAAGTCCCATATCAGGCTCCCTGAGGGGAACCTGCTTCTTCCTCTGCCTATGTCTCTGCCTCCCTCTCCGTGTCTCTCATGAATAAATAAATAAAATCTTTAAAATAAAACAAAAAATAAAATAAATGATATCTTGCTACTAAAGTTGTAACTTCATCAAGAGATAGAAGACAATATATTTAGAAGACTGATTATACTCAATATAATAATCTTTTGATTATCAACAAATAATTATAGAATTACTATATCTCATATAATGCTTTCCATTTGCTCAAATGATTTGGCCAGTGTAATCTGTCTTAGAAGACTTCAAGTGGATGAATCCTGTCATCAGAGTTCTTGTTCAAGACAGTATTTGCCAAAAATAAAAAAGCTAAAATCTAAACTCAAAGCTGATTTTTAAAATAATTAGACAATGTTTATAAGAAAGATACTCCTTTATAAAAACCTAAGCATCTTAAGTATCTTATGAAATTCTTTCTTATGTATTAGTTTTCTTAAGTCACAAAGAAGAATAAGAAATTTAGTCTATCCCCTCAGCAAATCTAATAGAACACCAGCAACTTCCTATCACAACATTAAAGCCCCCAAAATGATATGGTCTGTCTTCTTCTCATAGACCCTAGATGTCACTGTATCCTGGACAGCAGTTATTGAAATCAGGCACATTTCAAATACTGCTCTTTCAGAACATGCCTCTAAAAATATTAATTTTAATGTTGTTCATAGTGATTCTTGAAAACTATTAACTAGTAGTTTGTTAGGAAATAACATAGTTTATGCTTTAAGATTCTCAATCTAATGTCTTCTACTTTTTTGTTTTTTCTCACATTCTTTGTTTCTCTTTTGCTTATCTTACAACATTTCATCTCCATCACAATCTGATGAAGTAAGTAGGGTGGTGTGACAAGAGCCCCTTTCCCCTTGTTCCACTTCTTTCTGAGAGAGTCTTCCTTAGCCTCCAATTTGGGAGGCCATATGCTTCATAGGAAGCTGGGTAGCCGCCCTCCCTCCACTTCAACTTGTTAGCCTCCACTGTGATAATGATATTGCTCTTGCCAGTGATTAGTTTAAGAATGTTAAAGAGATGTAAAGGAAGTCTCTGAAGGGCCTCTGGAGAGGCTCTAAAACACACCTGGGGGGAACTTTTCTCTTTTCCTGTCTCTGAATGTTGTAGTCACAGAGGACGAAAGTGAGCCCATGAGAGGCTGTTGGGCCCAAGACCCAGATATTAATAGGAGTGATTAGGAGGGGGTAAACAGAAGGGAAAAATACTTATGACAAGCAGGCAGTATATGTAAAATAAATATATAAAACATACAAAAAAAGTGTACAATAATAACAGGCTAAAATAGATCCTTAATGACTCAACCAAAACTACAAAGCAATAATATATCTTAACAAAAGAGAAACGAATGCCAAAAACAAAATATCAAGAGGTGAACTATAACCACATATATTACTATGGATGAATCTCAGCACTGGTAAAGCTATCTGCAGGAGAATCCACCTAGGATGGTTGCCTTTACATAATGTTCAAAACCATGCAAAACTAAAAAACACATCTCTTGGTTATAAAAATGTGGAAAAGCTATAAAGAAAAGCAAGAGGACGATAAATACAAAGTTTAGGGGAAGTTCCCTTGTGGCGCAGGTAGAAAGACAGGATCAAGTCATGTCCACAAGGCCTCCAAGGGCACTGGAATTATCCTATTCTCCAGCTGGGAGTTGGGAGATGGATGTTCATGTGTTCATGTTACTGTTGTTCTTTATGCATTGCAGGTTATAGATATTCCTGCAAAGTATTCAACGTGTAATTTAAAAAAAAAAAAAAAAAGCTATTTACAAAGAAAGAGAGTATTGTCAAGTAGCCAGTTAGGACACTTGCAAATACTGGCATATTTTTATTTTGAGAACAGAGTTACTTTGACTCTATGAGAAGGGTAAGGCCTCCTACTTTAAATTTTTTTTTTAATTTATTTATGATAGTCACAGAGAGAGAGAGAGATAGGCAGAGACAAAGGCAGAGGGAGAAGCAGGCTCCATGCACCGGGAGCCCGACGTGGGATTCGATCCCGGGTCTCCAGGATCGCGCCCCGGGCCAAAGGCAGGCGCCAAACCGCTGCGCCACCCAGGGATCCCAAGGCCTCCTACTTTAATCTGAGATTGTGTGATCAGATCCTGGGTCCAGGCATCTCACAGCTTTTTTGTTCATATCTGGACATGTGATGTGAATAGGCTTCTAGTGTGAGGTTTAAAGTTTGCCTGCATAGAAGTCAGACTATGTTTACTCTTGTAGCTGCAGGTGTCAGAGGCTAGAACTCCTTCTACCATCCTCGTCTCCCTGTTGGCATTGGGTTGCCCTAGATACTCCTTCTTACATAGCATCTGAGGCTTACAGTCTTCTCTGTTGTAATACCTGGTTATTATACAGGAGCGCATTTTATGTGGCAGTAAGGTGTAAAGAGAGGGGGAGTGTTCTTTTTGTCCTGTGATTAGGTCTCAATCTTTTAGTGAGCCTGTGCCACTAGGATGTAATCTTCACAAATGCTTCTCAGCTTTTTTCCTGCCTAGATGACACAGGAAGACTAGAGGGGCAGTAGTTGGGTACTTTTCTTCTCCCACATGAAAGGCTAGAGGGAGGTACAGTTGGGTGTTTCCCTGCCCCTAAGTCAGGTGGGCTCTGGTACATAATTTCTCTAGCCTGCTCTGGGCAGATTTCAAAAGGGCCCCACCACTCCCTGTTGCCAGAAACATGAGATTTTTCTCTGACCTCCACCCTGAGAATGTGGTGGGGCAATGGGAGATAAAACTAACAAAAGCATGGCAGACCCGTAAGACTGAGCCCCCAGGAGATTTGGGGTCCCTAGCTCATCTACACTGAGCCGCCAGCAACTCCCCAATAAGTTTAAGCTTTTCTACCCTAGTACTGCCTTCTGCTCCCATTAAACCATGATTTTCTGTCTTTCCCTGTCTTTTCAATACTTGAGGCAACATCTTGCCTGGTGACCTCTATCATCTGAGAGATCTAAGTGCAGTTCTTGATTTGTTCAGCCTTTTCTTGTTGTAAGAACAAGAGGGATATGTAAACTCTTCATTTGTCTGACAGGAAATGAGCAGCTCACACAATTCATTCTGTAGCCTTTTAAATTTTACAAATAAAACTTTGTAAGTAAGACATTTACAGTTTCTTCCCATCTACCTAAATAGTACACTTACAGTCTCCAAAGGTAATGGGACTGGCTGGGATGAGACATTTCTTCCAATGGGCTGGTCCCAGAGGGGTTACTCCATGAGACAGAGCAGGGAACCCAAAGAGCAGACCTGTGCAAAATGATGTGCTTGCTGGGCTGTAAGTACTCTTCAGTACCTGCTGTTAATTTTTTAGATAGCATTTTATGGAATTGATAGAAATAAGCCATAAAGGACTACTTTGGAATCTTAAATTCACTTTCAAGCAGCCCTAATGTTTTCTTATAAGGAAGAACATTAGCAGATATAAATATTCTCTAGAACAGGTTTAACATGATGTCAAGAACAGTTTCACTAAAACACAAAGACAGGTTTGGGAAATCCTCTTATCAAATAGTGTACACTTTAAGGCAAGAAGCATTTTTAGAGACAGATTTATCATAATGATAAAGTGTCCAATCTACTATAAGTGCCGTAACAATTATAATACTCTATGTCCAGTGACCTAGCTTCAAAATGTATACAAACAAAAAATTGGCAGAATTACTGCAACCAAGTCACAAGAGGGGCCACAGGCTAGTTTAAATTTTTGAGAGAAATCCAGCACCATTTATCACACAATGCACAAGTGACTCATTCAAATCAGTCTCACAACTTCAACATGAGATCTCACTCTGTTTGTTTCCATAACACCATATTTTGGGAAGTTGAGTTGTCAGTGATTGCTGTGATAAAAAGAATAAGCAAGCATGACTTGAAAACATCAATTTGGAATAGGAAACAAGGATGGTGATGTCTAATATGATTCCAAGGTTCGAGAAGTTCTGTAGTACCCAACAGGTGCACACATGCCATTTGTTAAGTAATTGTGGTTATCTAAGAACATACTAGATTTTCTTTATTTATTTTTTTTAAAGATTTTATTCATTTATTCATGAGAGACACACACACAGAGAGAGAGGCAGAGACACAGGCAGAGGGAGAAGCAGTCTCCACGCAGGGAGCCCAACATGGGACTCGATCCCAGGACTCCAGGATCACAACCTAGGCCGAAGGCAGGCGCTTAAACCGCTGAGCCACCCAGGGATCCCCAAACATACTAGATTTTAAAAATTATTTTTTTCTCTTAAAAAGCCCATCAGGGACCAGGGCTAAGTTTTATAGGGGTGACTCAACCACCTTTGTGAGCTGATTTCAGAAAGAACACTTTGTATGGTGTGCATGTGTGTTTTTACATGTTTAAAGGAAGGAAAGGGAAAGAAAGACCAGTATCCCAGGCAAGACCTTCTGATTTCACCCAGAAATTTTCTTCTGGTTTTATAGACCAGAAGAAACCGATCTAGTTAACTTAGGCAAAACTGATGGATTTTAGAAAAGCTGCTGAGATCCAAGACTTGCTGAAAACCAAGCTTTCAGAACCCACTCAGGGCTGCCCTGGGAACTCACCACATGAGTTTACAGTTTCTCAATTACCAAAAACTCATGTACCCTGCTTTTAAGTTCTGAATTTTCTGGAACAGAAAATCTGATTGGCCCAGCTTAGGTCAGTTGTGCACCTTTGGACAAATTAGCTGTGTCCGTGGGACTGAAGAAACAGGATAGATGATCAAAGTGGAAAACTCTTCTCGAAGAACCAAATACAGAATTAGCTTAATAAGGACCCAGTATTTGGGATACACATTTTTCCGCAAAGGGAGAAAAAGCACAGTTCTAACCTATTGGCTCCTCTGAATCAAAGTCCTCAGTTAAACTTAGTTTTATGTTACAATATTTTTTTTTCTCCACAAAGGAAACTACTGTAACAGTACTGACATTTATGTCATAAGAAGGCTGTGGAAACTGAGTGGGATCCCCTTCCAAATGCACTAAATCTTGATGGAATGAATTTATAAAATGAAAATCTCCCTCTAAGGGTTGATATTTAACCTTTTATATGTAAGCATTTTAAGATACTTCATTTTATTTGGATATGTAAGGTTCTGATATAAAGTTTTGACTAGGTCTTTATACTAATAACTATGCATTAAATCTCATAGACTGCAAGTTCAATTCGGCAAAAAATACTGATTTTTCTATAACTCAACTTATTTCTTTCTCAAGCCCTCATTTCATAAATGATATAAAGGGAATGGTAGTCAAGCAGAATTTCCTTGGTTAATTCAGAATGCCTTTTCCATCCCCTTTCTATCTCTTCAAGATTGCATCAAAGGTACAGAAAGATCTATAATGTCCAGGTATAGGCAGCAGGAGTCAGAGGCCCCTGGGACTTGTCATCTGCCCAAGCTGGCATTCAGTGCGGGTCCTCATTCTCACTGGTCTCTCATGTGGGACGTCTATAGCCCACAGTCCCATGGCCATAGTTCCATCTGGTTCACAGCCTACAGTCCTTGGCACTTCGTCTGCATCTCTCTTCTCTTAACTGTGGGATTGCATAGATATCATAGCCCTCTCTATCAGCTTCTGTGCCCATCTTAGGGACAGGGTAAGGTTTTAGACGCTCTCCTTGCCATTTTGCCTTAATGTCATGACCCACACCACAATATGGGAGAAATCTGGAACCTCACCCTCTCCCAGTCCCCACCAAGAAAACAAAGCAGAGTTGCAATGCACTCCGGAACCCACAAGCATGTGCCTGGAGTCCTCCATTCAGTCACATCACTGCCTAATCATGGCTCTCCTTGTCTACTCTCTTCTTCCCCTAGACTGCAATAATTTTGTGTAGTCTGGGTAGGTGGGCTACCTGGATCTGTGGGATAGCCGCGTATGCCTCTTGTTTAGAGCATGGCACTATACTTTAGTTTTTCAGAGTTCTGATTTTTGACACTACTTTTCTTACAACTCAAAAAACTTCTTCTTTTCAACTGCTATTCCTGCCATGAACATCAAATGTATTTGGGAACATGAAACTAAACGTTGACTTTTTTTTTTAGTCAAGCCCCTTACCTGTTCGTCCTTACATTGCTGTTCTAATAGCTATACTCTGACAAGTGTTAGTATTTTCCTCCCTGCTGCCTGCATGAGAAACACATGGTAGGGGTCACAGGAGAGATTAAAAAAAGGAAGCATAGCTTAATACTTGAGGCTATTATCTCATTGTGCTTAAAACATTTTGCAATTTTTTTGACATTTCATTCAAAATAAGTATGACATTCTAAATGTAAGACATTTGGGGCATCTGGGTAACTCAGTTGGTTAAGAAACTGATTCTTGGTTTCAGCTCAAGTCATGATCTTACGGTTGTGAGATTGAGCCCAACATTGGGCTCCATGCTGGTGAGGAGCCTGCTTGGAATTCTCTCTCTCTCTCTCCCTCTGCCCCTCCTCCCCTAAAAAAAAAAAAAAAAAAAGAAGAAGAAGAAGAAGAAGAAGAAAAAGAAGAAGAAGAAGGAGAAGTAAGACGTTTTCTTTTAACTTAGCATGAATAAATGAAATAGAAAATTTATGAATGATGTATCAATAAGCAGCAAACTTATTCATGAAAACCCTGACCCATTTATATTTTTAGTTTAATTTTTACATATATTGAGGGGTCCTTTGTTAAAAATAATGACATTAAATTAAAACATCTCTTAAATATATTTCCAGTGGGATAACTATACCCAAGGAAAACCCAAAGTCCCAATTTGACCTGGCCAATTTGCCCTGCCTGTAGGGATGTAGGTCAGAATATCAAGGATATCATGGGCATCATCCACGACCTTGGCTCTTTGCCCTGAAGGAGCAGTTGCCATTTGTTCTGGGAGGTAAACATTCTGATTTGTGTGGGACCAGCCCCATGCAGGCTGCCTGCCTCCAGTGCTTCCCAGAAGTCTAATCAATCCCTCCACACCATTTCTTTGCCTATTAGGTTCCTTTCCTTTATGCTGGTTTCCTGAACCAGGTGACCTAAGTCAGCTCAGCACCTTAGTTCCTTCTTATATAAAAACCTGAGAGGAAAGAAGAGCAGCTATAACTTGTTAACTCATCTCTGCTCATGGCACTGCCAAGTTTGGGGATGTATTTCACTTTTGTGCTAAATGCCAACTGAAGGTTGAGCCATCCTCGGGCCTCTTTTACTCACTAGTCTTCTCCTCACATTCTGTCTGTTAAATAAAACTTTTTGTTGGACACATAACACAGAAGGTAGAACAGAGATATTACCCAACCTACTGTGACAGTCAACTTGGCCATTTGAGTCTCTGGAGCTGACCATGATCAGAGTGCTCATCCTCTTGGCTGCTATCAGAAGCACTGATATCATACTCTATACTGTATATAGGCCATGATTTACCATTGCTGGACAATGGTTATACTCATTATTTTACTATTATATTATTCACCAATATAATATTATTATATGATCATTTTATGTATTATTTTTATTATATCTAAAGGGATCATAAACATCTTCATAAGGTATTTTTTCTTTGCTGAAGTCTTTTTATGTGAGAAATTCCCACAAATGAAATTATTAAAACTATCACAAATACTAAGTATGACAACTGTATAAAAATGGACTGTAGGGTGAAATACAGTGAAGAAAAAAGAGAACACAATTTGCCTGAAAAAATAGTAACTGCATGGGGTCAAGACCTGTAAAACAATGAGCCAAAATGAAAATTGTATCAAGATAATGATATTAGAAATGATTTTTCTTTTTTTTTTTTTTCAAAAATTCACAACGTTAACTTTTGCTGGAATTTTTTTTTTAAAGATTTTATTTATTTATTCATGAGAGAGAGAGAGAGAGAGAGAGAGAGAGAGGCAGAGAGAGAAGCAGGCTCCATGCAGGGAGCCTGACCTGAGACTCTATCCCGGGTCTCCAGGATCAGGCCCTGGGTTCAAAGCAGTGCTAAACCGCTGAGCCACCTGGGCTGCTCTGGAATTTCTTTTTAAAAGACTACTGAAGTCTTCTGGTTATAGGGACACATTAGTTTTTCACTGAAAAAGTATCTATTTTTGCTCTTTAAAGAGTACATGAAAAAAGAATGTCTTTTCATCAGAGCATTATAGTTTTTTAATAACATAATCAAACTTGTATTTTTTGCATTGTTTGCTGTTGTCTCCATGTTTAAAAAGTATCTAACAAATAAGAACAACTATAAAAAGAGTCTCAAAGTACCCTGTTTTTATTGTGCTGCTCTTACAAATATGCACATTTGAGGGGTTGTAATAATGGCTGATCTACTAATTAAACATAACTGAATAAAAATGTTTTCATATTTTAGTCTTCATTGAGATCTAAATTTTTTTTGATATTTAAATTTAATTCACATTTTATATGTCCATTCCAGAGGAAAGACAGAATAAACAATAAGAAGGAAATAATACTGAGGGTTAAATTTTGTTTGGACAAGTAAATAAAATATTTTCTCTATTTGTAAAATTTCTTAAAAGATGGCTAATAGCATCGATGCATTCTAGTTGCTTACTTTATTTTTTTTTAAGATTTTATTTATTTATTTGAGACAGCATGAACAGGGAGAGGGGCAGAGGAAGAAGGAAGAGCAGACTCCCCGCTGAGCAAGGAGTCTGAAGTGGGGCTCAGTCCCAGAAGCCACTGCATCCACCTCCTCACCCCTACCCCAGGATCATGACCTGAGCCAAAGGCAGACGCTTAACCAACCGGGCACCCAACTGAGGGGCCACTAGAGGGGTCAGCCACCCAGGCACCCCACTAGTTGCTTACTTTAAGTCAAAATATAGAAGATTCTGAACCTTTCTTCCTTTTGTTTCCAGACATCATTATATGTCACTTTACCCCTCAACAGTGAGGTAGGTTCTAGCATTTAATAAGCAGCTTTTATTTTATGTCTAAAAACTTCCACATAGGCTAGAGCAGATACTATTTTTTTTTTATCAAAGTGCCTAACACAAGTCACCCCTTTTGAAATCCTTTTTTCTCTTTTCCAGCTTTAGTGAGATGTAATCGACAAATAATGTCGTATTAGCTTTAGCTGTACAACACGATGGTTTGACATCATTTCACTCTGAAATCACAGTATAAAAATGCTTTAGAAAAAAAAAATGCTTTAGACTACCATTGTAAATGTCCGTGGTTTTTTTTGTTTTTTTTTTTTTTTTGTTTTGTTTTCCCTTTGGCCGATAAGTGCACTCTATGCAATGTGTGTGATTCCTGCCTTGCTAAGGCTCAGTGGGGCAAATACAAGGAAAGGGAAGTTAAAAGGAAAAAAAAAAAAAAAAAAAAAGCATGGGAGTCCACTATCAACTTGCGTTTGCCCATCTGATCCGGAAGGGAGTTTTGCAAATAGAGCACTCATTAAAAGTTTATATGGTAAATTCAGGAAGGCTGAACCTAAGGAGAGCAAGATTGAAGGTTTTATAGAGAAAACATTCTGGGTGGGCAGAACCCAAAGTTTACATGAACCATTTCTCTGATACTCATCTAGCCACTTAGTAAGCATTCAGTTATTACTTACCCTTAAGTCAACACTTCTGATCTTTTTTCCCCTTTTTCTCAGGTATTAAAAGAAGACAAACTTGGTCATACAATTAAAGAGATCATTCCTCATACCCTTTTTACAGATATGTAAAACCTAGGGGATGGGAGGGGTGCCAGATCAATTATTTAAAGAATTAGCCATATTTCTCATCACTTAAGAATGTCATCTTTTCCATTTTTTTGAAAAATGTTCAAAATTCACTACAGAAATCTGAGGAATGATCAGCAGTAATATACACAAGAGATGGATATTTTTAAGATTTTTAAAGCATTTTTAATTTTTACTCACTTGGGCAACTAAATAGATGATCTACTTACTTAGGAAAACATAAAACATTTCTCCAGTTAAAGCAAAACCACACACCTACCTCCAAGAATCTTACTAGCTTTATTTTCCAGACATTTCCAGAAAACTCCCCAGTATATGGATTCCATTGTATATCTTGATGCTTTAGTCTTATGACTCAAGACCACCACTTTATGTTTCTCTGGATAATCTTCTTCCTTTAATTCCATTCTCTTTTCAAGCTCTCATCCCCAAGGGCTCTATCTTCATATGTGCAACCAGCATCAAGCTCAGGATGTAATGGTTAGAAGGCTTTACCTGTTTCTGTCTATTAGCATTCTTGAAAATACATGGAAATAAACAATTGAGCACTGTAATCACTTGGATTTCTCTCCAAAGTTATTCATAAGATTAAATACTTAAGATTAAATAGTCACATGAGCATTTCTTGACATTTTATTCCTACTTTAGATTTTAGTAAGTATACATTTGAAATCCTTGTTATGATTGATTTTCTTTCACATGAAACCTGGACAGTTCATATAAAGTCATGAGACACTAGGTCTCATTGAAACCTGTTTTAGCTGACTTTGTTACTTCCATGCAGAATAGAAGTCCAGTTCCCTCCTCAACCCACATTGACACCCAAGGAGGGGGCCTCCTCCTCATTACTGCTGAGGAAAGAAGGGTGTTCATCTCTCCATATAGTAACACTGAGGTGGCCTTGTTACCACTGGATGACAAAAGTCCTGACGCCCACTAGGCTTCCTCTGACTTCCAAGTGCAAGCTCCTTACATGGCCTCCTCAGCCCCGTTGAAGGTAAGAGCCTTGTTACAGCCTGCTGAGTGTTGAAGTCTAGACTTCTCACTTTGTTGATTGAGTTTGGATGAGAATACAGTTTTTTCTGCAGTGTTGGCTGGCAGCAGAGTAGCTGTTGTCTAGGAATTTTCTGTTGTCCAAGAATTTTACTAGGTTGCCCCTTTCCTGGTCCTGTGGGTAGAGAGATCAGAATTTTGCTGGGGACCTTTTGTGTCTGTGCCTTTTGGGATTTCCAGGTTGCTGGCTCCATGTCTGGGATATACAGGGCAGAAGAAAACTCAGGGAAATCACCCCAGTGTTGTTTCTGAGATCCTGAGGTCCCTGGAAAAAAGCCTCTCCACCTTTTTCCTTAGGTCTGTTTTATATAATGTTTGGGGTTTTTTAGCTGTAGTCAATGGGAGGAACAAAGTCTGTCTATGCCATCTTCCTAGAAGCAGGGGTCCTCAGATAAAATCCTTTCATCAATCTTATTTTACCTAGAACAAAATCTGAAAATGCTGTAGGACAGGACCACAACTTTCACTCAAACTTCATTTAAGCCCAAAACTTTAGCTTTCAAATCAGTCAGTTCTGACCAAATATGTGAAAGTTCATCCTAGGTTGAGGGATCCTCCAGTTTGGTCATATTTCTAGGGGTGTGCAGTGTACTAAATAAAGATGCTAGAATATGCAGTAGTCTGCCCCTGCCACCACTTCAGATGAAGGCAGGTATGACCCTGCCTTTCCCCAACGCCAGATGGTGCCATGGGTGCATACCACAGACTGACAGAGTACATAGTGCCTGGGAGAGAGGCACATGAAATTTCATCTCCTGGGAGTTTGAGGGTGGGACACAGAGAGACTTCATAGGCAGGCTTCTGTTAGGTTCAAAGTCAAGTCAAGGACTGAGGCAGGCATTTGGAGATGATTATTATGAGGTAGGCACAAGAAAGATAAACTGAAGAAATCAACTGTAGAAAGAAAAAAATAATAAAGCTGACACATAGGGAGGTGACAAGAAGCCATTGGTCCCAGAGAAGACATGTGTGAATGTGATTCTGATTTGGCTCCTGCTTGCTTATTCAGTACCTCTCCATATAAACTTTATAATCTTTATAATGTCAGATTGTTGACATCCACAAAATAACTTGCTGGGATTTTTATTGGAATTGCATTGAATCTATAGATCGTATTGGGAAAAACTGATGTCTTGACAATATTGAGTCTTTGTAACCATGGATATAGACTATCTCTTCTTTTATTTAGTTAAATGTATGTATGTATGTATTATGTATGTGTGTGTGTTGTCTATTTCTGGGCTCTCTATTCTCTTCCATTGATCTATTTGTCTCTTCTTTCACCAAGACTACACTGTCTTGATTCCGGTAGCTGTGTAGTAAGCTATGAAAAAAAGGTCATGTCAGTTCTCCAACTTTATTCTTCTCCTTCAATATTGTGCCTCAATCTATCCAAAAATCCTCCTCTAAAAGACTTCATAAGCAAGGCACTTGTTATATAACTTGTTATGATAAATCACTAAATTCTACTCCAGAAACCAATATTATACTATATATTAACTAGAATTTAAATAAAAATTTGAAAAATAAAATAAGCAGCAAATAAATGACTTCAAATATAAGAATTCAGATAGTTGTGCATTTGAGTCTTGTATATTGAAGATGGCTAATGAACATCTAGTCAACAGCTAGTCTAAGGGAATATATATTGTGAGTTTCTGATGATCCCAGTAAAGCACTTCTCTTTCCCACCTGGGTTATATAGATGTAAGCAATAAAACGAAAAAGTGGCACATGGAGAATTAAAATATTGACTTTATTGCTGATAAAACTAGATTGGGGGGCATAGTTAAGTTAAATGAACCCCAAAATTAGGCAGATGTATCCTACCCAGGTCGTGTTACACTTTCTTCTATGGGCTGGGGCAGAGCAGAGCTAACCCTGAAGAACAGAGCACAACTGGAACTCCTGTGAGCTGCTACCTCCCCAGAGGAAGAAGAGAAGCTGAGCAGAACATACCTAGGTATTTACATTTCAGATTTACCCATCAAATAAATTACTCCCCAGAGGAAAAGCTAATAAAGAGGGTGGTCAGGAGTTACACTAATTACATTTCATCCACATGGAAGAAACATCAAAAGCAGTGGAGGAATGTCCATCTTCCAATAGTACATTAAAATCGTAAAAAAAAAAAAAACCCTCTAGTTCTCAAATTGTAAAATATTAGCATTATTTAAAACATTTTTCTAGAATTTGAGGACCCAGAGATTTGCCAAATGTAAACAAATGGCTGAAGCTAATACACAGAATGGAGCTCACATTACAAGTAATTACTTTCAGAATTTTTTATATTTGGCCTTTACTCTTAGCCTCAGACAATGATAAACTAGGTTTATGTTAGCAAAGAAACAGTAAAAGAGGGAGGAGGGGAAAAAGGGAGAAAAAGCAGGAAGTAAAGAGATAAGAAAAAAGGAGAGAGGGGAAGAGGTAATCACTGTTAATAAGTAGGTGTAAACAGTCTCAGACTTTTTTTCTACACCTCTTTTGCATTCTGCTACGCACGGTTGAAAAAGAAATCAATTTCAGAATCTGGAAGCTTAAGTCTTATTTCTATAAGACTTCATTGCATATTCTTCCTTTAACTTCTCTAAGAAAATAATTTTGGGGGGGGAGTAATTTGGAGTGAGAAAATATGTATTTCCAACTAACATTAAGGGGGATGGCACAGCAATGCTCAAAGCTGTAAGCAATCATTGCAAACACATTATTAGGGAAGTGTTTGTGCAAACTTTCCTGGTGTGGATAGCCAATGAAACTCAGAGTCATTTATCCTGTACCAGACCAGAAGCAGAACTCAGGGCAGGTGAGAGTGGAGACAGTGAGTATTTTTTGAGTCTATTAGGCAGCAGGATCTTTACCTAGAAACCTCCTTAACTCCAAAGAATCAGACTTAGTTTAATTTCTGAAAATGCAAATCAATACCGTACATTTGGGAGCTAGATCATTGCAAAAGGGAGTGCCCTTTTGCGCCTGGACCATTCTTATTTGTTGTTTTGCCAAGCTATAATTTAAAAATGGCACCTGCTTCCCCTGGCAAAGTTTTGTTGATGGGCAGTATGGGTAGCATCAAATGATCTTGGAGATAATGGTTGAATTGTAGCCGCTGACATTTTCACAAAGGCCATTTCTGGAAGCAGTTGTTGGGAAGTTAGTCATTCTATGGGATTCCCAATTGGAGAAAAAAAGAGAATGAAGGCATGAGTAAAGCAGATGTAAACCTACTGCTTAGACACTGCCACTGTATTGAATTGACTGACAATCAACAAGCCAAGTACAAAGAGCCTGGATGGTCAATGGCCACTGTGGGCAGTAAGTCTTGTGACTCCTTTTTCATGTTACTGTCTTCTGATGACCTGAGCAGCTCTTCTGGGGAAATGGATTGTTATATCTGTGTATCAGTTTGAATTTTTCTTAAATATCAGTAATGAAAACCTGACTAACGATAACTAAACAATTATTTTTCTCATTGTGCAGAATGTTAGAAGGTAAGGGAGGTCCAAGTCTCAGGCACTGCTCTGTGATGTCAGCAAAATCAAGGCTTCTCCTTCCTTACTGATCTCATAGTTAGTCTACCAGCTGTGGCTTCAATGGCACAAGACAGTTGCTTCAGCTCCACATGTCACAGTTGAGTCCAAAAAAGGAAGAATTGGGAGCACCTGGGTGGCTCAGTCAGTTAAGTGTCTGCCTTCGGCTCACGTCATGATCCCGAGGTCTGAGATCGAGCCCTGCATTGAGCTCCCTACTCCCCAGGGAGTGTGCTTCTCCTTCTCCCTCTGCCTTCAGCTCCCCCTCCATGTGCTCTCTCTCTGTCAAATAAATAAATAAAATCTTTAAAAAAAAAAAAAAAAAAGGAAGGAAGAATTAGAGAAGAAAGGAGGGGTTATAAATGTCTGTAGGTTTAGCCAGAGAACAGTGACTCTCACATCCTGGAACACAATTTTGGTCTTGAAACAAGGGAAATTTTATTTTATTTTATTTTATTTTATTTTATTTTATTTATTTTTTTTTTTTTTTATGATAGTCACACAGAGAGAAAGAGAGAGAGGCAGAGACACAGGCAGAGGGAGAAGCAGACTCCATGCACCGGGAGCCCGATATGGGATTCGATCCCGGGTCTCCAGGATCACGCCCTGGGCCAAAGGCAGGCGCCAAACCGCTGCGCCACCCAGGGATCCCAAACAAGGGAAATTTTAAACCCAGAATCATTTTGGGCTTCCCTAAACCTACCCAGCCTGGGTATTTTTGTCAGCCCCAACCCCTTTCCTTCTAATAATCTAGTTCCAGACAACTTTTCGCCAAAATAGACCTATCAGAAGATCAGAAAGCAGGACATCTAAATGCTGCAAATATCAGATCCTGGAACAACCCAGCTCCCAAAGGCCTTGAAGCCTCAAGTCATCCCTCATCTAAAGACTAAAGAACCAAGATAATAAACCTTGGTTTCTCAGGGAAAACAAAGTGAATTTCAGGAAGAAGCTGAGAACTGCCTCCTGGAATGCAGAGAAACAGGAACATTGCCTCAGACATTATACCTGGGATCAGCAGCTCACCTTTATAAGAAATCAGAAGTTCTGCTGACATCACAGAAGACAGGGTCATACTAGTAAAAAACTTATGTGGAAAAAAATCTGTAAGAATATACAATAAATAGTTAACAGTGGTTACTTCTGAAAAGGGAGAAAAAATGGGAAGATATCTGAAAAAGAGGTATCATAATTTATTCTATATTCTTGTACTGTGTATTTAGAGAGGGTGCCTGTACATTGTTAACTACTGAGGTTAGTAGTATCTGCAATAGCAAAGTGAGTAATTCACAATGACATGTGGAAAACTTCAGGCTTGATTTTTCAAGTGCCAGGCACACTGAAGGCTAGAGAGTTACAGGAGGCATGGATCCTGCCTCAAGCAGCAGTGAGGAGACATGGATGCCAATAGCGGTGCCACACGTGGCACCAACGTGGTTGGATAATAAAGAGGCTCAGATGGAGTGCCATGAGAATTGGAAAAATGATTACTTCCTTCAGAGGAGGATCAAGAAAGAGCATCATGCAAGAGAAGGAAAAACAAGAAATGTTTATGATACATTTCAAGATATCTACACACTTCTATTTTCTCTAGAAGATCTAGTTCTAGTGTCACCTCTCTAGTGAAGGGTGCCCTGGTTCTCTTGGAGATCAATTGTTCAGGCCTGTGATTTTTGTCCCTATCTCGCATTTTCTGTTTATAAATCTTCCTCCTTTTGGCTTAGAGTTAAAGGGCAGAAAGCATTTTACATATCCTGGTGTACACACGGCCTGGCACTAGCAGCCATCTCATCCACCCTTCCAATTTACCGAGCTGTACTGAGTTTTGGGGAGGCATGTAAAGTTGAAGAAGACTTAATATCTACAACTGAGGATAGTAACACAAAAGTGAGTAATGATAATGCAGTGCCTTATGTGCCTTGACAGAAATAATACACAGGGCTATGAAAACCAGGAGGACCAGGTCAGTGTGAGAGGATGAGAGAAGGGACCTTCCCAACGGAGATGGTATTTAAGCTCTTTTTGAAGAAGGTGGAAAAATGGATAGGGTAGTTGGATTTCATGTGAAGGTAACAGCATGAAGGTAACAACAATCTGCCACTATTTTCTGATCACCCAGGATTTTAGAGCACTGGCTCCCTGAGCAACAGCTATGCAGCATCAATGACAGGTTTCTCCTGCTACCCGAAAGCATTCCTATGAAACCTTTTGTAAGCCGAAATGTATAAAGTGAAGAAGCAATTACCATTGATCTATATGAAAGCAATTACCATTAAATTTATTACCATTAATTTCTGAACATTCCTAGACCCCAAAAATCATTAGGCTTTTCTGATACCTTATGACACATCTTACTAACAAATGCACAAAACAAATCAGGTTAAGAGGCAGATGCTCACAGACCCAGTTTAGAGCTCTGGTGGCTTGATGCTGAGATACTTAAGGGCAGGTCAGAGAAAGAAGCTTGGTAGGGCCACTCTGGCTGCTTGGGGTGCACACTACCCTTGTAATAACTTGCTGCAAAACAAATGTTGGATGCTATTTTTGCTTTTCATCTTTTGTACATTAAAGCAAAAATCCTCTTTAGATTTCTTTCAGTCAGCGAAAACAACTAATGCAGGTTTTTCATAAAAGCAAGTGGCATACTGTGAACTTTCAGGAAGTGGGAATACCTACTCATCCCCATTCAACAGTGAAGCTCTGTGGGATTGGTTTTGGGGCCTCCACACTTTGGCCACACTCCCCACCAGCTGCAGTGCTTTATTGCTTGTCCAATGGGCAACTCCCTTCCTTTGCATGGTTGTGTCCCTTAGAATCTTCGGCCTTGATTCCACTTGCTTCACAGAAGATATAAGGAACTAACACTAGGTCAGCACAATGCTTTTAAAATCACCCTTTTTGGCAGGTGCAAGGCCCACATCAGGCAAGGGCTTATTTCAAATGCATGAGGTATCTGTTGACAGTAACAGGCAGCCTGGTCTGGGAACACATTGAGCAAGGTACAATGTTTTTCTTTCATATAAATCTCACCTAATCTTCAGGTACATAGCATGCTTCCCAAACAGTTGAGGAATCTGAGGCTGTGGCTAAGCAAATTGCCTCTGCTTACATGAAAGTTGATATTTGAGTTCAGGGTTAGTCAATTGGGCTCCAAAAGCCAGTCTTTCTGCTACATAAAGCTGCTTCTCTTAATAATCCAGAAGCTCCTCAATGACAAAGGTGCGTGCTAGTGGAAAGAAGTTACATTTCTTGAGGCAGGAAAAATCAGCTATGTGAAAATTAATCCAATTCTGCCCACTTTACAGGACTTTGGAGAAAACAACCACCTTCTCAGCACAAACACTTCTATTCTATATAACGCTCCCACACTGCCCTGTGATACAGCCCTGCGATACAGCCCTGCGGAGCCACGTTGTGTGTATAAAGGCATGAAGACCAGAAAGGCTCTCATTCAGAGAGGTCATAAAGAGCTCAAGAAATGCTCATTAACTCTAAGATGTTTTGTGTGCCTTTCCCTTTTCCTGCAAGAAGGCTGATACACTGATCCTAACATTGTAACTATCCATCACCTTTGTACAAGGAGCTAGCTATAGAGTACATAAGGACGAAAAAGGAATCAGCAGATTCCTACTACACCAAAATCCCGTAACCTCAAACTACAGAAAGAAACATGCTGTCACAGGACAAGTGTACTGCATTGGATCCTCTGGTATTTGAGGCTAAAATGTTAATTTCCCCCAAACTTCCAGTGATTCTAATGCACCATTTTGAATAACAATCCCAGCTCTTGAGAGGCCCCCAGAATCATTCAACTAAGAATTCATCCCTGTTGGGGCCCCTGGGTGGCTCAGTCAGTTAAGCATCCAACTCTTGATTCTGGCTTAGGTTATGATCTCAGGATTGTAGGATCAAGACCCACATTGGGCTCCATGCTGGGTCTGGAGCCTGCTTGGGATTCTCTCTTGCCCTCCCCACCTTCTCTCTTTGCCCCTCCCCTCCATCTCCCTAAAAAAATTAAAATGATAAAAATAAGTTTAAAAGGAAGAATTCATCCCTAGAGATCCCATTGGATTAGGGAAATGTTAAGACTCAATTATCTTTTAAAAGTTCCTAACACTCAATGAACTGACGCTGTTTTCCATAGTCTGCCCGTCATTTTAAAAACTGGATTTAGGAAGTGATACCTTACACTTACTTTATCACCAATGCTTACTAACAATTAAGATTCTTTAGGTCTTGGGGTGCCGGGCTGGCTGTTGGTAGAGCATGCAACTCTTGATCTCAGGGTCACAATTTCAAGCCCTACATTGGGTGTGGAGCCTACTTGATTAAAAAAAAAAAAAAAAAAAGTCTTTAGGTCTTATCTCTGAACAAGATGAAAATTAAAATTTAAGAGCCCAAATCCCCTGGGATCCCTGGGTGGCGCAGCGGTTTAGCGCCTGCCTTTGGCCCAGGGCACGATCCTGGAGACCCGGGATCGAATCCCACATCGGGCTCCCGGTGCGTGGAGCCTGCTTCTCCCTCTGCCTGTTTCTCTGCCTCTCTCTCTGTGTGTGACTATCGTAAATAAATAAAAATTAAAAAAAAAAAAAAAAAAAAAAAGAGCCCAAATCCCATAGATTGCGCAGCCAAACCAAATCACCACACAGGAATTCAGGTGCTTGAGAAACTAAGTTCGATGGGAAAGGAATGATAAATGTATTTCCATACTAGGGGTTTAGGTAGTACAAGTACTGTTCTTGAATCTCTGAAGAGTTCATACTTTACAATAAGGTTATCTGCTAGTTTTCATATTCTGAGTACAGTGGCTCCTCCAGATTTCTTCTGAGATTTGGGTAAACTTTGGTTTTACCTGCTCATTTTACTATGCTTCTGGTAAAGCTAAAAGAAGACATTATGCTGTAAGGATAGCCTATATCCCTTCTTGTGTCACTGAAGGTAAAATGCTGAACTAAGTAAAACACAAAAGGAGTAGGAAAGTAATGAGGTGACTCTTCTTGCAAGTGTGAGAGAGAAGCTACCTCTAAGTTTCTGGGAACCAGAAGTGTGTGATTTTGGCTTTCCATAACCTCAACTGCTAAAAAAAAAAAAAAAAAAAAAAAAGTAATACTCTAGGGGTGCCTGGGTGGCTCAGTCAGCTGAGAATCTGACTTTTGGTTTCAGCTCAGGTCATGATCTCAGGGTCACGACCCTGAGCCCTGCACTGGGCTCTGTGCTTAGTTGGAATCTGCTTGAAATTCTCTCTCCCTCTCTTCTGCCCCTCCCCCCACTCTCTCTCAAATAAATAAATCTTTTTTAAAAAGGTGATACTCCATTTATTGCTGGATTTTTAAAAATGGTTCTCATGAAAATCAACTGGGTTTTTAAAAGCTGGTAGCTCAACCTCTCAAAAGAATGAAAACCTAAGCTGAAAACATCAAAAAAGAAAAAACCACCATGCATGTTGAGGTCAAAATAAATATTTTAAAAACCTTTATCAAGTATGGAATGAGCTTTTTGATTTTCTTCTAAATAACTTGAAGGAAGTTTTTGCATTCTAGGCCTATGTCCCAAATGCAAATATAAGCCCAAAGAGAGGACTGTGGTTACCACTGATATTCTGCAAAGTAGCAATGAACATAAATTTTCATAAAGCTGATTTTTTGCATGTATTAAAATTAAATTGCATTATCATCTAACATTCAAATTACTGTGACAAGTTTAATATTGCTCCACACTCTAACTTAATTCCATGCCAGCTTGTTTTCATCTCAAATAAGGTCTACCGTACGTTTTGTGAGGCTAAGATGGTAATAATATGTTGTGAATCTTGAACTGATTTTCAAAAGGATGCACAGGTTCACATTTCCATATCTATAGAACTTTATTAATAAGCAAAACACATGTCAGCATGTTTTTATATATGGGCAAGGAAATTCCTATAATAATAATTGGCACATTATCATCTAACAGTTGAACTTTATCAAGAATGAGATTTAAAAAAAATACACTAACATTTCATATGATTATCTGAAGAATAATAAACAATTAAAATAACATTTAACAGCAGTTTTAAAATATAAAAGCTCATTGTTTACTATTTACCATAAGCTGGAATCATTCCAATACAACTTCTATTAAAAAAAATAAAAGAAAAATAAAAAGATACTGTGCATATTCTACAGGCCTGACAAATGGGTTGGCTAGGAAAGGCTGTGACAATAATTAGCTCCTGACCTAATACTCCAGTTCCTTCTCTCAAAGAGCAGGGGGTTTAGGCAGTCAATTCTCAGTAAAGTTACAGTTATATGTAGGGTGATCATGTAATTTATTCTCCAAATTCGGACACTTTTGAAAGAGGAGGCACTATTTAAGCTGAGAAAACAGAAATAATCACAACTGTTTCTGAGCAAACTCAGAACATATGTCACTCCAGTTAAATAACGGTATCAGAAGCACGATTGTTACTTTTGTGCTTTGGCAGGCTACAGAAGAATTGAAAAAAATGTTAAATTAAAAAAACCTGATTTTTTTTTTCTCCAGTTGGACTTTTTGGATTTCACTTTTCTTGTTGTGGACTGTTTTGCTGTAAATGTTAGTGATTACGGTCTTAACAGGTTAAAATTTATGAACCACCTCAAAGGCATGGGAGATCATCTCAGAGACTCAAAATAAAAAGCTAGAGATTAGTATTTTTTCTATTAAAAAGAGATTTTTATTTTAACTGAGTATAATGGGATTTGTCTTTTAATTTTAAATTTCTAATTTCAATCCTGAACAAACTATACAGAAAAATGTATTTTTACCTTAAATTTAGTTGATTACACAGATACATGAAAATGAATTATCCTAGCCATAACTAGTTATTCAAATATAACAGAAATAATTTAATAAATATTTGCATTAACTTTCAAGCCTCAGTTCACATTCATTCAAAAATTTAGACACCCTAACAAAGATTCTGATTTCAAACTTTAAGACAGAGTGCAAAGGCAGTTAAGCACCCCCAAAACACAACAGCAGCTGTTCTACCCAAGCTCACAGGAAATGAAAGGAAGTATGCAGAATTTGATAGATCTAGAAGAGAATGTTAAGTTTTTAAAAATAATATTCTATGTCCGACTGAATGATGAGATTTAAAGCTACCACTGAATTGTACCAATTATAGAGGATCAGGTAACATGCACACCTGAACCTTATAGATTTGAGGGGGAGGGGGAATCAAAGCAAAAAGTGAAGTTTTTGATGTTCGATCAAAAGTGACACAACCATATTCAGAAACCAAGGATAAATACCACAAAAACTAAAATATTACATTTTAATAAACTGATATTAAATAGCTCACCGAGTAATCTAAAATTACTATGTATGATAGCTTAATTTCATTTAAAAATTATCACAAAGAACAAAGTACAGGTAAACTGAAACTTCATATGAGATAAAGGAGATCTAGCAGGAGATTACATTTCTAATAGATACATTCTAATTTTAATTTCCAAATCAGGCAACTATATTAAATATTTTCTTTACCCCATGCTAGTTTGATGTCAAGGGGTGTAACACAGGTACTTTAATCAACAATAAAAATTTTATGTGGGAAAGGAGAATGAATGAGAGAAAACAAAAAATAGGAGGCTCAATTAGCAAAACAAAACTGCATGTTTTATTTATCAAAGACAATGAAATAAATCAGAAAATACAGAGAAATACAAAAGAAGTTATAAAGCATAATTTATTTTTTCAGAAATGGAAAAATGTCCCTGAATAGTTTTAGATGTATCTTTGAGAAGTAGTCAGTGTCTAATAAAACAAGCAACCAATTTTATATGTCCTGTATAGATTAAATGATTTTTAAGTTTAAAAGATGACATAATTCCCATCATTTTTAATGTTGGTATTCAAAAGCAAAAATATAACTGAAAACAGATGAGACATAGAATGATTTGTAAAATGTAGTAGCTTATGAATGTAGATTCCAGTTACAATAATGGCCACATACACACAAACTCCTGCAACACACATACACACACCACACCCCCATATTCCACAGACACATTTCCATTAACTTGAAAACAGATTATTTTGCATATCTCAATTCAAGATATGATTTTTATAGGTTAATCCTATAATCATAAAGCAAGAAGCTATTATTAGTAAACGTTTTTTATTTTCTTCATTTAACTAAACATCTAAAGAAAAAATTATTACAATGATAATTGAAAGATATTTTTATTGGCTTTTAAAAGACAAATGCAAATGAGAATATCTTACTCAGAAAATTAATTTTCAAAAGTGTCTTAAATGAAATAAATATAGTATCTAATACAATCTCTTCCTGCAAGAATCTCTAAGATGGCAATGCTATAAAAACCAAGCTTCTCAACTGAGAATCCCTAGAACTGGCATGTCCCTTAAAAAGAAAATAAAAAAATTTTCTTATAAAGGACATGTGGAATACTCATTTTTTAAAAATCTGTCCTAAAACAAGCTATCTTTAACACTCAAATTTTCTCTATATATTAAGTTCACTTAATTTTAAATTAATGAAAAGATATCCAGACACAGTTTCTAAGAAAACAACGCAGAAAGTAATTTATGCATGGTTATTTACAGAAAGAGTTTGCTAAAGAATAATGTAAATATCATGTTCAAAAATCTGACAAAGCTTTTCTATAATCAGCACTGAAGGTTTCAAAAAACTATATATAATAAAGGATATTTCATGTGTAGAGTTACTAGATGAATCTAGGAGCCAGAAACTAAAGCATTTGACATGGTTAATAATTTCATTTTTATTATACTAAATGTCAGGTCAGAAGTCA
This sequence comes from Canis lupus dingo, assembly GCF_003254725.2. NCBI lineage: Eukaryota > Metazoa > Chordata > Mammalia > Carnivora > Canidae > Canis > Canis lupus. The sequence goes on along the minus strand of NC_064264.1, from coordinate 32,855,275 downwards.
ATGGCATTTACATGCTGGAAGACTGTTTCTCACTCACCTCTTTCAATTATATCAAACACTGATTAACCAAATATGACTGGACTTTACTGCTACAACTTTATGGTTTCTTTCAAGTATATGCAAATCCTTTACATGGGCACATATGCAAATGTGCAAAACAAATGAAATATAAATATTGAAGAAAATTAACAGAAATGGCTTTTAAGCATAAACCATCCTGCCATTCAATACTGAAGATCTATCTTTTCTTCACTAATTTGTCTTCTGCTTTTAGTAGTCTTCTATCCTATTAAAGTTGTAGGTTTACAGATGATCTGGAAATGTCACATTGGTATAAGAAAACAATGTCTGGTCGATGCAGTCTAGGGACAAAGAAAGAATTAGTCTTGAAGTATATTAAGTTGCAAAAATTTAAATGATAGTACAATAAAAAACCATTTTATAGTAGTATTACATCAAGCATACAATGTTCTTTTGGTAAAGATAACATAAAATAGCATGTATCAGAATTTATTCCAAAGTTTAAGCTTCTATATAGGAAACCATCTAGAAAATATTTACATTGTATTTTGGACTCTTGAAAATGCAAACAAGGTAATTACACTGAATATTCACAGAATATCATTTAAATTAATAAAATTACTTTGCCTTTTATCTTACATACTGATACACTCTTACTGTTACTGCTTGCAAAGCATTTTAGTGGTTAAAGAGAAAATGTGACACCTTCTAGATAGAGGTAAAAGAACATTTAAAAGGATACTTTAATATTTTCCAGAAATACAACTGTATTCATTGTACTCCTCAGTAGAAATAAGTATATTATATTAGATTACAAAAACTCCTGTTATAAGGTTTAAACAATCAAATCACAAACCATACTATTTGTAAAAAGAATAGTTATAGTAACTTTGAAAGATTTTGTACTTGTAGATACATCCAGAAGTTAAGTGTTTTAGCACTTTGCTTATGTAGTTCAAATACTTTAAAAGTTCAAATCATTTATAGACATGAAATATATGGTACTTGCTTTAAAAAGAGTATAGAGGGAGAAAATATTTTTAAGTCATATATCCAGTAAGGAGTCAATATCTAAAATAGTTTAAGAACTCATACAATTCAGAAACTAAAAAAACTAAACAATCCAATTAAAAAATGAACAGAGGATCTGAACATTTTTCCAAAGACATACAGATGGCCATCAAGCACATGAAAAGATGCTCGACATCCCTAAACATCAGGGACATGCTTATGAAAAACACAGTGAGATTATCACTTCACACCTGTGAGAATGGCTATAATCCAAAAGATAAGAAATAAGTATTAGTAAGGAGATGGAGAAAAGGGAAACCTTGTGGAACTGTTGCTGGAAAAGTAAACTGAGGCAACACTCTGGAAAACAGTATGGAGGTTACTCAAAAAATTAAAAATAGAATTACCCTATGATCTGGCAATTCCACTTCTAGCTAGCTATCTGAAGAAAACGAAAATATGAATTCAAAAAGATAAATGCCCTCCTCTGTTAACTGCAGCATTATTTACAATAGTCAAGATATGGAAATAATCTTAGTGCCCATCAGTAGATGAATGGATAAAGATGTGGGGTATGTGTGTGTGTGTGTCTGTGTGTGTCTGTGTGTGTGTGTGTATATATGTGTATATATAATAGAATACTATTCAGCCATAAAAAAGATCTTGCTATCTGTGGTAATATGGATGGGCCTTGAGGGTATTATGCTAAGTGAAATAAGTCAGATAGAAAGACAAATATTACATGATTTCATTTACAAGTGCAACAACAACAAAAAAACCCAATAACAATACAAAACAATACCCCGATTCACAGATACTAAGAACAGAAAGGTAGTTATCAAAGGGGAAGGAGTCTGGGGATGGGAGGCCACAAAATGGGTGAAGGGGATCGAGATGTACAAATTTCTAGTTACAAAACATGTAAGCCATAGGGATGTAATTTACAGCACAGGGAATACCATCAATATTATATTAACTTTATGGTGACAGATGGTAACTAGACTTATGGTGGTGACCAATTCACAAAATATACAAATGTCAAATCACTATGCTGTACACAAGAAACTAATACTGTATGTAACTGTATTTCAATAACAAAAAGAGTCTGTTATAGAAAATAGAGACATGAGGTCTCCTCATGTGAAGAAACTACTAGCTAGCTAGCTGCATGCAGCCTCCAGAAACTCACTGGATAACTAGTGAGACGACCTCTACTCATTTCTTCATTCCCATTTATTCAAGTTGAAGGCTTCATTATTGATACAAACTAAGTCATTTAGGAAACAACATCAGAGCTCCTATTTTCTTCACACAACTTTTATTCTTTGATATAGTTTGTTAAGATTAGTGCATGGAAAATTTCTTTTCAACCACAAATTTGTGTTTTGTTTATTTCAACACATGTCTGTGGATTTCACATAGTTTTGTACAAAATGCCCATCCTTCTAAAGTGCTTTGTCATATTTTGTTTTTCAAGCCTTTAAATCGTGTGCTAATGGTTACTTACATCCTGTGGTTAATCTTTAAAAAAGTTAAATTCTGACTTCAAAATTTTTTATTCATCATATATTTTAAAAATTAAAATTTATGAAATCCAATTTTTAAAAATCTTAAAAAGTTCACAACTTATTAAGTCTTGAATGCTAACAGTATAGCCATACATTAAATATGCTAGGTTTAAAAGTAAACAACATGAGTACACATAATATGCATCTTGTCAAAATGAATACATGAAGGGAATAGAGTTAATGTATTAATATTTCTTACCTCTATAATAAGAAGAAATACCGTGTTCTATGTGCAGCTGCCATACTTTCAGACATGTTTCTGACTTTTAGATAATTAACAAATCCTCTGAAGAAAAGAAGCAGGCCTGGGAAGATTAAAATAATACAGATACATTGTATTCTTATATGGAAGGAGCATCATAAATTTAAAACACGCAATTATAAACAAGATCCTCTTGGCTTAAGGAATTTAATCTGTAAGACTCTATTCATTCCATAATATATTTTATATTATAATAATACCATCATGAAAAAATATAATAAAAGTTTACTGCCTCCCAAAATTCTTTCAAGGTCTAGATGTATCGAAATTAAAGTAAAAATTAAAGTAAATCCAGCCATGAAAATCCAGAATTACACAAAAATATATTTATTCCCTGATTTCTTTACATAGTAGTTATCTAATGCATTTAAGCTGACTCAACTCAGAGAAATCCTATCTTTATATGAAACTTTTCAATTAACACAACTACTAAGAAAACTAAGACATATTTACTGATGTAAAGTATTCAAGAGAGAATATACGTAAGTAATTTGCTAACAATTGTGGGATTAAAACCAATAAGCCTGTCTAGCAATATCAAGTGGCTGTATCTGTGAAATCTGTATTTGAAGATATGTGTTATGTAAATAATTTTAATTATTAGTTCCTATTTTCAAGTAATAATAGAAGACTATAATACAAATTTACATAACGAGAAGCAAGAAAGAATTGGGAAGCAACCACTAGTGATTTCTTAAATGATTTGGGATAAATCTTACATCTCTCTCGGTATTCTCTGTAACAGGATTTTTAAATAACAACCATTTATATAACAGGTATCCTTAGTAATTAATAAAACAATGCCTGTGAAATGCTTCAAAGTTTCAGATGGCAGGTAAGTATAAAAAGCATTAGCATTATTAGTAAGTTCTTTGATATACTTATTAAGCATAGAATTCTAAGGGAAACATTTATTAACTTCAGTAAATTTTTAACTAGGTTACAGGCAGTGCAAAACAAAAACAGAAAAACAGAAGATAATACATGCATGTAACTTTCCTCATTGAGAGGAAGACTGTCAATTTAAAATACAAAGTCCCAAACTAAACTTGTACCTCAAATCCAAGACAGTAACCAAAGCACTAAAAAAAAGTATGGTTATAATAAAGAGAAAATATAGAAAATATACAAATAATGACTTAAGCAAGTGATACAAATTTCAGCTAAATCTGAGCCGATCTGTTTCCCATATCCTAACTACTTCCATTTGTGACTCCCATTGTGAATTCCACTCTCCTGCCCTTCCAGATGCTATTCAAAGGTAATGGTATTGTGATCCAAATGTAAAAGTATTAAAAAAAAAATGTAAACAAAAATTATTTGTGAAATCCCTACTTTTGTCTTAGAAAATGCTCAGGCATTTTCTAAAATAAGCCAGTTCATAACTAGAAACCAATCATTTAGCAGCTATGCTCCTCAGTGTTCTACAATGTACTCAACATTCTTCTGAGTATATGTGAGAGCAACATTTTCATCATGGATTAAATTTTCACAATTCCCTAAATGCTAGATTGTGGTTCTGATGTGGAAACGGGGTTGTCCTCTGCATTCCACTAGGCCCTAGAGTTGTCTTCCTAACATTCAATCCTTAATATATTTAGAAGCATATCTACTTATTTAATATGCTTAAATACCTAAGACTTTCTATATTTTTTCACTTTTAAGTAAGAAATTCAACTATGAGCACAGAATTCAGGTAGTGAGAACACAATTAACAATACAAAAAATTGCCTAAACCGTTGTTGGGGTCTGGCTCCCTAACAAAATCACATTAGAATAATTTCACTTTAATTGTTAAGATAAAGAATACAGGATCTTTAGTTACCTTAACTGACCACTAAGAATTTGTTTCCCTAAAGATCCTAAAGATCCAAAACTAGGACTGAACAAAAACTCAAAGAGAACACTGCCACCTACTGAAATGCTATTATTTTCTGGTACAATTATGTTATTAGAGAAATGTAGGCTTTAAATCAAAGTAGAGAGGATATTCTTCATGTCAGTAAATAAATCTGGAATGTGGATTAAAGGCATCTGTGATTTTGAGATTAATTTATCATACATCTAAAGTGAAAATCACCAGGGAACAAAAATTGGAAATCCATCAATATTAAAAAAAAAAAAGACATGCCTTGTAAAAAGAAAACTCAACAGAAGTACTGTGATCATTAGGCATGAAGCCTTTCCTTATTCCTGGCTGATTAATGATTAATGCAGGGTACATTTCAAAAGTATAAAGAATGTTTCAATGTTCCAAAAATAAGAAAATGCACAGAACTTCCAACTATCCTATTCTCAACATATCCTAGGATAGTTAAAAGAAATTATGCATGTATACTTTCCAAATTAAATGCTAAAGATAATATTTTAAATCATTTTAGGATTTTCAAGTTTTGCAATATTCCATTATCATCCAGTCACTGATTTTTTAAATTGACCAGCTCTGGATTTTCAATCAGAAATCTAGAAATCAGTGTATAATTATCCAAGTAACTAAGATGAAATTAAGTACGTGGATATGAGAATTTTACAGTAGAAAAATTATTGCCATGTATGTTTCAATACAATGTATTTACATGTTGCAATTTGAGGGAAATAGCAAAGTTAAACTAAACGCAAATTAAACTGAAATGCATTAGGAATAAACTTACCAAGTACAAGAAATATCCACCAAAGCCAATATTGTCCGTTGAAATATCCAGTAAAATAATCAGAAAACTATGGAGTGAACATAAATATATTAACCATATTTATGTACCTAAATATGAAAATCATAGATTACTCTGAATTTCAGAATGATTTACCTCAAATAATTTCCTGCACTTAAAACAACACAAAGAGAAAAAAATGCTTAATGACACACATAATTATTTGAGGAAACAAACCCTTCAAAATCTTTTACATGATAACTTATACAAACTTATACAAACTTAGCAAACTTATACAAAATATTTTACAAACAAGAATCAATTTCCAAATTTTAAGAAAGGTAAATTCTATATATCTGAATCAAATTTTCTCATTAAAGAGTTCACATGTCTGTTCTTTTTTCATAATCTCTCAAAGCCACAACTACCATCCCAAACACACTACGGCAACCTGCTGCTTTAGATATTAACACCAAAAGCCACATTAGTTTAATCTTATCAGATGGGGATGTTCAGCTGACCTCTAAAAAGAGGAGCTTTTGACCTTCTGTACACCCCCTACTGTTAATCACTGCCAAGAATACTAGGCACATAAAGACCCCCAACTCATTAGAGTCTTTTTATTTTCAAACTAGATGCTCCCGTATTCAGTTCCCAGCAGTGAGCTGAGAACAGCTAACTGAACCTTGAAGTGGCATTTCAACAGCTCCTATCAGTGACCATGGTAGATGGTTTTATATTCTCTGTGAAATGAGAATACAAACAGGCAGATGGAAGGCAGAGCTTGATGATACTGAACATAGGTATCTTTTCCTTGATGAGCCTCTGGATGTCATGATTTGTTATTTTAAAATTTCTCTAAGAAAACCTAATATTCTTCAGTTACTTCAGATAATTCTTCCCTAACGTCTTTTAGCACCTAAACCATGTTCCAAGTAGTTATTTTTTTAAAGTGTTTAATATAATCTAGTCTAAAACTACTAAAAATTACTACTCTCTTTTAATTCACTGGTCTTCAAACAGATTCTGATTTAACTAAAAATCATTTTGTCAAATGGAGATTTGCCCTCAAATCTGAAATTAAAAGTAACTTTATTTTGGTAATTATTTCCAACCATTCATTGGTAATTTCCACAAAAGCTTAAAAATCCTATAGGTTTGGTAATAATTAAAATACTTGTGAACACTGTCACTATTTAAAAAAAAAGTCACAATTAAGGAAGCATATGTATTAAAGACTACCTAAATTTGTTTTTTTAAAACTTTTAAGTATTTCCACAGGAAGTATTTAGAATTAATAAATGAGCCATAATCTAAACTTTCAGTTTAGAGTTTAAAAATGTCAAAGATTATGATTTTTAAAATACCATTAAAGATGCAGATCCCACACACTCCTACATCTTTAATATATGTACAAGGGAGACCTAAACAACTGGGGAAATATAATTTGTAAAGTAGGACTGCATTACACTTTTTAATCAAGTGATTATTAATTAGAAATAAAAGCTTCTACAGGTTTTACAGTCTATAAGAACGAAAAGGAAGAACCAAAGCAATACATTTTTAACTTTCTAATTTTTGAATATATTGTAGACTATATTTAAAAAAATAATATAACCTGGCAAAAGGCAACCAGAAAAAAACATCATTCTTCACCAAAAATATTTACCAAAGCTAGTCTTTATTCCCAAATGCAAAATACTACTTTCACCTTGCAATTAAAGGAGACTCACTATGTAAAAAGGAGAAACTAATAAGCTTTTGGGATCATTACTGAGTTAGAAAAAAGGTTTTAAAATACTAATAGTCACAAGGCTAAGCCAAGTTGGGGTTTTTTAATGAGTAAACCAATCATGTTGATTGGCCAATCATAGGATGCAAAAATCAAATTTTGGAAAATAAATTAATCTACACTAAGAATTTATCTAATTTTATTTTATTAATATAACACCAGTATTTTATTGTTTACATCCTGTCTACCTTTGAAAATAGTTTTTAACAAAACACATATTCATTCTTAAACAATAAAAACATCAAAAGCCTTAGACAGAAATAATACCAGGATCAGCTACAGATATTTACATTAAATCTGAGTGTCATGGAAACTCAGAAACAAAAAGAAAATCTGAAGTACGATTTATAAATTAGTTATTGTCTAATAAAATAAAACATCGGGCTTTTAGGAGAAAACCTTTCAGCACTGAGCTCCACAGGGCATTTATTGCTTGTAGCATTATAATCAAAGTCAAAGTACAGTGTCACAGAAGCCATACAGAATTTGGAGAACAAGCACTGAATTGAGACCAAGCTAGATTCTAATCACATATAAACTGTGGGGCACTGAGCAAATTATTAGACTCTTTTTTTTTATTCTTAGCTTTGTCATCAATAAAGATGGATTACCATGAGCACTGCTGATAAGAGTAGCGGTCAAGAATTCGGTGTTTGTAGCAAATTATGCTTGAAACATAGTAAGTACTCAAAGAAAAGCAGCCATTATTATTTGATATAAATGATTTTTTAAAATTATTTTCTTATATTAAATCTCAACATACACTAACAGCATAATAGTAACCTTAACCCAGTAGCAGTATTTTTTTTAAAGGTATATTTTATAAGTTTTTTTTTTTAAGTTTATTTATTTATTTTTAGTAATCTCTACACCAAATGTGAGGCTCAAACTCAGGACCCCATGCTCTTCTGACTGAGTCAGCCAGGTGCCCCTCGGTAGTGGTATCTTAATGGGAAATGAAACAGTCCCAGTGATCAAACTTGATGATAATATATATATATATATACCTTAGAAAACTTTGAGGATCTCCAGTTTTTGAATTTAAGTTCTCCATCTTACCACATTAGCTGGACTTAATTACTAGATAATCAACCCCCTCCCAACTAGGGAACTATGAGACAATTAGGCCCTGATACCCTGAAGGCACAGGTTGCATATAATGGACTGGACTTTTTTTATGAATCTAGAATACACAAACTTACTAAGTTTAGGAGAGTTGAGAAAACAGTCCTTAAACCGTTTTCAGTGTTCTGTGACTAAAATGAGAAATCCATTTGCATAATAGTAATTAATTATATTACTAACATAATAATAACCATTGGACACAATTAACTTCAACTATTTTGAGGTTTTTCTAGTAATAACTTTTTTCAGGGCAGGGATTGTGCTTTATCTTTGTATGCTAACATCTTAACACATTTATGCTCATGGTGGGAATCCACTTCACATTTTTTTAAATGAAATTAGAAAAAGAATCCGCCAGGGGGCTGTTCTTACACTGGCTCAGGTTTTAATCATCTCAGAAGAAGCCAAGTCATGTCGCACCCAAGAATCAACTGATTAATAACCAAAATCTATAATTTGGTCTGAACAGAGATGAATGAGGTCTGATAAAATTACTGAAACTCTGGGAAGCCATAACTTCAAAAATAATGAAGAAACACATTAAGTCCAATATTAATTTTTTAAATCAATTTGCTGATGTAGGTACATAACTGAAGTGTCTGAAGCACTTAAGAGAAGCTGACATTAAGTATGTGATTCTACTGAATATTTTAGGAGGATGTGACTCACTCATTTAGAAATCAATGTTTAAATAAATATGTTTGTAGAAATTAAGCATTTTATCAATTGTATAGTAGCATGTAAATATGTGGGTTACTTTTAAGAAAATTCATTAAAAAAATAAATAAAATCACTCTTTTTTTTCTTTAAGGTAAGCCCAATGCAGGGCTTGAACTCATGACCCTGAGGATCAAGATGTGAATTGAACTGAGATCAAGAGTTGGATGCTTAACTTACTGAGCCATGCAGTGCCCCCAAACCATTCTTGATCATTCTCCTAGGTCTAACATAAAGAAATTAGGGAAAAGGCTTTGTAACAGGAACCAAAGGATCTAAAAGGGGCCTCCAAGAGGCAAAGGTAAAGAGTGGGGGAAGACTATGCAAACAGGGCTACTGCCACTGGAATGGTTACAGAAAATTATTTTGGGACAAACTGTTGATATGGGATAAAGACTTAGCATTATCTCCCTACACACCATGTGGTAAGTGCTAAGAAGTAGATAAAGGGTGAATTCCAGGAACAACAGGGAAATAAGAAAGGTGGAAAGGGAACATAACAGAAAATGGGTGAGTTCAGATAGACACCTCACAGGTCTTAGTTTTTTGAGCTCTCAAAAAAGAAAGAGTGAGAAGATGAAATTAAGTCCTTGAGAATTTTACTAACCAACAGAAAATGTTATGTTTTACCTGATTTTAGGCATGTGTGCACTGTATCACAGCAGATGCAGCCACAGCTTACCAAGCACCTGTATTTGTGCAGCAACTAGGCAAGTGCTTTAATTATATTACTGCTAGGCCTCACAGAAATCCTGAAAGGCAGCTAATACCAGCTTATTGGGAAGAAATTCTCAGAACAATTTAAAAATTTAAAGTTAGGACACTGATATAAGTAAGATTCAAACTCAAATTTTTTTCTGATTTCAAAGCTCTTTCCATAGTAAGCTCTCATATAATAAAGCATCAAAATGTTAACACAGAGATCACTACAATAAGTATAAAAGATAAGCCTCAAAATAATTGATTCATATATGTAAAAGGAATATTTATGAACCACACAAGAAATTTCATAGATTTTAATTTTAGAGATCAAAGTGATAGAGGCTATTAAGACACTCACCCTAACAATAAGGATCCATTTGATCAATGAAAGTCCAAATCCACAGATGGCACCATACCTTCCAGCTATGGTATTGGTGATACAGAAGGATAAACAAAATCCAAGCCAGTTGAAAATAAATGCCACTAAAAGCAAGAGAAATAGTTCTTTTAAGGACCACACTTTGGAAACAAATTAACAGAGACATAATATTAACAATACTTCATTGCACAATGGAAGTAAGAATTCCCTTTCTTTTGACTTTGTACCAATTAAATCTTCTTTATAGGCCGTAGTTTACCTTTTGCAAATATATTGGTTATTAATTACACATTAACAAACAGATAAGCTTGGTTTCTTGTTAGTCTGGTCAACAGGAATCAATTCCTTAAAACTTATCAATAGGTAAAACTGCATTTTTAAACCAGCTAAAAATCAAGTCATAATGTAGCTCAGCTCCCATGTGATCCCACCCAAGAATTCCAGCCTAAGCAATCAACTAACTAAACTGGATTTTTTAAAAAGCAATATTAAAGATAAGCCAAACAAATTATAAAATGTTTCCAGAGGAGGTACTGTTCATTGCCTCTTCCTATCTAACAAAACCTACTTTTACCCCTTTTCTGGAACCCACCCACCAACAGAGTCTTTATTTTAAGGAAGGCTAGATCATATACTTAACCCCAAAAGAGAGGGGTCCTGAGTAGTCTGGGAAAATCACAGGAGCCCCTGCCACTTTTTTTTTTTTTTTTTAATAGGACTTTGAAATGCATTCTTTGGTTCTTAAAAACACATCAAGGAGACAGAGGATGGAATATAGGTTAAATAACAGTGGCTCTAAATTGATCATTGTTGAAGTTGAGTGATAAATACATACAGGTTATACTCCTGCCTAGTTTGAGAATTTCTACAATAAATGTTAAAAAGAAAAAAAAAATCCCCCTTATCCACTGGATTTCTAATTTGAATATAACACCTGGAAATGCTGCAGGGATTTTGCCCTCAGCCAGAGGATTAAAGTATAACTCCACATGGGCTAGAGAGTGTGAAGAGAAAGAAAAGCAGAGCCACAGAACTAATACTTGCTGTGGCTGAGTCTGCTTGTCTATCCCCTTGTCTATGGATTTTCTGTTTTGTGAGATAACCACCTATTTAAAACAGCTGAGTAAGGGTTTTCTATAACTTGTAGCAGAAACCATTCCGACACAGGTCCTTGAGATATCATCAGAATGCGCTATCTGTGTGTGTCTAAGATAATAATAGAAATGATAATAAAAGTGAAAATCAATTTGAGCAGGACTTTGGTCCTGTTCAGTGCCCATCCTCTTATCCTCAATATCTCTAACTAACCCTCAGGGAAAACATAGAGAAATGCTGATTTTTCAGGATTCTGAAGACAAAGAGGAAACATTTTAGAATAAATTTAAATAAAATAGCTATTTATTCAAAGCAATTTTCCTACTCCTATAATTTCTTCCTTCCTAATGCCTTCTAGGCACAGCTTTCTTGATCATTTATAGTAAGCTATATTATATGATACAATAGGAGAATGCATTTTGAAATTAAGAGACTTGTGTTTGAATCACAATGTGACATGTATCACTCACTAGATACATGACCTGGGACTCACTGCTTACTTCTGTGAGCCAGTTCTCTGATCTGTACGATCTACTTCACAAGGCTGATAAGAGGATTAAGTGAGATAATGAATTTAAAGGGCTTAGCACAGTAAAGAACCTGGCACAGTGATTGCTAAGAAATGTTAACCATTATTAGTACCCATATTTTTTATACAGTAGGTTATATCTTTTCCGGAAAAAAAAAAAAAAAACACAAAAAAATCAGGAGATGCTACTGGAAATAAAACTTGCTTACACTCAATTTTCTTTTTTCTTATACTAGATGCTGATTTTGCTATCTTCTACCTCTGTGCTATCTGATGCCACCAGCCACACTGCTTTCTCCACTAGTTCCAGAAACCTACCCTACTCTACAAAGAGGGCTATTTTAATTTCCATTAATTAAAACTAAGTGAAATTTAAAATTTAGTCCGTCAGTCACACTAGCCACATTTCAAGCACTCAATAGTCACATTTAGCTTATAGCTATCACACTGGACAGCGGAGATAGAGAATATTTCCATCATCATAGAATATACTATTAGATATAGCTGTTCTACATCTAATTGGTTAATATTTGTATTATCTGTGGAGAAAAACATGTAATGGCTGATCAGAAATTATTTTATATCTATTTAAGGTAAATAATCTACATCAATAAACAGTAGTAGAGCTTCCCAAACAGTAGTAGAGCTTCCCAAATAGTAGTAGAGCTTCCCATATAAGGTATGCCATATATGAGCTAGTGACAGACTGAGAGAGTTACTCTGTTCCCTCTCGGTCGGCAGGTGAGATCTGGCGCAGAGGACAGATTGCCACCAGTCCTGAGCACCTTACTCCTTTATCCCTGTGTGCTATAAAAACTTCTATCATTTTGTAAGCCTGTCATGTAGTTAACTAAAACATAGGAAACACTGATGGAGAAAATACAAGACAGCAAAATATTCAGAAGTGCATTTTTACCTATGAGTGTGTGTATGTTTAGCTTTGGGAAAATTAATTCAAACACGGTTTCTTTCAAAACAGATTTACAGATATCTACTATACATATAATTATACTTACATTAGAAATGGGATACAAAATAACAAAAAAGTATTTAATGACTCATCATGTTTTCTTTGTGCTCTCTGCCAGCAGTATGCATTACTAGGCCTTAAAACTAATAGGTGATATAATCTCAAAGTTGTGCTCATGCAAGATATAATATGTTATGGACTGAACTGTGTTTCCTCAAAACTCACGGAATGAAGCGCTAACCTCCAGTGTGACTGTATATAGAGACAGGGCCTTTACAGGGAGGTAATTAAGGTTATAAAGGTAGAGCCCTAATCCACTAGGATTGGTGTCTTTATAAGAAGAGAAGAGGCACCAGAGAGCTCTCTATCCTCCATTATGTAGAAAAGAGACCATGTGATGAGGACGCAGCAAGAAGACAGCTATCCACAAGCCAGGAAGAGAACCCTCACCAGAAGCTGAATTTTCCAGCACTTTGATCTTGGACTTCTAGCCTCCAGAACTGTGAGAAAATAAATTTCCACTGTTTAAGCCATCCAGTTGGTGCTTTTTTTCATGGCAGCTCTGAGGGACTAATATATAACTTTATCCATCTGTAATCGGTTTAAGCACTAGGAAAACAGTGAAGCTAGTGACTACTTAAGCATAGATAGATTCACTTTTTATTCCCACTGGCCTGTAAGATAGGAAATAAAGCTGAACAGGTCTTTAAAATACAGAAAGGGCAGAAGCATTCAATTCTAAATCCTCTATGACATGTCTGAGTTGGCAAAAAAGAAAATTTAATAGGGATGCCTGGGGAGAGCTCAGCAGTTGAGCATCTGCCTTCCACTCAGGGTGTGATCATAGGGTCCTGGATCGAGTCCTGTACTGGGCCTCCCTCAGGGAGCCTGCTTCTCCCTCTGCCTGTCTTTACGTTTCTCTCTCTGCATTTCTCATTAATAAATAAATAAATAAAATCTTTAAAAAAAAAAAAGAAAATTTAATAAATGTATGCTAATAAACCTTAAGTGCGGGGACACCTGGGTGGCTCAGCGATTGATCACCTGCCTTCGGCCCAGGGCATGATCCTAGAGTGCCAGGATAGAGTCCCACATCGGGCTCCCTGCATGGAACCTGCTTCTCTCTCTGCCTATCTCTCTCTGTGTCTCTCATGAATAAATAAATAAAATATTAAAATAAATAAATAAACCTTAGGTGCATAAAAGAAACAACACATCAACACATGACAGAGGCAAATGAACAGGTACACGCCGAGAAAAAAAGACAGGAACACTTTTCTCTCAGCTCTACTTCATTCATGCCATGTTTCTCTGGAAACCAAAGACAAAACAGGAAGCTTAAAAGGTGTAGGAGACCTATTCCCCGCACAGCAAGGCCCAACATGGAATCCAAATAAGCAAAAAAAGGCTTAAATAGCCTATATTCCTTAGAAAAGTAAGATACGGAGTAGCAGGCAGCAGGAAGCAGGGCAATTAACTCAGGAAAGTTGGTAAAAAGAATGCTCAGTGTTGCTCCAATTACACTCTCCACATTCATCTTCCCAGTCCCCTTCTTTATAAGAAAGGGAGTCAGACAGGTTAATGACATTTGAAAGAAGGCTGCCAATCACTTTAAATAATGTAAAAGGTGAATGTTCCAATGAGGATGATGGGAAAGGAGAACCTTACTACTATCCTCACCTAAGAGTACTCTATAACTTACGGTATTTCACATATTTTAACTTAATTGACACTCACATTGGCCTTTTAAGTAGGGGCAAGATCAGAATTAATTCCATTTTACAGAATGGTATACTGAGACTTAGAACAGTAAAGTGCAAAAAAAAAAAAAGGAACAGTAAAGTGTTATATAAGCTCACAAAATAAGAGCTATAGGTAAGACAGGAGCATCCTAGTCTTTCACCTCTTAGAATTAGTGATTTTTATTATATATCTTGCATCTATATAAAGATGGCAACAGGATAACCTAGAAAGCAATACTGTATACTACAGCTCATCTGTTAACTAATAATGCTTAGTTTTTAAACTTCCAAAAGCCACAAGATACCTATTAATTACAAAGGAAAAACTTTATAGTGAAGAAAGCTAGCAGACACCACCAAGATAAGAGTTGACATCACCAGGAAGAACACATAACTAGATCACTGTCTCCTGATAGGATGCACTGAGAAAGGCACATCATTTCTATGGTATTCTTAAAGAAAGGGGGGGGAGGAAAAGAGGAAATGCATAACCTAAATCTAATCGTAAGGAAACATTACATAAATCCAAATTGAGAGATATTCTACAAAACAACTGGACCATACTTTTCAAAAGAATCAAAGTCATAAGAAACAAAGACCGACAAACTGTCCCCCCATTAAGAACAGATTAAGGCCAGACTAAGGCAAAATGGCAACAAAATAATATATATAAAATCATGGACCATAAATAGGACATCAGTGGGACAACTGGTAAAATTTGAATAAAGTCTGTTAACTAGTTAGTACTATTTCATAATGTTAATTTCCTAATGTTGATCACTGCACTGATGTTACATAAAAAGTTAACACCTGAGAAAGCTAGATCAAAGTTACATGGCAACTGTATTATTTTTGTAACTTTTTCCTAAGTTTTAAATTATTTAAAGATGAAAAGTTTTAAGTTTTAAATTTTTAAAAATCTGATACTTTTTTGACAACAAATGAAAATCGTAAGTGAATGAATATAATACATACAATACTAACAATGAGCACTTATTAATTTCTTCAATCACATAAAAATATATATAAATGTATTAGGTTTCAAAGACACTAAGTTCCTAGACAAGGAATAATCAATTTTACTAAACTTAGTTCTGAACTACACACATATAGGTAAATTTCTCTCATCCTCAGGCAATTCTCCTCATTTAAAAAATTAGCCATTAAGACCTGAGATGCTAACAATTCATTAGTTTTAATACATTTCAGCTAAATTATAAGCAATGAGATGACCAAAACAAATGTTTTTCTTGAAAACAAAAATGTTTAATACTTCACAAATATCACATGAGTTTCTTAAGGTATAGTTAACCATTCTTAAGTGTTCTCTTTCTGGATTCACTTACCATATACAACTTCACCTAAAAGCTATATAATTATAAACACAGCTTTATCTGGACAGAACAAATCATCAACGTATTATTTTTCAACATGTGTGATGCCCAGGCAACCTCTTTAAGAACTGTTAACTTTTATGACTTGTCCATGGTAGCTGCTCAAAATCACTTATTAGTGAATACAAATGCTCAATATCATCAATCCTTGGGGAAATGGAATTAAAGCACAATGAGATACTACCACACATCTATTGAACATCTAAAATTTTTTAAATTGTCAATTCCACATGCTGATAAGGATCAGAGCAACAGAAAAGCATTCACTGCTAGCGGGAAAGCAGAGCAGCAGCCATTTTGGTAAGACAGTATAGCAATTTCTTACAATTCAGAATTTATATTTCAAAACAATATTCTGATTCCTTTTAAAATCACAACAATTTGTTATGTTGTTAATTGTGTTGCCCTCAAGTCTAAAATGGGAATAATGGGGGCACCTGAGGGACTCAGTCAAATACTGACTTGTGATTTTGGCTCAGGTCATGACTTGTGGGTTATGGGATGGAGGCCCATATGGGGCTCTGCCTCAGCAGGGCGTCTGCCTGAGATTCCCTCTGTACCTCTTCCTCTGGTCCTTCCCCCACTTATGCTCTCTCTCTCAAACAAATAAATAAACCTTAAAAATAAAAATAAAATAGGAATAATGCAGGTGATTAATTTTTACTATAGCTGGCAAATGTGAAGATTCAAGCGGATACAAAAAGCTAAACCTTCAAAGAAAAGTTTTCTAAACAGAGTCCATTACATTTTTAAGGATTATAATAGTTCAAGGTTATTTCCACAGTCTATCAATTATCCAGTGGACTAAATCTTAATTTCCAGCTTTTAATTAACAAATAATTGACTTTCAATCCATTCTCTTAAAAACTCTGTTATATAAAAGTAAGATCAGATACAAGCAGGTTAGGCACATGTGATGCATTTTGCTATGACACTGCAAGGGATAATGAAAAGTAAAATTTATCAAGGGATGCATATATTTCTTTCTTTGTTTTCTGAACATATACATGCAATTATTTTACCAAATTTATGTGTAAACTTTTTTTAGGATTACATGTGGTAAGAGACTGAAATGTGGATGCTATAAGAGAGAAGGCAAGAATCAAACTATCAAAAAGTTTTTTTTTTGTTTTTTTGTTTTTTTTTTAAATTTTATTTATTTATGATAGTCACACAGAGAGAGAGAGAGAGAGAGAGAGAGAGGCAGAGACACAGGCAGAGGGAGAAGCAGGCTCCATGCACCGGGAGCCTGACGTGGGATTCGATCCCCGGTCTCCAGGATCGCGCCCTGGGCCAAAGGCAGGCGCCAAACCGCTGCGCCACCCAGGGATCCCGTATCAAAAAGTTTTAATTGAAATATTCTTATTGATATTCACTGTAGTTTTATTCACACAACTTATATCATCTGAAATGTTTAAATTATAAGCCACGTTAAAGAATAATCTATTTCTGGGCAGCCCCGGTGGCTCAGTGGTTTAGCGCTGCCTTCAGCCCAGGGCGTGATCCTGGAGTCCCGGGATCAAGAACCGCGTCGAGCTTCCTGCATGGAGCCTGCTTCTCCCTCTGCCTGTGTCTCTGCCTCTCTCTCTGTCTCTCTCATGAATAAATAAATAAAGTCTTTGAAAAAAAAAAAAAAAGAATAATCTATTTCTGACAAGAAACAGCAAATGTTGGTGAGGATGTGAAGAAAAAAGAACTGTCGTCACATACTGTTGGTGGTAATGCAAACTGGTGCAGCCACTGTGGAAAACAGTATGGAGATTCCTCAAAAAGTCAGAAATAGAACTACCCTACAATCCAGTAATCACACTACTACTAGGTATTTCTCCAAAGAATAAGAAAACACTAGTTCAAAGGATATATGCATTTATGGTTTACTGCATTATTTACAATAACCAAATTATGGAACCAGCCCTGGTGTCCACCCATAGGTGAATGGATAAAAAAGATGTGATTGATACACACACAAAGTACTATTACTCAGCCATAAAAAAAAAATGAAATATTTCTATTTGTAACAACATGGATGGAACTAGAGAATACAATGCTAAGCCAAGTAAGTCAGAGAAAGACAAATACCATGTGATTTCACACTTATATGTAGAATTTAAGAAACCAAACAAAAGTAAAAAAGAGAGAGACAAACCAAGAAATAGACTATAGAAAACAAACGGATGGTTACCAGAGGGGAGGTGTGTGTGTGTAGGAGGGGAATGGGTGAAATGGCAATGGAGATTAAGAGTATACTTATCATGATGAACATTCAGTAATGTATACAACTGCTGAATCACTATACTATGTTGTACACCTGAAACTAACATAACACCATATAGTAAATATACTGAAATTAAACTTAAAAACATAATCAAATTTAAAAAATAAAATCTATTTCTGAACCATAGAAACAGAAATTAGAATAAAATCTAGACAACAGCTACTAGGTAGCTCAATAGGCATGAAAAATATATTAAGTTGCAATCTGAAGAACAGCCACTAGATGGTAGTGATTACAAATAAATCTATGCTTATCAAAGCCAGTAAGTTCAAACACTGGTCTACCTCCTACCAAAAAAATATACATATATATCAGGAAATGAAGCCTGAAAATAATTTATAATTTTATTCTCACAATATTGGTTCAGTATTTATAGAATAGAGAATAAAAAATAAGTTGTAGAGACATCATTTAGTAAAAATGTAGCAAAAGCAGGTAATTTACACTAAATATATGAAATATATTTATTCATATTAATATACCACCACAGGGCAAAAATAAGGCAACTAAGTATCTAGATTACCAAACATTTACAACAACTGTTTTATCAGCAAAATGTTTTCAAACCTAAAAAAAAAAGGTTAAAAAGAAGATAGTAAGGTTAAGTGAAATACAGAAATGGAGAAATAATCATTAAACTCTGAGTCAAATAGATGGTATCAAATCACATTTTTATGCCTAAGAAACAGGTATTTATACTTACATATAGTACAATCAATTTAAATTTTCTTTTCCAATTAAGATTTTTGAAAGATATAATATACTGATGGTACTCTTTTTATAAACAAAATATGTGGGAAGATTGTTATTAATAATAAAGGGTTACCAGTTGAGCTAAAACTAAGGAAAAAAAACTAACATTTACTAGACTAAGAGTACAAAACAGTAGCTATTTCTAGTCAAAGTGTTCATTTCTTTCCATGGTACCTACCATCGTATCTAAATATGAATTGTAACTAAAGCCACAAGATTTAAATATTGCATATCTATTAGCTGGTTGCCAAGCAGACCATAATTTATAAATTGTTATTTATAAATTATAATTTATAATTTATAAATTTGAAGAGAAAAATGTAACTGCTTTCCCACTCACCAACCCATTTCTGAGTGGTTATCTACTTCTTTTCTTCAACAGATGAAACGAAGGAAGGAAAAGAAGCAAGAAACCTTCTCAAAATTTTCAAAATGGAGGATTAGTGATTTCCCAGACTCAAAAGTAACTCAACTGAAGGCATGTATTTTCTGTTTAAAAGTTGAATATGGTACTTTAAACAAGTAAACTTTCCTCAGTTTTATTATCAAAATAAATTTTATACTTAAAATGAATTAAATCAGCATTCTATGAGAGTGGTGATCATTTAAACAGGTTGAGGGCAGAAATTTACCGTATCTAGTCTAATAAATTTACTTACATGAATATTGAGTTTTGAAAACTTAATTTTAGCAATTAAACAGTTCAAGTGTCAAAATATTATGTACTGAGTACACCAAATGCCAATCTCTGTGTTAGGAATTGAAATAATAGACTGTAACATAGTCTTGCCTCAAAGTATAAAGTCTACTTTATAAATTCAGATATTTAACTAAGAATTCTGCAACATGTTAAAAAATCTTACTTAGGTTTTTGGTCTTCTAATTACTTACCATTTCCTCCAAACAAGACATATTTGCATTCTTCTGTATCTCAAATCACATTGTTCCAGTTGCCTAAAGTACTTCCTTTTCCAACAATTCTTCTTGCTTAAATACACTGAAATGGAAGTCTTTTGCCCCCAAAGCAGAATTTATAGTTTCATTCTGCATGCTCCTACATTGTTGCTTGGTCATACAACATTTCTCATGCAAAAACGTATTTATCTTAAATATGTTTATATAACTCCAGCATCTAGTGTAATTTCAGCATCTAGCATCATGACTGCAATACACAGTAGTAAGTAATAAATATCAGGATTGTTATTGTATCATATGATCACATAGAGTTCAATATCAAGAACAATTTACATTTTAAATAAAGTAGACACACACTAACAATATTTGCCTTTCTTCACTAACTACGTTATTTAAATACACACACAGCCAATATACGCAAAAAACAACTTGGAAATGAAAAATCACTTACTGAAAAATGCCAGCATGAAAATCCCATCATTACCCACTCTGAGTTGGTCTGCATCACTAAAGTCATCTCTTGGTTGGCACTCTTCCTCCTGAATCTGTAAAACACATAACATTAGAACAGCTCATTAAAAAACTAATTCCAACTTTATTAAGTATAAAGATAAGAATTTAAATAAAATCAAATATTCTCAATTTGTTGTTCAGACAAAATGATACAATGAATACAATGGCATATAAGTATTCAAAAACATAAGTATTAATTTTTCATTTTTCTTGAAAAGAGTAACTTAAAAAGAAAACACACAAAAAAGATAAAAACTGAACACTGGATCAGTGAAAATGTATCAAGAAAGATGTGACTGACACATTTGCACTGAATGGGAAAGAGGAATTTTCATAATCAGTGGTGGAATCTAAATTGGTATGACCTCTATGGCTGGCAATTTGGCAGTATTTACCAAAAATAAAAATGTACAACTCACAACTATATGGTCAATTAATCTTCAACAAAGCAGGAAAGAATATCCAGTGGGGAAAAAGTCTCTTTAACCAAGGTGATGGAAAACTGGACAGCAACATGCAAAAGAATGAAACTAGATCACTTTCTTACATCATATACAAAATAAAATGGATTAAAGACTTAAATGTGAGACAGGAAACCACTAAAATCCTAGAGGAGAACACAGGAAGTAACCTCTTTTAAACATCAGTCGTAGCAAATTATTACTAGATGTGTCTTCGAGGCTAGGGCTACTGGGATTTCATCAAAATAAAAACCTTCTGCACAGTGAAGGAAATGATCAACAAAATGAAAAGTAGTCTATGGAATGAGACATTTGCAAATGACATATCTGATAAAGGGTTATTATCCAAAATATATAAAGAACTTACAAAGCTCAACATCCCCAAAATGAATAATCCAATTAAAAAATGGGCAGAGGACATGAATAGACATTTTTTCCAAACAAGACATCCAGATGGCCAACAGACACATGAAAAGATGCCCAGCATCACTCATCATCAGGGAAATGCAAATGAAAACTATAATAAGATACCACCTCACACCTGTCAGAATGGCTAAAATCAACAACACAAGAAACAACAGGTGCTGGCAAGGATGTGCAGAAAAAGGAAACCTCTTGCACCATTGGCGGGACTGGAAACTGGTGCAGCTACTCTGGAAAACAGTATGGAGGAAGGTTCCCCAAAATGTTAAAAATGTTAATTTTTTACATTATGTTAAAAATAAAGCTACCCTAAAACCCAGCAACTGCACTACTGGATATTTACCCAAAGAATACAACAATACTAATTCAAAAGGGATACACACACACTTCAATGTTTATAGCTGCATTACATACAATAGCCAAATTACAGAAACAGCCCAAGTGTCCAACAATCAATGAATGGATAAAGAAGATGTGGTTACATATATGGTGAAATATTACCCAGCCATAGAAAAGAATGAAATCTTGCCATTTACAATGACATGGATGGAGCTAGAGAGAATTATGCTAAGTGACTAAGTCAAAGTCAAATACTGCATCATTTCATTCTTATGTGAAATTTATGAAACAAAACGATCATAGGGGAAAAAAGAGAATGGGGGCAAACAAAAAACAAACTCTTATAACCAGAGCAAGGGGATGGGTTAAAAAGGTGATGGGGATTAAGAAGCACCAGGTTTTGTAAATAAATGCTGAATCACTAAACAGTACACCTGGAACTAATATTACACAGTATGTTAACTGGAATTTAAAACTTAAAAAAAAAAAAATACACACCCCTTGATCCAGCAATTCTAGCTCTTGAAATATACTGTACAAATATACAATCTATTCCAACTTATAAGAAATGATGTATTAAAGATAATTCATTGCTGCAGTGCTTTTTTGGCTTTTTGATTATTTGTTTGCTTTTTCAGAGAGAGGGAGGGAGAGGAAAAGAAAGAATCTTAAGCAGGTTCCACGCCTAGCATAGGGCCCAACACAGGGCTTGATATCATGACCCTAACACCATTGCCTGAGCTGAAATCAAGAATCAGAGGCTTAACTGGGACACCCATGCGCCTCTGCAGCAATGTTAATAATTTAGACACAATCTAAATAAATGCCCATAAATAGTGGACTCTTGTCAGGAGATAATTCTTCCATCAGTCCTTCATGTTTCTACGTCTTCCAGGTAGAGGCACTAGCTGCCTTTCCTTTGTACTGTCTTTACAAGGATGTTTATATTGCAGATAGCTTCGGAAGAGAGAGATAGTGTCTCTCCCTAGATCAGAGATGGGTGCATGTTTAGTGACCATTAGAAAGTACTGGGTTTACTAACCAGGATTCCACACTATGTGTGGCAACACTACTTGGCCCTCTTTGTGTTTCCCAGTGGGAACTGAGGCTCAGGAAACTGGTCAAGAAAATGCTAATACATTCACGGTAATCTCACTATGCTGCCAAAAGAAAATGACTTTCAGGAACGCCTGGGTGGCTCAGTGGTTGAGCATCCGCCTTTGGCTCAGGTCATGATCCAAGGGTCCTGGGAACAAGTTCCGCATCGGGCTCCCCGCAGGGAGCCTGTTCCTCCCTCTGCCTATGTCTCTGCCTCTCTTTCTGTGTCTCTCATAAATAAATAACTTTTTTTTTTTTAAATGACTTTCAAAACCATATTGCTCATTTGAGCAAAAACATCCCTAAAACTCTGCAATCATATATCGTAGGCAACACTTGTAGAGAAAATTCAGTGATTGGCAATGACTAAATACGCATTAATAAAATCTCGTATAATTTCAAGTTCACTCAAGAAATAAATATTAAAGCCCAATGTGAGCCCCTCCAAACCACTGTCAATATGATGGCAAAAATATAAATAATTCATACTCTTTTTAAAAAATCAGTACAGAGATTTTATAATATGACATCATTTTTAATAAGATAGAAAACATTAGCACAAAGATGTCCTTTACAACATTAAGAATGGAAAACAAACACATAATCACAGTTGAAAATAATTCCTCTGTTCACTGGAGAGGAATGGCCACCTAATTATAGTATATTGATTCCATGGAATTTCACTAAAACATTAAAATAACAGAGCAACGTTTATATAAAATGCTTAAAGATAAAACATAGTACTCTGTAATAATTTCAACTACATTAAACATTGATTTATAAGTTCTAAAAGTGGTAAAAGACATCAAAATATTTTAAAATGAAAAGCTATTAAGAAAACAAGTGTGGTATTTCTTTTCTCTAATTTCACATTGCTAAGTTTTAAAAAGTTTTCATCAACTTAATAAACTGTAATTTATTAAATACCAAATATGGAGAGGTAGGGGAATCCCAGGGTAACTGAGTAACGGGACTTTAAGGAGGGCATGTGATGTGATGAGCACTTAGTATTATATAAGACTGACGAATCACTGACCTCTACCTCTGAAAATAGTAATACATTATATGTAATTTAATTGAATTTAAATTTAAAAGATAAAATAAATTCATACATACCAAATATGTACCAGGTTAATAGAAAGGTGCTAGAAATGCAAACAAAGTCCTTAACCTGGAGTTGCTCACAATTTATAAAGTGCTAGTTTTTATGTCAAAAGACAAATTACTGACAAACTTTAAACCAAGGTACAGGGGCACCTGGGTTGCTCAATTAGTTGGGTCATTATCTCAGGGTCCTGGACTGAGCCCTGCAACCACCTCTGCACTCAGCAGGGAGTCTGCTTAAGGATTCTCTCTCTTCCTCCCCACCTCCCGGTCAAGCTTCCTCTCTATCTAAAATAAATTTTAAAATCTTTAAAAAATAAATAAACAAAACAAGGTACACGATAAAGAATATTACCCAGTGTTAGATTATAAGACTAGTGTACAAGTATGTTCTAAAAGTTGAAATAAATTATTTTAATTCAAATACTTTTCATAAAAAATATTAAAAATGAATCATTCAGGGGCGCCAGGGTGGGTCAGTAGGTTAAGCATCTTGGTTTCAGCTTGGGACATGATCTCAGGGTCATGGGACAGAGCCCCAGGTGGTGGGCTCTGTGCTCAGTGAGGAGTCTGCTTGAAGATTCTCTCCCTCTGCTCCTCTCCCCACTCTAACACAAGCTTGTGCTAGCTAGCATGCACACAGTGTCTCTCTCTCTCTCAAATAAATAAATCTTAAAAAAATGAATAGTTCATTTCTATAAATCTATTTAATCAACCCATAATTTACATGTAATCCTATGCATTAGAAACAGGAAATACCAGAAAACAGCACTGTTTCCAAGTCTTCTGGCTACTACCTATTATTCTCCCAATGAGTGTGGATTTAAGAAATAAACTTTTATCTCACCCAAGTAAGATTCACTTACAACTGAATGCATACTCAAATGCTAATGAGGCCAGTTTTCTATCTGAATCAGGTATAGAAACCCATACTCTTCTGCAGAAAACGGTGTTGGAGTACTGGGTTAGAAACTGATGAATTAAAAGAGTTTTTATAGGAACCTAAGTCTCTTCTGTTCAATTATATTTTTGCTTTCCATGAAATTTTCCACAATCTTCACAAGCTGGAGTTACAAAGATATTAGAAGCAGTTGAAAGCAAAAAAACCTTTCCTTATGGACATGTTCCAATTCAGACTGGGATCACATTACTTTCTAAAACAAGACACTGGAAGTGATGACAGTGAAATGTTGGAAAAGGAACACTACAGAGTTTTCTCTCCAAAAGGTAAAATTACCTTTATGCTTTCCCGCAAAGCACAGAGAGCAAGACAATGCCTACTTCTATCTCTTCAGAGTTCTATAGCGTGGAAGTTAGGACAGTGGAGGTCCCAAGGTTGAGTAACTTCCTTTAAGGACCTCTGCCATTTCCAAGATCTCTAGGAAGACACTCCCTGTTAAAAGGAGCTACTGTCCTTCTGGTTCACGGAGAGCGCATGCATGTATATAATGCATATATAACCATATAACATGCTAAGCAACCTAGAATCGATTTTGATAGAAACTCCACACTACAGACCTATGCTCCTTCTTTTCTGTATGATTCTCTCCTCCAAGCACCAAAAATCCTTATGACTGAGCTATATTTTATGCCACTGTTTTAACAAAGACTTGCTTTCACCCTTAGAGGGGAAAAGCATAAATAATACATTTGAGGCTGTCTTTACTTCTGTGCCCAAAGCTATTTATGTTGACACTTAACTCTGTGTATGTTGGAGTATGGTAGTGGGAGCAAGGCATGGAAAGGGAGGTACTGATGAAAGAAAATCAACCAGGAAAAAAATACTCACCTATCAGATAATCTACTCAGCGAGCTCTGGCCTGATGGCAGCAGAAGAATGCTGCATATAGAATCACCTTTCTCTCCCTTTGTCCCTCACCCAATTTTAGCTTTCTGTGTAAAGTGATTTTAATGTCTTTTCCGGAACAAAATGGGGTGAACCTAGGAATCTAAAATGATATCTCTAAAGTCTGAAGCAAGAAAAAAAGGCAACAAACTCTAGCCCTGCTTGCAGCCACACTAAAATGTAAATAATGGGTGCCTCGGTGGCTCCATCCGTTAAGCATCTGCCTTCAGCTCAGGTCATGATCTCAGAGTCCCGGGATCAAGCCCCGCATCAGGTTCTTTGCTCAGTGAGGAGTCGGCTTCTCCCTCTCCCCCTCTGTGCTCTCTTACTCTCACTCTCTCTCAAGTAAATATATAAAATCTTCTAAAATAACAAAATAAAATAACTTCCACCTTTTATCTAATTGCAGAATAGCATACATGCATCTCGTTGATTCTTCACTCCTGAGACAGTCACTCCTTTTACCAGAACAAGAAGTATTATACATGTGTATCACTGACTCTGAGACAGAAAGAGAAGACAGAAAGGACAGGTGGAACCCTTGACTATCATTCTAAAATTCTACAGTGGGATGTGTTAAAAGAGCATATACACACAAAAAGTGAACTGACAAACATAATTTGAAGGCCTTCCAACTTATTTCTCTGTGCTTTTTAACCTATTCTGAGTTCAATCATGGAGTCACTAGACTTGCTCTGCTAATATATACGAGTGAATAGGGAAAAAATAATTTTTTTAAAGATTTTATTTATTTACTCATGAGAGACACATGGAGAGAGAGAGGCAGAGACACATGCAGAGGGAGACAGGCTCCATGCAGGGAGCCCGATGTGGAACTCGATCCCAGGACTCAAGGATCACACCTTGGGCTGAAGGCAGGCACTCAACTGCTGAGCCACCCAGGCATCCCGAAAAAAAATAATAATTTATGATTATAGTTATGGATCACAGAATCTAAATTATATGAGGAAGAATATAAGAACATCAACAGAGAAGAGGTCGATGTGGGTGGGGTACCTAAAATGAAAAAGTCAGAGGATGGGTGGCAAAAGTGAGCACAAGAAACATACTGGTAAAGGTAAGGACTAGGATGCCCAGAAATTAAGATGGGGGCACAGGAAGATCAGTAAAAATAGAAATAAAAAGAAACAAAAACAGAAATGAAGAGGTCAAGGAATAGATAGGAGAGTGCCACTTCATCAAAAACGACACACATAATTAGTGATAGAGAAGATACTAAAAAACAATCTATTCACGCAAACACACTCAAACTCAGAGAACTATTTTTGACATTACTGAATGTACTGAGAATTACCAAAAGTGATATTCTGAAAAGGGACGAATCAGACTGCCTTACCCTCTGAGCTGTCTCTGCTGCTGCAGCTGCCATGGCAGCAGCTTTGGCCTTCTCAGCTTCATCGTACGTAGGAAGGGAGGTAGCAACACTGTAGGGAGGTGGCACAGGATAAAACTCACTGTAAACTTCTGAATCTGAAGACAGGGATTAAAAAAGGATAACCATTAAAACAAACTAATTAATTTTTTATAGCCAAAAACATAATTTAATAATTTACAAAAGACAACTAAAGACTATTACTGCTTTTTGTAGTCCTAATAAGTCTATGCAACATATAAATCACTACAACTATATTTATTAGTTTAGCCTCATATTTATTATAAAGGGAAAGTACTGACAAATATTACCTAAAGACTGATATACAAAATAAAAATATCAAGATGAAATTCTTAAAGTCTATGCACAATGGAGGTGAGAAATTCACTGCATAACAAGAATCTTCTGTGCCTATTGCTATGCTCAAAGAATTGAATTTACATGCTCATACTCTCACAGCCAAAGAAATAGAAATATCAGGAATAACACTTAACCATTTAATACGTCACTTTCATATACATTAATCCTAGCAACTCTGAGTTTCAGAAAAGTAATTTGCACAGTATTGCACAATCAGTAAGTAGCAGAACCCAGGGATTTCCTGATTCCCCCTATCTGCTCTGATAATATGTGAGGTTCATTTTTCTACAGGCAGTTTTAGCAACTGCCTGAATCTCTTCGGCAAACTCAGCATCTCTCATTGCTTAAAAAAACAAAAACAAACAAACAAACAAAAACCTGACAATTCTTAGCTCTTTTTTTTACTCTTCCCCCCCCATCAACCTAGTTTTTTTAGACTTTTTTTAATGAGTAATTTCTCCCTCCCCAATTTTTAAACTCTCTTTAAAATATGACCTCTAGAAACATAACACAAAAGTCCAGAGTGCTAATTAAAAAGAAACAAAACACCTGCATACCTATCACCATCTAAAGCAGTACAAGTAAAATGATACATATAGGTCAATAAACTGATTAGATTTATGCTAGAATCACTGCCATGAAAAACAAGTAGGTTCTCATAGTAGTCCACGCTATAATTTCTGTGATTTCCTCATTGTAACTACAGTATTTGTACATTTTCTCCATCAGAACTTTTTGCATTTCCAACATGAGAACACATTTCTTTCTAGCAATACTTTTCCTATTATATTTTAATGTATATTGACTTTAAAATAAGTTTTGCTAATGCTATCAATAAGAGCTAAAGATCTAAAGCTGGGCAATTTTTAATCCAATGACAGGAAGTGCTAACGGCAGTGTACTACTGAATGTTAAACACCAAAAAGGCACAAGAGTCATAAATTCTTAGAAAATACTTATTCAAAAAAAAGAAAAGAAAATACTTATTCAGATGTAAAAACACCACACGTGGCCAAGTAAATAGATTTCTTCAGTTCTGAAGACTAGAAGGAAAATTTAAGTGAAAGCAATGAATTTTAAGGCACTAACATTAAAAGTAGAAATTTAAAAACTGGAACAATGACATACATTATCCAAGAAGAGAGATCTTTTATATTAACAACAGATATGTAAGCTTTCAAAGTTTAAACTCCCACGATAGACAAAAATATCCTAACCAGTAACAGATGAAAGTTGGGAAAGAGCACAATTTTGCTACTGCTTTAATTTTCACTGGTTAATTTTACTTATTTTCTGTCTATCCTTTAAGGTAGCAGTTCTCAACCAGAAAATTTAATGTTTGAGGAGCTCCAGTCCCAGCTCCTTAAGTTGTGTGACCTCAAGCAAGTCACTTAAGCACTTTATGAAGCTCTACATTTTCATCCATAAAACTGACCCAGAAAGGCTATTACTTGCTGTATGACAGAATTTAAAAGTATTCAAGAGGACTCTGTAAGCTGTAAAAGCATTATACAAATGTCAACTATTATCACTGATGTCGCTCAGATCTGTAAGCCCAGTTGGAAAGTAACTGACTGAAGAACATAACCTCCACAGAAAATCGGTACTGTCAATGCTTAAAATACAACACTAAAAGGCTGAAGAAAAATAGTATCAATTGTTTTCATTAAAGAGATGCAAACTTCTAGAACTTAACTCTTGTGCTCAGTAACAATCATGAATGGTCTTTTAGTACAGTTGTAAAAATAAAATTTTGAGACTAGTAGTCACACACATTATAAGAATAATTGAACAGCCAGGTAGCAGGCTCCACTTGTCTTACAACTGAAAATTACCTACCTTTAAAAATGCCATGCTCTATTATCAAAACTATTCTAGAGCATAGAAAAATGAGAGTTTCTCAGTTCATTCTATGTTGCTTCCATAATATTAATACTAAAACCATAAGGATAGTACATAAAGATCCCACTAATGAAACTGTAAAATTTCTAAAAAAATATTAACAAATCTATATCCAGAAGAGATGCGAACATGGTGATAATTTATTCTAAGAGTACAGAAATTGGCTTAAAAAATAAATCTATTAATAACATATTTCATTACATTGAAAAGTACAGGAGAAAAAACATTTAATTTTGTGATAAGGTCCCAAAAAAGATGACTTCAAGGCTTTTGGCCTACTGGAGCCATTTACTGAAATGAAGAAGAGTGACAAAGGAAAAGGTCTGGTGATAGGGGAAGAGGCAGGAGACAGTTGTGACAGTGCTGAAACTCACTCTAGTCTTTGAAACTCTTCTCATCAAGAGGTAGAGACTAATTCTTGAATAAAGACTAAACCTGGCGACTCACTTCTAACAAACCAAATGTGGCAGATATGACACTGTGTAACTTTTGAGACAATGCCATAACAGGTGACAGAGCTTCTTTTGTTTTTTTTTCTTTTAAGATTGTATTTATTCATGAGAGAGACAGAGAGGCAGAGACACAGGCAGAAGAAGAAGCAGGGTCCTCGCAGGGAGCCCAAAGCAGGATTCGATTCCAGAACCCTGGGGATCAGCCCTGAGTCGAAGGCAAATGCTCAATTGTTGAGCCACCCAGGCATTCCAGTGATAGAATTTCTATCTGGCTTTCAGAATGCTTGTTCTTGAAACCCAGCCTCCATTCAGGGAGGAAGCACAGGCCAAAATGAGAGGCCACATACAGGTGTTCTGGCCAATAGTCCCAGCTGAGGCCCTGGCTGAAGCCTACATCAGCTGCCAAATATGTTAATAAGGAAGGAATCAAGGTGACTTGAGCTCCAGGTCACCACAAGACAATAATCACATGAGATCTTGGGAGAATACTGCATAATTGGGCCTCCCCCACCCCAA
The DNA here is from genome assembly GCF_003254725.2 of Canis lupus dingo. Taxonomy (NCBI): domain Eukaryota; kingdom Metazoa; phylum Chordata; class Mammalia; order Carnivora; family Canidae; genus Canis; species Canis lupus. Next base: position 32,824,970 of record NC_064264.1, on the reverse strand, counting down.
AATCCACAAGAACTAATAACAATAAATAGCTCTACTCCATTTAGCTTGTTAAACAGCAGTGGCAATGGTGGCCAACAACCAAAAATATTACAATTTTAATCTTACCATCCTCCATCATTCAAAAACATACACAAACATCAGCAAAACAACTGATTTTCTTTCTTTAAGACTACCATCAAATAGGTTTTGTTTTTTTGTTTTTTTAATTTAGGATAGCAAATTCACTGAACTATATTCTGGAAACTTAAAGAATAAGAAGAAGAAAATTCAGCCCATAATAAATTTTAGCAAGCACCAATCCAACAATTAAATTATAAAATAAATAAAACTGCTATACATCAATATAAAAACTGTCCATCAAACTTGGCACTAAACAAGCATATTGATCTAAATAAACATTATATACAAATAAAAGGAGTAATCATTTATTAATTTATCAGTGAGAAAACCTTCATAAAGATGATTTTCAGTAACTGCATAAAATTGTAAATGAAAAAAGTAAATGGTTTGGTCGTTCTACACAATCCATGTGGTCTAGATAAAATCTATAGAAGCAGAAATGGTAATCAGAGAAAGCTGGCAAGAGTTTAAGACAAATGATGATACTAATTATAGAATAACAGATAAGAAAGATGAAATATTCTAGTGAAGGGATTTTTAGTATTAAAATTTTTATAACAGATTTAAAGAATGTTTCATAATGAATGTATAAAATATTTAGAGGTTATTTATAATAGTACATAAAAACATATTAAGAAACGTGTTGGTGAGGATGTGGAGAAAAAGGAACAGTCATGTACTGCTGGTGGGAATGCAAAATGGTGCAGCCAACGGTGGAAAACATTATAGAGGTTTAAAAAATTAAAAATAGAACTACCCTATGATCCAGTAATCACACTACTGGGTATTTACCCAAAGAACAGAAAACACTAATTCAAAAGCATATATACACCCCTGTATTTACTATAGCACTATTTATAATAGCCAAATTATGGAAGCCGACCTAGTGCCCCCTGATAGATGAATGGATAATGATATATACACATGCACACAATGGATTATTATTCAGCCTTTTAAAGAAGAATGAAATCTTGCCATTTGCAACAACATGGATGGAGCTAGACTATATAATGCTAAGTGATATAAGTCTGTCAAAGAAAGACAAATACCACAGAATTTCACTCATATGTGGAATTTAAGAAGCAAAACAAAGGAAAGAAAACACAGAGACATAACAAAAAAAAAAGACTACTAACCACAGAGAATAGATGGTTAGCAGAGGGGACGTGAGTAGAGGGATAAGCGAAATATGAGTGGGATGAAGAGTACACTTATCATGAGCACTAAGTAAAATACAGAATTGTTAAATCACTATATTGTAAACCTGAAACTAGTATACCACTGTATGTTAATTCTACTGGAATAAAAGTAAAAAAAAAAAAAAAAGAAAAGAAAAGAAAAAAAAATATATATATATATATAAAATAATTAATTTAGCATTACTGGGAAAATATAAATTGTGGCCAGAGAAATAGATGAGGGTAGTTCTCCAGAATGACCTGAAGAGATACAATGAATAGTAGGACACAGGAACCACTGCTTCATGTCCAGGAATTATTACCGTGTATATGATTAAATTATGTGCACCCTTCACCTCTGTTCATACATACCACATTCCTGCTCACATTCAGCATCAATAACACCTTGTTTTATAACTATATAAGTAGACATAGACAAACACAAATATGTATGTGTGTATATATACATGTATGTATCTATATGTGCATGTGTCTATATATATATATACATAAATGAATTTTGTGCATATACAATTTATTTCTTCCAAAAGGAATATGCTACTCCATTAGAAATAGATTCTAGTAAGCATAATAAAGTTTACACTTGTAATTTTTTTGAAAGCAAAAATAAGAGACAAGTAATTTATGAATAAGTATTTTACAAACTGTCCTTCGAGAAAACCTTTCTTAAAAAAAAATATATAAAACCAGGAAGCCTCTTTAACAAACTCTATAATTAAACAAAACCACACTAGTTTAAAAAAAAAAAAAAAGCCTGAACTACTAAAAGTATTACTAAATGTTTGGTACTAAAAACAATACCTGAAGTTGTAGGTACTTCCACAGTAATACTACTATAAGGTGGAGGAGAAGACTCCGTTTCAAGTACCGATGCTGAAGGAGTGGTCTGAATGATCTGTGGTGTTGGGTTTGAAGTTGATGATTGTTCTACAGCCGATGACTCTGAATTATCCTCTTCATTGTGAAGCTAAGAGAACAAAGAAAAAGAAGTATTAATGTCATTCTGATTATTATTTTAAAAAATTTTTTAAAGATTTTTACTTATTCATGAGAGACAGATAGAGAGAGAGGCAGACATAGGCAGAGGGAGGAGAAGCAGGCTACATGCAGGGAGTCCGATGCAGGACTCGATCCTGGGACTCCAGGATCACACCTTGAGCTGAAGGTAGATGCCCAACTGCTGAGCCACCCAGGCGTCTCTATTTTTTTTAATTTTAAGAGAATTTTTAAAGATTATTTCAGGGAAAGGATCATTTTTTAGCTAAAAACAAAGTAAAACCATTTAAAAAGATGAACAAAATTTGTAAGAGACTTAAGTAGTCATGAAGAATTTAAATTTTGGTTGTTTCTTTACAGTAAAAATGAAGTTCAAATTAAGAAAGCATAAAGAAAAAAATCATGACTACAAATAGATTCAAATTCATTCAATCCTACCATAAATATTGTCTACCATGTGTTAATCACTGTGTACTACGGTGAAAAGTAAAGCACCTAATAATAAAACCACAATACCATTTCTATTACACTAGTATCTAGCATAATTGAAAATGTAACCTGAATTAATAAAAGGAAATAATAAACATTCCAAAAATGTAGAATACTCTGATGTTTTTCTCAAGTACCCAAAGAATTACTTATAAAGCAAGATCAATCAATCCAATGTAAAATCCTGGAAGATGTTCTTCAACACAACATATTTATTGAAAGCTCAGTAAGTGCAAGATAATATTTTGGATCTGCAATCGTTTAACTCATTTAATCCTCACAACAAATCTATGAAATAGAGAATGTTATCCCATTTGACAGATTAAAAGGGTGGGGGTGAATACAACCTTGAAAATGTAGATATCTAAAGTAACTTGCCAGACATCACAGCAGCTAGGAAGGGTAAGGCCAGGAATCAAACCTAAGCAGTAGGGCTATGGACTTATTACTTCATTTATAAGTATTCTTTTAAATGCTCATTTGTTAGGAGATGATAATAACATGTAGGCAAACTAACTATAGGTCAACCAAAAGCATCAATACTCTAAAAAAGTGACTCATCGAAAAGGCATGCCTTGGTACACAGTCTGTTAAATAGACAACTGCCTTTGGCTCAGGTCATAATCTCAGGGTCTTGGGAATGAGCCCAGCCCTGCATCACATAGGGCTCCCTGCTCAGTGGGAAATCTGCTTCTCCCTCTCCCTCCGCTCCCCCACCCCTTGGGATTTTTCTCTCTCTACTAAATAAATAAAATCTTTTCTAAAAAATTTTAAGAGGTACTATAATTCACCTAAAATATATTCGGAAAAGATTCTTACTAGATTTTTTAAGATACTTTTAAATTCGCTAGAATCTTGGTTTGAAGAGAAACTACAGGTCTTCAACATTATTCAATTTTCATACCTTAATTTATTCTTGCACTTTAAAGAAATTCAATGTTAAAAATAATCCCCAAAATAAATTTTGTCGCAGAGCAAATCTGTACACACACAAATCTGAGTTCTGTGATGTAGTGAGGAAAAAAAAAAAAAAAAAGAGCATGCAAATTTCTGTTCCCCCTTTTAGGAGCTTTGATAAACCTCTTTTCAGTTCCTCGGTGTCTCCAAGTCTAAGTTCAAAATGCAGCCAAAATCCTCATAGAATTGTAAAATAACATTTGAAAAGCATCTAACATTAACACCTAACACACAGAAGGCATTTAATAAATACTAGTTTCCTCCTTCCCCTCTAATTTAATATACTTTATTTTGTGGCCTGAAATAATTTGGTGCTATCAGTCCAATAAGTAGTTATTCCCTTGCCTCAAAATATATATATATATGCAAAGTAAAATTTACTTCACTACTGTTTGTATGTGTCTTGGTTAGTGATCACACTAGCATGATACTTCTGTGAGTTCATAAATTCTATTGTAACAGAACTGCCATAAACATACTTAAAATCATTCCTCAAGTTAATAAGTTTGTTTTTTTCTTTTCCCCTAACACCAAGGTTTAGGTAATAACATTTACTCACAGATACTGAATTTAAGGTCAAATAATCATAAAGTGAATTTTCTATGAGTTTTGTATTTACTTGCAGCAGTTTTCTAAGCAGGCATCACATGACCATCCTCCTGACTAGCAACACTCTGTCTTGCGTCACCAAGCATCTTCTATGTTTCCTATTACAAGGTACCCAGGAGAGTTCCATCTTTGATCATACTTTGAAGAGCAAAAATATTAGATGAGCAAGTTAAAGCAAATAAAGTAAATATACTTATATTAAGTATATAGTATAAACTTACCATTATCAACTAAACAATTAACAGTGATGGTGTCAAAAAAAGGAAAACCACTGTCCTATCTCTATTCTTAATGCTGCAAATGTGGATGAAGTGTACTAAAGAAAAAGATCCTATATGACAAAATAGCTCTCCTCTGGTTCCTCACAAGAAACACTCCTTACCATATCAAATACATAAATGTGCTTCCCAGAATGACCAACTTAACTTAAAACCTATCCAAATGTATTCATGGGTGCCTGGGTGGCTCAGTCAGTTAAGCATCTGCCTTCAGCTTACGATCTGAGTCCCAGGATTGAACCCCAAGTTGGGCTCCCTGCTCAGCGGGGAGTCAACTTATCCCTCTGCCCCTCCCTCCGCTCATGCTTTCTCTCAAATAAATAAATAAAATCTTTAAAAACAGACCAAAAAAAAGTAACTACAGATACTTTTACATATGATCTCAGAAGTAAAGCTTACTTGTAAAACATACCCTAAATTATTTCAACTGCCCTATCTCACACTTTGTTTTATTTTTACAAAATTATAATATACGGTGAACATGTCCCATGTATCAACAGTAAAATCCAATAACTCAATCAGTAATCTCTACCCACTGTGGCAGAGAACTTCCAAAATTCAACTTGTTATTTTTGATATGTTTGGTGCCTCTATAAATTAGCCTACTTTGCCTTTTAACGAAATTCATTCAAGAGTTCAAATCAAATTACATGCTCATCAAATTAATGCCATTTATGGAAATTTTCCTTAATCATGTTGTCCAGTGGTTCTATTTTATATTCTTTAAGGATTATAATAAGCAGCCAAAAAAAAGGGGGGGGAGGGTCAGAGATTAGTGGGATGAGAACTCCATATATACAATAATGAACTAGGGAAAAAAAAAAAAACAATAATGAACTAGGCTCTGTCTACTGTCTACATATCACCTCAAAAGTGATACTCCTAGCTTGTCCTATTTTTGAGCCTCCTGGAAAAAACACGGGCAACAGCAAATGAAAACTAAAATATGTCTTGAATATAGTGACCAGGATGATGAAAGGTTGCATATAAAGCCAGTTGTTTAGCCTGAAGGATAAAAGAATGACAAGAGGGCCGTCTTAAGCATATTTGTAGTTAGTCCTTATTTGATGTATATGTATTATTTTTGAAATAAGACAACCATAAGCATTATGATTAACACTAGCTGAAAGTCCAGCCTTCCCATGTGTAAACTATTGTTTCTTTTCCTTTAATTGGCAGCTCTCCTTTGCTGTAGCACTTCATTCTATCTTAAGATAAAAGATTAATAACTGTGAGCATTGCTTTTTGAGAAGCTATGTTTTCTAAACATATCAAAATGAGAATGTATGGATGAACTAGAGTGTTGTTCAGTGAATATCTGAAAAAAAAAGTTGTCAAAAAGAAAAAAAAGGTATGCAAAGAGATAATGTATTTTGAATACTACCATATTCTGACTACATTTAATACCAGAAGACAAAACTGGGAAGAAGAGTTTGTAGTTGTAAGGAGATAACTTTTAACTCTATAAAAGACTGTTAAAATTTTAATTAGATCTTTTAAATTATGAGAACACTAGCTTTTCTGTAGGGCAACAAATAGCTTCAGGCAGATTTTGGATGAATCTCTGGCAGGGCTGCTATAACTAGGATGGCCATACAGCTGTTTTTCCCAGGACAGTCCTAGTTTATACCTATTATTTCAGGGTTCCACTCAATTTAGCATTTTCTCCACCCCTTTCATTCTCAAGAAAATTGAATGATCATCCTACATATAATGGGATTTTTGCCCTTTGTATGATATTAATAGATGACAAAGGCTTCTTTGAACTCTTATATAATGTGACTCCAGCAAAAATCTATGGTCATCTCTATCATTCTATGTTGCCTTCTTTAACACCTGAATCAGAGGAAAAAACAGATTAGAGCTGCAATAAAATCAACTGGTAGAATCAAGCTACCCATTTTAATCATTCACAGAGAAAGTGAGCTATCTTATCTATGCTGCTAGGGATAAGGTAATATAGCAGGGGCTAAACAATCCCTGCAGATAGCCCAAGTGATCTAAACCAATAGCTCAGAAGGTAGATTCCCACAAAGCACTGCTGCTTGGCAAATGAAGGTAGATTTTCTACCAATAAAACTTCTAGGTCTTCCTAATGATATAAACACACTATTTATTTAGCAAATTAACAGGATTATCTTAATTTTAGGGTTACTTCCACTAAAACTTCATTGTCTCTGGACATTTTTCCATTAATAAAAACTAAATGTTTTAATGTATTAAATGAATGTTTATGTTAAAAGTAAAAATATAAACAATTAGGAAAGAATATATAAGAAATGAGTATTAATAAAAAAACTGTGAGTTGGCAAATATGCCTAGTTTTCAGCCTCTTCTCTTCAAAGTACAGAATCCTGGTTGTAGTTTTATATTTAATACTTTCTTCTTAGTATGAAAGATATCATTATTTCATTATTCATGGTGCTCCACAAAAAGCACCATGAGCTCCAGATGCTCTATTACCTGAACAAGTCTGCAAAACAACTGTTTAAAACTAAGTATCAAAAAAAAAAAAGAAAAAAATAAAATAAAACAAAACTAAGTATCATCAGATATTTTATGAGGGCACAACTAAACTATCTTTTAAATAAATAAGGATTGTTTCATTGTAAAATTGCTATTGTCTGTTCACATGTCAGTTGAAAAAAAAACATGCAAAGAGTATATATGTAACTGAATGTTTAAAATAATGAGAGATTATTTGTGTAATACACATGTGCAATCAAAATTTTTGGAAAGATAAGCAAGAAACAGGAAAGAACTGCAGGTGAGGAGAGAGACTTCATTGTTTTCTACTACTTGAATTTTTCACCCTAAATATAAGTTATTTTGAAATTTTTAATAAACTCAAAATGCAATAAAATGAAACCTCTAGTTTCTGGTTTGGTATATCTCAGAAGCAATGAGGTAATACGGGTAAGCACCATATTCTACGATAAAAAGCTTTCTCCAACATAACTATTACATAATATCATTACAGCAGTCCCCCTAGGTTTATGTATATGCAATTTTCTAATAAAAATAACACAACCTGTAATTGCAGCCAAAATAATATACATTAGAAGAATGTAATACACAATATGTATCTGTTTTAAGAAAAAATAAGAGAGATATTTAATGAGACAACAGAATGATTAAAGAACAGAAGACAAAATCTATAATGCCAGACTAGACTGTTTATCTGAGCTTTAGGCCTGTATCATTTATTACTATTAATTCATTTCTTTGAAACATTAAACATAATCACATAAAAGAAAAGAACTCTGAGCTATATATGTTCAATTATTTCCATATCACACATTCTGTGCCTAGCTAACTTCTACACATCATTCATATCTCAGATCAAAATCAAGTTCTCACAGAAGCCTTTCACATCTCCCAAAAGTAGATGAGGACTCTCTGTTGTACTCTTAAAGCACACTATTCTTCAGAGTACCTATCATAACAATTATTTATGTAATTGTTCATTTGCAATCTGTTTTCCCAGCTGAAGTAAGAGCTTTATAAAAGGTTGTATCTGTCTTCTTGAACACTACAAAAATAAAAGCTCCAAAGTATTTGGAGTCAACATTGGTTAAAATTAAAAAGAAATGCAAAATGGGTCACCAGTCAAATAGTGTAAAATGGAAGTCTTGAAAGTGAATAACCTATGTACTCTGACGTCTGTGTAAGAGCTACTTACTACCTAAGCAAGCGAAAGGATAAAAAGAGGGAGCAATATTTACATACCGAAGACCAGCAACGAACAAAGAAACTAAACAGATGTTTATAAACAGATTTTATAAATTTCTATTTTCAAAAGCACTCAACCTCTGGTTAAATTCCTTTTTATATGCTAAAGTTCCAATGTAAATATACTAGACCCTAAGATTCCCTCCTTAAGTACAAAGGGTTCTACAGGGCATCTCATTAGTTGTATTCATAGCTAATTAATGTCAAACGTGTAACCTAATTCTTTAGTTGTTACAAATAGTAAGATTTTTTTCAAAATTCTGTTTAACTTATATAGATCTTACCTAATATGTATTTATTATAAATGTGCCCTACAATTCTGTCTCCTTACCAACAGGTCAAAATGATCTTAAGACAGACTTACTAACAACTTGCTTGATCTCATGGTCCTCAAAAAAAAAAAAAAAAGGAAGGGGGAGTGACAGGAGAGAAATATATGAGTGTGTTATTCTATCTAACATAGGCATTAGTAATATGTAACATATTGCCATTGACAATATAATAGCAACTTGTAATGAAATGTTTCATTCCTATTTCCTTAATCAAATTAAATAAGAACACGCTGATAGATTTTCTGATTTGCATGCACCAAAATAAGTCAGCAAATGTGGTATCTGGTAAAGTTTAAAAAGCAAAATTGTCTAAGGAATTTGCTTCATAATAAAGAACTGAGATCTCAGACATTAAAATAGAGTAAAAACATCAAAATAGATGTCCTCAGACATGAAATAAGCCCCTTTCAGCAATCAGAATCTGAACAACTAGAGGTTTTAAAAGCAAACCTATTTAGGCACAAGAATGAAAAACAAGATCTAGTAAATTCTAATTGTAACCATTTCCTTTCAGGAAACTACCTCTTGCAAGTTTGTACCGTTTCATGATGCCCTGGGTACTTAGGGACCCTGGCAACTTCTAATTATTTAGGAATGTTTCTACCTTCCCAATCAGTTCATAACCTTCTGAATTTAGAAGTATGCTTTATTCATCCTAGTATCCCCTAAAATAGTTCAGTTTAGAGCTTCCAGTAGGCTTCACAGAAAATACACTGTTGTCTAAGCCTCCCAGAGTTTTTATTTTACCAAAGTGGGGAAAGAGAGCTTAGTCAAGAATGGATGCACTGAACGCTGCAAGAGCAAGAAACATCCTCATATATTCCTATGATTTCCTCAGTGCTTTATACATAGTGGAAACCTGAAATATTTATTTAATTATCCAACTTTATGGGCACTCACCATAACTTAATAAGCAAATGTTGGGTCCAAAAGCTTACTAAATTAAAACATGTTTTCAAAACAAAAATTCACTGATTTATACATCCTAAACAAGAAAATAAATTCCAAATCCCCACATCATTCAAGTCTTTAGAACAATCCTAGAGACAGCCCTTCTTACCACAGCAGACAAGACAGCCAACAACAAAGAAAGTCACAAAAGTCACAAGTAGCTATCCTCTCCCACAACAAAATCAATGAGTTGGCAAGGTTAAAATCACTGAGATCACAGGATCAGAGATAAACTGCCTGAGACTGTATACACTGACAAAGGAAACATAAGTGACTTACAGCACAGAGCAGTAACAAATGCTCATAAACATAATTTTTACTCAAAAAATAGTTTACTGTGAAAAAATATAGGTACAAAACCAAAAACAGGCCATAAAGGGGGTGATCTTTTGACAAAAGTTAGTAGAAATGAAAACTCTAGGAAAACACATTTTATTGGACAAAAGAAATTAAACAGTATCACATAAAGAATATAAATTAATGAAAAAAAGAAAATATCCCTAACAATTAAAAGAGCAAAGATGTCTCTTAGAAAGGATGGAGTTGGAGCAGCTAATAAAGAGTATAAATTCACTCAACTACCTTGAAAACCAATTTGGCAATTTCGAGTAGGGCTGAAGGTGTGTAGAGTGCAATAAATCTACTTCCAGATGTCAACACTAAAAAACTCTCACACTTGGACATTAAGGTACAAGTAAAAGAATGCTTACGGCAGCACTATTTGTAATAGTGAGATTACTGAAAACTGTCTGCCAGTTGAAAATGAATACTATTCCATGATTTATAACACAATTCAATATTTTATATTGATAGATATACATGGATCATCATAGACCAATCTTTAAAACATGCGAGGTGAATAAAGCAAGCTAGGAAAGTATAAAACAGCAAAATATTGTAATAAATACATTTTCACATAATCTAAAACTAAAGTGTCTATTTTATGTAGTAAAAACATTCACAGAAATTACATAAGTCAAATTCAAGATAGCGTATGAGGAAGAAGGGAAGGGCATAAATATAAGGCTTTAAGATTATCTTTCTTTAAAAAAATAAAAGGAAAAAACTGCTCAAAGCCTGAAACACATATGGTAAAAATGCTATTATCCCCATTTGCCATTATCTCCATAGTGGATATAAAACCATCTTTTACATTATTTTCTGTACTTTTCATTATATTTGAAATGTTTTATAATTTTAATGTTTACACTTTTAAAAAGTTGAGCTAAGTTGTCTTCCATGTATAAAGTATTTACAACACCCGTGACTTCTTGAAAAAAAATTACTCCATAATGAAAACCAGGCAATCAGAAAATGAATCAAAGAAAAAGAAAAGATATGGTGGTTAGCACTGAATTCTCTTAAAAATGCAACTAACAGTGAATACAGAGCTAGAGACTAAATAGCTGCTGGCAAACAGAAAAGAAACATACACTCTGAAAAAGTAAAAATATACGCAACATTAAAATCAGGAAATGGGGAAAAGATGAGATGAGAGAAAGTATTAGTTATCACTCACCTATCACCGCAGGGATTTACTCTCTAAGATCTAAAATTAAAACATACCATTTTTTAAATTACCCCAACCAAGTTCTTACTGGTTTTCATTTTTTTCTTAATTTTAGTGTTTTAAGTCTTACATAATCTAATAGCTCTGTGTTAAAGAAACCTTTATCTAGAATCCAGCAGTTCTTTAAATTTTTTTCCCTGGGTGTTAAATTCAAACAAAATCATATTTCACATTTTCATTTTTTAAAACAACATAAATAACATTATTGTTTTTGTAACATTGTTCCCTTCTATACGTACAAATGAAATTATGCTCACCAAATGCTAACTTAAGTTATTTCTGGTTGGTAAGGTATGGATGCCTAGATTGCTTCTTTCTCTGTACTTATACTGCCGTATTTTTAAGAACACATTTACTTTGACTACACCCAAAGAATCTAATCAGAAACTTAAAACAGGATTTCTTTATAAAACTGTTCATCACAGTTTTTTTAAGATTTTATTTATTTATTCATGAGATACACAGAGAGAGAGAGAGAGAGAGAGAGAGAGAGAGCGCGCGCGGCAGAGACACAGGCAGAGGGAGAAGCAAGCTTCATGCAGGGAGCCGAATGAGGGACTCGATCCCGGGTCTCCAGGATCATGCTCTGGGCTGAAAGCGGCACTAAACCGCTGAGCGACCCAGGCTGCCCATGTCATCACAGTTTTATAACGGAAAACTGGAAACAATGTATAAACACATAATATCAATATAACAAAACACTATGCAGCCATTTAGGATGGTGTTTCTAACATGAAAATAACATAAAGAAATGATCATGACATTGTATTAAAGAAGTAACAAAATAGTGTACTAACTCATAAATTATTCTATTTTTAAATAAGAAAAAATGTTACAAAATGACAGCTGACAAAATGGGCAGCATGAGTGCTTGCCAAGTTGTCCAAATTTTTTATTTCTTTGATTTTTACTTTTCTTTTTTTCTTTTTTACTTTTCTATTTTTCCCAAGTTCCTTAGAACTGGAAGATGAAAGTAAGAAACATTCTTTTATGTTCTTAAAGTAAGACACAAAGTGGTACATTAAAGAGATTTCCACTTTGACTAAAGGAATAATTTTCTGTAAGTTATAAAACTGACAATGTAAAATTTCTCAATTATACTGAAAGAAAAAAATCACCACAGATGGTACATCCATTCAATCATCTTTTATAACCATTATCTTTATAAGAAAACAAAGGTACATAAACCAACATGATCATGTTTGTTATTTTCAATCAGTCCAATTAATAGTGCTAAATAGATATGAACACGTATCCATTTTAGTGTGATGATTTTCTAATGAAACCTATCTTAGAGGTCGGAATAACTCTTACGAGCTTTTTCTTTGTCTCCTCTCCATCTATAAGAGTTATCTTCATGGTGTCCTTTTTTGCCTTTGTTAATCACATTATATGATTCTTCTAAATAAATTACAAAGGCATTCAGTTTTCACAGTAATACTATCTACTCCTTATACTCTAATTGTAAGGATGGCACAGCACACTAACCAATGTTAGTGCCACCAATGTTCCAACTGTTTTATTAAAATTTTTCCACAAACAACTCCATGAGAAAATGTTCATTAAGCACCCAATACAGCAGTAGTAAGCTACAGTGGCAATAACTCTTGTGTTGGTCAGTTTGCTTTCATGACAGCCCTATGTGTAAGTGTAAACAGAACCTTCTTCAATCCAAACCAAACTCTAGAAATCAGATACTTCACATTATCTAGATGCTATATGGTAGGAAAGTACAGACATGATCAAAGGACATAGAAGCTGATGGAAGATGCGCCCAATGATCAAATCTGGGATGAGCTGAGCCTCATGATAAATGATAACAGCATCAGATTAAACCTAGTAGAATAAAATAAGAATTCTATTAATTCATACCGATATAAATGAATAAATTGGAGAAAAGGAAAATGTTTCCTTATAGAATCCTAAATAAATGTAGAAGAAATGACAGAATTAGGAAATCACCATTTGACAACACAACCACCAGAACTATTTTTCAGGCTATCATAATCAATGAATTCTAGAGCCAATGGGTGAAAAGTATAAATATATCTGTGGGGAATAGCACAAAATTACAGATGCAAATCTTTCCAAAACACTATCATGAAAGACTAAAAGGATTAGAGAACAGTTCCAGATTAAAAGAGACTAACAGACACAATACTAAGCACAAGATTTAATCAAGGATTGAATCCTGACATTGTAAAAATGTATTTTCTTTTGCTATAAAAGATCTTAGGGAAATTGGTGAAATTTGTTTACAGGTTAATTATATAAGTATTATCGATTTCAATAATTTGCACTGTAGTTTATAATAGAATGCCTTTGTTTTCAGAAAATATACACAGAGACGTTTAGATGTAAAGGGACAGCATGGTTGCTATTTAAAATGTTTCAGAAAAAAAACATAGTATACATTTGTATGCGTATACACATTTAAAGAAAATATCACAAAGCAAATATTTAAAAAGTTCAATATTTGAGGAAACTGGATAAACGATATACATGAATTCTTTGCAATATTTTTCCACTCATTTCTGTAAGCTTAACATATTTTAAAATAAAAGTTAAAAAACAAAATGCTACATAAGAAAATGATTATGTAAAAACCAACAGATTAACTTAAACTCTACAACAAATCCAGCTTCTAACAATTTCCAATAAAGTATCAAAATCCTACAGACCATGAAAAACCTCTAGACCTTCAGTCACTTTACAAAACGATTTCTCCAGGGACGCCCGGGTGGCTCAGCGGTTGAGCGTCTGCCTTCGGCGCAGGGCGTGATCCTGGGATCTGGGATCGAGTTCCACATCAAGCTCCCTGTAAGGAACCTGCTACTCCCTCTGCCTATGTCTCTGCCTCTCTCTGTCTCTGTGTCTCTCCTGAATAAATAAATAAACCTTAAAAAAAAAAAAAAAAGATTTCTACATCTTAGTACTTGGTCACAAGCTCCTAGCCTTTATCTTTCTCACTCCCTTAATTTCCACTAAATGTATTCTTTGGGTCCTCCATTCACTAACCACTTTCTATTGTACGTAGCCAGGATTATAAAGTGAAAAATCTGCATAATATTCACACTCCATTTCTTAGTTCTTATATCCTCTGCTACATCTACCCTTTTGGAATGAGTCTAACTGCTATTCTCTTGGTAGAGAGAGGAAAAGAAATCACAAGATTATGCCACTACAGATTTATTCTAATTCCTGCTGGGCTATCAGAACTAGTCCTCACCAGGGCAGGTGTTTCAACTTGCCAATCTCCTATTCCCCACTTCCAACCTTGGAGTTCTCAAAAGTCTCTGCTTCCTACTTCACAGAGGAAAACAGGTTTTCAAGCAAAAATTCCTTCAACTTTTCTCCCCTGCATCTCTAAATTTAGCATTATGGCATCTATCCGAACTTAAACTCCTTGCTCCTAAATGCCAGACAACTGTACAAAGAAGATCCTGCCTCCCAATGGATCGTTTTTAAATTGTCTCTCTTTCCTTTTTCCACTAATTTCCTTCTCTCTACCCACATGTATATTCTATTTATGCCATACTTAAAAAAGAGAAAAACTGCCATCAGCTAAAAATAAAGGGTTTTCTTCCCCTTGTGCTTTTTGAACTACTTCCATCTCTCCTTTCTTGCCTTCAGTGCCAAACATCCTAAAAGAGAGAGAGCGCGCGAGAGAGATCTATTCTTATTCTGTGCACTTTTAATTCTCATTTCCTCCCAATCCATTACCAACTGGCTTTCACTCAAAGAGTTCTTGCTAAGAACACCTACCTCCTAATTGTTGAACCCAAAAGTCTTTTTTCTTAGTCCTCATTATAAGAAAACCTTTAATACATTCAACACAATTGAGTGTATTTCTAATTGGTTTATCTTTAGTCTCTGGAGAACTATTTCCTTCTGGCTTTCCTCCTACCTCTGACTATTCATTTTGTTTCTCTTGTAGGGGTCCTTATTTTACTCTGCCAACTTGAAAGAGTCTTAGCTGAAACTGAATCAAGAACTGTGGAGACTGCCTCTAACAGAGAGACTGGATTGAAGCTGGATAGTGTGTAATTGGTATGATTTAGTTTCATTTGCAAGGACATGAGGCAACTATCCTCATGTAATAGTGTTAAAGTTACTATTACAAGCATTCATTTGTCATTACAAAATTAGCATGGTGTACTTTCTGATTTTACATTTCCTTAGATGATTGGGTAGCTGCTAAGTGAATAAATTAGAAAAGAAGATAATCTGATGCCAGAAGATCTAAATTCAAGATATCTACCACCTCCTAGCTGCATAATCCTGACTGGTCTTCAAGCCTCATCTTTTTTCTGTGAATCATTCATTTCTATTCAATTGCTCAGCCAATATTTTACTAAGTGCCTCGTAGGTTCTAGGTACTATACTAGGTGTAAGTAATGGATATAAATGCCAACCCATCAATCCCTAGAACTTCTAGCTTTCAACAAGTAGGAGTTCTGAAGCAAGGTCACGATACAGTAAAACTAGGGCTGCAACAGGGAATAAAGGAAATAAAGGTCTGCATATTTTATCACAGGTAAATCAGAGAGCCAAGACCAGCAATGATCTAGGACTGAGACATCAATTTTCCCTCAGTAAACACAGAGAAGCTATGAACAGAATCCTCAAGCAAAACTAAATACAGTAATACCAGTTACTGAGATAAACTGTTAATGATTCATCCAGGAAGCACAGCAAATGACAAGATGCCATTGCAGACAAAAGTTGAAGGGCTCATCCATCAGTGTCATATGCCAAAGCAAACCCTCAAAAACTGGCTGATAAATCTAAATACATAATCTCAGTAACTTCATAATATCAGAAGCCAAACACACACATGATCTCTCTCTGTTCCTTTCAAAAAAAAGTTAGTTATCAGTGTGCCTCTGTGCTGATTCACCCTATTTATTTCTATGTAAATAATAATATCTTCACATTATAGGGATCACTATAATGTCACACTTCTAAATACTGGTCAATAGAGAAACACTATTACATTGAGGTTTTCCATGCAACTTGACATTACTGGCATTTTTGAATAAAAATTTACACACTTGAATTCCACTGCTTTATTGATTTGCACTAGGAGCAAAGATGCATAAGAAAAACATGTTATAACTTGAGCAAAAATGACTTTCCAGAAAGAAAAAAAAACAGAGCAAAATTACTTTCCAGAGAGAAACTGAGTAGGTGGTTCTCTATGATACTCAAATTCCAATTGTCAGCAAACCTCAGCACACATTATAAAACAAATTCATCAAATAGTTTTTGAGGGGGGGAAATGCTGGTAATCTAAATGCTTTACTTTCTGAAAAAGGGCATTTTGTTTTAAAGAGAAATCTTTCTTTTTGAAAGAGAGAGTACATGAGACCACAGGGGGAGGGGCAGAGAAGAGGGAAAGAATCTTAAGCAGACCTCCCTGCTGAGCACCGAGTTTGATATGGGGCTTGATCTCATGACCTTGAGATCACTACTGAAGAGGAAATCAAAAGTCCAACTTAACCAACTGAGCCACCCATGGTGCCCCAAAGAGAAATCTTTAGTTAGCATAACTAAAACACTGATTAAGACTTGAAAGTATTTCATTATACGTTAATTTTGCTCTAAACAAGGTCAACAAAAAGCACTGTGTAGACAATAAAGTACAGATAAATGAAATAAAATACTAGCACAAATAGTTCTAAGCCTATCCTCAATTACCTGTATTGGACTAAGAATAAGAAGCATACTGGGTTTAAATAATGAGGGTTTGAACCAATTTTTCTAGATTCAAGTCTAGGCTCCAGCACTTACCAACAACCTGTGACCAGCCTGAGCTTCAGTTCCATCATTTAAAACAGGAAATACTTACTCAGAGAGTTTTTGTAAAGATTACAAAAATTAACCTTTGTAAATACTTAGAATAATGCCAGACATAGTAAAAACCCAATAAATGTTTGTTTATAAAACAAAACAGGATTCCTGGGTGGCTCAGTGATTGAGCATCTGTCTTCAGCCCAGGGTGTGATCCTGGAGTCCCCAGATCGAGTCCCACATCGGGCTCCCTGCATAGAGCCTGCTTCTCCCTCTGCCTCTTTGCCTGTGTCTCTGCCTCTCTCTGTGTCTCTCATGAATAAATAAATAAAATATTTTAAAAAACAAAACAAAACAAAGGCACTTTACATAGATCATCAACTTCAGTCTCTAGCATAACCCTCTGAGTATGGTTGAGTATGTTGAGTACGGGACACAGAAGCAAAGTCAAGATTCAAATACAGGTTGTACTGTTTCCAAATTCATGCTCTTCCTTTTTTTTTTTTTTAATTTTTTTTTATTTATTTATGATAGTCACACAGAGAGAGAGAGAGGCAGAGACATAGGCAGAGGGAGAAGCAGGCTCCATGCACCGGGAGCCCGACATGGGATTCGATCCCGGGTCTCCAGGATCGCGTCCTGGGCCAAAGGCAGGCGCTAAACCGCTGCGCCACCCAGGGATCCCAATTCATGCTCTTCCTATTTCAAAACGCCTCCAAAAAAAACCACAAAACAAAACAAAACAAATCACAGGTAGTAACCTACTCTGCCACAAAATGTCCTTTATAGTACTTTTAATGCTGATTCGAGTACACACACACAAACATACACACACACGAACATACAGTACACACATCTTTCAATCCACCCATCTACTTCCCTTCAATGCCACTGCTGTAATCCAAGCCATCACTATCTCTTACCTCAACTAGTGCCACAACTTCCTACTAAATTGCAGACACTGCCTTTCTTATTTCTTGGCTGGTTCACCAAAAAATAACACAACACTGAAGCCCACCAATTAATAAGTCAAAAACACATAAACACAGCTTATAAAATTCAAACAGGCAAAGAAGGAACACCCAAATTTAGAGAAAACCTCCAACATGAAAGAAAAACAAAACAAAAATATTAGGAAGAAAGTTCATGTAGGAAATAAAAACAAAAAATCTCAAAAATCTCCAGTGGGATCTAGTTCCAGCATGGCTGTACAGGCCCCCTCGGCCAAGCCTCCCACTGACAGCAACTATAAACTTGAGAAAACATACAAAACAACCCAATGTCTGAGCAATCTGAACATTTATTAAAAAAAAAAAAAAATTAGGGATGTAGAGGTAAGTTAAAACTTGAGGAAGCAACCTACAGAAATTTCCCCCACTCCCCACCTTTCTTTTTGCAACTTGATTCTGAGGCAAAATCATAGTTGTGAAAAACACCACAGCTTGAGCTACAAAAACCCCAATTGAAATCCTCCTACTTCTAGCCAAGGGAAACATGAAATGGAGCCCAACCAGCCAGAAAGTTAGGAGAAATCACTAACTCTGAAACCACGCATGTGTAAGACTGACCCAAAATAGATTAGTAAAGGACTAAGGAATTAAAATTTTATTTAAACTACTGCACACAGAGTGTGAAACAACACTTAAAAAACCTAAAGTTGAGCTGACTGTCGCTATAACAAAACATCTATATTCTCCGGAGGACCACAGCAAAACTCTGAAGATCCAAGATAAAATCCAAAATTACTGGAAATAAAAAATAGAAAATAGAAAACATTATCTGGGGAAAAGGCAATCAAGAGATGCCAATTCCAAGATGACTCAGATTATAGTTATCATGCAAGGATTTTAAAGCAGCTATTATAACTATGTTCCAGGAAGTAAATCAAAATTACCTTGAACTCAATGAAAATGACAGAGAAAGAATCTTAGCAGGTATACAGAAAAAACAACAAAATTTGAGTGAATTTTACCACTAAGCATCTTTTCTTATGAATTTACAAGAGAACACATCCCACTAAAATAAGAGAGTAAACCAAAAACCAGAGTAAGATTTAAAATTCAAGAAATAAAGGATCTAACATTGCAAAGTGTTGAAGAAAAGTCTCTGTATGGCAGCTCTGTATCAGGCCTAGAGAACAAACACTACAGATGGAAACAGGAGAAGGGCTCTAAGAAGAACATCTTCAAGAAACAAAATAAAAGAACAAATAATTACTGATGTGTCTGACCATACAAAGAATATAGCTGAAAAGTAAATTTTAAAAAATCACCACAGGATAGGCAAAGACTTAACAAGGATACAAAGAAAAATAAAAAAATAAAAATTAGGCAACACCATTAAAAATTTTAAAAGTTATAGAAATTACACCACCTGACTCAGTAGTGAGCAATATATTCATGTCATAAAATGTAAATACTAATTACTGATTTAGCTAGAATTAGGTGCCTTCCATACATTTCATCCTCACGATAATTCTGTTAAGTCCTGTATCGTACTATCCTTACTTTACAATGAGAAAGCAATGGCTTAGAGAGGTTAAGTAATTGGCCCAAGGTTATAGTGCTTTGAGTAGCCAAGATTTGAACCCTAAAGGTTAGACTACAAAGATCATGATCTGGGCAGGTAAGGCAGGATATATAAGAAAACAAGCGGAGTTGACCTTTTAACAACATAGGTTTGAACTGTGTGGTCCACTTACACATGAGAAAATACAGTACTAAGAAAATACAGTACCGTACAATATATATACACTTTTTAAATATATATTGTACGGTACAATATATATATTTTATATATATATTGTACGGTACTGTATTTTCTTAGTATAATTTTCTTAGTAAGATTTTATTTTCTCTAGCTTACTTCATTGTAAGAATACAGTATACAGGGGCACCTGGGTAGCTCAGTGGTTGAGTGTCTGCCTTCAGCTCAAGTTGTGATCCCGGGGTCCTGGGATCGAGTTCCACATTGGGCTCCTTGCAGGGAGCCTGCTTCTCCCTCTGCCTATGTCTCTGCCTCTCTCTCTCTGTCTTATGAATAAAGAAATAAAAAATCTTTAAAAAAAAGAATACAGTATATAATACACAAAATATGTGTTAACTGTAATCAGTAAGGCTTCTAGTTAACAGCAGGCTATTTTGGGGGAGTCAAAAGTTATACTGGGATTTTTGACTGATGAGGGGGTGGTGGAAGCAGGCAGCATCCCTAACCTTCACATTGTCCAAGAGTCAATGTAAAATTAATAAATCAACAAATAAATGAATATACATATGTGTTAAAAATACAAAGTTAAAGCAGCTAAAAGAAATTGTTTTTTGAGTAACCTTGGAGAACAAAAGGAGACTAGTGTTTCTCGTTACTTGATATTAATATTAACAAACTATAGAGAATAATATACATTTTATATATTATGTAACATTTTAACTGAACTGATATGTTTTCAAGTAATAAAGTAAAATTTGTCCACCAGACCCTCCCCTTCAATCTTCTGTAAAATAAGAAGGTTGAAGAAAATGAATGCTAACTTCCACACCTAGAACAGTTTCATTTATTTTCCTTTTTTCCATAAGTAGACCAAATAACCTAATCATAGTTAATTATCTTGCAAATGAAAGTCACCAGTCAGATGAGGAATTATGTAAAAAACAAACAAAAAGGGATCCCTGGGTGGCGCAGCAGTTTAGCGCCTGCCTTTGGCCCAGGGCTCGATCCTGGAGACCCGGGATCAAAGCCCACGTCGGGCTCCCGATGCATGGAGCCTGCTTTTCCCTCTGCCTGTGTCTCTGCCTCTCTCTCTCTCACTGTGTGCCTATCATAAATAAATAAAAAATAAACAAACAAACAAACAAAAACAACCAGAATTCATCTAAATGATCCCTTAGCACTATTCTAAAAAGAAAATATCTACCATAACTATGGACATCAAGAATATCACAGTATAGGCCAGGCAATACATTGTTGTTGTTTTACTATAACTCTGCAAAACCATTCACTTTATAAATAAAAGATAATACACCAATAAACTCATGCATACACTTGAAGTCATTCGGACTTTCATCTATTTCTTCAAGAAGTATGTACTATGCATATTGGCCCAGAACTATGCTATCTACTATTAAAACAAGAAAAATCTAAATTCTACTTCCCATTGAGTTTACAAAATAGATGCCATGAAATAAGAACTATGATAGAGGTAAGTGCAGGGCACCTGGGTGGCTCAGTCGCCAGGGCACCTGGTAGATGCCATGAAATAAGAACTATGATAGAGATAAGTATCTATGATAGAGATAAGTATAAGAGCCTGGGTGGCTCAGTCACCAGGGCACCTGGTGATCTGCTTTCGGCTCAGATCATGATCCTGGAGTTCCAAAATCAAGTCCCAGCATCCAGCAGCATCAGGCTCCCCACTCAGCGGGGAGTCTGCTCCTCCCTCTACCCCTCCCCCAGCTCATGTGCATGCACTCTCTTTCTCTCTCTCTTTCTCACATAAATAAAATATTTTCAAAAATGATAGGGATAAGTGCACAATGTTAAAGAACACAAAGAACTTGGTAGTAAGGGGTGGGAAATAAAGGGCACAAAGCAGAGGGTGAAGGAAGATTTTCTGAATAAACAGAAATTAATCTTGGAGGAAGATGGGAAAAAAGAAAAAAGGGGAATAATATGTTCCAAAGCCCAAAGGCAAGAAAGCATGGTTTGGAGTGGTGGTTAGAAAAGGGCAGAGAAAGAGACAAAAGTAATATAGTTCAAAATTTGGCTCCTGTGCAGTACAATAACAAACCAAGCGGGGGTCGGGGTGGGGGGTGGTAAGCAGAGCCTCATGTAGTTCTCTAAAGGTTACAAACAAAAATTTAAAAAGGGTCAAGATTTATTTCAAAACCCTTCCTCTTTGGAGGAAATCACACTGATAAATGCAAGCTCTGAGTGTGCACAAATGTTCTATATAAAAACTGTCACTACTGGATTTCTTCAGACCATTATCTAAAGTCTATGAGTTGTAAGTACTTCATAATTAGTAAAGAGGTAAAACCATCTAGTTTATTTCCTGATTCTCAAAGCCTATGCCAAACAGCACAATTTCTTTACATAATATAATGGGTAATTCTGGAGAAACATCATAGACAACTCAACCACAGCACATTCCTAAACTTCTAAAATATTAAATTGTTCATGTTCAAACAAATCTTAAAAGCAAGCAAGTCAAACGCTTGAAATAATCTCACAGTAAATCTTAGACCACTGCAGCATTTCCCAACTTGCATTTGACATGTCTTTAACAAGAATTTTATCCACACCTTAATTTCAGCTAAGTAACCAAACTCTGGAAGAAAACATAACAATATGGTTGCTAAAATACAGATACAGGATGATTTATAATCACACACTAGGTAGGTTAGTATTATTACAAGGATCTTGTCAATAAATTTAAATTTAATAAACAGCAGAATGTATCCCATAATTATTTAAACTTTTTAAAAAAATATTTTATTTGTTTATTCATGAGAGACAGAGAGGCAGAGACACAGGTAGAGGGAGAAGCAGGCTCCATGCAGGGAGCGCAATGTGGGACTCGAACCTGGGACCCCAGGATCACACCCTGGGTCAAAGGCAGTTGCTCAACCACTGAGCCACCCAGGCATCCCTCCATAATTATTTAAACTTAAGTCAGGCAAAAAATACACAAAAATGATTTAAAATTCTAAACCATTAATAATAGACATAAAAATCAGACATTTTAGAATGTAAGTCTAACATTAAGAAAATAATCACTAACTGATCAATATAAAACAGATGAGAAAATCAAAGGAGTTCCCATAACTCCACAATTAATGAAGATACTAAGCAAGGCCACTGCATATGGCTTCACAGATTACTTACTGAACAACTCTAGATGCTGCCAATCATAGATTGTGTGTGTGTGTGGGGGGGGGGGGTGTGTGCACGCGCATGTGCATGCTCATGCATGCACACATATACAGAAAGATTAACTGAACAATACACATTAAACTGGAACATAATGCAAATACACAAACCACCACCACCACCACAGAAAGCCCAATTCTCAGCAATGGAAAAAAATACATAAAAGCATAATAAAATAAGCAAGATTTTGAGTGTATAAATTTGGTCTTGAGCTAGCAATATTCCTTCCTTCCTTTCTTCTTTCTTACCAAATACTTCCTAAATGCCTACCATATGCCAGGTACTGAAGGATAGAAAGATATAGCAGTGAACTCAACAAAATCTCTGTTCTCATGAAGTTTACATTGGGGTGAAGGGAGGAAGTAGGAATTAAATATGTGAAATATTGACAGTATCCGTTGGTGATCAGTATTCTAGAAAAACTGAAACAGAGTGGGGTTAGGGTGTACAGTGAAGAGGGTATAGGTATTTTAATTAAGATGGGCCAGAATGCCCTCAATGAGGCGACCACTCCAACAAAATGAAGATTTACTAGACACAAGAAACTTAGCCATTCTCACAAAAAAAAAAATTTATACTCTATTCCACTACCCATTCATCTCTACTCCAATTCTAGTGACAGACTAGGTGGTTGCCTGATTACCAGGTACAAGTAAGTGATGCAAAACAACCTTACCACACTCCTAAGGTTTTGTTTCTAGACTGGGTGAAATAAAAAATTTGTCAGAGGCATCTGGCAACAGGCCCAAACTTTATGACTGTTTGAGGTACACTCCCATAACACCTACATCAGGGGTGAGCAAATCACAGCTAGCAAGCTAAATCTAGCCCACTGTTTTTGAGCCACATTAATCTGTTTATATATTTTAAATACTTGGTACAGATACTTTTGCACTACAACAGTGGATTTGAGAAGTTATGACAGAGACAACATGGCCTTGGAAGCCTAAAATATTTACTATCCAGCCCTTTACAGAAGTTGTTTGATGACACTTGGTGTAGATGATCATCATCACCACCATCACCATCACCACCACTACCATCCCACAGTAAGACTACTTTCAGAGCCATCTTCATGAGCACATGACCAGTGTAGTCACACAGAACTCTGCCTCCAGAAGGCCCCATGCTTGGGGTTTAATGCTCTATGGTCACCATCTTAAAATTCTTTATAATTTTATCTTTGACTCTGAATTTTGTAAGTGAACCCCAATGGGACATCAGAGCATGTGCCAGGGGCTTAGAACCTTAGCTTAAAAAAAAAAAAAAAAAAAAAAGAACCTTAGCTTAAAAGCAATCTTCCTCCCCAGGAAGTCTTCTCAGTCACCTGAACTCTCTGGCTCTGCTTAACCTCCCGACCTTCGTCCCATAACTAGGCATCCCAGGCTGCCATCATCATGACACACTCATAGGCAAACCAGAAAGGTCTCCTCCTATTGCTGATTCAGATATGGAACAAGTCCTGGCACGGAAGATGCAATGCTTTGGGAGTTGTCCATCTGCTATGGGTTGAGACAGCATACCTGTAGAAAAGGGAGATTGCCTCCCTGCCCTAGGCGAGGACCCCTTATTTTCATCTGGCAGTAGGTCCTAGAGATTATGTAGCTAGACTTCATTGCTTTCACAAAACAAAAATTATAAAACAAAGTTGTAAATGAAAGTTCCAGTACCTATCACATTCATGAAATTTCTATGGCTTGTCCCATTTCACTAAGCCAACTCCTTTCATCTCATTCTAGCCACAAAGTTTTCTTCATATTCTTAAACCAACAAACTAATTTCCACCATAGGCCACTATCACACTTGAAATACTCATCACCTAGAACAGTTCAATCAAGTCTCAGCTTGATTGTCATACCTTTAGAGTCAATGAAGCCCTCTGATTATCCTGACTCCAGTCAACTGAGGGGTCAAACCAACTGGTGTGACATCTCCAAAGATGGTCACCACCAATTTCTTACCTCCATACATATACACGCCTCTCTTTCACTAAGAGATGGAGTTTATTTCTTCTCCTTTTGAATAGGACTGAACCAATGACTGTTTTAAACTTTAACACAGAACACAACTGAAATTATCCAGTCATCAGTGCCAGCTGAGCTCCCCATCAATAGCATAAGCGCTAGCCAAGTGAGCGAGCTACCCTGGATGTTTCAACCCAATCTAGCCCCAAAATGGCTGCAGCCCCAGCAATCATCACACTGCAATCAATACATGAAGCAGAAGAACCCCTTTGTTGATCAGAACTAACCCATGGAATCTTGAAACATAATAAAATGCTTGCATATGGAGTAGTTTGTTACAAAGCAATATAAAACTAAAACTACAACAAAATCTGAATACTAGATCCATTACAGCTAAGCCTATTATTTAACCTCTTCATGTCTCATTTTTTTCCTCATGTGCAAAGTGAGGATCAGGACATTATCTGTTTCAGAGAAGTGGTCTTAGGGTTAAATGTGCTCATATGTGTAAAGCACTTGACAGAGTTCTCAGCATATTTCTGACAAAATACAAAATCATTACTGTTCTATTATTGCTATTTTAGTATTGATAAACTGTATTAGTCATTCCACAACCTTCATTTTCTTTAAACTACCTGGTACTATCTGAAATTGCTTACTTATCTGCACCCCCTCCACCAAAGTATGAGCCATACGACAATTGGCTATTGTCTTGTTCACCAGCACCTAAAACAGAATTTGGAAGACAGAAATACATCATAAATATTATAAACTGAATAAAAAATTACAGGACCTCTGTTTCACAATTAGTAATGATATCAAAAAACTGTTCCCATACCTTATCTTAAGCATAAATCTTATGTACTCAAAACATAAAATAAGCATATAAACTATAAGGTGGTATTTTCATGACATAATTCCAACATATATACTTGCTACTGCACAAATCTTTTACCATTACTAGGTCATGTACTGTTCAAATATGCCTAAGCAATGGCTAGCATTTGATTCAGCATCAGTTAGAAATGCTAATATAGTATACTCCTATAAACTTTTTTTTTTTTAATTTTTATTTATTTATGATAGTCACACAGAGAGAGAGAGAGAGAGGGGCAGAGACATAGGCAGAGGGAGAAGCAGGCTCCATGCACCGGGAGCCCGACTGTGGGATTCGATCTTGGGTCTCCAGGATCGAGCCCTGGGCCAAAGGCAGGCGCTAAACCCCTGCGCCACCCAGGGATCCAAACTTTATCTTTTTA
Source organism: Canis lupus dingo (assembly GCF_003254725.2). Lineage (NCBI taxonomy): Eukaryota > Metazoa > Chordata > Mammalia > Carnivora > Canidae > Canis > Canis lupus. The sequence goes on along the minus strand of NC_064264.1, from coordinate 32,798,796 downwards.
ATTAAGGTTTTTAAGCTTTTTATTTTAATTCCAGTAGTTAAGAATATACTATTACATTAGTTTCAGGTGGTGTACAATATACTGATTCAACATTTCTATACATTACTCAGTGCTTATCATAAGCATACTCTTAGTCCCCTTCACCTCCCACTCACCTCCCATCTGGTAACCATCACTTTGTTCTCTATAGTTAAGAATCGGCTTCTTGATTTGTCTCTTTTTTTCTTCTGTTTGTTTCTTAAATTCCACACGAGTGTGAAATCACGTGGTATTTGCCTTTCTCTGACTTATTTGGCTTAACATTATATTCTCTAGTTCCATCCATACTGTTACAAATAGTAATGTTTCATTCTTTTTATGATTAATATTCCATTTTACACACACACACACACACACACATCTTCTGTATCCATTTATCTATGGATGGACACTTGAGCTGCTTCCATAATTTGGCTATCATAAATAATGCTGCAATAAGCATACGGGTGTATGTATCACTCTAAGTTAGTGTTTTTGTATTTTGGGGATAAATACCCAGTAGTGCAATTACTGAATCCTAAGGTAGTTCTATTTTTAACTTTCTGAGGAACCTCCATACTATTTCCACAGTGGCTACACCAGTTTGCATTCCCAACTGTGCACAAGGGTTCCTATTTCTCCACATCCTTACCAAGACGTTTTGTGTCTTGTTCATTTGCATAACTTAAAAAAAAAGAGAGCTGCATTCAATCCATCCAATTAGTGATACACTTACAGTTAATATCACCATAAGCACAGAAATAGCCAGAGAAACTTTACTATGGGCACTGTTCAAAACCAAATTAACCTGGCAACACACAATAACATAATACTAGTCTTCAAGCTGAGGAAAATTGGTATAATATACAGTTGAGTGTGAATTTCCTCAATTACAGTTTTTATAAGTTTAAAACCTATTTTAAAGATGAAATAAAAATCAGACATTCACAGGAACCCTGAAGCATCTCTGAAATACACCAGTCTAGAGGGTAGAAAGCCACATAAAAACATAATTATAACAAAGTGTCTAATACTGTGATTTTCAACTTTTCTATGCCTTGACACAGATGAAATGCAAGTAATTTGCCCTCCTTCCCTCTTCCAATTATAGTTATGTAGGAGTTTTTACATTTAAGAACAGACAAACTGAACTGCAGTTGAGAAATAAACATGTAAAATGAAAGAAAGAAGAAAGAAAGAAAGAAAGAAAGAAAGAAAGAAAGAAAGAAAGAAAAGAAAAGAAAGAAAGAAAGACAGACATCATGGCTGAAGAACTAATAATAAGTATATCCTGCTGGACAACAGCAGTTAGTGCATAAACATTACAGCAGTTAGTGCATAAATAATAAGTATATCCTGCTGGACAACAGCAGTTAGTGCATAAACTGCTAACATATTGCACAGTATAGCTATGGAAAGGTCCATTCAAGGAACTTGTATATTAAACCCAGACATTTATATTTCAAAATTCCAATAAGCCCACCAGAATGGCTAAAATTAAAAAGGCTGATAACACCAAAATCTGGCAAGTCGGTAGAACAACCAAAATTTCATACATCGTTGGTATAGGCATAAAATGGTACAACTACATGGAAAAAAAAAAAAAAGGCTGCTGGTTTCTTATAAAAGTAAACATACACCAACCCTATCACCCAGTAATCCCACCCAAGAGAAATGAAAATATATGTTGATAAAAAAGATTTGTACAAAAATATTCCTACCAGCTTTATCCGTAATAGCCAAAACCCAGAAGCAACCCAAATGTCCATCAACAAACTGTATCCATTCAATTTATACAATGAAATATTATTCAGCAATAAAAAGGATATATTGATATATACAATAACATGGACCTGTCTCCAAAACTTCATGCCGAATGAAAGAAATTTTGCTGACCATATGCTATATAATTTTAGAATAAGCAAAACTAATTTGAAGTGAAAAAAATCAGAACAGTGATTAACTAGAGAAGAAGAATCACCAGTAAAGAGTCACAAAGGAACTTTATAGGGTGATAGCAATGTTTTATATGAGGGAATCAATAAATGTTATCTGGTAAGGGCAATATTTTATATGAGGGAGTCAATAAATGTTATCTGGTAAGGGCAGAATAGTTAATATTTTGTTATTTGTGAACCCCGCATCAAATATTAAATTCTGGGGATGCCTGAGTGGCTCAGTGGTCGAGCGTCTGCCTTTAGACCAGGGTATGATCCCAGAGTCCTGGAATCAAGTCCCACATTAGGCTCCTGGCAGGGAGCCTGCTACTCTCTGCCTATGTCTCTGCCTCTCTCTATGTGTCTCTCATGAATAAATAAATAATAAAATATTTTTTAAAAATTCAATTCTGGCATTGTAAATGAATGGGCATGGCTGTGTTACAATAAAACTTCATTTACAAAAACAGTAGTTGGAACATGGTTTGCTGATCCCTGCTCTATATTTTGAAAGTGATTTGAGTTACAAAGGTTTTTGTTTTTGTCAAGACTCATTTATAAGCCACATTAAGATTTGTGCATTTCACTATATGTCAATTTTACCCCCAAAAAAAGAGAACCACAAAGAAATACTGAACTCTAGGCTAATGATAAGCATGTGATTTGCAATGAGGTACACTGATATCTGCAACTTTGAAAGTATCAAAAAAAAAAAAAAAGATGGATTGATACGTGTACAATATACAACACAAATATAACAAACTGTTGGCCACTGCAGACCCTACAATTGGTATATGGGGGTTAGCTGTATAATTTTTTCAACATTTCTATATAGGTACTTGAAAGTTTTAATATTAAATGTGGAGGAGGGGGAATTCAGTAACAGGCCACCGAAGATTTTTGAGCAAAGAAATGAAAATCAAATTTATGGTCTACAAATATGAGTCATGCAGTGCAAAAGACACACTGAAGGATGATCACATGAAGGAAGAAAGTAGTAAGTAGGCTATAACAATAGTCAATGTCATAGAAAGTACTAACACTTAAGGAGTAAGTACAAAATGAGTTCACAAAGTCAGAGAAGTAAAGAGTAGAAAGTTTCTATTAGGAATAAAAAAGGAGTTTCAAGGAGAAAGGAAGTTCCTAGTGTCAATGTAATATAAATCAAGCAAGATGAACACAGAAAAACATCTATTAGATTAAGCAATAAGCAACTCTGAAGATGTAAAAGTGACGTGGTAAGAATGTAAACCAGATAAAGAATACTGATAAATTCAAAGGAAATAAAGAAGTGAGGATCAAAGAAATAGAGGTGGGCCAAGAAAAGAAGGCAAAAACTAGAGAGCAACATAAGGTAAAAAAACTACAATATTTCTCTAACATGGAAAGCAAAAGTAAATGACTACACCTAAAAATCCCCATCTATTATCTACCTCATCCAGAACATGTACTATTGAGTAACGCAGCCTGCCATGGGCCTGGCTGTTCCTGCATATTCTTGCTGAGTGTGAAAGTCTGCAAAACTTACCTATTTCCTGATATTGAGTGGATTCTTGTAATAAGTCACCTAGGCAACCAAGAAGGTCAAAGTTACCACAGCACATAACTATACTCCCTGGGAGAGGTGAACTACCTTGTTTGTTGCTCGCTACAATGTTTGCTGCTTGCTATAAAAGTGTTGGAGCCTTGGTCCTGAGTTCCTCCACTGTGACCACTAGATGCATCCATCTAGACCCATCACCTACATGGAACCTGGGTGTAAGGAAAACCTACACAAATATGCTGACGTTCATACAGCTTGCTGTGCTGTAAGTAATTAATTCTATTTGTTTCTGATCTGGGAGTCTCCTGTTTTCTGCTAGCAATCATTAAAATTAAACTAACTATTAGCCTATAAATATGGTAAAATCAAATCAAGACTTTTCACAGTATTTGCCATGAACAAAGAACTAGTTGATATTCGTGTTGCTATATAAAAGAGACACAAAAGTAGTCACAAACAAAAATTGAAATTTTTAAAATATGTAACACTTTATAGTTTGAATACCTTAAATTATTCATAATACCTACCATGTAACAACCTCTGTATTATAGGTTTTACATATATTACAACATATAATTCTCATAATAATCCTTATGAGGTAGGTACTAATATGACAAAAACCGAGGCTTTAAAATGTTAAGTAAAAAAGCTAAGGCCTCACAAACTGTAAACAGCACGACCTAAATATAAGCCCCAGATGCCCTTAAAAGGTGTTTGGGGGTTTTTTAACCATCAATAGTCTATCTCCTTCCCAGCTGATTTATCAAGGACAACTCTAATTCTCCAGATATAAGACCAAAGTACCTAGACCTCTGTAGTATGAATACTTTATTATGTTCACAGAATATTAACATTTTGGAAATATTAGCATAATCTTAAAATTTTCTTCAAAAATCTGTGATCAAAATTTAGGAAAAGCTAGGTCAAACAAATCCAAACTATTGTCTTTACTGCAGAATTTCTCATCGTTTTAATGTGCAAATATATGGTTTTAGATGCTAACATAGGTCATAAATCTTCTAAGACCATCTATTACAATCATTCTGGAAAACAGTTTGGGAAACCACTGTTACAATCAACAGTGCCAACTTTACTTGTCTACAGGATGATCTTTGACACCTTAGTAGTCGGCTTGGTTCGGGTACATAATCCTTTAAAATAGAGAACATCAAAGGTAGAATGTGGCCTAACAGCTTCAAGCCAAATCAACAACTACATAGTTTGGCAACACTGCTCATTTTCTACCAAAGACTACTTAATTACCCATAACACTAGGAAACTAGCACATCTAGCTTCTTCTGAAATTAGAAGGGTTATAATGAAGGCTTTTTGTAACTCTACATCGTCTTCCACTGCTTTACTTAACAAAATTCAGATCCCTTCTAACAATGGAAGAAAAGGCCACAGAAAAACCAGTTTCCATATAAAACCCTGTGCACTGGTTAATGGTAGCGAGTCGTTCTGATGGTCTTGTGCATCACTAATTTTCCAATATGGAAAGCTAAATTTTAACTCTATCTATGAGTGATAAATTAATGTCATATACTATTTCATCCCTAAGCATATCTGCCTGTCTCCTACTTAGTCATCTCTTAACAGTCAACAACTGGAATTGTTGACTGTTCAATGATTTATCATTCCAGAATTTTCAAAAAACTGAACTAAGAAAGCCACACAGCAGTTGTGATCATCAATATAAACCAGAGCTGCAGATTTTTCCCTAGCCAAATAGTCTACTACACACCAATTCAGCTGCTTCTTTGGAATAACTCAGGCCATTCTCAGCGAATGCAAGAGTTATACTAGACAAATGAAATAATTATTGTGATTACAAAGCAACAGGAATTAAAATCCAAATTTAAACTATTCTAAGATTCTCAAACACTTTGCCTTACAAGGAAAACACACTGATACCATACTTACTTAAAGTGAATACCAACTTTAAAATTTTTGCCCTCTGCTCTGAAGGAATGTGTCCACTCAAAGTCCATTTCAAAGTCTATGTAGGACACATCTCCAGTTGAGGAAAAAAATTGCAATAAAATATGATACTGTCCACTTATGAAAAAAAGATGTAGAGAAAAGGGGAAAATATCTTAAAACTGAGTGAGTAAATTTCAATATGTTGGTGTTAAGAATTTTTTTTTTTAGTAATTAAGTCCAATTTTAACTAGTCATAACTACTGAAAGCAAATGTGACAATATAATAAATTATTTTAAGGTACAGCCTTACCAGCTAAAAATGTTTTGAGTAGTGACTTGTATATGAGAACATGGTTGAATCTAATAAGCAAAATCCCCAAAGAGAAAGGATTCAAATCACCTAATGCCATTAAGGGAACAAATAGGAACAAGAAAGAAAAGAGATTAGAAAAGACACTGGAAATAGTATTCAGTATTACACTGTATTAGCTATACAGTATTAGCTATAGTATTTTTTTTAATATATTTTTATTTATTTATTCACGAGAGACAGAGAGAGAGAGAGAGAGAGGCAGAGACACAGGCAGAGGGAGAAGCAGGCTCCATGCACCGGGAGCCCGACGTGGGATTCGATCCCGGGTCTCCAGGATCGCGCCCTGGGCCAAAGGCAGGCGCCAAACCGCTGCGCCACCCAGGGATCCCTAGCTATAGTATTATAGCTAATATACGCAAAAATAAGAATGGGCTTAAAAAAAAAAAAAAAAAACTACCAAAAGTGTATACGCTGACAACTTGAAAAATGCCTTCCCTACTGGCAGCGCTATTGTTTAAACCATTCTGAAAATACGGACAAATTTTCACAAATCCAATATAGATCATTTGAAGATTTACAGGATATAAACTGGATAAAATGAAAACACCATGAGCTTTTATTCTTGGAAAAATGCGAAATTGCACACATTGGGATTTCATCTTTCAGGAGCCTTCATATTTGTCAAAATGAGCTAACTAAAATAGATTCTTAGTTCATAACTAAGGCTCACATGTGCAAATGTATATTTGAGAGGTGAAATCTGCACTATTGTATCTACATTTGTAAAATTTCACAAACAGTACTAATAATTGCACCATCAACGCTACCTATTAACGTCTTCCTCCTTTTCCTTAACCTAATCACTACCCGAAAGTTTATACTGTAACATGCTACCTACGTACAGCAAAATAGTCAACTACTGCTGAGTCCACTTTTTTAAAGAGGGTTTACGGTAGAAACCTCAATGGCAGGACCATAATTTAATACTCCAGGAAAAACGACGTTAGAGACATTGACCCTGAAAACAGAGAGGGACACTTTTCACTCATTTTCACATACAAGGGCTTTCGTGGGTGAACTGGAAACCCTGTATTTAATGAAAAATAATTCTTCGAACAAGATTTGCATTTTTTTTTCTAGGAAAACTTCTGTTCCCTCTCCTACCTCCCCCCTCCCTAAAAATAAAATAAAATAAAATAAAAAGGTGTGGATAGGGGAAAAAAGGAATAGTCATTTTTAATACTAAGAAAATGTTAAAGGACAAAATGACAAGGTTAACTAGAGCGGAGACACAAGATCAGCAGCTCTGTTCTCTCCAGTCGCGCAGTTGTTCAACCCACATTTTTCACCGAATCCACATCCTACCCTTCGCCGTGCTTACATCTCCTCCTCCCCCCACCCCCCACCCGCTCCATTTGTGACGGCGATCATCTTCCCAGCAGGTACGCGAACTCAGCACCATTTCCAGCAGACAATCCACACTGGAAGTGACTCAGTCAGGGAATAAAGAAATGATCAAGGAAGTCACAAGTAAAAGCAATACAAGTTGGAAGGGGGGCGCAGGGCGTCCTTCGGGGGGTAGGGGGAGGGTGCGGGGTAGAGAGGTGGGGAAAGCCTTGGATCCAGAGGAAAGGGTCTCAAAGGAGTCGGAGGCAAGCTCCACGAGAAGTGTAAAGGAAAAAAAAGAAAAAAAGAAAAAGAAAAGAAAATGAGGCAGGTTTTAGCCCGAAGAAGGGGACTCCCGGGTCGACGACGGGAAGGCAGCCCCGAGGTCCCGGGCCGCGCGGGAGGCCGGGCCGGGGCCGCGGGAACTCACCACCTGGTAGCGGCCAGTCCCCGGCTGGTGGTGATCCATCCTGCCCGGCTCGGGATCCGGCTTCCGAGCGGGCGAGTCCTCCCGGCGCTCGGCCCCCTCGTCCACCCCCGTCGACGACGTCGTCGCCGCCGCAGCGCGCCTTCCGCCTCTGTTTCTGCCGCCGCTGTCGCCCGGCCGGGCCGCTTCACTTCCTGTCGCTCCCGCAGCAGCCGCGGACACCTCCGCGTCGCCCACCGCGCGGCGAAGCCCCAGAGCGCCGCGCGCACCACTGAGCATGCGCGGGAAGGGCGCGCATGCTCCGTGAGTCCTCTGGCGTCCCCTTCGCGTCGCGAGCGGGGGGTGGGGCTGGGTAGATGGAAAAGTAAGACCGGTCGGGGGAGCTGTCTAGGTTGTCGGGAGTGGGCGGCGGCAAAAGGAACGGAAAAAATATAAGTATCACTGTCCTTGATAGGGCTTTCCTCTTGGACGGGCCTCGCGCAAGCATAGGCGGGGACACGGTGGCACCAGGCAGAGACCAGAGTCCAGGAGAAAGGGCACGCGTGTCTTAGAACACCTGGGGACGGGTCACCCGCTTACCCTACACGACAGCACAGGACGATGTAGGGAGAGCCGTCCCTGGGACCCCTGGGACGTTCCTAAAACGCGCATTCAAAATCATTAGTGAGGGAAGGGGCATCTTTTTAAATGCTGTTTTGTCCCTCTCTTGGTAGTAGGAGATTTAAGAATCTCACAGGGACTCTTCAACCTGACTCCTCTCTCGCCAAGGAAGGAGGCCTCTAGAGAGCCCGAGGTCACTGAAAGGATACATGAAAGTAAGATGGGACTGTGTTGTCCTCATGCTCGCTTCAGTAATTATGAAGGGTTTAACAGTAAGGAATCCCCTTGTGTGCAGTATGGTAAGAGGATTTCAGTGTCTGGTTAGCCACACGTGACCTACTATGTGCATCTCCCAAAGGCCACAAAGCATGTTTTTCTAGGGAGCCAGGCGAGTGTGATGGGACAAAGTAAAGCACCTTTTAACCCAAAGACCTGCTTTCTATGCCCTGAAAACTATGATCCCATAATCTGGCCCTGTGTCTTTTACTTTACTTCCTTCCTGAATTTCCAAAGGAGATTCCTGGAATGAAAAAGGCCACTGAGTGAGCTGAATCAGCTAGTTAAAGTAGCAAAAAAAAAAAAAAAAAAAAAACAATAAAGACAAACTCATTGAGAAATCATCACACACACACACGCACACACACACACACACAAATTAAGCCTTCTTGATAGCTTTATTCAAAGTATTGAGCAATTCTTCCTATTTTTTGCCATCCTGACACATCCAGCGGTAGAGAGCATGAATAGGCTAACAATAAAAAGAGGCAATACAATCCTGCTTAAATGTCCTTAAACTTGTTTTCTTTTGATCTGAGTTCATATATTTTAGATTCGAAGACAATAAACATGGGACCTTTTATTGTATTATCATACAAGAGGTCACCCTCACAATTTTACCCCAAATGGTATCATCTTTCATGCTCAAAACAACAGTGTGTCAGCAAAATGAAATTAGATTCCTAGACTGTTCCTTTAGAACTTAATTTTATTTTATTTTTATTTTTTTAGAACTTAATTTTATATATGCTTGTGTTTTCATTAATCATTTATATGTCCATTTGTTGTTTTTCAAATATGCTACTGCTCAGGGCAGAGGCCATTTTTTTTACACTCAACACTCCCAGAACAAGACTGAGAACATAACACTAAAAGACCTGATCAAAAGGAGACATCCTGAATCCTGTTAGAGTAACAGATTCTTTCCATTTTACCTTCCTCCCAAGTTCTGTGAACATTTTGCTCATCTAGAGAGATGACAAAATTCAAAGGGAAAGCACTTATTCAGTGAAGAAGGGAAGAAAAAGTGGGGGAAGAAGTAGAATAACAGCTAACAGATATTGAATCCTTCCCCAGCCAGGGACTGCATGTGTTATATCATTTTATCCTCACAACATCCCCATGATGTAGGCACTACTATAATCTTTAACAAATGGGGAAAGTAAGGCACCAAGAGGTTCAGGGATTTGCCAAAAGCCACATCACTAGCAAGTGGTCACAGACTCCAGAGTCTCCTTTATATTAAGCACTATGCTATAATATGCCCTTAAAAAAATAGTGATACATCACAAAGAGCCAATATGACTTCTTTAAATCCCACCTTCTTGATCTAGATGAAGGAAATGAATCTTTCTCATCATCCCCTAAAGAGCTGTTCTGAACTCCTTTGCCCATTTCATAACTGTAATAGTCCAACACAAATGGAGGCCCTGAGTTGACCCACTATGAGCAACTTATTTGGGATGAAATGGGAGTAACAATATTCTTACAATATTCTTATTATTTTGGAGGCTTTAAACAACATCTGATATATTCAATCCCTAACCTTTTGGTGGTGACAACTCTAGTTAACTAAGGAATGGTGGCAGTGTACCACTATAAACTACTAAGAAGTGGAATTTAAAAATGGTAATGCACTAACATCTCTTGTTCTGGCCTAATTGATTTTCATCTCCAAACACACAGCCACCCATAATTTCACTAATGCCACACTGCAGTATTGGGGCAGACATGGAGATAAACTGCCTGGATTCCCCATTCAGAAAACACTCTCTGACCAGTTGCAAGGAGCGTGATTAATCAACAGCTTCCAGCTCTTAGCTTTGTCAGGGTTTTCCTTAGTTTTCACCCTGAGGTTGTGTTCCTTTCAGGGTGGCATCTGGCCATTGACTGGTGGTGGTACAGGTTGAGCCACTTTTGCTTGACATTGACCCTTTTAAGGGGCAATCTTTGCTTCAGAACTCCCTGCTAAACTACCAGAGACTTTTTAGCTTGGCACTATGTTGTAATGAATCTCCCTGCCCAAACATTTTTCCCTTCACAGTTGTTAACCCCCTAATAAACCTCTTGCACTCATAACTTCATACCAGCATCTGCTTCCTGCAGAACCCAAACTAGACAAGTGCCAAGATGTAAAGTAATAAAACATTGTTAATATCAAAATTGTGTGAAGTGACTACAACAGTCCTGTCACATAATTGATGTTTCACCTCCAGAACAACCCCCGAGTACCCTCCATTGTTATCATCTTCTCATGTGGAGATAATCTTCCCACAAAGAATGACTTTAATGCTCTGTAGAATAACGCTATCGGGTCACAGGGACCCCTTTTCCTAGGACATACTTCCCCCCAAAATCCCTCCTACCTTCCCAGAGGCAGAGTCATCCCCTCCACAGGTAAACTGATTTCTTATCATCCTCCCATAGTCTCCTCTTAGTTCAAAACAGGTATACTAAACTATCATATATATGTGCCAGGAGTCTTAATTGATATTCTCACCAATTAAGGAGCAGTGGAGAGACAGGTCATTGCCTACAGATGGCTTTCTGGCCTAAAATCACAGGTAGGCAAATACTCCAAATTTTCCTTACTTCTTCATGATTTTTAGTTTTATCACTACCTCTACAACACAGAACATACAACACAGAACTTAGAACATAGAACTACTACTCAGGTAGCTGCTGATGGTTAGTGTGACCATATATCTCAATAGTTAATTGTATCTGGAATATGCATGATTTTGCATATTTATCTAGAGAATGATTAAAAGAGATAAAATTACATCCTCTGTCTGAAGATTTCTATCTCTACCTAATAAAAATTCACTAGTCATATTTTCTGTACACTAAATTCTAAACTAGGTTTTAGAAAATATAAGAAATTATCATTTTGGTAACTGAAAATAAGCATCATTTATTACTCTAAAGTTTTATTTCTGTTACCATGTCTATGGATCTTTTAAGCAGTTTCGAGGCTTGGACCTTAATTTAGCTTCACATAGTGTTCCTTATTTAACGGTTTCTGAAATTCCTGTCATCTGTTTAGCTCTGTAATTTTAGAGAAAAAATCTGAGCAATTTGACAATCAGGTATCTACTCCCTTTTCCTCTCTTTATTCTCATACACTGTGTGGGAAGAATCTAAAATATAGCTAATGTTTTTTATCAGTCAAGGTCTAAGAAAAAGAACCAATAGAAGATATATATTAAGAGATTGATTGCAAGGAATTGGCTTACACTGTTGCGAAGGCTGGCTAAGTGTACAAAATCCAGACTACAGACTACAGGCTGGCTAAATGTACAAAATCCAGACTACAGACTCTAAAAGAGTTCTAGAACTACTGTCTTCAGGCAGAGTTTCCTCTTCTTCAAGGAAGCCTTTTCTCTTGACCTTTCAATGGATAAATCAAGATTATACAAGATAATCTCCTTTACTGAAAGTCAACTGGATTTGGGGGCACCTGGGTGGCTCAGTCAGTTAAGCATCTGCCTTTGGCTCAGGTCAACCCAGGGTCCTGGGATCAATCCCAGTCATGTTGGGCTCCCTGCTCAGAGGGGAGTCTGTTTCTCCCCTTCATCCCTTCTCTCGTCACTCTCTCAAATAAACAAATAAATAAAATCTTAAAAAAAAATCACTGGACTTCGGAATTGGACTTTAATCATAATATCTAGAAGATACCTTCACAGCAACACCTAGTTTAGTGTTTGAGTGAATAATTGGAGCTATAGCCTAACCAAGTTGACACAGAAAACTGACTATCACATATTTATTTAAATATTGCAAGCTGAAATTGTCTCCATACAGTAAAGGATAAAAAGAGAGAGAGAAGGAAACCAAAGAGACAAAAAAAAAAAAAAAAAAAAAAGTATGAGAGAGGTAGCTTAGGGATTAAAATTTCCATATTAAGTATTTCCTATGAGCTTTATTTTATATTTGTACTATTATCCATGGAGGCATCACTAGGAAGCGATTTGAAAATATCTGAACTCTGATAAACTGTCCTAATGCTAGTTTTATTTAGCATTTTAATTTTTTGTTGTCATGAGCAACAAATGTGAGCAAATCAATAGCCATTTTGCCTTAGGGATTACTTATTTTAAATTGGGCTGAGTCATAAGTTATTAAAATGTTCTTTGCTTTACCTTGAATACAGAAGGCTGTTCTTTGACCATATTAAAGCAGGTTTATGTGTTTTTTGTCTCCTGTTTTCTCTGCAATCCTGATAATCACTTTCATCATAGAAGAGCAGGGCTGGCACTGAGTATATTTCCTATTATGACAGTTTTCTCTTGACTAACTAATGCAAGATCATTGTATAAGAAGACAAATACTATTTGTGCATGTGAGTGTGGGTGTGTATATAAAATATTAGGAGTGGAAAATGTCTTCTATATATCAACATGTTAAAGATGTTAACATGTTAAACATTGTCTGCTCTCTTTCTTCCATAACAGGAACCGGGCCTCATTTGTTAAATCATCTGAAGTCAGAATTCTCCTTTACAATTAACATAGTATAACATTAGCAATAAGGTTTCCATATGATAAAGTTGCCTGGTTTCAGTAATGAGGATAAAGGGCATTCACTATCTGAAGGGGAAAAATGATAAAAGTATTCAGATGGAGTGACTCATAAGATGCTGCCTTTCCAGAACTAAGAAAAAATTCATACCCATTTCCTGACCTTAAGATTCAAATAGGAGAGAAAAAAAAAGCTAGTGGCCTGACAGAGCCAAAGTAAGCCAAGATAATGAAAAAAGGGAGTTCCTTTTATATCTAGTAGACCTCATAGAAAAAATAAAATATTTATACTATCCCACTTCACCTGTCAATAGTATGTAACATTCCCATGAAATGTCTATAAATTCTGCTTATGAAAGATGATCACTGAGAAATCTGGCATGATTTCTCCAATAAAGGTAAAGACATCAAGCTCAAATCTTTTTTATCTGTTTGGACTGCTATAACAAAATACCATAGACTGGGTGGCATATAAAAAAAAATATTTCTCGGGACACTTGGGTGGCTTAGTGGTTGAGCATCTGCCTTTGGCACAGGATGTCATCCTGGAGTCCAAGGATCAAGTCCCACATCGGGCTCCCTGTAGAGAGCCTGCTTCTTCCTCTGCCTGTGTGTCTACCTCTGTGTGTGTGTTTCTCATGAATAAATAAATAAAATCTTTTACAAAGTTTATTTCTCATCACCTCTCAAGGTTAGAAGGCCAAAATCAGGATGCCAGCATGGTTGGGTTCTAGTGAGGGCCCCCTGGTAGGTTTCAGACTGCCAACTTCTCTTTGTATCCTCATGTGGCAGAAGGGGCCAAGAGGCATCTATCTAGGGACTCTTTTATAAGGGCATTAATCCCATGCCTGTGGACTTAATCACCTCCCAAAGATGCACCACCTAACAACACCATCAAATTGGCCATTAGATTTTCAATATTTGAATTTGTGTGGAGGGAAGAACAAACACTCAGATCATAGCATTCTGATACTGACTTTAAAAAACAAAACCATGGGCAGCCCAGGTGGTTCAGCAGTTTAGCGCCTGCCTTCAGCCCAGGGCCTGATCCTGGAGTCCCACATTGGGCTCCCTACGTGGAACCTGCTTCTCCCTCTGCCTGTGTCTCTGCCTCTCTCTCTCTCTCTCTCTCTGTCACTCATGTAAATAAAATCTTTAAAAAAAAAAAACATGAATGTTACCAAAGCACATGTGTACATACAAATATAGTACATAGAGTATAAAGTCAAATTTAACTTTTTTTTCGTTTGAACAGAACAGGTAATTTGGCTCGCTTACAGGCCACTGAAATTTCCTTGGAACCCAAATGTCTGGGAAAGAGAGAAATGTGTGTTTTTTTCATGGATTCATAAAACTTTAGCATTTCAGGGGAACTTCCTAGTCACCTATTCCAAAAACTTTATTTTGGATAGATGGAAACTGAGGCTCAGAGAGGTAAATGTATCCTTGACGTGATTATCTATGAGACTATCACTCCACTTCCAGTTTGGTTCAAATGTGGTTGAAAATTCATAAAACAATAAAAAATATTCCATTGACTGTTCCTACCACATCCAAAAAGAAACACTTTCCAAAACAGTACTAATAAATACAGAACTCCAACACATCATGAACTCAAAATGTCAACATTTCTCTTGGAAGAGATAGTATAGTCAAAGGTATTTCCACAAAACAGGATAAATTCTATGATCGTTGCTAATTCTTTCAGGCATTTCTGCTTTGGCACAAGTAAAATATTTACTTTTTTTCTTTTTCTGTATTTTAAATTTTTTATTTTACAAACATATTAAATATTGTTTTATCTTTTGTCTTCTTTTTCTTCTTATTTTTTCTTTCAAACCTTAATGTTGAGGGCTGACTTTCAATAGATCACAGTGAAGTTGCTGCTTTACTAAGTATGAAACCTTGACCCAGAAGCTGGTTGTCTAAAAATGGTTTAGCACCAGATTCCTTAAGAATTTCTACTTTTTTAAATGCAAAAAGATAATCTTTGAAAATACAATAGATACCTAATACTAGATGTATATTTGCAAGCTTAAAAACCAAACAATCCCAACCCTATATATGCATGTCCATCCAGATAAGGTTGGGATATAAGATGACCTAAACACACAAAGTGAACAAGATGCCAGCTCTCAGCACAGCCCCAACCCCTTGACCATGGACTTTACCATGATTCCTGGAAATGATAGTTACACATACATATGATAGTTACATATGACCATTTACATTTAAATTAATATTAAAAATTCAGTTCCTCAATGATACTAGCCAAAAGTGTGCACTGGCTACTCTGTTGGACAGAGCAAATAAAGAACATTTACATCATCACCTAAAGTTCCACTGGCCATCATTGCTCAAGCAAAGATTATCTTACTCTTCACTTAAATTACCTTCTTTTATTTCCTGAATTATCCGTATAATTTTCTAATAGCTTTCATCCCAACTCTTCATATCTTAGCAATCCGGCTCTTCTGTAAGTCATTTAACCTGCTGAACTGGTTTGCTCATCCTAAATATTAGAATACTAATTCCTTCCCTACCTGTCTCACTTGTTGTGAAGCTCAAAGGAAATGTAACCATACATATATAAAGTAATATTAATCCTGGAGGTTCTTTTCCTTTCATTTCCTAATACTGTCAGAAAAAAAAAAAAAGTGACATTTAACACAGTCAAACGTGGAATAAATATAACTTAGAAACAATGAAGATTAGCTCAAAGAAACCCAGAAGGTGGTTAGGCCTTCTAACTTGGTCACATCATATTTTTTCTAGGCTAAGTGTCTGGGCTTATACTCCAAATGAGTCATCATAAAATAAATAAAAGACTCCAATGTGTGTAACCATAAAAAATACATCAGTTGTTTATCTAGAAGTAAAACTATTCCATAGTATATTTGTCAATCATTATAATTATGGTAATAATAGCTAACACTTATTGAATGCTGCCAGTCATTTTGGTAGGTGTTACCATATATATTATCTCCCTATATTTCCCAGCAAACATATGGAATAAGTACTGTTGTTACTATCACTTTATATATCAGAAAACTGACACCTAGAGTATTAAGAAATTTACCAAAGGTCACAAACAATTTAGGGAAAAGGGATTTTCTGGATTTTTTTTCCACTCTAACAACTTTTTATTAAAATACACAGACTTTGGTAAGTGTACAGCTCAAAGATTTTTCATAAACTGCACAGCCCATGCAACCAGCACCTATATTAAGAAATAGAATATTTCTAGGACCTCAGAAAAATCCTTGGCCCAATTCCTGTCTCTTCTCCCATACAAAGAGTAACTCTATTCCTGACTTTGAACACCACAAATTAGTTTTGGCTAATTTATAATTTTTACTTCATATACATGAAGTCATACTACATGTACTCTTTTGGGTCTGATTTTTTTTCTTAACCTTATATTAAGGCTAATTCATATAATTTGTGTAGCTGTAGCTGGTTCATTTTTGTTGCTGTATAGTACTCCATTGCATGAATATACCTTACTTTATTTACTTGCTTTACTGAATAAATACAGCCAATTGACATTTGGGTTCTTTCTAATTTGAAGCCTGTATTAGTTTTCTAGAGTTGCCATAACAAAGTATCACAAGCTGAGTGGCTGAAGCAACAGAAATTCATCATCTAATGTTCTGGAGGATAGAAGTCCGAGACCAGGTGTCAGCAGGGTCAGTTCCTTTGGAGGGATGTAGGGAAGCATCTGTTCCATGCCTTTCCCCTAGCTTCTGGTGGTTTTCTGGCAGTCTTTGGTATTCCTTGCCTTATAGGATATTACCCCACTCTCCACCTTCATCTTGTGTGTGTGTGTGTCTATGTTCAAAGTTTCCCCTCCTAAAGGTCATTGGTCTGATTAGAGCTACACCCTACTATGACCTCACTTTAATAACATTTGCAATGACTCTATTTCGAAATAAGGCCACAGTCTAAGATACCAGGGATTAGGACTTCAACATATGAATTGAAGGGTGGAGGAGGCACAATTCAACCCATAACAAGGCTATTATGACCAATACTACTAAGAATATTCTTATACATGTTTCAGTGAATATATGTACTTATTTCTGGAGAGTATGCTCTTACAAGTAGATCTGCTAGATATTAGAGTATATATATGTTCAGCTTGAGCAGATACTGCCAAATAGTCTTCCAAAATGATGTTACTAGTTTTCTCTCCTCTCAACCTCTCATATGAGAATTCCAGCTGAGCCACAGCCTCACAAACATTTAGTATTGTGTCTTTTTTATTTAAGCCATCATGATGAGAATATAGCTGTATCTCACTTTGATTTCAATTTGGATTTCTCTGATGATTAATAAAGTTGAACTCCTTTTTGATATCTTTTTTTTAAGATTTTATTTATTTGTTCATGAGAGACACACACACACACAGAGAGAGAGAGAGAGAGAGAGAGAGAGGCAGAGACACAGGCAAAGGGAGAAGCAGGCTCCCTGCAGGGAGCCTGATGTGGGACTTGATCCTGGGACTCCAGGATGGGCCAAAGTCAGGTGCTAAACCGCTGAGCCACCCAGGGGTTCCTCACCTTTTTGATAACTTTATTGATCATTTGGAGGTCATTTTGTTGATCTGGTCATTTGCCTATTGTTCAGTTGAGTTACCTGCATTTGTCTTAGATTCGCAATACTTCATAATTTTTCCAGAAATAAGGTAAGGTCTGACCACTTCAAAGGCATCTCACTAGTTATCTCCTTCTCACTTTTATTTATTTTTATTATTACAGATAAAGTATAATGATTCTCCACCTTGATTTGGTACTATAATGGGCTATAGCTCTACTAAAAAATTTTCATAAGTTGCTTTTTATTATGATAAATATACACAACATAAAATTTACCATGTTTTTTTAAAATTTACCATGTTTTAAATTTTTTATTTATTTGAGAGGGAATGAAAGAGAGAGAGAGAGAGAGAGAGAATGAGCAGGGGGAGGAGCAGAGGGAGAGGGAGAAGCAGACTCCCCACTGAGCAGGGAGCCAGATGCAGGGCTCAATCCCAAGACTCCACAATCATGACCTGAGCTGAAGGCAGATGCTTAACTGACTGAGCCACCCAGGCACCCCTAAATTTTATCATTTTAATTAGTTTTAAGGGTACAGTTTAGTGGCACTAATACTTTCACATTGTTGTGCAACTATCACTCTTATTTGTCTCCAGAACTTTTCCATCATCCCAAACTGAAAGTCTGTACCCATGAAATTCTACCTCCCGATTCCCCCCTCCTCCTAGCTCCTAGTAACCACTATTCTACTTGCTGTCTCTATGGATGTGACTATTGGAAGTACTTCATGTAAGTAGAATCATATAATATTTATCCTTCTATGTCTGGTTTATTTCACTTAGCCTAATGTCCTCAGGTTTATTTATGCTGTAGAATGTATCAGAAGTTCATTCCCTTTTTAAGACTAAGTAATATTCATTGAATGAGTACATCACATATTATTTATCCATTCATCTATCAGTGGACATTTGAGTTGTTTCCACCTGGCTTATTTTATTTAATCTTCACAATTACTGGAGCTGGTATGCCTACACTGGAAAACTGACCGTCACTTACATAGCAACTGACTCTGGCCAAGTTGCATTTTCTCTTTGTGTATTAATTTCCTTACTTGTAAAATGGAAACGAACTTACCCACTTCACTGGAGTGAAGATTTAATAGGATAATAAGATATCTAGTGTAGTGCCTGTCATATAATTGATATTAAATAAGGGGCAGCTAGTAACATACTGATTCATATTGATACTTAACAATTTAAGAGTCTGTTCGATACAACTCAGAAGTACAAACTAATGTACTCAATGTATCCTCTGCATCCCCTACTTTATGAAAAAGTCATCTTAGATCATATACATATGGCATATCCAAAAGGTATTTTTGGCTTCTAAAATATTCAAATCACCAAAGGAAAACAAGAATCACTTGTGAAACATTGATTTTTCACAATTTTTTTTATTTTACCCACTATTTATTTGCCAACCACAAAGAGGTTACAATGTTACTTCAAAGAGTAGTTTTAAGGAGATATCAATGATTTGTCTCTTCATATTTCACTTTGCTTTTCTGACAAAAATTGTATCGTCAAGGAATATGGAATTAATAACTTATTAGTAATAAAAAGCATCTTCAGACTCAACTTAGACTAATTGTCAGAGTGAGCATCTGGGAAAATAAACAGTCTAACTATTCAGACAGATTTTTTATGAACTTTTATAACAATGTAGTTTTAGATCAAATCTAATATAAAATATTAATTTAAGCCATAAAGAGGTTTTAAATATGCTTTGCAAGTATAATAGCTGAAGTTTTATAATAAACATTTTTCTTATTTTAGAAATTTTGAATATACAAAAAAGAGAAAAGATTTATTTCTAGTCTTCTTTCCTGAACAGTTTTTTTAGGGGGATAGGGGTGGGTAAACATAGTGAGTGATTCTCTATGTTCAATTTTATATTATTTTTTCACTAAACCTTATAATATAATGTTACATAGTATTTTTCCAAGGTGATGAGAAACTCTAAATTTATAAATACATTTTTAACAACGAATTAATCATTCTTTCTTAATCCTTTTCCAAGCAAATTATTTCAAGAGAAGAAATATACAAAGCAATTAAGAATATGGACCGAAGCCAAATTTGTGGGATCAAATCCCATGCCCACCAGATGCTAGCATTAACTTGTGTAAGTTATTTCCTCTCTATGTCTCTGTTTCTTGAAAAAACGGGAATATTAATAGTGTCCCTACATGAAAGGGTTGGTATGATATTAAATGTGTTCATCTGTAACACATTACATACACATGAAATTATTAAGGACATATTTGGTATGCTAAATACTGAAATATCAAAACAAGATAGGTATAATAATTAACTACATTTAAAATTTGCAATATTATTTAAAGATAACTTATATATAATACTTTCTGTTTAAATTTTAACATTTATAAAGTTGTTCAGGTCAAGTAGTAGAACTTCTAATCCCCAATTTTTAACATATGGAGGACTAAGTTTGTGATTTTATTTTTCACTTGTCAAAAGGATATACATCTTCACTAAAAAACATAATTTCTCAGACCTAATGAAAAGCGCTTAAAAATACAAGTGAAAATCAATAAAATCTAAATTTTCATTTCCCAGTCCCACTAGCCACTTGGTTATATCAGCCAACTCAATAGCCATATGTGGCTGGTGGCTACAATATTGGACAGAGCTGATAAAAAAACGTTTCCATCATTGCAGAAAGTTCTATTGGACAGAGCTGTACTATGGCTTTAGGCAGAAAGTGGCATGCTTGGATTACATGTCAATTCATGAGTAATGTGCTTTTGCCTCCATTTTATTTAAAGAAATTATTCATTTTTTAGTAATTAGAAATTTTTTCTAATATAATACAAGTTTAATGTAATTTCAGAACTGAATCAATTATCTATGATAAGGATTAAAGGCAAGAAAAGCATTATGTGAGTATGATATAAATGTATTATTTCACATTTTTCTTTTCCACATTAAGTGAAAACCTACTCTCACCATACTTAATAAATACTACCTTTGAAAATACTTAATAGATTAAATTCTGCTTAAAACAAACTTTTTAATGAAAAATTACTATTTGCTCAGAAGCAGAGAGACTAATGTAATAAATCTCTCTTGATTCATCACCTAGTTATCAATTATCAATTAATAACCAATCTTTACCTATAACCTACCTTCTCTGGCCCCCAGTCTCCATTGGATTATTTTGAAACAAATATCAGACATTATTTCATTTTGTCTATAAACATTTTAGTACATATCTCTAAAAGAACTCTTTTTGTTTGTTTTGTTTTTATTTTTTAAGCTTTAATGAGATGTAATTAACATCCAGCACTGTATAAGTTTAAGGGGTACAGCACAATGCCTTGATTTACACATATTGTGAAATGATTGCCACAATAGGTAAGAACTCTTTTTATACATAATCAAAACATCCATTGTCATAGCTAAAACAAACAAAACCCCTAACAATAATTTTTAATATTATAAAATATAGTAATTAATCCCTCCCCAAAGAAAGGTCTGCCTTTTTTCAGACTTTTTTTTCTTTTTCTTTTTCTTTTTTTGGTTTTATTTATTTATTAGAGACACACAGGGAGAGAGATTGAGAGAGAGAGAGACAGAGACATGCAGGGAGCCTGACATGGGACTTGATCCCGGGTCTCCAGGATCAGACCCTGGGCTGAAGGCGGAACTAAATCGCTAAGCCACCGAGGCTGCCTGCCTTTTCAGACTTTAACGCCAAATTTCAAGGTTGGGAAGCATATTTGATATTGTCATCAATTCAAGGTAACCGATTATTTGGTGTCAGAAATATTAGAGATCAATATTCAGGAAATTAGAGCCTGTTTTACTTATTATTGCTATCAACTGTTTTACCTATTATTTGCTAGCAACTTAAAAAGCTTCATAAATATACTTAAAAATAACTTCAGGCTAACCAATTATTTAAAACAGGCCAAATAGTACTACTAATAAAAACAAGTTACTGCCTCACACGCATTAGAATGGCTATTATCAAAAACAAAACAACAACAACAAAACAAGAAATGAATGTTGGTAGAGAACTTAGAACATTTCTGCGCTGTTGGTGGGACTGTAAAATGGTACAGCCACTATGGCAAGCAGTGTGACAATTCTTTAAAAATAGAATTAACATATGATCCAGCAATTCCACTTCAGATATTCACTCAAAAGAACTGAAAACAGAATCTTAAAGAGATATTTAGACACCCATGCTCATAGTAGCATTATTCAAAATACTTAAAATATGGAAGCAACTCAAATGTCCATGGACAGATGGACGGACAAGCAAAATGCCGCATATACACACAATAGCATATTATTCAGACTTAAAAAGAAAGGAAATTCTGACAAATGCTATAGCATGGATGAAGATTGAGCACATTGTGCTAAGTGAAATAAGCCAGGTACAAAAAGACACATACCATATGATTCCATTTATACAAAGTACTTAAAGTAGTCAAAATCATAGAGACAGAAAGTAGAATGGTGGTTGCCAGGGGCTGAGGGAAGGATGTAGTAGGGACTTACTGTTTGATGGAACAAAGTTTCAGTTTTGCAAGATGAAAAGACTTCTGGAGATGGATGGTGGTGATGATTGCACAATATGAATGGACTTAATACCATTGAGCTGTGCATTTAAAAATGGTAAGATGGTAAATTTTATGTTATAAAATTTTTTCCCACACTAAAAAACTTTGGGGGAAAAACAAGTTAATACATTACACTACACTACTTGCAACAGAAGACAAACTGTATATAAAAGGCAAAACAAAAAAGATTAATATTTTTCACATGTGTTTGCAAATCTAACATAAACAATACATGAATGATCCCTGTATATCCTGAAGAAGAACAGTATTATTCATATAGGAACTCAGTTTTGCTTGGAGATTTTATAATTTCTAGTTCGTGTGGAGGAAATGATCAATTAGAAAAATATGAAGAAAATATAAAATGGTGATGATAAATGTCTGCACTGGTGGAAGGAAATAAGTTGTTTCACTCAGCTAACACATCCTATTCACAAGCAGATGTAAGAGAGATGGACTTAAATGTTGGACTTATTTAGCACAGATTTGAATACAAGGATGACTAGAAAAAACATACTAGTCATTAGAATTGAGCTTACTAAGTTTGCCAGATGCATTAAGAAATTTGGTAGCCAGTGTGGGGTTTTATGGTAAAAAGAAAGAAAAACAAAGAAAAGACCAAAGAATCAAAGGCACAGGAAAACAAAACAGCAAACATAGCTGAATATGGACTCAGTTGGTTCTGATGAAGTGTATGTGTACATCTCAGTTACATTTAATTTTTAAAATTTTGTTAATCTACAGTAATTATAAACTAGACTCTGTGAACTCTTAGATCCTATTCCTTCCTCTCTTTTTTTAAAAAAGATTTTATTTATTTATTTATTTGAGAGAAAGAGAGAGGGCATGTGCATGTGTGGACAGGGTGGGGGGTGGGGAGGGAGAGACAGGGAAAGAGAATCTTCAAGCTGACTCCATGCTAAGTGTGGAGGCCAACACCAGGCCCATTCCACACCCCGAGAGTGTGACCTGAGCCAAAATCAAGAGTTGGACACTCAACCAACTGAGCCACCCAAGTGCCCCAGATCCTGTTCCTTTCTAAGTTTAATATTTTAAGTTTCAGTGTCTTTTAAAATTTAACTTGCATTCTAACACTTCTTCCTCTAAGAAATAACTTATTAGCTTTTGAATATTTTTTAATTCAATCATTCAGGCATACTTTCTTTGATGGAGTGATGTTTGGTATAATGAGGTCACAAAAATGAATCAGATATCGTGTTTGCCCTCAAGGAGCTCACTATCAATATACCAAGGGTAGAGAGGTATATAGATAATTCCTTCATCTTAAAGGATAACGAGGAGTGAGGTTAAGAAGTGGCTGAAGGTGTTCCAGGTAAGAGGAGTTTTGAGGGTGCACAAGAAAAACCTGAGCAACAAGAATGTACAATGCCTGGAGAAACTGCAGTAGTTAAGTGTTCTTGCAGAGAAGGGTGGTGAGTTATTCGGCTGCATGGTTAGGAGTGGCCTATTTGGATTTTTTCCTGAAGGCAAGGGGAAATAAGTTAAGGACTCAAATTAGAAATGTGATGAAATAAAATATGAATTTACGATTAATCTGAGGATGAGGTGCAAGTGTATACAGATTAGAGGCACACAGGAAACTGAAAGATTAGAGCTACAGTAATCCTGGCAGGAGTTCTGGTCATCTGGACCAATGCCCAGACAGTAGGCTCTTGGAGGCAGGAATAAAACCTGAATATCTCAGAGATATTCAGGAGGCAGCACTGGCTAGACATTGTGAGGGTCTCACCCCAGGATTTAGTAAGTCTGTGGAAATATCTTGAAACCAATCATTTAATAAAAATTTCCAGGTATGCTGCTGATTCATCAGGCGTGGGACATAACCAGCACAGACTGCTTCTCGAAGAACTTGAGTGTTAAAGAAAACAGAAGATACAGGATGGCAATTAGACGGCCATGGGGAGCCTTTGGTGAAAGATCAAAGAGCCATGATTGTGCACATTTCAAAGAAAGAGAAGCATCAGGGAGGGGACAACTGGAGGAGCCAAGATCTTGGAATTCATCTTTCAGTGGAAAGACTTTCAACAGAAAGAGGATCTCAATTCCTAACTAAAGAATAAAGGATAGGAACATAGACTAAAGGGGAAAGAAGGACAGGGACAGGATTGAAGGAATTCTATTTTATATCCTCCTCTAATCCCCTGGTGCTTTTTCCCAGTGAAGCAGCCAGGACCTTTTCTGAAAAGGCTAAGATGCATGAGGAGAATGGTAAGAATTAGGGAGAGGATGAGAAGAGGCTCATGGGAGAAACAGAAATGTGCTGTTGCCTATCAGAGAGCACTAGCAAGGAAAGAAACTGTCCTGGTACCAATGAGCACATTGTGACTTTCTTCCCGTAGAGTTGCCACATTTAGCAAAAAATAAAAATACATAATCACCATCTAAATTTGAATGTCAAATAAACAATAAATAATTTTTAAGGATAAGTATGTCTTATGCAATATTTGGGACAAACAAACTAAAAACTTATTCATTAGTTATTGGAAATACAAATTTAACTTGGCAATCTGTATATTACTGGCAACCGTATATGAGAACTAAAAAAATCAGATGTGAGGATTAATATCTAACACTTAAAGTTAAGGTTGAAGTTTACTATAAAAACCCTCTTCATTAATATTTCTTTTATTTGCAAGCATATATATATATATATATATATATATATATATATATATATATTTCAGTATTTGTATACTGAAAGCGAAATATAAACAACTGGGAACCTGTCTTACTCTTAGAACTCAAAAATCTTAGTCTTGTACCTTGAAGTGAATTACCTTCATACAAACTTTAAGAAAACACACATCCTAGTGGTTCAGACATATCATATCACAGGGCAACAACAGACAACATAATTTGGGAATTGGGTTTAGATCAATCAAAACCTTCGTAATGATGGCAACGTTTGGGTCTTGATTTATAGTTATGAGAGAGGCTAGCTGCCAGACCAATATTGATTCTCTTTCTACTTAATAACAAAACTTTGATTTTATCTCGGGTAGCAATATGAATAGCTAAAAGACTTTTTCGCAGCCTCAACTGCAGCTAGATATGAAATTCAGAAAAGCCCTTTAAGAGAGGGACAGCCGGCTTGCATGTACCCTTTTTATTTTCTCTTCTTTGTCTTGCTTCTTGCCTGGAACTCAAACACGGTGGCTGGAGCTTCAGCAGTGATCTTAGACCATGAGGAAATATTGTAGATAGAAGCCATGGCTACAAAAGGCACCACAGGAATACAGAAATAGGCTGAGTCTCTGATGATTCTGGCTGTACCCTATGAAATGTAGGCCACCCATCCCCAAACTTCTTTTAACTGAGAGACAAATAGTTAAAGATTCCATTTTGTTATTTGCTACTACCCGCTAAATGTAAATCCAAACAGATACAACCATTAATTGTGAATAAATAAAGGTGAGGTGTGCTTGAATTAGTTCATAACAGTAAAACATATTGTTTACTGTATTCCAATTTCTGAAATACTTTCTAAACATTATCTTATTTAATCCTCATAAAGATTTATGAAGTAGGTATTGTATATATTCTTCATATAATGAAATTGAGCTCAGAAATATTATGGAACTTGCTCAGGGTCACAAACTAGAAAGTGGTGGTATTGGAACTCAGATGCAGAAAGGCTGCTATGACAGGCCTGGTTCTGTACTTCTCGAAGGTGAAAAAAATACAATCTCTGTGACAGGAAGTAAAGAAGATTTTATAATTTTAATAGATCAATCATTAATTTGTGAAATTATAAGTATTTACTATGAACTTACCTCTTTAATAGAAGCTGATATGTAGAAATAAGACTCACATCCTATCTTTATAGCTCCTGGTTTAGGAGGCAAGAATCTACCAAATATTCCTATGAATCTGCTTAATAATCCTAAGGAAATTATGAAACAGGGGAGATCTTTCATCAGAATCCTCACAATCCTTATCAGTCCTCTCTTCACTTCTAGCTACAGGCAGTGCTGTTGCCTGATTATGCAATACAGGATTCTAAAGGATTCTGTTCCCAACCACAGTCATCACTGATTTGTGTATTTATTTTCATTATTTTCTGACAGGTGTCTGTAAAATGTCTTGAGAAAGTGTCTTTCTTCCTAACTTGCACATGGGTACTATTTGGGCTAGCGGCAAGGGTGGTTATGTGCTCCTCTATTCTGGGCACCCTAACAGCACCTCCACAGCCCTAGGTGCCATCATATCCTAAACTTAACCCAACAGGCTATGTCTCTGACAGATTCCAACATCCTAGAATTAAACCTCTCATCTCCATTCAATACCTTGATATCAGGGCAGCCCGGGTGGCTCAGCTGTTTAGCGCTGTCTTCAGCCCAGGGTGTGATACTGGAGACCTGGGATCGAGTCCTACGTTGGGGCTTCATGGAGCCTGCTTCTCCCTCTGCCTGTGTCTCTGCCTCTCTCTCTGTATAAATAAATAAAATCTTTTTTAAAAGAAAGATCTTGGTATCATTCAGTGGTCAAAGCAATGAAGTCCATAATCTAAGTTATAATAAAAATGGAAATTAGTCTTTTTTCTTAGCTTTGTCTCTTAAGATACATTTAAACATTCAAAAGTCTTAATTCATAGAAGTGTGAGTGTGTGTGTGTGTGCGTGTGTGTGTGCAGGTGGGTGTGTTTGTGAGTGAGGAGGGAAAGGAAAGGGGAGAGAGAGTTTAGTAGAGTAATAGCCAAAAAATACAGTACACTTACTATAATCCCTTGCTCATCTCCATCTCATTCCCAGGTAAAACTCTTTGTAACACACCTTTTTTCTGATATTTACCTCCATATTTCTAAACAATCTGTTGATACTGGTATGTCTTATTCAATCAATTTCAAATTATTAATATCCTATTATGGTAAATGAGGATTTATATCTCTTATACCACCAATCTCACTTTCCTTATATCTGCCACTCTTCCCCTCGGATTCCTGGGTGGCTCAGTCAGTTGAGAGGCTAACTCTGGATTTTAGTTCAGGTCATTCTCAGGGTCATGGGATCCAGCCCCACATCAGGGTCCACACTCAGCAGGAGTCTGCTTGTCCCTCTCCTGCTCCTCCTCCTCCTGCTCTCTCTCTCTCTCTCTCTCTCTCTCAAATAAGTAAATAAATCTTTTTTTTAATATAAAAAAAATTGCCACTCTCCCAAGATAGTTACGCCACAAGTTTGGATCAAATCAATATTCAGTGTTTACATTTTTATGGCTATGTAAATGTTGACACTTCAGAGTCATAATGTTGCCTATAAAACGTTGTTTTTCCTAGCATTATTTGCCATATTTTGTTATTTCTTAACATTAGCATCTGCTTCATTTCTCAATTTCTCATGATAAATTTTTATACATCAAATATCATTATTTTTGGGGCGTGCAAACATATCAAATAATCTATGGATTCTATTTGTCCCCAGAGGGAGCCTCCCCTCATCCTCCTGCTCTGGTCTTGATTGACTTATTATTGGGTTTATTGCCCAGCTGTCACTTCAGGTGTCCTTTCACTAATATTACTCTGGGACTTTGCTTTGCCTCCTCCCTGTGTTGGATACCTTTCTTGCTGTCATATATACTCCTTTATCTGTTGGAGTACATTCTCCAGTAGTTTGCTACAAAAGTCATATGTTTGAAT
Organism: Canis lupus dingo; assembly: GCF_003254725.2. Lineage (NCBI taxonomy): Eukaryota > Metazoa > Chordata > Mammalia > Carnivora > Canidae > Canis > Canis lupus. The sequence goes on along the minus strand of NC_064264.1, from coordinate 32,771,012 downwards.
TCCCATGTGTCTACAAATGTTTTTATTCACCCTCATACCTGACTGTTAATTTGTCTAGGTGAAAATCATTGCCTCACAACATTTGAAGAATAGTTTCACTGTCCTTTAGGATGCTAAATTCCTGCTAACAAGTCTGATACTTTCATTCCTGATGTTCTGAAATCTCATGACTAATATGTATGCCCTGGTATGGATCTTTTCTCGTTTATTCTGCTGATAATCATTGGGGTTCTTTCAATCTGAAGACTCATGGCCTCATTTCCAGGGAAGTTTCTTGTTCTCTTTTTCTGGAACTCCTTTTTTTTTTTTTTAAGATTTTATTTATTTATTCAAGAGAGGGAAAGAGAGGCAGAGACACAGGCAGAGGGAGTAGCAGGCTTCATGCAGGGAGCCTGACGTGGGACTTGATCCCTGGTCTCCAGGATCAGGCCCTGAGCTGAAGGCGGCACTACACCACTGAGCCACCCAGGCTGCCCCTGGAACTCCTCTTTGTGCAGATGTTCTCCTAGATCGATCCTTAGGATCTATTACATTTTCTTTACGAAGGTCTTTTTCTTTGTCGTTTAGTCCTATTTTTCTGGGATATTTTTTAACTTGATCTTTTATCTCTTTTATCAGAGATTTTGCTTATTATATTATTAATTTCTAAGAGCTCTTCTTTGACATTTTTCACTTCATCCTGTTTTTCGTTTGTTTGTTTTTTAGGGATGCAGTATCTTGGGGGAGGTTAGGTATGCACCAGGATATTAGTATTTGGGGTTCAGTTCAGGAAAAGATGGTTGGAAACCTTCAGAGAAATATGAGGAAATAATGTATCAACCTATTTTCTAGGATCACCAGGAGTGATTTACAATCAGACTTTTTACTTTTCAAAGTGGCTTCAAGCCTGCATTGGTTAAATCTATGGAACAATTTTTGAATTCAGATATAACTCAAATTGTGTGGATTAGGTTACAGAAGGCATTTGACAATCGAATAGATGGAGAATGATTTCTAACAAAAGAAGTCTATTTTCTTATTACTGAGTCCTCACCAAGGCCAAAAGATCAGTTTAGATCTCGTTTTGTCTCCTAAGTTTTTGGCTACAGGATTCCATCAGTTTGGGGAATGATTTCCCTCAGTTTTGTTCTTGTTTATGACCCTTCTCCTAACTGGGCTAAACTTACACATTAGTTTTCTCTGGTTTGTTAGTCTTTTCTAAAAGACCGACCAAGTAGTCAAAAATTCTTATACCTTATCTAGCTGTAGAATTAGCCTTAGATGTGTTCTCTTCCTCTTTTTCTTTTTCTTCCTCAAAATGATCTAACAGTATTGACTTCTCTTTACGGAGTTCTTGAAAGTTTGGGCAAGGATGAACCTGACAGCTTCATCCTTCCCTCCACCTGGTTAGCCAACAATTTTATTCGGGTGGAATTGCATTTAATGTGAACATCAGGGGCAGTGAAGTATAGCTGAAGAAGAATAAGGGAGATGCAGTCCATCTCTTTCTTTTGAAGACAGTGGAAGTCATCCTGTACTGATTATATAAACACAGATCTCAGCCTGGCTCTAGCAGGAGCTGAGCCACTTCCTCTCTCAGAAGAGACTCCCTGCCCTGAGTCACTGCCCTGCTGTTGCCAGGTGCTTGTTTGCTCAGTAGTAACACATTCCACTCCACTCCCCACATGGAGTTGTGGGGGATTGCCCCAATTTTTAACTCTGCTGTGGTGGTTTGTGACTAATCCTTTTTTTAGTTATTGTCATTTTAAAGGGACAAGAATAAACCCTATTTTTATTTACTTATTTATTTATTTTTGGTCATTTCTCTTATAGGCTTCTCCTTATTTATTTAAAGGCAAGCTAAATGAAGTCTAAAATCAGTAACTTTGTTTTGCATGTCATTTATTTAAAATTGGCTTTCTATTCTACTTTCCCATTAAAATATTTTCTTTCCATGGTGGGAAAAAGCAGTGTAGGAGGAAGATCTTATTTCCTAGGGTACAGTCTACTGTATTTCCCATTAAATGCTGCTGGTAATTGTCCAAAGTAAGATACAGAACTGCAATCCTAGGCATTCTATTTAGGATTTGTTTATTCATAGCTTTACAAACAATACCTCTCCTGGAATGACAAGGATTGCCAATGCAACCAAAGTTGCTGCACGTGATCTTTGCACTATTCTGCACTGTCAAGTGACTCAAAGAAAAATCATGATTCTGGGGTGCCTGGGTGGCTCGGCGGTAGAGCATCTGTCTTTGGCTCAGCTGTGATCCTGGGGTCCTAGGATCTAGCCCCATATCAGGCTCCTTGTGGGGACCTGCTTCTTCCTCTGCCCGTGTCTCTGCCTCTCTCTCTCTGTGTCTCTCATGAATAAATAGATAAAATCTTTTTTAAAAAAAGAAAAATAATGATTCTACTATATTTGTTTCCTTGTTTTACTTTACTATAGTTCAAAACTGTTATAATTAAATATCCTCCACCTTTTAGAATTGATATTTTATGTTAGAGATCTTGGCATGCTTATTAGCAACTTAACCTCCCATGAGGTGGAGACATGCACATGGAGGGGCTATGGAAGATATGCCTTTCTGTATGTACTTAACTCCTATTGCTAGCCTGGAGCCAACTGGATTAGAGAATTTTAAGCAGCCCAATTTTGTTTGAACATACGGTGTGAAGGTGGGAATGGCAGGAGATGATGTAGGAGAGACAGTGTTAAGAGCTTAAATTTTGTAACTTTAGAGTTTGTCATAGGTCTGGAGAGAAAGACTAGGCATAATCTAATTTTAGGAAACCTAAAATCTAAATTAGATCAATTTTCCTAAATTTAAGAGACTATATTTAAAAAAAAAAAAAAAACTCAGAGGAACAGATTATAAGGCTTCCATACAGCTCAAGAGGTTTTAAAACACCAGAAATCATTTTCTGATTATATAATTCAAATGATATCAGTAATCACACCATACTGAGTGGACATTCTATACTACATAGATATTGGTTTAGTCTGTATGTAAGTGAGTGAATGGGGAAATATAAAAAAAAAAACCCATATGATTCACAGTTAAATTTTTGGTAATCTCACGTTTATTTTTTTTAAAGATTTTATTTATTTATTCATGAGAGACATACACACACACACACACACAGAGGCAGAGACACAGGCAGAGGGAAAAGCAGGCTCCATGCAAGGAGCCTGATGTGGGACTCAATCCTGGGTCTCCAGGATCACACCCTGGGCTGCAGGCGGCACTAAACTGCTGCGCCACCAGGGCTGCCTGTAATCTTGCATTTAAATTATAGTTTTGAATGCGATCTTACCTATACCTACACATGCACACATGCATGTATGTATATGTAGTGGAAATAAAAAGCATATAGCTATGGGGAATATCAGAGGGCGAAAATATGCCTAAAGAATAAAGTGAGATGATTTTTTAAATACCATACATCGCAACTTGTTTCTTTCCTTCCTGTTTGCTTTCCTCCCTCTCCCTTCTCTTCCCTTCTTCCTTTTCTGTTATTATTTCACAAAAAAAAAGGACAGAAGAAAAAAAGAAATTGAGAGAGGAAGAAAAAAAGGAAGAAAGGGGAAGGAAAAGAAGAAAGGAGAGGAGAGGAGAGGAGAGGAGAGGAGAGGAGAGGAGAGGAGAGGAGAGGAGAGGAGAGGAGAGGAGAGGAGAGGAGAGGAGAGGAAAGAGGATTCACATGTGGTGGGTCCCAGCCAGGCCTTCCACACCTTATGCATGTCTGCAGACTGGTCATTATTGCATAGTGCCAATGATACATGATTACAGTGCCACTATGCCTGGATAAGCCCTAGTCATTTTTATACAACCCATGTACCATGTAGCAATATGGTATCTATGACAGTAAAAAATTGCACCGAGACCCTAGATAAGATGCATGTAATGTACTTTGCTTATGACAGTTTTAGAAACCGTAAAAGGTAACTATCCTGGAGTTTCAGGTGAACGTAGTTTGAGTAAGATTAGCAGCAGATCTAGGTTTTCTGGAGTCTGAAATGTATTCAATTTGGGAGGAGGCCCCTACTTAAGAAATAAAAACTGACAAATTCAACATTTATATGGTCTTTCCCAAGGCCTGGGGACAGGCTTATGCAAGCAAGGGACCCTGAGTCTTAAGCTTAAATCTGTCTTTGCGCAATTGGGGACTTTCTTTAGTGTGGCAGGAAATTACCCTGGACAATCACATGACCATTGGCACCACTTAAATACATGTGCTCTGCAGGACACGGGAAGTCATATTCTCTACCCACCTCAGCCAAAGAACATGGAAAAATGATTCAAGTGACAACTTTCTCAATTCTTCCAAGTTGGTTATATAACTAGTACCACTCTAGATGCATAGAAGTTAATCCATTGCATGCAACAGATGCCTTATTTGTAATATGTCCTGATTCTCACTTGGAATTAGTTGAGAAAGACTTTTTTAGCTTCATATTTTCTGCTATTTTTTGCAGCAAATGTATCACTGTAAGTTAGACAATAAAATGTATTATATATGTCATAGTACTTGCTTTTGCTACTCTTTAAAGCCAATTTCTATAGAACTAAGTCATTGCTCTACACTATGGTCCCAGAAATAGGGCTTACTCAAAGAGGACACATATAAGCAGATATGATCCTCTGGTTAGGAGCAGAAGAGTAATATCAATCATTAGGACTAAGAGGCAAAGCTCAGATCATAAATAGGAAGTGAAAAAAACCATCAGGAGCCATGGTAGTCAAGAAGAGATATCAAGTTCAAACATAGAGGAAATGTTGCAATCCTGTTCTTAACAGTGCTACCCACATGGCACATGAAAGTCAGATGCAGGACAAGAGTAAAATAAAAATTATATAATATTCAGAAGAAATAAGAGCATTCCACAAATTTCTAAAATGTAGATCCCAGCATTTCTATACACTAACAATGAAACTGAAGAAAGAGAAATTAAGGAGTCAATCCCATTTACAATTGCACCCAAAAGCATAAGATAACTAGGAATAAATATAATCAAAGAGGTAAAGGATCTATACCCTAAAAACTACAGAACACTTCTGAAAGAAACTGAGGAAGACACAAAGAGATGGAAAAATAGTCCATGCTCATGGATTGGAAGAATTAATATTGTGAAAATGTCAATGCTACCCAGGGCAATTTACACATTTAATGCAATCTCTATCAAAATACCATGGACTTTCTTCACAGAGTTGGAACAAATAATCTTAATATTTGTGTGGAATCATAAAAGACCCCGAATGGCCAGGGGTATATTGAAAAAGAAAACCAGAGCTGGGGGCATCACAATGCCGAATTTCAAGTTGTATTACAAAGCTGTGATCATCAAGACAGTATGGGACTGGCACGAAAACAGCCACATAGATCAGTGGAATGGAACAGTGAACCCAGAAATGGGCCCTCAGCTCTATGGTCAACTAATATTTGACAAAGCAGGAAAGACTATCCACTGGAAAAAGGACAGTCTCTTCAATAAATGGCGCTGGGAAAATTGAACAGCGAGGTGCAGAAGAATGAAACTAGACCATTCTATTATACCATACACAAAGATAAACTCAAAATGGATGAAAGACCTAAATGTGAGACAAGATTCCATCAAAATCCTAGAGGAGAACATAGGCAACACCCTTTTTTAACTTGGCCACAGCAACTTCTTGCAAGATACATCTATAAAGGCAAGGGAAACAAAAGCAGAAATGCATTATTGGAACTTAAGCAAGATAAAGAGCTTCTTTTTAAAAATATTTTACTTATTTATTCACGAGAGACACACACACAGAGAGAGAGAGAGGCAGAGACACAGGCAGAGGGAGAAGCAGGCTCCATGCAGGGAGCCAGTGGGACTCGATCCCAGGTCTCCAGGATCACGCCTGGGCTGAAGGTGGCGCTAAAGCCTGGGCTGAAGGTGGCGCTAAACCACCAGCCATCCAGGCTGCCCAAGATAAAAAGCTTCTGCACAGCAAGAGAAAGAGTCAACAAAACTAAAAGACAACCTACAACCTACAGAATGGGAGAAGGTATTTGCAAATGACATATCAGATAAAGGGCTAGTATCGAAGATCTATAAAGAACTATTAAACTCAACAGCAAAGAAACAAACAATCCAATCATGAAATGGGCAAAAGACATGGACAGAAATTCCACCAAAGAAGACATAGACATAGCCAACAAGCAAATGAGAAAATGCTTCGCATCACTTGCCATCAGGGAAATACAAATCAAAACCACAATGAGATACTACCTCATATCAGTGAGAATGGTGAAAATCAACAAGACCGGAAACAACAAATGTTGGAGAGGATGTGGAGAAAAGGGAACCCTCTTGCACTGTTAGTGAGAATGTGAACTGGTACAGCCACTCTGGAAAACTGTGTGGGGGTTCCTCAAAGAGTTAAAAATAGAGCCACCCTAAGACCCAGCAATTGTACTGCTGGGGATTTACCCCAAAGATACAGATGCAGTGAAACAGCATGCCACCTTCACCCCAATGTTTATAGCAGCAACGTCCACAATAGCCACACTGTGGAAGGAGCCTCGGTGTCCATCGAAAGATGAATGGATAAAGAAGCTGTGGTCTATGTATACAATGGAATATTCCTCAGCCATTAGAAACGACAAATACCCACCATTTGCTTCAACGTGGGTGGAACTGGAGGGTATTATGTTGAGTGAAGTCAGTCAGTAGGAGAAGGACAAACATTATATGGTCTCATTCATTTGAGGAATATAAAAAATAGTGAAAGGGAATAAAGGGGAAAGGAGAGAAAATGAGTGGGAAATATCAGTGAAGGTGACAGAACATGAGAGACACCTAACTCTAGGAAACGAACAAGGGGTAGTGGAAAAGGAGGTGGGCGGGGGGATGGGGTGAGTGGGTGATGGGCACTGAGGGGGCACTAGATGAGATGAGCATTGGGTGTTATGCTATATGTTGGCAAATTGAACTCTAATAAAAAATACAAAAAAATAAGAATAAAATAAAATGGTAGATCTCAAGGACAATTCTAATTGGGTTATTAAGGAATGTTTCCCATCCTCCTAGTTCCCAGCATGGATTGACTTGAGAAGAGCAACACACCCTAACCTCACCTCTCTAATTTCTACACCTACTGTTCACTACTAGCAATAAAAGAGTGTGCACTTATGAGCTTCAAGGACAGGAGAAAGAGAAAAGAAGGGGACAGTTGCTACAGGGATGCAATGGAAGTTAGTATAACATAACACTGGGCAGTAAAACAGGCAATGAAAAGGCTATGGCAGTGGGAGGTGCCAAGGTGACTGAGGAAAGAGAGAAAAAGAATGTGCCAACTTTCAAAAATGTTAGAAAAAGAGTTCAGGAATTGAAGACAGAATATGGTGCCAAGAATACAGAGCCCCGGGTAATAACAGCAAGTGCAAACACTTTGGGATTAAATAGAAGGAAAGGGAGGGGAATGGAACATAATAGAGGAAGTAGGTCCTGAGTGGTTGCCTCAAAACATTGGTTCTTTTTTTTTTTTTAAAGATTTTATTTATTTATGACAGAGAGACAGAGACACAGGCAGAGGAAGAAGCAGGCTCCATGCAGGGAGCCCGACATGGGACTCGATCCCGGGTCTCCAGGGTCATGTCCTGAGCCAAAGGCAGACACCCAACCGTGAGCCACCCAGGCGTCCCAAAACATTGATTCTTAAAGTGTGGACCTCAGATCAGTATCATATGAGAATTTGCTAGAAATGCTGATTCCCAGGCCCTGCTCCACGCCTACTGAATCAGGGAAGCCTTAGGTGGGATCCAACAACCTGAGTTTTAACAAGCACAGCAGGGGATTCTAGCACAAGCTAAAATTTGAGAACCACTTCCTTAGAACTGGGAGTAGGAAACTCTGTCTACTCCAACGGCCAGTTTCTGTCCTGACTGTCGTATATTAAAGGTTTTTATTTTAAAAAGAAAAAGCCACCCAAAATTTTTGCATTGTGTTTTGATTTCAGGAATCAGTCACAAATTCTTTTGTTGAAAAGATCTGCTACAGAAAAGAATGTCATTTTTTTTCTAACCACTGAGAATTATAATGAACATTTTATAGTTCTGAAAATAAAAGACTTAAAAAGAGAAAACAGTGAACTTGCTGCTGATTCATTTGTACCAACTGATTAAATTTATGAACCATCATCAATTTTCACTCTAGCTATTATATCTTGACTTTAGGCAATTATTTACAGCAATGCTTCACAAAACGTTTATACTTACTCAGGTACAAAGATTCCTATGGTGTATTTCACAATAGATAAAATCAGGTTCCACAGCACATCTTCTTCTTTTTTGGGGACAGGAGCTTAGAGAACAGAAAGTACACTATAAAACAAAATGCAATCCAATGTAGGACATTTGTTCCTAACCTAGTAAACTAATGAGCAAAAGGCAATTTACTTGATTTAAAACAAAACAAAACAAAACAAAACAAAACAAAACCAAACCAAAACCACCAGTTATTTGAACAAGAAAAGTTCAGTATAAAGAATTGTTTAGATTCTTTTGTTAGACAATAAGTAGAAGGTGTTCATCTACCAAAATAAATAAAATTTATCCAGAAATTTCAGAGGAAAAAAAGTAGCTACTATCTGCAGCCTGTGAAAACATAGCTAGTTAAAGAATTAATTACCAGGAGCAAACTGTCCTCTATCCCAGGCTGAGTGTCTGACATCTCAGGAAGGAAGTGGCTACCATAGTGACACATAGCCTGCTGGTAGGTGAAGAAATTGCCACTCAGGTATAGGCACTGATCTGTAGAAAGGGTGCACCATTGCTGGAAGTTGTGAGTGGGCTGGAGATGGTTTCTAGAAGTGATACACCATTGCCAGAAAGTGTAGGCAGGCCAGAGCTGTCAGGCTTTTGGTAGAGCACGGCCTTAGGGTATATGGTTGGAGACCTTCTGAACAGCCAGATGCTAATCTGCTCTGAATTACATCCAAAGACAGGAATCTGGAAGGGAAGTGTGTTCCTGTTTCTATTGTCTGGAGGGTCACACCAGTGTTTACAGTCCAGCGGCAATATCACGAAGTAGGGCAAATGATGCATTTGTAGCTGAGAGACAATAAATTGATAACTGCACTGCCTATCCTCTGGCTCTTCAGTTTCCATCTGCACTTTTCTCCACACATTTAGCCCTCTATTCAACAACAAAACAACTCAAGTTTTCCACCCAATAAGATGCAGCTGTCCTTCATACACATGAAAAAGTCCTCACCCTCTTCTCAAAATGGAGAGATGCAACATTCCAAGGGTTATTGTAATTACTGTATTGTAATTCAATCACAGTCCAACTGAATATTCTGTTATCTGAAGGCTAAATTATAAACTTAACCTTCAAAAACATGTATATAAAATCATAAATGAGAGAAGAAAAACACTAATATATGCATTTATGCAAATATAAAATATGCAAAGCTGCTACATTCCTTGCTTTTATAACTGGCCATGAAGTTGTAGTTGATATTGTGACTTCTTTCTTCTACTATCCTTTCCATATTTTGCTCCCTCTCAGGGAGATAACAGCTACTGGGGCTCTTTACCTGGTGGAATGATCCCACAAGCAGGGAGAGCAACAGAGGGAGAGAGATAAGCAGGCTCCCCGCTGAGCAGGGAGCCCAATGCAGGCATGATTCCCAGACCCTGGGATCATGACCTGAGCTAAAGGCAGACTTAACTGACTGAGCCACCCAGGTGCCCCAATTTCCCTCATTTTATTTTATTTTATAAGATTTTATTTATTTAAGAGAGAGAGAGAGAGAGCATGAGCAGGGGGTAGAGGCAGAGGAAGCAACAGACTTCCCCCTGAGCTGGGGCTCAATCCTGGGGCCCTGGGATCATGATCTGAACCAAAGGCAGATGCTTAGCCAACTGAGCCACTCAAGAAATTTAAAATATTCAGATCTAACTAGGCTGAAGACCACTGTGGTAGATCCTATATTCTCTAATAAGCAGAATAATATATGTATATATTCTCTCACATTCTTTAATAAACAGAAGAGAAAACTGAGTTTTCTGTTCATGATCACCAAAACCTTACAGTGTTTTTGGACTGTAATACATAAACCCCCACAAGAATAAGTAAATGTAGCTTAATCATGGAAAATTAATGAAAAACTTTTTTTTTTTTTTTCCGGTTTAACCACACTACTGCAAGAAGCAAAAATGGAAAACTTGTACTACATTTAATGGAGAATGTCCTAATGATCTCCAAACAGGTGCTCATTAACAACTAAACACCCACTGAAAGATAATAATTTGAGGCCAGGAGACTGATACCTAGAGCTGAGTGGAGAACAAAGTTCATGCACCGGAAGACCTAGAATCCAAATCATGGTATCCAGAACTTTACTATTCCTACAAAATAGGAGCAGCTCTTTTATTTGTGGTTGTTCTGGGGAGTAATTACAGAGAATTTCTCTCTAGTAAAAAGAAAAAAATTATACAACTGTTTTTTCCACTTAAAAAAAAACTTTGAAAAAAAACTTTGGTTATTAGTTAAAAGAAGATACGTTGATAAATGAGTTTCATCTGTTCTCTGTGGCTTGGTACAAGCTGTATAATCTGTTCCAACCTACTCATCTACATTACTCATCTCTATCACTGAATAATTGAAAGTTAGCTTCACATTTGGGCACTTACTGCATTGTCTTCTCATACATTCTTAATATTGTATTGCTGATAAGTTGATAATGTACCCCTTTATATTAGAAGTAAATAATTAATTAAAGGTGCTGAACTCTGGGAATATGAGCTAACAGCTTTCCTTTCCTCCCTAAATATTGCGTTTATTACTTGGATCACTTGGACCAGTGGTTAAGGCTAGCCCATCCTCTGCTGATTGAATAAGCATCTGTGGGAAGCTTCTGCAAATGAACGAATTAGTTTTATTAGAAAATACAGAAAGAAGCAAGTTTACAGACATGTTCACAGTATTCATTAGGAAATATTCCCAACACACAGTACTTGCTGAAAACAATATGAAACATTCTTAGGCTTTCTCTATAACTTTGATGATGAACACTGGACAAATTAGCTCCATTCATTCACTCATTCATTCACTTAGTCCACAAAGATTTGCTGAATGTCTACTCTAAGATGCTATCTTATATCAAGTCCTAGAAGCAGAGCCTGAGATGAGGGTTCTTTTGAAATGAGTAGTTGAGGAAGTGATCTCAAGAGAAGGTGGGTGAGAGAGGCAAGATGGTACAGGGGAAAAGGTTAGCAAAGATGTAATCTCATCAAGACATTAGCTTCAGTCTAGTTCCCCAGCAAATTCTCATCTTGAGTGAACAGGGCCAAGTTTCACGCCCAATGTTAGCTATTGGATGGGGGCTGTAGCCCTCAGAGTGTGACTGCTCCAGTTTCCTGTTCTGTTAAAAGGAAGCGAATATTTCTACTGAGATGGAGAGCTGTGAATTGCCAACAACAGAAACTTTTTTTAAAAAGATTTTATTTATTTATTCATGAAAGTCACAGAGAGAGAAGCAGCGACACAGGCAGAGGGAGAAGTAGGGTCCCTGCAAGGAGCCTGATGCAGCACTCAATCCTGGACCCAAAGATCATGCCTTGAGCCAAAGGCAGACACCAAACGGTTAAGCCACCCACGCGTCCCAACAACAGAAACTCTTAATAGCCAGGCAACTGGGGGTAGACAAACCAGCCAGATCAAGGGAAGGTGGCCACCAATACAGTTCAGTAGATGACTGTGTTAGATATGGTCATGACTTATTAAATTTTTAGAGGTAGAATGGACGGCTCAATCAGTTAAACGTCTCACTCTTGATATTAGCTCAGGTCAGGATCTCAGGCTCGTGAGAGTAAGCCCCACATTGGGTTCTGCTCTGGGCATGGAGACTAAAGATTCTTTCCCTCTCCCTCTGACCCTCTGACCCTCTGACCCTCCCCCCTGCTCATGCACACACACACTCTCTCTCTCAAAAAATAAATTATTAAAAAAAAACCCACTCATTTTCTACATAAGCAGCCCTAAGGCTCAGAGATATAGTCTTACGAATGCCTAATTTGGCACAGTGTGGATTATAACACATACATGACTTCCAGCACTATAATTTTATTATATCTGAATACCTAATTTCAGAAATTTTTCCTTTGATTAGTATATAGGCTGCAGAAACCTTATCTCTAATATTTTTCTTTCAGAGAACTAAAGGACCTGATAATATATTTTGGGACTAAATGGGTTCTGTAATAGGAAATAATTGCTCTAGAACAAGTAACTGGACTTCTCCCTCTTGCAATGAATTTAAGAATTCAACATCTAAATTTAGATGAGAATGAAAAAACTAAAAAGGCAACCCCAAACTAAGATAAGAAATAAGAGATCAATTTCTCCTGTCACAAGTGATGAGGCAGAAAAATCCCAAGCTGCAATTATGCCTAGTAATGAAAGAGCAGAAAGAGACTTCTCATCATTGGATTTTTTATTAACGGCACCAAGTATTTTGACCACATTTTATGAGAAAGAACTTGGAAGAAACTGAGAGTTAGGACTCTATTTTCAAATCTTTAGACTTGACATAGACAAAACCCAGGAATGTTTCTCTTAAAACATCCTTGCTTAAAGATGTATTTACATTGTCTTTTTAAAAATTTATTTATTCATGAGAGACACAGAGAGAGAGACAGAGACATAGGCAGGGGGAGAAGCAGGCTCCATGCAGGGAGCCGGATGTGGGACTGGATCTGAGACTGCGGGACCATGCCCTGGGCCAGAGGCAGGCGCTCAACCGCTGAGCCACCCAGGCGTCCTATATTTACATTGTCTTTAGGAATCCTGTACCTATACCAAAAACCAAAATGTGAGGGTTATTAACTCTGTTTAATTTACCCATCTGTTTATATCAGGAGTTCTTAACTCAAACTTCTTGTGTGCCTAAAAGGTCCATGGATAGAATTCAGTAGGTGCTTGAACTTGATGGGTAAAAAAATTTACACCTGTATTTTCAGTAACATTTAGCTGAAATTTAGAAAGTTCTTTAAGTATGAATGTTGGCAAAAATCCTGGTCCCTGTGACCTTGTCACTACTAGAATTCATGGATACTTTTATTTTTTTTTATTTTATTTTTTAAAGATTTTATTTATTTATTCATGACAGACACAGAAAGAGAGAGGCAGACACAGGCAGAGGGATAGGGAGAGAAGCAGGCTCCATGCAGGGAGCCTGACATGTGACTTGATCCCGGGTCTCCAGGATCACACCCAGGCTGAAGGTGGCACCAAACCGCTGGGCCACTGGCTCTGCCCCATGGATACGTTTAAATCACAGTGAAGTTGTTATAGGTATCTTAAAATATCATTTATGCTAATCATGCTTAAAAGTACTGCAGTGCTGTCTCTCAGCCTCCCTGTCCACAGACATTACTGCACTGGAGCTGGCCAACTGCAATGCAACTCTATGCCTTTAATTGGCAAAGCTATATAACCTCATAATAGAAATTTAACTCCAACATCTTCACAGAATTTTGGTATTCATTGAGAGAACCTATCCATTTCTTGTTAAGCAACCTATGGAAACTTTAATTAAACTTATAATAATATATTTTTTAGTAATCTGTATTGTCAGCACTTGTAAATGAAAAAAAAAAAAAAACCTACCCCAAACTGGACATTGACAGGTTAGCTTCCATGATATACACATCTCCCTGTCAAAGTTGATCATTCTTATTCATATTCAGTAACAACAGCCCTCACATGGATAAGTGTTCAAAAAATAAAATTTAACTCTGACTTGCCAATATTTGAAATCTATTGTTATTTAGTACATTTTAGAAAGCTTATATGTTGATACATTACAAAAATAATTTAAAATTTAAACTGCTTTTTTTTTGGTAGTCCTATATATTTTATGTATTCAAAACATTCTTAGGAACCCATAGGCTTTCTCAGACTACCCAAAGGGCCCATGATATAAAAGAAGGTTAAGAACCCTGTGGTTAGTAGTTATTTATTTATTTATATATTTGTTTCAAGATTTTATTTATTTATTTGAGAAAGAGTCAGCAAGAGAGAGAGGGAGCAGCAGGAAGGAGAGGCAGAGGGAGAGGGAGAAGCAGACTCCCACTGAGCAGGGAGCCCGATTTGGGTTTGATCCCAGGACCCTGGTATATGATTAACTGACTGAGCCACCCAGGTGCCCCAGGATGGCTTATTTATATAAGTCATGACACTGAATGGTCACTTTCACTGGCCTTTGCTTCTGTGTTCTGACTTAAATCAGTTAACTATCTCCTTAACTCTTATTTTTTCCTATTTTTACACCTTTAGTGAAATGTACAGTGAAATGTACTTTACATATTATAAAATCCACCCATTTCAGTTGTACAATTTAGTGATTCAACTGGTAACATTATTTTTTTAAAATATTTATTTATTTATTTGAGAGAGAGAGAACAGAGCAGGAGGGGCAGAGGGAGAAGGAGAGAGAATCTCAAGCAGACGATACCCTGAGTGAGGAACCCCACACAGGGCTTGATCACATAATCCTGAGGTCACAACCCAAGTGAAAACCAAAAGTCAGACACATAACTGACTGTGCTGCCAAGGTGCCCCTCAATTAGTGACATTATTGAGTGGAGCAACCATCACCATAAGTCAATTTTAGAGTACTTGCATCCTCCTAATAAAATCACAGTCCTTAGTTATTATTAGGCATATTAAATTGTATCCTATCTCCCTATCATTGATTATCATGTTTTCTTAGATTATAGAAATTCATCTATAATAAAAGTCCTATGATTATGTGAACACTTAGCATGGCATGAGTGGTATACATTTTAGAAACAAATTTAATTTAAAAATATTCATTCTAATTAATTCAGGTGGCAGTCATCAATGGATGCTAAAAATAGTGTGTAAAAGTTTGGGGAGTAATAGGATAGTTACACAACCTCAAAATATCTTTCCAAAAGTCATTTATTAATTATAAGAGGTAACATAATAATGCTACAGTGGAGAAACATGACAGACACCACCTTAGCCAAATGATCAAGGTTAAGCACAAATAGTGAGACAAATCAACAGCATATGCCTCCTAATGTGGTGTACTGAAAAGAACACAGGATCCTTTCTGTGATATTCCTGAATAACTTGAATCTAATAATGAGAAAACATCAGACAAAACCTAGTTTGAAGGACTGTCTACAAAATAATTGTCCTATACTTTCAAAGATGTTAGCTTCGTGAAATACAAAGAGTCTCAGGACTTCATATTAAGGGAAGTAAAGAGATATGACAACTGAATGTAATGCATGATCCTAAATTTCTTTTTCTGTAATTGCCCTTACTGGCCTATTAGTAAAATCGGAGTACAGACTGTATAATAAATAACAGTGGTATATCAGCAGCAGTTTTCCAATTTTGAAAATTGTGCTGTTGTTACATAAAATATTCCGAGTTTTAGAAAATACACATTGAAGTGTATAGAGGAAAGAAGTATTGTATCTGAACTTACTCTTAAATTGTTCAGTGTGTGTGTGTGCAAGAACACATGTGTGTGCATGCACACTCCCGTGTAGAGAGAGAACGAAGGAGAAGACTATGAGACAATAATAGTTAACATTTGGAGAATCTGGGTAGAGGTTATTCTGGAATTCTTTGTACTATTTTTGAAAATTTTCTGTAAGGATGACATTCTGTTAGAAGAAACAAAATAAAAAAACAGCTCTAAGTATACTCACTACTATACCAAATACTGAAAGTTCTGATACCTCAATTTATGTACCGCTCTTGGTTACATTTAGCTGCTGGCAAATTTTCTCCATAGATTTTTTGGCTGTGCCTCATTTGGTTCTTTCATTTGAGTATTTGTGCTCTCTTTTTTTGTTTATTATTTCCCTACGGCAGATGTTGCTGAGTTCCAAACATATGGTCATTTTCATTTTCTGCCATTCACCCACAAAATTATGCCAAAAAGGACCAACCATGGTGATAAATCAAAATAGGCTATAGAAATGTGGAGCAGGATGAGTCATATATTTTGGGAGTCTGCAGCTTTGGTTAGCTACTAATTCAATTCATGACCTTGGGGGAAAAAACTACATCATTGCTTTGAATCCTATTCTCTTCATAATGTTTTTCAATACAGAGTGTTGAAAGGATTAATTTATGATTGTGCATCATTTTGAATCTCCTTGATTTAGCGATTAAAATAGTTACCACAAATAAATACACCAATAAATAGTATACTTAAGAAAATCTTCTTGGTATTTTGAAGGTTGTTTTAGAACTATAAAAGCTTTTCATAATGCTCACAGTATTACCAGCACTTGCTTGAAGTATACTTTCTCCCTGTGGACATTGTATTATTGAATAAGATTGATGAGAATAGGAATCATGCAAGGGATTCATAGATCATCAGTATTTTGCCTTTTCTGTCCTTTCATTTCTAGACTGAAAATACCTAAATTAATTTTCTTTTCCTCAAAGTTTTTACTCTCTGAACCAGGCCTGTTGTTTTGTTTGCCTGCCACCCATTTACTTTTTTTTTTTTTTTTTTTTTTTTTTTTTTTGTAGCATTGAGTTTAATAAGGATACAAACCTCCCCCAACTCAATTCATATGGTTTAGCTCGGACTGACCCAGGAGGATGAATTCCATGGAACGATCTGACCATTTAGAGTGGCACATACCCTTTCTACAATGATTGTAGGCATAGGCCCATGATAGCAAGGACCATGAGTCCCTCTTATGACTCTTTCTAAAATGAAGAAACAAGCGATCTCTTTCCACTGAGATTGCTAAACTGGGAGAATGTAAACCCATTATTTCTAGTAGCTATCTTGCCACCAGAAGGGCAGAATGTGTCTAAGCCTGTTTCCAATCCAGATAAAAGCACAGGTGAGAGATAAAGGAAATAATTTCCTAAGGCTTATTTGAGGGCTTAGATTGAGTTTGTCTGCATAAAGATAACATGAAGTTCACTGATGTGGGTCAATATATTCCCTGGTTTTTGTTGTTTTTGTTTGACTTAAGTTGGTTGGGAGAGCTCCAACAAAATCATTTGGTATATGTGGCAGAGACAGCTGGTTGCTTATTCGACATCCATTTTCTCCTTTATCCTCAGTAACATAATTTCAATTTTATTTCAGGTACCAAATGTCTCAGCTTTAAAAAAAAGTATTAAAAAAAAAAAAAAAGTATTTTCCAACCTCCTTTGTAGGCAGGTATGACCATGTAACGAAGGACCAGTCAAAGATGTATAGGTGAAAGTTATAGGTTGAGATTTTTTAGAAGGCTTTTATTAACAGAAAGCTTGGATGAGTCCTTTTGTTCCTTGCTCTTCTACTTATTCCGCCTAAAACGGACTTATGAGGATTGCAATTCCTGTTGCCATCTTGGGACCTTGAGGGTGGAAGCTATGTGTCAAGATAAGCACTGTCGAAATATAGAAAGGCCTGGGTTCCTGTTATCTTTGTGGAATTCAATGCCAGCGTGGAGAACCCACATTTGAACTTCTTTGATGTAAAACAATAAACTCTCAGGTGTTTAAGCCATAGCAGTCAGATTTCTATTGCTAGTAGCTGACAAAATTCCTGTGTAATAGGATATATCTTCAAATACTAGTGGTACTTTATGAAATTCTTGGATTTATTTTCCGTGAATGGAACTGAGGAGAAATGGATGCTTTAAGCTAACACTAATTCACTTCATTTTGCTTTAAGCTAACACTAATTCACTTCATTTATGAATTTTAGATGACAAGCAATTAATAATTCTGTTTGCTAATACCTCACTCCCTTTTCTGATGCTCTCTACACAATAAGGAAAATTCTGGGTGGGTCAAATGTGGCAGTTCAGAGTCACAAAGCTCTTAATCTGAGCTTGTAGATGTTCCTAATTATTTTGCCTTCTCTATCCTTTTTTTTTTTTAAGATTTTATTCATTTATTTGATAGAGACAGAGAGCATAAGCAGGGAGAATGGGAGAGGGAGAAACAGACTCCCCCTTGAGCAGGGAGCTCCATCCCAGGACTCTGAGATCATGACCCGAGCCGAAGGCAGATGCTTAGCCAACTGAGCCACCCACACACCCCTGCCTTCTCTATTTTTATACTCAGTATTTCATTTGAAGTCATCATCTGTTACTTGGATTTCTTGCACCCAACCTTTGTTCATTAAACCCAATTCTCTACACTGGCATTAGAATAATCATTCAAATATATATCATGATTTTATAAATTCCTTAGAAAACGACTAAATGAACTGGAGAGTGACCAAAATCAGGCAGAAGCTGGAGGCAAGTCAACACGTGAAGGAAGTGGCAACAGGTAAAGATATGTATATGTAATTTCTATCCTCAGGGCAGGCTCCAACAAAGGAGCTAAAATTTGAAGAGAAACCCCCGGTCATTCTGGCTTCAAGAAATAAGAAACTAAGCATAGAGTTTGGGGTGACCACTATAGCTGGAAAGAAAAAGGGAAAATATACAAGAGAGGTCCAGAGAGGAGAGTTCCAAATACTCTGCTCAAATTTTTTTTTAATTTTTATTTATTTATGATAGTCACACAGAGAGAGAGAGAGGCAGAGACACAGGCAGAGGGAGAAGCAGGCTCCACGCAGGGAGCCCGACATGGGATTCGATCCCGGGTCTCCAGGATCGTGCTCTGGGCCAAAGGCAGGCGCCAAACCACTGCGCCACCCAGGGATCCCTCTGCTCGAATTTTAGCTAAAGTCTGAACTCTAATTGTTGAGGGCAGATTTAAAGTAACCCAGAGAAGGCTAAAAGATCTGAACAGAGATTTCAGCTGCTACCTTCCATAGGTAAGACAGTGAGTCCAGTGTGTTAACTGCCTTTAAACAACAACGTGAACAAAATAAAACACCACTCTTAGTCAATAGGAATAGAAAGAGAACTTCTTCAATTTAATAAAGAACGTCTACAAAAACCCTATAGCTAATGTCATATTTAATAGGAGAAACTTGAAGTTTTCCTGTTAAGATCAGGTATCGGGCAAGGATGTATTCTGCACCACTGCTTTTCGATATCATACTGGTACGTCCTAGCAAATGCAGTAAGACAAGAGAAGGAAATCAAAGTTATACAGATTGGGAAGGAAGAAATAAAACTGTCTTTGTTCATTGATGATATGATTATCTATGTAGAAACCCCCTCATAAATTGACAAAAAAAACCCTCCTGGAACTAATAAGTAATTATTAGAAAGGTTGAGGATATAAAGTTGATATAAAAATCAATGCTTTCCTACATACCAGTAATGAACAAGCTGAATTTGAAATTAAAAACACATTTACCACATTAAATTAGCAGTACCCCCAGTGAAATACTTATTTATAAATCTAATGAAATATGTACAAGAGCTATATGAGGAAAACTCCAAACTCTGAGAAAAGATATAAAGACAAACTAAATGGAGAGATATTCAATGTTCAATATAATCAAGATGTCAGTCCTTCCCAATTTGATCTATAGATATAGTACAACCCCAAACAAAATTCCAGCAAGTTATTTTATGGAATCTAAAGTTTACACGGGAAAAAGCCCCAGAACAACCAACTCAACATTGAAGGAAAAGAACAAAGTTGAAGAACTGACACTACCTGACTTCAAGATTTACTATAAAGCTAACATAATCAACACAATGTGGGACTAGTCGAAGAATAGACAAATAGACCAATAGAACAGAACAGAAAGCCCAGAAATAGACTTACATAAATATAGTCAACTGATCATTTTCTTTTATTTTTTATTTATTTATTTATTTTTTTGATCATTTTCTTTTAATTGAACTATGACTGACATATAACAGTTTTAGGTGTATGACACAATAATTCAATATATTTACATAATGTGAAATGATTACCACAATAAGTTTACCCAAATCTGTCACCATGCATAGTTATAAAACTTGCTTTTTTCTTTTTTTTTAAGATTGATTGATTGATATTTTTATTTATGAGAAACATAGAGAGAGGCAGTGACACATGCAGAGGGAGAAGCAGGCTCCCCGCAGGGAGCCGAATGCAGGACTCATCCCAGAGTGAACTGAAGGCAGATGCTCAACTGCTGAGCCACTCAGGTGTCCCAAACTTGCTTTCCTTTTGATGAGAGTTTAAAGATCCACTTTCTTAGAAACTCAAAAAATGCAATACACTATTATTAACTATATTCACTATGCTGTACATTATGTCCCCATGACTAATTGTAACTGGAAGTTTATACTTTTGACCCAATTCAGCCATGGTGGCCCCCCCTCCCATGTCTCTGGCAACCACCAATATGTTCTCTGTATCTATGAGCTTGTCTTTTCTTTTTTTCTAAGAGTCCACATATAAGTGAGAATATATGGCATTTATCTTTCTCTGTCTGACCAATTTTACTTAGCATAACACCCTCAAGGTCCATCCATGTTGTTGCAAATGGCAATATTTCACTGTGTTTTTTTTTACAGCTGAATCATATTCCAGTGTGTGTGTGTGTGTGTGTGTGTGTGTGTGTGCATTTTAAAAATTTATTCATCAGTGGACACTTAGGCTGTGTCCATGTATTTGGCTATTGCATATAATGCTACCATAAACATGGGGATACATATCTATTCATATTAGTGTTTTCATTTTCTTTGAGTAAATATCTAGAAGTAGAATTGTTGCATCATATGGCAGTTCTAATTTTACTCTTTTGAGAACCCTCCATTCTGTTTTCCATAGTGGCAGGACCAATTGAAATTCCCACCAACTGTGCACAAAGTTTCCCTTTTAACCACATCCTCACCAACCCTTGTTATTTCTTGTCTTTTTGATAATAGACATTCTAACAGGCGTAAAGTAATATCTCATTGTGATTTTGATTTACATTTCTCTAATGATTTGTGATGTTAAACATCTTATGTGTCTGTTGGCTATCTATATGGCTTCTTTGGATAAATGTCTTTTCAGATCCTCTGCCCATTTTTCAATGAGATTTTTGGTATTTTTCACTATTGAACTATCTGAGTTTCTTATATATCTTAGTTATTAACCCCTTGTCAGATAATGATTTGTAAATATTTTCTCCATTCTATAGGTTGCCTTTTCATTTTGTTGATCATTTCATTTACTAGCAAGAGCTTCTTAGTTTGATGTAGTCTCATTTGTTGATTTTTGCTTTTGTTAATTTTGGTTTTGGTGTTATATCCAAAAAATCTATAATAAGACCAATGTCAAGGTTCTTTTTACCTATGTTTTCTTTTAGGGATATTACAGCTTCAGGTCTTATGTTTAAGTCTTTAATCTATTTCAGATTAGTTTTTGTGAGTGGTTTAAGAACATGCAGGGTTTGTAGAGGAGCTCCTGACACTGCTTCTAGGGCCACCGTGGCCTGGGAACTCGCAGCAGCCATTTCTCACTGCAGCACCTTTCTTCAGATGGTCAACTCAGGGGGCCAGGACCCTGCTTTATACATGTGGTCCCCTCATGGGAGCTCCTCAGCAGTTCTAGAGCACAGTACACAAGTGACAAAAGTGCCTGGGGGCCAGTGGGGCTCAGCCAGCACTGCTCCCAGATCCACCCTTACCTGGGGCCACGTCAGCTGGCCACACTGTCAGGCTGGGCATCAGTCTACACTGCAGCACCTGAGGGCTTTGATCCACCTGGTAAAAGCAGTGGCTTCCCTCGTGCCATCTCCTGCTTAGCCTGGCACCTCCTATTTCCATTCTCTTATGATCTGCAAAGTGTGGCGACCTCACTCTAAATATGCCGTCTCTTTTCATCATCCTAACTCCTCTCTGGCAACTAGGACTCACGGTCAGACCAAGCTCACTGAAAGTCCTGTGTAAGACAAACCAGGGATCACTTTAAGTGGCTCCCAGGAGAGCTGGGAGGGCCGGCCAGCCCCCAGGCCCCACCACCCTCGGACCCATCTCCCTCAGTTCCTTCGTCTTCCTCCCCACTCACTTGTCCCACCTCCCTACCCCCAATCGACATACAAATCAGCACCAGCATCCCCCTCTATCGGTGAATGATTTTTCTAGAGAACCGTGCTCTTCCCTTACCTCGGGGAAGGTGAATGGGTTTTCATCCTGCCCCAATCAGGAAGCAGACTCCCCCTGTTCCTACTGAGTGCTTCAGCCCCTCACCACTCCCCTGGGAGATCACTGGAACCCACACCAAGCAAGGATGGAGGGACAAAGCAAGAGTCCTACACCCTCATGACTCCAAGTGATGACTGAGTCCAGGGTTGACTGAGGACTCCTGATGACAGCAACAACATTGTGGAAGGGACAGGGGTCTGTCATCCTTAGAGCTGTGGCTTGGGCATTTTATTTTTGTTCATTTGATTTTGAGTGCAGTATCAGAGTTTAGAGGGATTTTTGTCTCCTTGATTAATATGATTTTCCAGGTTGTTGTATCCAGGATATAGTGGCAACAGCCTTAAACTTTGTTTCTGCTCCTACCCCAGAGCCCCCAAGGCATGGGGAAGGTCTGGCCACCCCTGCCCGGCCCCGCTGTCAAGGAAACTCCATCAGAAATTCAACTGGCTTCCAAACTGAAAAAAAAAACAAAAAACAAAAAACAAAACAACAACAACAACAAAAAACTGTCCAAAAACAGTTCACTTAAGCCTCAAAAAAAAAAAAAAAAAAGATAGGGGTCCAATTTCATTCATTTTACATGGGAACATCCAGTTTTCCCAACATCATTTATTGAAGAGATTATCTTTTTCTCATTGATTCTTGGCTCCTTTGTCAAATATTAGTTGACCATAGATGTATGAGTTTATTTCTGGTTTCTTAATTCTGTTCCTTTGGTCTATATATCTGATTTATGTCAGTATCATACTATTTTGATTACTATAACTTTATAAGATAGTTTGAAATCAGAAGTGTGATGCCTTCATCTTTGTTCCTTCTCAAGATTGTTTTGGCTATTAAGGGTCTTTTGTGATTCCATACAAATTTTAAGCTTGTGTTTTCTATTTCTGTGGAAAACCATTGGAATTTTGATAAGGACTGTACTGGATCTATAAATGGCTTACATTAGTATGGACATTTTAACAGTATTAACTTTTCCAACTCATATAACTAGAATATCCTTTCATTTATTTGAGTCTTCTTCCTTTTTTTAAATCAACGTCTGATAGTTTTCAGTGTATAGCTCTTTTCCTTCCCTGGTTACATTTATTCATAAGTACTTTATTATTTTTGGTGCTTTGTAAATGGGATTTTTTTCTTTATTTTTTTTCAGATAGTTTGTTAGTATATAGAAATGCAATGAATTTTTGTATGTTGATTTTATATCCTGCAACTTTACTGAGTTCATTTATTAGTTACCATAGTTTTTTGGTGAAGTCATTAGAATGTTATACTATATTGGTAGTCTTGGAATGTTTTGGTGCCCATTTGGAAAAATGAAATTGGGTTCATAATTCACATTGTACTTCAGAATAAAGTTCAAATCTAAAAATCAATGAAAAAAACCATAAAAATACTAGAAGAAAACATGGGAGAATTCTTTATAACCTGGGAGTGGAGAGTGAATTTTTCTGTGACTCAAAATCTAAAGGGCTGTAAACAAGATTGATAAATTTGACTATGTAGATATGAAAATTTCTGTGTGTCAAAGACAATAAAATGGTAACACATATCACAAAGGGTTAATCATCCTAACAAGGAGAGACTGCAATTTAATAAGGAACAACAACAACAAAATAATAAGGAACAAAAACCCAATAGAAAAATGAGCAAAGGATTATGAACAGTAAGTTCATGATAAAGAAATACAAATGGCTCTGACACTAATGTTCAGCTAATTCCCTCATAGTAAGAGAAATGTACATTATACTTAGATACATGTCATCTATCAGACTGCTAAAATTCATAAGTCTGCTAATATTCAGTTGGCAATATTGTCATGAAATAGCCACACTATTCCTGAGGGAATACAAATTGGTAAAACAATTTGGTAAAACCTTCATATGTGGTAATTTGGCAATATCCATTAATATAAACTCATATGTCTTTTTATGTAGCAATCCTACTTTTGGGACTTTATCCTTTACTCTTTATATATACAACATGGCTCATGTATGTAAGGTTATTGTTAAAGAATTATTTGCAATAGAAAAAGAACTCAAAAGTTCATTACATAGGAAAATATAAATAAATTATGACATGTTCTTAAAATACACTTGCTATCCACCATATAAATGTTTTTTTTTAAAAAATGAGTAAGTTCTCTATACTAGACTAATAAAAAGATATCCAAGATATATTAGTGATAAAACTAAGACACAGAATAGGGTATATGAGATACTACTTATTGCATAGGAAAAAATGGATTAGAATGAGACTTTATATTCATATGTCTGTGTATTCATAAATAAATTCTGGAAGGATACTTAAGAGAAGAATAATGAGTGCTGTTTATGTACGTGGAGGGGCTGAGAACTGAGTGAATGGGAATATATTTAGGTTTTATTACATATACAAGAATTAAACTTAAAATGTGTCACACTTTACCTATCAAAGTTTAATGTTTACAGCCAGAGAGTTTTCACTATAGTTTAGTCCACTTTACCAAAACTAGAAATATTGGTTAAAAAAATATTTTTGGAAGCACAGGCTATTGGAAAAAAAAAAAGTGTAATTTCAATTGCCTGCTATTTCTAAATAGGTAATACTGATATCTTCTTTGTGAATATATTTTTAACCAAAGGATTTTTGTTAATATATTTTGTTATTTAAATAATAACTATATATTTTTCAGAATCCAACACCTTTTAAGAAAGAAAATAATTGTCCGTAGTAAGTTAAAAAAAAAAAAAAAAGCAAAAAATCTTTGAGCTCCCTCTGCTGGTTCTGTAGTAGCATATCAGAGTGTATTTTGGTTTTATTTAGAAACAAACTGGCCCATGGTTAATATCATTAATTCATTTGCCAATATTAAATAAAGAAGTTTTATTTTTTGAAAAACCTTTTAAGGATTTTATTTATTTATTCATGAAAGACACAGAGAAAGAGAGAGGCAGAGACGCAGGGAGACGGAGAACTAGGCTCCATGCAGGGAGCCCATATGAGACTAGATCCTGGGACTACTATGGGATCATGCCCTGAGCCAAAGGCACATGCTCAACTGCTGAGCCACCCTAAGAGAGAAGTTTTAAACTGTGTATTTTCAATAATCTTATACATGTTAAATTCTGCTAATATATCACTGATATTAGCAAGTAAGATGAACAAGTATAGAAATGTTGAAGTTTTATTCAGTATGTGCCTGTTCCATTTAATACATCCCTAAATATGGTGCCACATAAGTGGATCATATAACAAAAAATTTTTGCAAGCACTATATATACAGGGATATTTTAGCTTTTTAACTATGGCTTTCAAATTGCAGTAATCAGAAATGTTACTGTTGTATTAGTATATTCAAATTGAATTAAAATATATGTATATTTTGAAGCTAGGAAGAATAGAAAATATTTGCATAGTTAAGCAATAATTTACATGATAATTATGAGTTTCTACAGTTTTTTGTCAAGATAGCACAATCTACGATGTGCTAAATTATGATGAGCTTTTCAAATTTACAAGTTGCCTCTTCTTTTTATGATTTGTATTTTTATTTTCCAGGTCATTGATTGGTGTCTCAGTGGTGACAAACGTATTCTTCTCTTAATCCATTAAATTGCTTAATTTTTTTATGTTGAACTTAAATCTCTTCAAGGATACCTTAAAAAAAAAAAAAACAGTTCAGGTTTTTATCCCTCTTTTTTTTTTTTTTTTTTTTTTTATCAGTTCCATTTTCCTCTTGTTCCTTCTGACTGCTTTTACTCTCTCAAAATACTGGTGCTTTATGTTTCCTGTGTTCAATTCTGGTTGTTGAAATGTTGGGAATTCCCTACATGGTGAAAGGTAAAGGTGTTTCTAGTCAATGGTGTGCTGGAGCTGCCTGCTAGCCTTTAAGAATTTTGCAAGACAGTTGTTTAGAGAACTTTTATTTAAACACTATCTAACCTTAAAATTACATCAATTATATTTTTAAAAGGCAATAAATTCTAAAAGCTTATCACTTCCTAATTATTACACTATATTTTATTATTATTTGTGCCCCTCAGGATATTTACATCTATTGAATCTGCGTGGTGGAAACAGCATATTAAGATGTTTTATTGTGAATTTCTTTCCAACTATGCATTCAGTGATATTATGTTGATAAACTGAAATTGGCTATTTGGGGAGCATTTAAACCATGGAAATCAGCAATTGCTACAGAGAGCTGGACTTGATTTATTGTTTTGTTGACTATCTAGATGTAAAAGCGTGATGCAGAAAATGTTACCAATAAAAGCATTCAGTAAAAATCAGCTAAAACATTGTGTCAGAACCAATTTGTTATAGGGAATTTATAATTGAGGGTATTATGTATTTTATTATTTGTTAAGTTGTATACTACATGTCCTTTATACCAGTAAAACTTACGCGCACATACGTATGCATCTATATATTTTATTTTCTAGAAAGCCAGTTGCTAAACATTAACCAGCACACTACCAGTCTCTATCCCCAAAGGCTGGCAAGCAGGCAATTCTCTCCTGAGGCTCCTGGAGGAATCACTGTTGTACTTACACAGCCTTAATAGTAGTACTGTGATTTTAAAATATGTCCACAAATTCACTGATGCATTTTCTTTCTAAAGATGAGGCCTAATCCCCTCCCACCCCACCCCCAAAATGTGGGCTGTACTCAAGAATAGAATGTGGTGGAAGTAATGGTGTTAGATTTCCCAGTGATGCGTGCAAGTGGGTGGGTCTGATACGAAAGGGGCAAGGATGCATGAAGCTGCAACAAGTTCCCTCCTCTTGGCCCCAGCACTGCTCTTTATTTCCTGACTACTCACTCTCCAGACATTTGACTGCCTGTTCTCTGCTCTGTTTGGGAGGTTCTGCACTTTCACAGGCTAAAAGGTCTCAGACTACATGAGGCCATTGGCAGAAGAGGCTCTGAAATACGGCAAATTGGCTTGAAATGTCAGCTCTCTCACCTCCTGCTGTGCAATATGCTCAAATCCCTGAGTCCTCTCAGCCTCAGTCTCCTCATTTCTACATTGGAGACATGAATAGTATCTATATATGGGAATCCATGATGAGTAAATGCATGTCAGCTCCCAGAACTCCATAAACAAAATATGCTATTCAGGACCCTGGATTGATGGAAAATGATGACATATTTTTTCTTTAATTTACAAGGACATAGACATTCAAATGCATCTTATGCTCTA
This sequence comes from Canis lupus dingo, assembly GCF_003254725.2. Lineage (NCBI taxonomy): Eukaryota > Metazoa > Chordata > Mammalia > Carnivora > Canidae > Canis > Canis lupus. Next base: position 32,743,771 of record NC_064264.1, on the reverse strand, counting down.
CAAAGCAATTGCCTTAAGACTATCTCGAAGCAGCATTTTCCCCCTAAAGATCTCTTTGCTTAACACAGTTCCTGGAACTTCTCTTTTGAAGATGCCTCCAGCATGAATATCTTTAGTGGTGACAAATTTCTTTCCCTTGGGGATGCATTAAAACCAGAATAGCCAATCAAAGACAAGTGCAGTATTAAGAGCGGCATCCTTTCAGTTAAAAGTGAGGGGCAATTGTGAAGTTCTAACCTGGTCCCAGCACTCGTGTCCAGATCTATCAGCTCTATCAGCTGCCACAATTCCCTGTCCAAGGCACTCAGAATTCCTCAAACCTCACCATTTCCTGAACAAGCAGAGACTTCCCTAATCCCAGGGCTCTGAACAGAGACTACTCCTCCTGAGTAGAATGGTATATAGCTTTCTTTCTCTGATCCAACCAGAAATATCCTACTTAACTGCTATGCCCCAGCCACACTCAACCCCTTTGTACAGCTTCTCCTCTGCCAATGAGGCACATCAGCACAGTGGTTAAGTAAAAAGATGTGAGAGCCCAAGAGAGAGGCGGTAGGTAAGGTGGTGGACCATGGAGCCAAGTTGCTTGGGTCTGAATCCATCTGTACAATGTGGTCACAAGCTCTGTGATCTTAGATGAGTTACTTTATTTCCCCATGAATCAGTTTCCTCAACAGTGAAATAAGATAAAAAGTGGTAGCTACTTCAAAGGTCTGTTTTGGAGATTAAATAAAGTATCTGGAATAGTACCCAGCAAATATTTGTTTAATAAAGTTCTAGATCGGGCAGCCCCAGTGGCACAGCGGTTTAGCGCCGCCTGAAGCCCGGGGTGTGATCCTGGAGTCCCGGGATCGAGTCCCATGTCAGGCTTCCTGCATGGAGCCTGCTTCTCCCTCTGCCTGTGTCTCTGCCTCTCTCTCACTCTCTCTGAATAAATAAATAAATAAATCTTTAAAAAAAATAAATAAAGTTCTAGATCTATCATTTCTTAGCTAGGTGACCTGAGTGTATTATTTAACCATTTTGCAGCACAATTTCTTGATTTTAAAATGAGGATAAGAAAAACAGTATTAATTTTATAGAGTTTTTGAAGATTAAATAAAATAATGTATTTAACTTGCTTAGTACATTATCGTATGTAGAGCCTTGCATATAGCAGGATTTCAACAAAATGATAGTTAAAAAAAAAGTTGTTTCTTCTGAACTCATAATGCTTTATTTATATCTCTATTATATCAAATTATATTAAAATAGCCTGACTGGGAACTTCTTGAGAGGACAAGAGCTTTGTCACTATTCTTTGGACAAAGGGAAAACCGGTTCAGCTGGCAACTAGGATGTGAAATGGAAACTTAAAGTTGAAACAGAAACCACAACTTGCAAAACCATATTATCACTCACAAAATAGAAAAACTGTACAAAACCGTGACATGCAAGACAAATTATCTTCAGACTCTGAATACCAATTCATCAGACCCATGGTATTCTGAATAAGGCCACAGACAGACCAACCTAACAATAACTCCACAAAGTCATGTGTCCTAAAGATAAACCAACCACTGATCTTTCTAGCACCTTCCTAGTGTACAAATTCTGAGCAATCTCTGCCAAGGCCATCCTATGATTAATTCAGGTTCTATAAACTCTATAGGTATTCTTTTGTAACTGCCACCTGTTGAAATGTTGAACTCCCCATAGTGTAAGTTCTCCCTTGTAGCAGCCAGCTAATAAATCTACATTTGAAAAAAATAAAAGAGAAAAGCAAAGAACTATTATATGTTAGATACTGGGAATAAAGCAGTGAATAGAAGAAAGCTTTTGCTTTCAAGGAACATATTAATGTGGTAGATAGACAACTGTTAACAATGCATGGTGATATAATTATAATAGGGATACACACTATGATCACTCAGTCCTGCCAGAAAAGATTTCCTAGAGGGAGTAATTTTTAAGATAAATCCTGAAGTGTGTATAAGAGTTAAGTACAAAATAGGGTTGGGCATGGTAAATGTTCTAAATAGCAGGGGCTCCTTGTGCAAGAAAGAGAATAAAGGACAGTGTATTTTGGAATAGAATAAAGGACAGCAAGGAATAGATTGAAGATTTTACAGGCCTAATGCATCAAAAATAGTATCGTGCTTTTCCATTTGAAATTCAAGATAAAAATAATGCTAATTATAAAATACTAGTAGGAAATTCCTTCTGTCTGATTGGTTTTTCTTATCATGTTCAGTTGGATACTTTGAAAGAAAACCCGAATTCTCTAAAAAAATCTATTCATGTTCCTGTTTTGATGTTTTCTTCAGCATATGCCTGTTTGCTTATTGCTCAATACAGTATTGTTTATCTGGGGGAACTACACAAATACAGTATGGCAGCACTACAGAGTATGAAAGGTGAAGAAGCGAGATGAAGCTGAGAGCTAGACAGACACCAATTAATTAAGGATTTAGTAAAATGTGGTTAAAGATGTGGTTTTTATTGTTTAGTGATCTGAGTTCAAGCTCTCCTATGCTTGAGCACTCCTTGAATGTACTTAGGCAACTTGAGGCTTTAATTTCCTCAGCTATAAAATGGGAATGCTCAATTGTAAGGATTGTCATTATATATATACATAAATATGACATATAATGACATATATATATCACTTAGCACAGTGCTTAATACCATAAAACACACTATATTTCAATTAGGTATTATTATGAATAAATTTGTACTTCAGCCTAGTAAATGGGCAGTCAACAAAGGATTTTAAATAGTGACATGATTAGCATGGGCTTTTATGGATTTCTTTGGCTGTGTATAGCCTGGGCTGAATGACAATGAGTAGATTCTAGTTGTACTTATGAGGAAGACTCTATAAATATTAATGGTTAATTGGATGGTAGTTGAGGAGCTATATGCATATATGCATATATACATTACATATTCATACACACACACATTTGTCCCCTGTATAAACTGCTATAGATGATGAGAGAGAGTATAAATCTCAGTATCTGGAAGAAAAAAAAATGTGCAATATTCAAATCATCTGTCAGGGAAATGATGTGATGTTTATGCTGTCAAAATAATTTGAAATGTAGTAAGAGGAGAGTATGGAGTATCAATGAAGTAAGATTGATCATGAGTTGATAATTTTTGAAACTGGATGATTGGGAAGATTATACTCTTTTCTACTTTTGTACATGTTTAAATTTTTCCAAAATAAAATTTAAAAAACATCTAAAAAGTTTATTAAGGCCCAGGGACCTTCCCTGTCTTGACCTCTGTATTTCCAGGGTCTAGAGAGGTTCATAGCACATAGTAGGCTCTCAATATATTACTTGTTGAATGAATGAACACTGAAGAACAAAACTTATAACCTAGGTAATAATCTCACAGCTTAGGCTCAGAGTCAAGACTCCTGGGGTTCCCTTCATTTTTCATGTCACATATAACATTCTATGAGCTATTGTAAAGATGAATGACAAAAAAAAAAAAAAACAAAAAAAAAACACACACACCCAAAGAGAAAGCAGAGCAGATTGACAAACTTCACTTTGGAATTCCATGAGAAGCGAGTATTTACAAGCTTATATGCATATGATCCCTAGAGAGCTTCTGTGGACACTCTGCCATATTATTTCATTTCATTGCTTTTTTTCCCCCCAACAAATACATATTTTTTAAAGATTTTACTTATTTATTTGAGAGAGAGAGAGAGAGAGAGAGGTGGTGAGAGAGATCAGCAAAAGGGGGAGCAGCAAAGGGAGAGGGAGCAGCAAAGCAGACTGTGCTGAGCAGAGCTTGAGGCGGGGCCTGATTCGGGGACCCTGAGATCATGACCTGAACTGCAGGCAGATGCTTAATGGACGGAGCCACCCAGGTGACCCTCCAACAAAGTATTTATTGCGGAGCTATCTCTGTCCGTCAAGCCAAGAATCGGAAGAAAACTGGGTATACTCTATCGTCTCTTCCCCTCTCATTCTCTGACTAATAAGTGAGGGGAGGAATAAAGTCCTTTTAAGAAAGTTCACCTCTACATTTTGTTCTTATTTCCTTAGTAGCCTTAGGACAAAATTATCTATTACAAAAGTAATGATGTAGAACCTTAATTAGGGCTTTTGAAATTCAAGCCCAATTTTACTGAAGGCTAGTACCTGAGCAGAGGAAAATGACCAATGACAATGAAACAACTGACATCAGCCACAATTAAATAGCCACATCAGACACTCTCTAAAGCTTTAAAGCTGTGCTGTTCAATACCACAGCCACTAGCAATGTGTGGCTATTGAGCATTTGTGATATGGCATGCTTAAATTGAGATGTGCTATAAGGGTAAAATACACAGTAGATATCAAAGACTTAGCAACCAGAAAAAAGTAAAATATCTCAATAAATTTTATATAAATTATATACTGAAATGACTATTTTAGATATTATGGGCAAAATAAAATATATTAAAAGTAATTTCACCTTTCTTGAAACTTTTAAAAAAATATGGTCACTAGAAAATGTAAAATTACATATGTGGCTCCTAGTAGATTTTTATTGGACAGTGCTTTCCCAAAATGGAAGAACTTTTCCTCTCCTTATGTGGAATAAAATAAAGAGCTCTGTGTTTCAATAGCACAGCTCCTAGTCCTCTTACTCTGTATTGTTCTGCTAGGTTTTAGATCTTTTCCATTAAAGTATTGCTATGGTGGGGAATCCCTGGATGACTCAGCGGTTTGGTGCCTACCTTAGGCCCAGGGCGTGGTCCTGGAGTCCCGGATCGAGTCCCACGTCTGGTTCCCTGCATGAAGCCTGCTTCTCTGTCTGTGTCTCTGCCTCTCTCTCTCTGTATCTATCATGAATGAATAAATAAATAAATAAATAATCTTTTTTAAAAAAAGTATTGCTATAGGGACTCATTATAATCAATTATAAGTATAAATGGAGTACCCACTAAAGAACTGGTGATTGTCCTTCAAATTCTTTTATTGTAACCAGAAGTACTCTGATCTTATTAGGGGGGAAATCATAGTATGTCCTCTGATCCTACTTTACATTATTAGCAATCGCTAAAGGGTTTCCTCTTGAATTACCTAAAGACATACCTCACCACAGTGGAGCATTATTTCTCTTCCCAAGTTATTGGCTTCTAGTCTCAGATGAGAAAACCATATTCCCTTTATTAACATGATCTTTATTCTACTTCTAGAGAAATAAAAATCCTAGCATTTTTTATGTTGAAGGTGATTTGCCTCCTTTTTATTTCATTTTTTTAAAAGAATTTATTTATTTATTTGAGAAAGAGAAAGCATGAGTGGGGGGAAGAGGGAAGGGGAAGGGGTAAGCATAGGGAGAGGGAAAATCAGATTCCCCCACTGAGCAGGGAGCCTGATGCAGGCAGGGCTCTATCCCAGGACCCTGAGATCATGACCCAAGCTGAAGGCAGACACTAAAGCAGCTGAGCCACCCAGGTACCACCTTTTTGTTTTCACTTAAAAACTCCCAAATTCAATTAAGCTTTCTTTATATAAGAAGTATGTTCATGTTTTTAATTCATCCCACCACACTGAAAACCTCTCAATGGCTGCACCTCACATTTTATTTTATTTTTTAAAGATTTTATTTATTTGACAGAGAGCAAGAGTGTGTACATGCACAAGCAGAGGTGACAGAGGGAGAGGGAGCCCAATGTGGGCCTTGATCCCAGGACCCCAGGATCATGACCTAAGCCAAAAGCAGATACTTAACTAACTGAGCCACCCAGGCACCCCTGCACATCATATTATAAACAAGTCTTGTTTAAAAATCTTAACATGTCCCTTATTTACCTAATTTGGCTGATAGGTATGTTTCCTCCTAACTTACACGCTCTTACATTTCTGGTCTTCAAGATCCTGGCCCTTCTTTACCTCAGGAAAGTCCCACAAGCTATTATGTAGGCCAGAAATGTTCTTGTCTCTATCTTGTTTCACCTGGCTAACTTGTACTCATTATTCACTTTTCTTTTTTCTTCTCTTAAAAGATTTTATTTCTTCATCTGAGACAGAGAGAAAGAGCATGACTGGGGGGAGAGGCAAAGGGAGAGGGAGAAGCAAACTCCCCGCTGAGCTGGGAGCCTGATGCGGAGGCTCAATCCCAAGACCCTGAGATCATGATCTGAGTTAAAGGCAGACCCTTAACCATCTGAGCCACCCAGGTGCCCCTCACTTTTCTTAACCATTTAAATATCAAATTCTTAGAGAAGCCATGCTTGAGCATTTCCAGTCCAAACTGTTACAATGGTTCATATTTCCCTCTTTATAATATGTACTATAATTTGTAATTATAAGTTTTTTTCTGTACGATTGTTAGAAGTCTGCCTTCTTTATGAGCCTATAATCTCCTTAGGGGATATATCATGCATTTTTTTTCTCCACTACTATATTATCATCAAGTAGTGGTATGTTTAAAAGGGCAGAACTTCAGGAAACATTTGTTGAACAATGCATCGGAAAGGCCCAGTAGAGCACAAGGATTGCAAATAGGAGATAAGGAAGCAACTGATGAAGCCAGGTACTCAAGGAGGCCACAGGGGATAAAATTCAGAGATTTGATGGAGAATAAAGTATATGTACACTAAAAAATAAAATCATAGGTGCTAAATCAATGATGGTCAGAGAAAGTCGAAGGCTTGTCAGAATGTATGTCTTGGGAGAGATCATATTAAATTGAGTTGGGTAGGATGGTTTCAAAGAAGTAATTGGGCCAGAAAGTATGGCTAGATTTCATTATTAGCCATGATTTTTTTAATTTATAAAAATAGAATGAATCAATGACTTAACTTGTAGCAGAAGCTGGATTCTCTGGGGAGATGCTGAGTTAGAGCTAGAAGTGCTAAAGGTTTACTGCATAGTTGCACTTGTGAAAGGGAAAGAGAGGAAGTGGACTGGGCAGGGGGAGCCATCAGACTGCCATACAGGTCTCACAAAGCCTCTGTCATCGATACTGAGTATGTCCTTATACTATGACTGATTCTGTCTTTGGCTATGGATGGGCATGGGGAAAAGGGTTGCCCTAACAATAGTATAACTTCAGTTTGAAAGCTTAGGTAAACTTAGGAGTTAACAGTTAGAGGATGTAAACTAACTACATGCCTTCAGTTGGGCAGTGAGTTCTTTCTTGAAGGGAGATCTGAAAAGCACACCAGTGACTGTCACACATTATAGGATGCCAATTCAACCCAAATTAATCTATAAGTTTGATAAAGGATCTTTCGTTTTTTTTAACAAGCTCAACAATCTCATTCTAGGAAGTATTTGGAAAAACAACGGTTTACATTTAGTTAAGCAAAATTTGATATTAAAACAAAGCAAAAAGGAGGGATTTGCCTTGTTAGGTATTAAGACAGTCTATAGGACATTGGTAAATAAAAACAACATGGTCCAGGTGTAGTCATAAACAGAGACCAATTGAAGAGTTCAGAAACCAGAGCCATATATAAATGGAAATATGATATACACTGTAAGTGGCATCAAATACTAATGAGGGGGACACCCGGGTGGCTCAGTGGTTGGGTGTCTGCCTTCAGCTCAGGGCATGATCCTGGAGTCCTGGGATTGAGTCCTGAATCGGGCTCCTTGCATGGAGCTTGCTTCTCCTGTCTCTGCCTCTCTCTCTGCCTGTCTCTGTGTCTCTCATGAATAGGTAAATAAAATCTTAAAAAAAAAAAAAAAACTAATGAGGAAGAGATAGAGTGTTGTGTAGAAGTACAAAGAAAAATTGGCTTGCCATCAGGATTAAAAATAGGCTAGCCCCTTACCTTACACTAAATAAAGGAATGTATTCCAGAGGGAATAAAGATCTAAATGTAATTCTCTGGAGAGTAATGAACTATAAAGGAAATGGAACATATAGAATAGCTTTGTGATTTCAAAATGCAGGCTGAGTTTTTAAACAAGAGCCCAAAGGCACCTCTGAGAGTAATAAGATTATATCCATCAGCTAGGGGAGAGAACTGGAAAAACCAAAAGAGGAGTTAAGTAGACTATAGAGAATATTCCTAGGATCAGGGCAGCTAAGTAAACCATAGGAGATGTCTATTAGGAGGTATCATTAAGACTTGCCTATCCAAATTTTCCACTGCCATTACTTCCTTCCCATTTAAAATTAAGCACATATTCTTCAATAAATATTTTTGAGTTCCAGACACTGCTAAGTGTAGGAGGTACAAGGATGAATGAGCTTGATTCCTAGTCCTTAAGACTTCATAATCTAGTTAGGGAGACAGAGGAGAAAACTAAATATAGATAGAAGAGACAACTTCTTTGCCTAGGGCATCAGTGGGAAGCTGTTTTTTTGAGCAACAAAACCTTCCCGGCTAAAGAAACATTACTAACAAAGTCACAGGCTGTGTGCTTTGAAAAGAGGATGGTGTACTGGAAAATGTTAAGTAAGTAACCTAATACTGGACGTTCTGAAATGTTTGTTATTGAGTGCAGGAAGTATTCTATGAAGGTTGTTTTAGTCTTTTCTTAGCAGCATTGATAATCACACTAGGTAATTATTACCTTTGAAGGCAAAGCCAAAGATGAAGTACTGAAGTGATAAGGAATAAATGTTAATGTATAAGAAAGAGAAGAATGCTACGAAGCACTGATGACTAAATGTGGAGTAATAATAAGCACTGTACAATGCATTCAGAGGAGGAAAAGGTCACTGTCAGCTTCATTAGTCAGGGAAGATTTCATGGAAAGGAGCAGAGCTTCACCAAACCATTCAAAAAATTGAGAACTGACTGTAAAATTCAGGGGCTGTGCTTGGAGCAAGAACTTAAAAACTGTAGTTACTAAGGAACAAATGATCAGTTACTTGCAAAAGTAAAGCAAGAGTGCTATATCAGAGGTAAGCACTGGCTGAAGTGAGAAAACCACAGAGAAAGTCTCGCTATAGAGCAGGGAGGTCTGGAATAGCTTTCCAAAGGTGACGCTGCATGCAATGAATTATGATGGATGAGTAGGATTTCAACAAGTGAAAGGGGAGAAAATACATTCTGCAATAGCTCCATTTAGTGTAAAAACACATCTCTCTCAAGGAAGATGGAATAGCTCAAGATGGCTGAAGCAAAGGCTAAAGGGCAGTGAAAGAAATTTCTAAGGCAAATAGGTAGGGGTTTGATTATGAAAGGCCTTTTATGGAATGTTCAAGAACTTGGATTTTTATCCTGAAAATGTGGAAACTGATAAAGATTGTAAGCAGGGAAGTGACATGATTACATGCAAGTTTTACAATGATTGCTATTAAAGGCAATGATGATAAAGGCAACTGAAGATTAATAATGGGTGCAGACTAAGAGGCAGAAAGATTAAAAGGCTGTTGCTATTGTTTAGGAAAAATAAAAGAAGACTTCAAACATACAGTAGCAGTGGTATTAGGAGAGAATGGATGAGGTTTGAGCAGCCAGAGAAAGTGGAGGTAGGTGTTCCTTGTGGAAATGATGTAAACATTTGAAGAAGTGGATGGTGAGCAAATCAGTTTACCTGGAGCATACAGTATTTGGTTGAAAAATGATTAGCTTTGTTTTTTTTTTTATTTTTTTTTTATTTTTTTATTTATTTATGATAGGCACACAGTGAGAGAGAGAGAGGCAGAGACACAGGCAGAGGGAGAAGCAGGCTCCATGCACCGGGAGCCCGATGTGGGATTCGATCCCGGGTCTCCAGGATCGCGCCCTGGGCCAAAGGCAGGCGCCAAACCGCTGCGCCACCCAGGGATCCCCCAAAATGATTAGCTTTGGAAGGCTGGAGCAGAGGGCCAGTTACGGAATCATTGGTGATGGAAGTTGAAAATTCTCAAGTCAGCCTGAGCCAAGTCTATTAAATAAACAGGCTACACAATTAGGATTTTACTTTTCCCATAGCAACATTAAAATATCACCTTTATTGTGGTAAGATACACATAAAAATTTACTATTTTAACCATTTTAAGTGTACAGTTCAGTCGCATTAAGAACATTCACATCCTTGTGCAACCGTCAACACTGGTCATCTCCAGAACCTTTTCAACATCCCAAATGAATCTTCTCCTATTCTCCCACCCCTGGCACCTACCATTCCACTTCCTGTCACTGGGAGTTTGGCTACTCTAGGAACCTCATAAGTGGAATCATACGTTTACCTGCCCTTTTGTTTCTGGCTTAGTTCACGTAGTTAAATCACTGGTTATTCAGGGACTGGATTCTAACGTCATTCTACTCTACATGCTGTATTTTAAAACAAATGTCTAGCTTTTCCTACTTGATAACCTTTCCTACTTATGGCTCAAGGACACTTCAATCTAGCAGTTATAAACTTAGGAGTTCTTGAGGGCAATTTCGTTTACCATTGTCCGCCGTTAAGAGCTTTCTATCGGTGTACTTAAGACTCTAAGTGTCTTTATATTGCCAATTATTTTCATTTCATTCTAGTTTACAGGCGCTAGACCTTCTGCAAAATCCCACCTTGTACCTTAAAACATAGTAAATAACGGCAACTAAAAGAACACAGGCGAGATTCAAGCTTCCCTAGAAGGGGAGGGGGGGGAGTTAATTTACTTAGGACGCTGGTGTGAAGGCTCTGTCTTTTGATACTATTTAATTTCCTATCTGGAGCTGAGTCGGCTCTAAATGAAAAGAATTAAAAAACACACTGTTCTCATGTGGCTGGGGGGGGGGGGGCGAGGGAAGTCGTTAAGTTTCGGATGGCTGGAAACTGTGTGTGAACCGTCAAGGCTATCTCACCTTTCTTTTTGGGGGGCATCCCTAGATCATTACTGCTCTGCCAGCAAGTCGAGTGATTCTGGACGAGATACTAATCCTCTGGAAGCCGGAGGGTTGGATTCCAGGAGCCCGTGCTTCCCAGTGTCGTCCACACCGTGGAGCGCACAACAGGGACCTGCAGGCCCCCGAGAGACGGAGGCGGCGGTGCCGCGCACCTGGAGCCCGGGGGCGGCCGTGCGTCCCGGCACAGCGCGCAGACGCTCTCAACGAGCGCTCCAGTGCGGCGGCTCCTTCCAACAGGATGCGCCACGGCCGTCTAATCACAGAGGACGAAGCGGGGCTCCCGCTGCGTCTAGAGTCAGCGGCCGTTCTCTGTTTGTAAAAAATAAAATCTTTCTCCCAAACGTGGACCGGGGCGTTAAAAAAAAAAAAAAAAAAGGCACAAAGACGTCGAAACACGCATTAAAAAAAAAAAAAAAAATCGAAGTACCGCTCCCGAGCAGCGCGCTCTCCGCCGATCTTACGTCTCCTCCCAGCAGGCTCTGGGACTCACCGCGAGACTTCGTCAATTCTCGCGAGATTTATCGGCAGCCATCTTCTTGGGGGTGCTGGGAGCCGGGAAGACCCCCCGAATCGTTTTCCCATTGAGCTGCCCTTCGTCTTTGCTTTCTTCACTTTTGCCTGCGCTGCGTTGCCAACACCACCTGGTCCCGAGGCTGAGTGAAAGCCCGGATCTAGGCGCGTGTCGCGTTCCCGCTCTAAGGAAGATTTGCTCGGGTGGAGGGAAGGGGGAGGGCCCGGGCTAACCGTTGCTGCCTCCGCCGGGGTCCGGGGACCGGGAGCTCCTGGCACCCCGTGGATTCGCGGCCTGCGACGGTCCCCGCGGAGCTGTTCGCCGATCGGGGCTCGCGGGAGCCTGCCACCGGCGCCTCCTACCGCGGCCCACGCGGGCGGCGCGCGGAGGAGGGGGCGGGGGCAGCGGCGGCTGTAGCGGCCGCGACCTGGGCGGGCGGAGGAGTGTGACGGGCCTCGGGGCCGCTGTGGATGGTTTCTAAAATGATCATTGAAAACTTCGAGGCGCTCAAGTCCTGGCTCAGCAAGACTCTCGAGCCCATGTGAGTATCCAGGGGCTTTCTCCTTGCAGGGGTGGAAGCGGGAGATAGGCGGACACGGAGATCTGTGCAGTTTGCCGAAGTGCCTGTGATGGAGGCCGAAGCGGTGAACAGAGGTCCCGGGGTTTTGTGTTTTCTCCTTTTCCCACCGTCGCTCCCAGGTTCGGGATACCCCCAGAGAGCCTTAGCTGACCCTTTATCTTATCGTGGAGTTGGTCCTTGAACTGATAACCTCCAGTTCTCTTGTTTTCCCGTTATATGTAGAACGGCCCCAGCCTACACACATTTGATGAAGGCCCCCAAATCGGTTTCTTTTCTTTTAGTGAATCCAAGCATAACCTCTTGCCCAAAGACCATTTTATCATGTTTCTTTAAATGAAGTGCATGGTCCTTACTAGGGATGAGGGCAGTTCTAGTGTAAGCCTCTCACGTTTTACCTAAATACAGTCCCTGAAAGAAAGGCCACGTTTCCCATGTGCTATCTGGCTCACCAGCACCTCTCTTAACTGATTGAAGATGTAACAGGTGCTCAGGTGCCCAGGAAGATTCCCTTTTCCCACCTTCCCGCCTACATGTTTGTTAGTTTGGAGAGGAGGAAGAAAGTGTTATTTATCCATATGGGATATTTAGCAGTTTTTAAGTGGATACTGTAGATGGACTGTGGGGGGTGGGGGTGTGCAAAGTGTTGGAATGTTTTAGGTTGGAAAAAACGAGTGTTTTCAGGATTTATCTTTTAATACGTAGAAAATACATCTTGGGCTAGGTGCTTTATCAAAATTGGTTGGTTTACAATAAACTAAATGAAATAGGGAAAACCCACTCATTAAATTAGTTTATTAGGTGCCTGCTATGTACTGTGGGAGGCTTCGGTGATGGAGCATTTAAATTCCAAAGTTGGAAGGATGGTAATAAATAAATGAGTATTAAATAAGATTAAAATAGAAGTGGCAATTGTAATAATAGAGGGTCATATAAAAGACTGATTAGAAGACCTCTCACAGGAGATAGCATTTGAGCAACACTTAGAGGAGGAGAAGGAACCATCTGTGTCAAAGTCTGGAGAAAGACTGTTCCTTGCAGAAGGAATAGCAAGTGCAAAGGCCCTGTAGCAGATACGATCACAGTGTGTTCCAGGAAGAGAAGGAAGGCAGCCACTGCTGCAAGGAACATTGTGATGGAGGAGAGAATGGAATAACGTGAGGTTGGAAAAGTAGGCAGGGGCCAAATTACAAATTAGGGCCCCCCTAATTTGGAGCCAAAAGGGTCTTCGAGGCCATGGTAAAGACCTAGGATTTTATTTGAATTACAGAGACAACATTAGATAATTTAAAGCAGGCAGGGACTGATTTGATTTTGTTTAACTCTACTTGCTTTGTGGGGATTAAGGGGGCAAGAATGAAAGACTACTTTGAAGGGCATTGTAGGCAGAAATGTAGGTCATTTATATTAGAGTGATAGTGGAGACAGAATGAAATATGTCTTATAAGTAGATCTTATAGAACTTGCTGATGGGTTAGATGTGGGAGATCAGGGAAAGGGAAATTAAGGATAATGGTTAAGAAGTTAACCTAAGCAGCTGGATGGGTGATGGTAGAGAAGGATAGGAGAGAACAGGTTGAGGGGAGGAGAAAAGGTAATTGGTGTTTGTTACAAATCTAAGTTAGATATCAAATAGGTGGTTGGGTTATATGAGAACTCAGGCCGGGACTAGAGAAATTTGGAGTCATGCGGAAAGTATTTGAAACTGTGGAATTGTTAGGAAATTTCCTTGTAAGAATGTGTTGATACGGAAGAAAGAGGCCCCAGGTCTGAGGTAGAAGATATTTGTTACTAGAGAAACAAATGTATGGCAAGAGAGGCAGGTTGTCAACTTCATGGGATGCTGCAGAATGTATGAAAAAGGTGGAGGCAAGTAAGTGGCCCTTAGGTTTGGAAAGGTAGAAGTCATTGGTGATCTTAGCAAAATAGTTTAATTGAAGTGAGGTGGTCAAGATAGAAGCCATATTTCAGTGGATGGAGAAAGAGGTGCAACAGTGTAATGTTTAGAGGACCAACTCTGGAGTCGAATGGTGGCTGACTTTGAATAGTGCCTCTCCACTTACCAGCTGTATAATATTGGGTAAATTACTTAACTCAATGCCTCCCATTTCCTCATCTGTATGGAGAAATAATATTTATTAAGAATCTTTGGACATTGCCTGGTTTGTAATTAGCACTCAATAAGTGTTAAGTGAACAGAAAACTTAAAAAAAAATTTTTTTTTTTGAGGATTTTATTTATTTATTCATGAGAGACACACACAGAGAGAGAGAGAGAGAGAGAGAGAGAGAGAGGCAGACACAGGCAGAGGGAGAAGCAGGCTTCATGCAGGGAGCCCGACGTGGGATTTCATCCCAGGTCTCCAGGATCAGGCCTTGGGCTGAAGGCAGGCGCTAAACCATTGAGCCACCCAGGGATCCCAGAAGTTTTAAGTTTAAATAGAAATTCTTAAAAAAAAATTTTTTTTTAGTATGGTTGACACACAATGTTACATTAGCTTCAGGTATACAGCATAGTGATTTAACATCTCTATATGCTATGCTATATAACCAAAAAGATTATTAATAGTGTATGCTTGTGATTTTTATTCACTTTTGATAAAGTTTGTTTCAGGTATGATACAGCCTACTTAGATGATTGTAGCATTGCAGTCATAACTTATAATAAATACAACCTAGACAGTAGTAAGAATTGGGATTGGTTCTTTCATAATGTACATTACTGTGGTAAAATTGAGCCCTTATCCAATTCTTGTTCCTCATTGCATTTCAGGTGAGTTTTTGATGACTTTTAAAGCTGATTTCTAAATAAATAAATAAATCTGATTTAAATTATCTAAGACTTGTGATTTCTAAACTTGGTTTTGTAAAACTTTAAGATGTGTTTGTTAAGGTTTTTTTTTTTTTTGCTTTACTTTAAAAATATAATTGCTAAATAAATAAATAAAAATATAAGTGCCAAATAGCGTCTCTTTGAAGGAGGAACATTTGAAAGAGCAAGGTTAAGATGTAACTCAAAACTTATATAGAACTTTCTAGCTACTTGTGCTAGTTAAGTATCTCATGGTTTGGGACTTCCCCTGTATTTTGAATATGTTAATTCGGCAGACATTGAGTACTTAACAGTACTGAGCAGTGTGCTAGATATTGCAGATATTGGGAAACGAGCTGAAATAACTATCTTCATATTGTTAACCATTTATCTTTTAAGACAGATGTTAAACAAGTAATTACAAGACCTTTGAGTGTTAGGAAGTCCAGAATGCGGTCAAAATACATGTGTGGAAGGTCAGGAAAGGCTTTGCTGGTATAACATTTGATCTCAGCCTGCAGGAGTGAAGAGCAGTTTGCTAGGGCAGAAGGATGGAAATGGAGAGCTGGGAAAGCATTCTAGATTTTGAAGGACAGATGTATAAAAGCCCTAAAATGAAAGAAAAGAAGTGTTTTGGGAATGAAAGAAATTGAAAAAAAAAGCAAAGGAAAGAATAGCAGTGGATAGCTCCAGAGAGAGGATCCGCATCATTCAAGACTTTGTTGAGTCATGTTAAGGATTTTGGATGTTAATTGAAGGATAGTGGGAAGCCAGTGAAGTGTTTTAGGGCAGGAGAGTTTTCGCATCAACATAAAAACAAAAACCCAGCCTGGGCAGTGTTTTGGCGTGAAATAAGGGTCGGTAAATCTGCATGTTATTTGATTGTAAAGTCTGTAGATGTGTCAGGGCTCTGAGTTTTGTGGGGTTTTTTTTTACCCCTAAATTATTGAAAATGCAGGTGTTAAAATTGGCATCTTGAAATACTTAAGGTTGACATTTTGTTCTCTCAAACAATTGCTTAGTCATACTTGTTAACAATAAAATGAAATTAGATGTTGGTCTTTAACATTCATTTCATTTTGCTAATGGGATGTCTTGGAAAAAGAATTTAAGCTTTTTTTTGATATTCAATTTTTCTGGTTTTGTTTTCTACACAGAAAAGGTTTCCTGCTGTATTTTGAAACTTTATGAGTTTACACATCACTAAATAGGGTAACGGTAAAATCGTGGAATTTTTTTTAGCTGGTGGGAAACCTCAAAATCAAATTAGAAAATCCTTAATTTTTCAGAAAATGGAGAGTCAGACTTAATTATGTGCCTAGATTTTGTGAGTTTAGTACTAAAAAACAGAATGCATGGTTTTGTGTTCTGTGTAGTGCTGTGGGAGTAATGTTGTGTGGTGGAAAGAAGCCAAGTTTTGTAACCATATAAACTAGTGTTCACATCCAAGTTCTGCCACTTATTAACTGAGTAATCTAGGCAAATGAACCTCCCCTTTCCTTATTGGTATAATAAGGGGAATTATACTTATTTCCTTCTGTAGTTAGGTTGGAGACACATTTTTTAAAAGATTTTTAAATTAATTATTTTAGAGAGTGTGCCCCAAGAGAGGGCACACTATGGGGAGGGAGGGAGAGAAAGAGAATCTTAAGCAGACTCCCCGCTGAGCTAGGAGCCCTGCTGACTCGGTCTCATGACCCTGGGATCATGACCCGAGCCAAAATTAGGAGTTGAATGCTTGACAGAATGAGCCACCCAGGGGCCCCTGAGACACATTTTTAAGAGCCTGCCTCTTCCCTTCTTCCTTATATCCTGCTTGATTTAACATAAATAAGTTACATTACTTGTTACTGTTATCACTACTGCAGCTTCTACTACTGCATTTGTATGCATTGCTGAGAGTTTTTAATTACTTCCAAGTTCTGAGAGGTAAGCATTTTTCAAGTGATGACACTGAATGGCAGAGTTAAGGTACTTGTCCAGAGTCACACAGCTACCTATGGCATATGACTAAACAGTCATTTAAACTCATGCTTTTTGCCTCTAGAGCCATGTTCTTAATTTATTATCATACAGTATAGTGTATTCTGTCCTATTACTGTACGTACTTTTTTTGCTATGAAATTTTCATAGTAACTAGCTGCAGTTATAAAGGAATAAAGTTCTAAACCATCATGGTTATCAGTACTTTACAGTTGAAGAAAACCTTCGGAGTTTTTCTAGTCTTTCTCCCTTCACCCACACTTGTTAACTATACCTTTCTCACCACATAAAATTATTTTTGTTCCCATTTTACCAGAAGAATTGAAAGGTGATCTTTTCACTACTGAACTTTATTCCTATTTCCCTCCGTTAGTCTTTCTCTTTTTACAGACCCCTTTTGGCATAGAAAGTCAATTTCTTAGTCCTTAAGGAAGAAAAACTCAGCAGCAATAGGAGCAAAAACAAAACAAGAAATAAAATCAGTCACTTTCATGTTAGCTTTTCCTTTCAGTAGTAAATCTAGAAATAGTAGTTTTTAATTTTTCCCTCCTTTGTCCCCATTTACTTCTTAATCCCTTGTCATATAGTTTCTTCCTCCTTATATGCAAACAAGATTTAAAAAAATTTTTTTTTAAATTTTTATTTATTTATGATAGTCACACACACAGAGAGAGGCAGAGACATAGGCAGAGGGAGAAGCAGGCTCCACGCACCGGGAGCCTGACGTGGGATTCGATCCCGGATCTCCAGGATCGCGCCCTGGGCCAAAGGCAGGCACCGAACCGCTGCGCCACCCAGGGATCCCACAAACAAGATTTTTTACCTCAGTGTTACCAATGATTTCGTGTTTATTAAATATAGAGATTTTACATAAATTTTGTATTTTGTCCTGATGTATAACATTAAACAATGTTAATACTGCCTTTTTTAACATCTCATTTCTCTTTTCAAATCAGTCCTATCCTTTTTAGTTATTTTTCTTGCCTTTTAATTATATTTTTTCAAGTTTTGTTTCAATGCCTTTTTTTTCCCCTCAACTATTTCTACTCCTGTCATCTCATTTAAATTCATTCCCATGGATGGTTTTTATTATAATCTGTGCCAGTAGTCCTTTAAAAACAACAACAACAACAACAACAACTGTGTGTGTATGTATTGTGGAATCTTTGAACGTTTGATTAAAGACTTCCTTCCTTAGGATATTGCATATGCTATGTATAAATTTGCATTGAATTTCAGTTTTTCCCAGAGAACCTCTAGTCTCCACATTATTTTTCACATATGTATGTTTTGACGTAACCACTCTTTAAAGCCTTAAACTCTTATTCCAGTTGCTAGCTGTATATTCACCTGGTTCTCCCATGTGAACTTCAAACTACATTTCTGAAAATAAATGTTCTCTGAATTTACTAATTTCCATTTCATTTCCTTAAATTTTCCAGGCTTGAAATTTTATTTTTTGGCTTTTCCTCCCTTTATTCTTTTCCCCCTTCAGTTAATCATTGGGTTCTATCTCTTTCTTTTAATAACGTTGCTCAGTTGGGGGCCTTACACTCCTTATCTAAACCGTTGGGAGTTTTTTCTCCCTTCTGTGTCCATCCTGGATGCCCAACCTTGATTATATCCTTTTGTTTGATCAAAATCCTTAGCACTCCTGAATAAATTGGATGCATTTTGACTTGGCTTTCAAAATGTATGATTACTTATCTTTCCAGTTTGTATCTTCTCATTTTTTTGTGAGTCTTAACTTCAGCAGAGGTGAACTTTTTTCTGTATCACATTTTTTTTCTCATTTTTTAAATTTAAATTCAATTTGCCAGCATATAGTATAACACCCAGTGCTCATCCCATCAAGTGCCCTCCTCATTTCCTGTCACCCAGTTACCCCAATCCCCCCTCCCCCCCCACCTTCCCTTCCACAACTCTTTGTTAGTTTCCCAGAGTTAGGAATCTTTCGTGGTTTGTCTCCCTCTTTAATTTTTCCCACTTAGTTCCCTTCCTTCCCCTTATCCCTTTCACTATTTCTTATATTCCATGTATGAGTGAAACCATATGATGATTGTCCTTCTCTGATTGACTTACTTCACTCAGCATAATACCCTCCATTTCCATCTATGTTGAAGCAAATGGTGGGTATTCATCTCTTCTGAAGACTGAGTAATATTCCATTGTGGGTGTGTGTTTGTATACACACACACACACACACACCACATATTTTCTTTATCCTTTCATCTCTCGAATGACATTGTGGCTCCTTCCACAGTTTGGCTATTGTGGACATTGCTGCTATGAACATTGGGGTGCAGGTGTCCCAACGTTTTACTACAGCATTATATTTGGAGTAAATACCCAGTAGTGTAATTGCTGGGTTGTAGGGTAGCTCTATTTTTAACTTCTTGAGTAACCTCCACACTGTTTTCCAGAGTGGCTGTACCAGTTTGCATTCCCACCAACAGTGCAAGAGGGTTCCCCTGTCTCTACATCCTCTCCCAACATTTGTTGCTTCCTGTCTTGTTAATTTTCACCATTCTCACTGGTGTGAGGTAGTATCTCATTGTGGTTTTTATTTTTTCTGATGGCAAGTGATGTGGAGCATTTTTTCATGTGCTTGTTAGCCATGTGTATGTCTTCTTCGGAGAAATTTCTGTTCATGTCTTCTGCCCATTTCATGATTAGATATTTTGTTTCTTGGGTGTTGAGTTTGATAAGCTCTTTAGATCTTGGATACTAGTTCTTTTTTTTTTTTTTTTTTTTTAAAGATTTTATTTATTTAGTCATAGACACAGAGAGAGAGAGGCAGAGGGAGAAGCAGGCTCCACAGGGAGCCTGATGTGGGACTCGATCCTGGGCCTCCAGGATCACACCCCAGGCTGCAGGCGGCGCCAAACCGCTGCGCCACCGGGGCTGCCCTATCTGATAATTCGTTTGCAAATATCTTCTCCCATTCTGTAGGTTGTCTTTTAGTTTTGTTGACTCTTTCATTGGCTATGCAGAAACCTTTTACCTTGATTAAATTCCAGTAGTTCATTTTTGCTTTTGTTCCCTTGCCTTCATAGATGTATCTTGCAAGAAGTTGCTGTAGTCAAGTTCAGAAAGGTGGTTGCCTGTGTTCTCTAGGATTTTGGTGGATTCTTGTCTCACATTTAGATCTTATAACCATTTTGAGTTTATCTTTGTGTCTGGTGTAAGAAAATGGTCCAGTTTAATTCTTCTGCATGTGGCTGTCCAATTTTCCCAGCACCATTTATTGAAGAGACTGTTCTTTTTCCAGTGGATATTCTTTCCTGCTTTATCAAATATTAGTTGACCATAGAGTTGATACTGTCCCCCTTCCCAACTTTTAGAGGGTAACATGATAAGCTATATGTATGTTGAAATCAAAGCTCAGCAAAGATTCCAGGTCTTCCGGAAAGTGATTTGTGATACATTCATCTGGAAGGAATGACATGACTCTTCTCCTAGGACAGTTTGCATTGATTATGACTTTCATCATTTGCTTTCAACAATTACTTGTTTAGTAATTGATTCTTATTTATTTTAATTTCATTATTAGAATCTCACGTCTTGAAAGTAGATGCCAAAGCTTAAGATTTAACTGTCTCCCTGTTGTATATGGTGCCCAGCACAGTGCCTCATGTGTGGTATATTAAATGCACTGGTTGAAATTTCTAGTTTGTATAACAACCTAGGCAGAAGAGTGTAGACTATAAAATCTACCATACTTTAATGAGAATTTTATTTCAGAGCAGTAGATATGTGAGCAATTTGAAAAATTACTAATCTCTGGGTCTGTTTTTCTTTATTTTTACTTGATAGCACCTTCAGATTATGTAAAGTTTAAGTGATTTTTTAGGGTGAAAGGACATTGAAAAATAAATATTAATAACATTTATTCAAAGTATTTTTTTTTAAAGATTTTATTTATTTATTCATGAGAGACACAGAGAGGCAGCAACACAGGCAGAAGGAGAAGCAGGCTCCATGCAGGGAGCCGGATGTGGGACTCGATCCTGGGACTCCAGGGTCACGCCCTGGGCTGAAGGCAGGCGCTCAACCACTGAGCCATCCAGGCGTCCCTCAAAGTATTTTTGAATGCTATTATATGCAACCTACTGGCCTCCGCAGAGCTGCCCTGAGAAGAATGCTATGTGGTTGGTAATTCTAGTCTAATGAATTTTACAGCTGGTAGAAGTTTTTTTTAATAGCTAATTATTGTTTAAAATAGTTTTCATCACTCTCTTCATCCCTTTAACTTTTGTTGAGTTGACTCTCCT
The DNA here is from genome assembly GCF_003254725.2 of Canis lupus dingo. Classification (NCBI taxonomy): domain Eukaryota; kingdom Metazoa; phylum Chordata; class Mammalia; order Carnivora; family Canidae; genus Canis; species Canis lupus. The sequence goes on along the minus strand of NC_064264.1, from coordinate 32,722,844 downwards.
TACCACTTTTCACTGCTACAGCCTTACTTGGCTTTTCCATCCGAGTGCTGAGCAGTTAAAATGGACTTAGCAGTTTTTATACGTTTTAGCACTTTCTTATCTTTGGCTTGCAATAGTTTTCAGATAAAATTATATGCATAAATGAAGACAGAGATAGTATTATGAACAAAGCAGAAAATAAGCTACTCTACTGTTTGGTGTCTACACATCAGGAGTGACTAATTCAGGCTTGAGCTAAACAGCTTCAAGGAATATTGTTTTTTTTTTTTCCTCCTGCTTCCTTAGTCCCAGGAAATAGAGAATGAGAAATGAGTGGATAGTATAAGTCTTTCCTACCAAACTTAGTCACTTACTTCCACTACCTCATTTCTGTGGAAGCATCCTTTTTCAGTCTACAAATAGTAACTTCTCAAACAGGTAAAAGTTTATTTTTAACTTGGCATCATATTAAATATTGCGTGTGTATGAAATAATGGAATTCACTTGAGATCTCTTACTCAGTGATTCTTCCTGAGATATTTTGCCAACATACAAGCAGATACATATATTATTTATAATTCTCTTTTTTGCATAGTTGGTATCATACTTGGATGTCATTCTATGAAATATGTAAAAGTGTTGCCTTTTTTAAAGGTTACATAGTGTTTTAATGGATATACCATAATTTAACCATCTATATTGATGAACTGGACAAATAGTACTACAGTGTATATTTACCACATGACACACCATGTGTACCCATCACTTAGATTCTACTGTTAACATTTTAGTGTACTTGCCACTCTTTCTTCGATGTATTTTAAAGTAAATTGCAGATGTTAATGAACTTAACCCTAAATACTTACCATTGCATATCATTAGAGTTCAGTATTTATAGTTTTTTTAAAAAGCTTGACATAATCTGTATACAGTAGTGTACACACATTTAAAGTGTATCCTTTGATGAGTTTTGACAGATGTGCATATCTATGTAACTCCGTTCCCTATCAAAATAAAGAACATTACTACCATTCTAGAATGTTTCCTCTTTCCCCTTCCCATGCTACCACTTACCCATAGAAATAAGTACTGTTCTGATTTTTTTTCCTCACTGTATATTAGTTTTGCTTGTTACTGGAACTTCGTATAAGTGGAGTTTTAGAATTGGTACCCCTTAGAGCAGGACTTCTTTTTATTTTTCAGAATGTTCTTGAGCTTTATCCATATTGTTGCATATATCTGTATCTTGTTCCTTTTTTTTTTTACTGCTGAATAGTATTCCATTGTCAAATGCATGCTATATGGTTATAATAATGCTTGTGCTATTTTTTAACAGAATTTTTCTTTTTCTTTTCAATTGAAAATAATATATACTTGTTTTAATAAAAATTCGAAGAGTATAGAAATAGAAAGTGAAAGTGAGTCTTCCTTCTTGATCCTCGTTTGTAAATACATAATTGTATATTTATAAAAATAAACATACATGTATTATGTTTATGTAGGTACATACAATTGACCCTTGAATAACATGTTTAAATTGCACGGGTCCACTTATACATGAATGTTTTGTAGTACTGTGAATGTATTTTTCTAATAACTCTCAAGGTTTTCTTTTACCTAGCTTACTTTATTGTAAAAATACAGTATGTAATTATATATAATGTACAAAAGGTGTATTAATTGACTTTATATTTTTGGTAAGGTTTCTGGTCAGTAGTAGGCTAGTAGTGTTTAAGATTTGGGGGAGTCAGAAGTTACAGATTTTTGTGTGGGGGTTGTCCCCCTTAATCCTTGCATTGTTCCAGGGTCAACTAATTTTTTAACATAGACCAGATCATGTTGTTCATATGTTACTATACAGATATTGTAATAGACAGTATGCGTATCTTCCCATATGATTATATTCTTTAGCTTCTTGTCTTCCTAATGGCACCATAGTATGGCTCACATACTCATTATGTGAGTGTACTGTATAATTTCTTTTAATAGTGCTTTAAGACAAGGTAATTGCTTTAAAAAATAGCTTATTTTCTTAAACTATTAAATTCCTGCATATAGTTACAAGAAAGAAAACCTGCCAGAAGGCTTTGAAATGAAAAGTCAAAGTCCTCTTCACAGTTCTTACCCTAGCATTTTTAATATTAATACTAATATGCATAATATGTAGTCTTTATGCTTTTAAAATGGCTGATTCCAATTTTGAATAACTGTACCATAGTTTACTTAACCGTATTTTTACTTGTGATTTAGTTCATTTCCTAGGTTTTTTTTTTTTTTTAACTTTATAAATAACTGCAGTGAACATCTTGCCATATGTAGTTTCCTTTTTTCTTACTCTTCCTTCTTTCTTTCCTTTCCCTCCCTCTCATTCTCTCTCCATCTCTTTCTTCCTCTCTGCCCCTCCCTTCTCTTTATTCTGTTTCTTTCTCCTCTTCCCACCCGGTCCTGGTCCTCATTACAGAGGAATTTTTTTCCAGATGTCACCTAATGCTGCTGTTGGAGGCCTTCTTAACATTAAAGTGTGCTTTTGGTGATGGTGTATTTAAATCCAGTAGTTCAGATACACTTGTTTTTTGAAGTCATACTGTGTTGTGGCAAGTAATTTCTCTAGTTTATTTGTCTCAGCCATTTAAAGAGTGATAGGAGAGAAGTATGTCAGTATAAATTCTGGTTTTTGACTTTATGACTTTCTGCTTCCTGCTGGTCCTACACTCCCTGGTTTTATGCCCACATTCTCCAATTATTTTTCATTGCTTACTGGCAATTTAAAAGTTGTTATAAAAAATACAAATTTAAGATTTATACAAATCTTAAAAAGCTACTATAAGTGAAAAATACTTAAATGATTACAAAGTCTACCTAAAAGCATAAAAATATGCCCTTCAGCAGATCATTTATTGCTCTTTGTAATACAGTTGTGTGTGTTTTTTTTTTTTTTTTTTTTAAGATTTTATTTATTTATTCATGAGAGAGACACACACAGAGAGAGGCATGCTCCATGCAGAGAGCCTGATGTGGATCTTGGTCCTGGGACTCCAGGATCATGGCCTGGGCCGAAGGCAGACACTCAACCGCTGAGCCACCCAGGCGTCCCAGTAATACAGTTTTTTAAATTGAATAAATCTCCTGAAGAACATTTTTTTTTAAGATTTTATTTATTTATTCATGAGAGACACACAGGGACGGAGGGAGAGAAAGAGAGAGAGAGAGGGAGGAGAGAGAGAGAGAGGGGGGCAGAGGGAGAAACAGGCTCCATGCTGGGAGCCTGACTTGGGACTTGATCCTGGGTCTCCAGGATCAGGCTCTGGGCTGAAGGCAGCACTAAACCACTGAGCCACCCGGGCTGCCCCAACATTTTGTAATCTTAAGGTGTAAAGTATGTCACTTTGATACATTTATATATCTTGATAAAATTGCCAGTGTAGTGATATTTATCACATAATTATAGTACAATATTATTGTCAGTGTCTGTAATACTGTGAATTAGGTCTCCATGGCCTATTTACTACTCATTACCATCTATACCCTTAAAATACCATCGTTCCCATCTCCTCCCCCCACCCCACCAGTGGCCAGTCCCTGGTAGCCACCTATTAACTCTGTTTTTAAGTTTAACTTTTTTAGATTTCACATATACATTACCTTGCATAGCAGAATGTGCTAATAGTCCATCATTTTCTTCACAAAAGGAAAGGTATCTTCCTTTCTTGTGCTGAATAATTTTCCATTGTCTTTATGTATCACATCTTCTTTACCCATTTATATGTTGAAGGGCGTTTGGGTTGTTTTCAGATCTTGACTATTGTGGATAATGCTGTGATAAAAATGGAAATTCATATATCGGGATCCCTGGGTGGCGCAGTGGTTTAGCGCCTGCCTTTGGCCCAGGGCGCGATCCTGGAGACCCGGGATCGAATCCCACGGCGGGCTCCCAGTGCATGGAGCCTGCTTCTCCCTCTGCCTATGTCTCTGCCTCTCTCTCTCTCTCTCTCTCTCTGTGACTATCATAAATTAAAAAAAAAAAAATTAAAAAAGAAATTCATATATCTCATCAAAATCTTGTTTTAATTTTCTTTGGGTATATACGCAGAAGTGGAATTGTTGGATTGAATGATAGATCTTTTAAAAACTTTTGAGGACCCTCCAAGTTATTTTTTATAGTGGCTGGGCCACTTTATATTTCCAAGCAACAATGTATAATAAGAGTTCTCTTTTCACAACATCCTAACCAGCATCTGTTGTTTTTTGCCTTCTTGATGGTAGGTATTCTAACAGGTGTGAGGCAGTATCCCCTTGTTTTGATTTGCATTTCCCTGATGTTTCGTGATATTTAGCATCTTTTTCATGTGTCTTTTGACCATTTTGATGTCCTCTGGGGAAATGGATAATTTAGTTCTTATTTTTTTAATTGGAATGTCTGGTTTTGTTTGTTTTTGAGTTGATGGAGTTCTTATATCTTTGGGGTATGAACCCTTCCAATTTATGGTTTACAAAAATCTCCTTTTCTGCAAGTTATCTTTCATTTTGTTCACGGTTTCGTTTGCAGAAGCTTTTTAGTTTGATGTAGTCCCACTTGTTTCTTTTTGCTTTTATTGCTTTTGCTTTTGGTGTAAACTTCAAAAACTCATTGCTAATACCTATGTCAAGGAGTTTACCTCCTCTTTTCTTTAGGACTTTTGCTTCAGGTCTTAAGTTTAAGTCTTTGATCTATTTTGAGTTAGTTTTTGTATATGTTGTAAGATTTTGGTTTTTTATTTTTTTGCATATGACCAATTTGCCCAACACCATTTATTGAAGAGACTATATAGACTACCCTCTCCCTGTTGTAAATTCTTGTCTTCTTTATTATAAATTGGCCATATTTACATGGGTTTATTTTTGGGCTCTGTTCTGTTCTCTTGGTATAAGTGTCTGTTTTTATGCCAATACCACACTTTTAATTACTCTCCCTTGTAATTTAGTTTGAAATCAGAGACTATGGTGCCTCCAGCTTTGTTCTTCTTTTGTAAAACTGCTTTGACTATTCAGGGTCTTTTGTGGTTCCATACAAATTTTAGGAGTTGTTTGTTCTATTTATGTGAAAAATACTATTGGAATTTTGGAAAGAATTGCAGTGAATCTATAGACTGCTTTGAGCAATGATGGACATTTTCACAATATTAATTCCTCTGCTCCATGAACATGAGATGTCTTTCCATCTGTTTGTTTCTTTAATTTCTTTCACAGTCGTGTAGTTTTTGTTGTACAGGTTTTTTATTTCCTTGCTTAAATTTATTCCTAAGTATTTTATTATTTTTGGTGCTGTTGTGAAAGGGATAGTTTTCTTTATTTTTCAGATATTTCATCATTAGTATAAAGGAATGCAACTCACTTGTGTATGTTGATTTTGTATTCTGCAACTTTACTGAAATCATTGATTAGTTCCAAAAGTTTTTTGATTGAGTCTGTGGGTGGTTTTTTTTTTTTTAAGATAAAAATCATGTCATTGGAAAATAGCCGCAGTGTTACTTTTTAATGTTACAATTTGGATGCCTTTTATTCTTTTGTTTAGCCTAATTGCTCTAGCAAGGACTTCCAGTACTATATTGTGAGTAAGAGAGGTGAGAGTGGGCAATATTGTTTTATTCCTGATGTGAGAAGAAAAGCTTTCAGTTTTTCTCCATTGAATGTAATGTGAGCTGTGAGTTTGTATGATAGCCTTTATTGTGTTGAGGTTTGGCTCTTTTCTACTCAGTCTGTTAAGGTTTTTTTTTATATGAAGGGATATTGTATATTGTCAAATATTCTTTCTATGTCTATTCAGATGATCATGTGATTTTCAATTTTCATTTTATCGATGGGATATCTTATATTTGTTGATTTACGTATGTTGAACCATTCTTCCTTCCCAGGGATAAATCCCAGTTGGTTGTGATGTATAATCCCTTCAGCGTCTTACTGAATTTGGTTTGCTAATATTTTCTTGAGAATTTTTGCACATATATTCATTAGAAATATTGGTCTGTAGTTTTTTTTTTTTGTGGTATTCCTTTATTTTATTTTATTTTATTTTATTTTATTTTATTTTATTTATTTTATTTTATTATTTTATTTATTTATGATAGGCACACAGTGAGAGAGAGAGAGAGAGAGGCAGAGACATAGGCAGAGGGAGAAGCAGGCTCCATGCACTGGGAGCCCGACGTGGGATTCGATCCTGGGTCTCCAGGATCGCGCCCTGGGCCAAAGGCAGGCGTTAAACCGCTGCGCCACCCAAGGATCCCTTTTTGTGGTATTCCTATCTGGTTTTGGTATCAGGGTAATGTTAGTCTCATAAAATGAGTTAGGAAGTGTTCTCTCATTTTGGAAGCATATGAGAATTGATTGGTGTTAATTCTTTAAATGCTCTATAGAATTATCCAGTGAAGCTGTCTAGTCCTCGTCATTTCTCATGTTGGGAATTTTTTATTGCTGATTCAGTCCAGATTTTCTGTTTCTTCCTGATTTGGTCTTGGTGGGCTGTATGTTTCTAGGAATGTATACATTTCTTCTACATTATATAATTTGTTGGCGTATAATTATTCACAGTACCTTAAGCTTTTATGTATTTCTGTAGTATTTATCATAATGCCTTTTTTATTTCTAATGTTTTTTTCAGCATTCACTTATTTTCCTCTTAGTCTAGCTAAAGGTTTATGAGTTTTATCTTTTCAAAGAACCAGCTCTTAGTTTTATTAATCCTTTCTGATGTTTTTCTGGTCTCTCATGACTTTCCACTCTGATCATTATTATTTTCTTCTTTGTGATAACTTTGGGCTTAATTTATTTTTTTCCTAATTCTTTGAGGTGTAAAGTCAGGTTGTTTATATGAGATACTTCTATTTTTTTAGTATATGCATTTACTGCTATAAGTTTCCTTTCAGGACTGCTTTTGCTGCATCCCACAATATTTGCTATGTTGTTTTTATTTTATTTGTTTCAAGATAATTTTTTATTCTCCATTTGGTTTCTTCTTTGGCCCAGTAGTTTGGAAGTGCATTGCTTCCATAGTTTCCACATATAGTTTCCACATATTTGTAGATCTTCTTACTTTCCTTTTGTTGATTTCTAGTTTCCTATCATTGTGGTCAGAGAATATAGTTGGTATGATTTCAGTCTTCTTAAATTTGCCAAGATTTGTTTTGTGGCCTATCACATGCTCTATGTTGGAGAATGTTCCATGTGCCCTTAAGAAGAATATTTATTTTACTGCTCTTGGCTAGAATGTTCTACATATCTGTTAAGCCTATTTGTTCTGAAATGTGGTTCAGTTCCAGTGTTGCCTTGTTGATTTTCTGCCTTGATAATCTATCCACCAAAGAGAGTGGGGTATTGAAGTCCCATACATTTACTTAATGTATTATTGTCTGTGTTTCCTTTAAGATCTGTTTCAGTTGCTTAATATATTTTAGTGTTCACGATTTGGAAATGTATGTATTTACTATTGTTATATTTTCTTGATGTGTTGACTTTTATCATTGTATAATGACCTTCTTTGACTCTTGTTACCCTTTTTGGCCTGAAGTCTATTTTGTCTAATATAATTATGGCTCTGTCCACCTTCTTTCTGTTTTTGTTTGCTTGGAATATCTTCTGTCCTTTCACTTTTGAGCCTCTGTGTATCATTAGAATGGAAATTAGTCTCATATAAGTAGCATATACTTGGGTCTTGTTTTTTAATCCATCCAGCCACTCTATATTTTGATTGGTGAACTAATCATTTAGTTTAGGATGATTATTGATATGTAAGGATTTACTACTGCCACTTCATCTTTTTCTTTCTGGTTATTTTGTTCTTTGATTGTTTTTTGTTTGGTTTCTGTCTGTAAGTTGGTTTTCCATGGTGATTTGCTCAGTCTTCTACTTTTTTTAGTTTCATGTCTATGCTGTAGATTTTTGCTTTGTGGTTACCATGAGGTAACACAAAAAAATCTAGACAAAGCAGTCCTTTTTCTGCTGATGAAAACATATATTCATTTGCCTATAAAGATTCCATAATTTTAATTTTCTTTTATATTTTTGATTCATAAGTTATATAGCTTAATAACTAAAATAACTATAGCTATAGTTATTTTTAATATGTTCTTTTAATATGTCCTTTTTTTATTTTTAAGATTCTACCTATTTATTCATGAGAGACAGAGAGGCAGAGGCACAGAGGGAGAAGCAGGCTCTCTACAGGGAGCCTAATGGGGGACTCAATCCTGGTACTCTGGGATCATGCCCTGAGCCAAAGGCAGACGCTCAACTGCTGAGCCACCGAGGCATCCCAATATGTGCTTTTTAAAAATTTATATTTTTTACATTAAGTAGGTTCCGCACCCAAGGTGAGGATCGAACTCACAACCCTGAGATTTAGTCTCCTACTCCACCACTTTAGCCAGCCAGGTGCCCCTTTAATATGCTTTCTTTTTTTAACCTTTGTGCCATAGTTCAGAGTTTAACATACTATTCTAAAGAAGAGTTATGGTATTCTGAGTATTCTCAGTATTTATTAACTTAATTAAAGTTTTATGTACTTTGTCATTTCAGCTTGAAGAGCTCTTTTTAACATTTTTTTTTAAAGATTATTTATTTTAGAGAGAAGGAAAAGGAGCAAGCAAGTGTGGGAGGGAGGAGCAGAAGGAAAGGGAGAGAGAGTTTTAAGCAGACTTAACGTTGAGCACAGAGCCTGACTTGAGGCTCCATTTCACAACCTTGAGATCACCACCTGAGGGGAAACCAAGAGTTGGACACTTAACCGACTGTGCCACCCAGGTGTATCTGATACATGCGTAGTTATAGTGAACTCCCTCAACTTCTGTCTGGGAGAACTTCTATTTCTCCTTCATATCTCAGTAACTTTGCTAGTGGAGTATTCTTGGCTGGTCGTTTTTATCTTTCAGTGTTTTGAATATGTCATTCCATTCATTCTCTTTTGGACTGTAGAGTTTCTGCTGTGAAGTCTGCTTGTAGCCTTATCGGAATACCTTTATAGGTTACTGTCTTTTTTTTTCCCTGGGCTGCTTTTAAAATTCCTTATTGTTGACTTTTGACAGTTTTCATATAATGTATGAATGTATGTAATGTACATATGATGTACTCCAGGTTTTTTTTGTTTTTCTTTTTTACTTTTTAAAAATCTTAGTTCTTTCTTCTCTTCCACCTGAATTATTTCTGTTGTTAAGTGTGCTAATTCTCTCTTCTATAGGATCAGCTCTGTTTCCAGTGCATTCTGATTCATTCTTCATATATTGAGTTCTTCAGCCAAGAATTTTTTTTTTACAATTTTAATCTATTGGATTAAATTCTCCTTTTGTTTGTTAATTTTATTCCTCAAATCATTGTATTGTTTTCCTGAGTTTTCTAGTAGCGTATTGAATTTCTTCATAATAGCTGTTTTGTATTCTTTATCAGATCACAATACTTCATGGCTTTGGGTTTAGTTGCTGGAAAATTGTCATTTTTTTTGTGTGTGACACCATATTACTGTGATTTTTTCATGGTGTTTGATGGAAAGTGCCTTGGCTTCTACATTTGAAGTAGTAAACCCTTTTCTTATTTAGGCAAGGTTCTGTTTACTTTGATTCTTAACAAGTCAGCGGGTTTGTAATTAGGAGTCTTCATTTTGGTTTCCAGTAGGTGGCACTGTAGTGCAAGCCTTTTCCTTTCCTGTATCAGAGCTGACTGCATTAAGGTTGTGAGCAAGTACATTGGAAAGAAAGAAAGAAAAAAAAAAAAAAGGACCAAAGGGTGGCTGGAGAGCTTGGGGAGAGGTGTATATTTGGCACGTTAGTCTCTAGGTCTGCCAGTGGCTTGCTGGGGGATCCTCAATTTGGGGGAGGAGTACAAGAGGTTCGTGGGTGGTCCTCTTGCCCCCCAAGGGAAAATAGCAAGAGACTGTCTTCTTTAGTTCCCTTTGCTTATTCCCAGTCACTGCGGTCTCTTTTCAGAGAGAGCAACTGGTTTTTGTAGTGTCAGCACGCATGGTCAGGCAGACATATGTTCTCCTGCCTTTACCCTGCACTTCCTCTGCTGGAAGGGTTGTGCTGGCTTGCTGCTGGACCAGCCACCATCTTCTCTGCTTTTGCTACAGCCTCTGTGGTCCAGTCCACTCACAGATGCACAAATGGATAGGTCTCTTAGGTGTCCTGGTATCCTGTGCAGAGGCGCTTTTCTCCCCCTTCAGTTATGAATATCTAATTGGTTATAAATCAGAGAGGAGAGAAGAAGGGAATGACTGACTCATGCTGCCATGATGCTGATGTCTGTAATATAGTTTTAAATGGAATAAGTAGTTCAAGATATTTAATTTAGGATCTTTTGGGGACATTTTATAAGAAACTGCCAATGTGACTGTAGTTATATGTTTATATTATTTTCTTTAATGATATCTCCAGTATAAAGAAGTTTAATTCTTTATAATAGACAGTGAATGAGGTAGACACCCTTTTGAAAACTGTTCATATGCTTGCAGTGACCAATCTCTGAAGTTTTTCGTGCACTCACTCTCTCAAACTGGATTCTGTTAAAGTTTGAAGTATCTGATAACACTAAATAGCCAAAATTGGACAACAGTTCTATGAGGAATTATGACTCTTCATTTTGGTTATGAAGAGGCTTTTGAATCCAGCAACCTTTGTTGGTTCAGACTAAGAATAGATTTTATTGCCAGGCTGAAACATTGGGACATTTTGGGGACTATGTTGTGGTAAACTGGGGAAGGTAAATTAACTTGATCAGATGCTTTTCTTAAGAATGATACAGGGGCGTGTAGAGGTTTAATTAGATTATATTTTGGAGACAAAGATTAGCTTTTTCTTGTAGTTTTAGGAGTTGTGAAATGCCTGAATTTGGGCTTTGGCAGGAGGTTAAGAAATGGCAGTATTCATGGAACTTGCGTACTGAATATATATAAGGAGGAAAAGGCAACAAGGAAGGACTTGTCAATATGCTAGAGACGTTTATTGACTTTTTTTTTTTTTTTTAATCTGTGACAGGTCTTTGAACTTGTTAGTATACCTTTATGTATGTCAGAATCGGTTTTGACCTAAACTGAGAGCTGTGTTTTGTGAGTTTTTGTTGATAATGCTCTTGATTAGTGTGCTTACATAATGTGATGCTTGGTTGATACATCTTAACACCTTGTAATTGGGTCTGGGGAAAAGGTAAACATAGTTACCTAGAATTCCTGTAGGGGAAACAAACTAGCATAGCATACCAATAGTAACAATACCTATAGATCTTCGGTCTGGCAGTTTAGGAAAAATTTTTAAATGTTTTTATTGAATTTCGTTCTTATTTATCTCTCCCAAAAGGTTAAAGTTTGTTCATGAGTGTTCAGAGAGGGGGATTCTGTGGCTCTTGAAAAACAGGGCGATTTTTTTTTTCATTTTCAGATTACATATTGAATTATTTTAAAGTTCGGTTGGTTAGTTTTTTTTCCAGACTTCTAGTCTTAGTGCTATTTCTTTTGGATACTTCTGTCTCTTCTTGGTCATGAAGGGAAGTATTTCCTGGCTTCCTCTCTTTCCTAGTGACTGAAAGGTTTGTAAGTAGGTAGAATGTGAATATGAATAATTCAAGGGGTGGCCTTTGGAGGTCTTCTCCTTTCCCAGGGAACTCAAGTCTTCTATGAATTGGAGTGTAAAATGTATACTAAATATGCAGTTTTGTTGTGGGCTGCCATATCATTATTTCTTCTTCAGTCCCACTTTTCTTGTAAGTTCTGTGACCATGATTCTATGACCACACCGGTCTGTGCTCAGCTTGCAGTTTGGGCGACTGCTCTTTGCACTAAACATTATAGAGTTTTACAATCTAAATTAATGGGTCTTTGAGAAGATGAAGATTGATCTTGTCTTTGAATCATATATTTAACATACTTTTAAAGTGAATTTTAAAAGTGATCCTCAAGTTTGTTGGGGGGACTCCTGGACTTTCCTGAAACCTTTCATAATATTTGTGAAATCCTTACTTTTCCAACTAAATATCTTTATGAGGTCAGATTTCTTTATATATTTCAACCATAATAGCATTGAATTTAACAGATTGAATACAAAAGTAGATGTTAGAATTGTTCTGTCTTCTTTTAAGCCAGACATTTAATGGTATTTGCAAAATTGTGAAACATTGCTAGTTTTCTCACCAAATTTTATTGTGGAAATATAATTATTTTTTTATGTTAAAAAAAAAGAGTATTTAGTTTTACAGGAGGCTGTTAGTAATGGAACTCTGCCCATCCCTGCCTTGAGTAGGGATATAACCAAAGTGAGGAATAGGAGTCATTTTCAAGGACCAGTATCATGCCAGAGGAGAGGAAGGCAGTTCCCTTTCCCTGGATTCACTACTTAATCAGAATGATGTAAGCCTGGAACTATTTAGGACTGCTTTTTGTTGCCACAGGAGGAGGGCCTACCTTACAATGAAATGAATTCAAGGGAAAACAGAATAGAAAGAGGGTCCTGGTGGTATCATTTAACTCCTGGATCCAGCTATGCCTGGTTATCCTTACATTAGACTTTCATTTATTTTTTAAAAAATATTTTATTTATTTATTTATTTATTCATTCATTCATTCATTCATTCATTCGAGACACAGAGAGAAAGCGGAGACATAGGTAGAAGGAGAAGCAGGCTCCATGCAGAGAGCCGGATGTGGGATTCGATCCAGGAACTCCGGGATCATGGCCTAAGGGAAGGCAGACACACAGTCGCTGAGCCACCCAGGAGTCCCAGACTTTCCATTAAATTCCTTCTTTTGTTAAACTGTGGATTTGTTATTTATTTGATTTGTTATTTTAAACTAAATTTAATTTTTTTTCAGTTTTAACTCCAAGTGTAGTAAATATTGCTAGATATAGCCTTTTTTTTTTTTTTTTTGATATAGCCCTTTTAAATAAAAGCTCTTTGGAGTTCTCTATAGTCCTTAACTTGTAAATCAATCCTGAGACCAAAATGTTTGAAGACTGTTGTTCTCAAGGAGTGAAGGCATTGCTGCTATTTCTTGGGGGTAATACAGGTAATGAAAGAACTGACAGAATAGTTTTCAGTGTTGTAATCACATGGATTGTGGTTGCAGTGATAAGTGATTGTATAATGCTCATGGATAGATCACGTTTAGATATGCTTATTTTGTGATTGTGATTTTATTTAGTAGGATGAAGTGGGTGTGATAACGCTTCATGAATAATTTTTGCTGTAGCTAATTACTACATACAAATAATCTATTTTTTGCCTGCTAATTTGAATTGAATGAAGTTCTATAGTAAACTACGGCAATTGAATTTTTCAGTGTATATATTATATTTGTTGCAATGGGATTTGGGTTTTTAAAAGAGTAATCCTAAGTACAGAATAAAGAACTATGACTTGGATGCAAACTAGATATTTTTTTTGAATATAAAGCGAAAATTTGGTAGGAACAGATGTGGGTGTATATCCGTGTTCTAAAGTTACTGAGTTAACATATTTAAATTTAATTTTTAATTTCCACTGCCACCTCCAGCTACACCTTCTCAAGATTACCAAAAATGGAAGCTTGGGTTAAATTCCTTCAGTTATCTTCCACTGAATTTCTAAGTCTCCAAGAAACTTGAGCAAAACAAAACAAACTTCTTTTTGAAAAAAATGTACTGGAAAGCTAGCTTTTTTTATTTTCCTGTGTCATTACCGTTTTCAAGCTGTAAATTAAAAAGTAAAAACTAATATAAAGAGTGTCTTAGGAGGATTAATTATAGTCTTTATATCCAGGGGTGATTTGATTCATGTTATTGAAAATATTATTTAGGAAAAGTCTTTTGGGAGGTTCTTTTGGGAGGTTTTATTTTTATTACAACATTTGATTTTCTGCATTGCTTTAGCTTCTCCAACTTACTTAGCATATATACTTCCCTCTTCAGGTACTTTTGGAAAAGAATGACCTTCTTAGATGTTTATCCCTTTTAGTGCTTTTCATTATTACTGTATCTTTAAGACAAATTCAGAGATTGTTAAAATTTTACTTTTACACCTTTAAAATCAAAATTTGAATGACTTCATGGTGATCTGGACATTTAATTTGTTAAAGTTCATTGAAGCATTTAATTTAAAATATTTAATGAAGTGACAGATTAGAAATCCCAACTGTTTATGAATGCTCTCTTTTCTCCATCCCACTGGACTCCTGTGCCTTATGTGTCAAGTAGACCTCCACTTTTGGCCTTTTCTCTGGTTCCATCGGCCTGGGCTGTCCTTTTTACAGATAGCCCAAAGCTTGCTTGTATTCCATTTTGATCCCTGTTTCAATTCTGGTCCCTGTTTAAATGTCACTTTATCAGAGTTCTTCTCTGATGATCTTATATATATTCATTTATTCCTTTCCTGTTTTTTCCTCCTTCCTTCCCTTCATTCCTTTTACTCTATATTGTATCTCCATACTTTACATTATTTTTCTTCAGAGCACTTGTCTACATGACAATATGTTGTGTGTATCTATGTATGTATTGTGTCTCCTTCCTATAGCCGCCGTGCAAATTCTGTGAGAACTTACTTTTTTCAAAGTTGCATACTCAGGATCTAGAAGAGGGCCTTACATAATAGGTGCTCATTAAATATTTTTGAAAGATGATTGTGATACTTGGAAAATAATCAACTATTTTATTCTCAGTACTTCATGAAGATGAAAACTAAAGGGTTCCTGTAAAAGTTAGCTGTTGACCCGTTGAGATTTGCGTATCTTGTCTCTGTCTTAGTGTTCTCTCTTAGGTACTGTGTTAGGCCCAGAGGTTATACATGTGTTTAAGAAGTTCTCTTTTTGGAAAAAAAAAAAAAGAAGTTCTCTTTTTGGATTTTGGTATGTTTTTGATAAAACTCTCTTATATAGTATATATTTTATCTGTAGTGCCAGCTAACTTAAATTTATTACTAATATTTATAAGTTAATTGAAAAGAATACCGTATTATCTTGTGTTTCATGTATCTGCACAGTGTGCCATGAACAGAATTAAACCGAAGTATTATATTCATTCAGGTTTGTGAAGGATTTACTCTACAATCCAGTGTTTAATCTGCCAGGGGCTGTTCAGCCTATGCTTGAAAACATTCTAATGGTGGAAAACTTTCTTTCAGGCAGTTTATTCTGCCTTTGGGAGGCCTTTGTTTATTAAAAGAGTTCATGTCTTATTTTAAGCCAAAATCTGTTGCTTCCACTTACTGGTACTAATTATATCCCATGGAGGATGTATTGAATAAATGTAATATTTCTTGTGATAGCTTTTCAATTATTTGAAAGCCTACCAGTTTTCTCTCTGACATTTTAGCTTTCCAGGCTGATAATTCCTAGTAAGCTGTCTGATAATGATACGCATTTACTACTCTGGTCATTTTCCAGGAATCTGAGTTTGCCTAATGTATTTGTAAATAGTGACACCTAAAAGTGAAAGCAGTGGCTCTCCTTACTGCATAGGAATTACTATTTTCTCTCTAGTACTTAATTTTTTTTATTTTATTGCATCTTTATGATTTAAGTTTTCCCCCAACCATTTCACACTTTATCTCATTTGACTTATAAACTAAAATACTTAGTTGCTCCTTCTCCACCCCACCTTTCACAAATGATATTGGCAAGTTGTTTCATGCCTGCCTTATTTTGTAGTTTGTTTTCATTGTGCTTTGCCCACCCAACCCTCTTAAGCCCCCCAACACACACACACACACACACACACACACACACACACACACACAGACACAAAGGTAATTGGAGTTGGAGCACTCTGTGGTTAGTTTGATGCTTTTTGGCAGATTTTTGTACTTGCTGGATTGAGAAGTACTTAAGGAATATAGAATCAGTGGGAGTTCAGCCTGTTTGCTAAAATAGAGATGAAGTCTGTCACTCAGTGTTCTTTATACTTAAACATTTTCAAAATCTGTTCTTTTTTTCTCTCTCTGTCTGACCTGAAAGATTGCAGTCCCACTTTTCTTTCACTGTTTCTAGAATGCTAGTAACGTTGCATAGGGTAGAGTCTAGCTCTGACAAGATCTATTCATTCAGACTTGCAAACCTATCATCAGCAGTGGCAACGGGTGCTGTAAACTACTGCAGGAACAGTTTTGCTTGTCATGGAGACTTTAGAAAAATAATCCTTACTATCTTAATATGGTTTTCTTTTGATTAGGTAACTTAAACATTTTTACTGCATTAATCTTGCATAGCAGGTTGTTGCTGGGTGTTCAGAAGAAGTAGCATTGGCACTTTTGGTTAAAACATAGAAAAGAGAACAAATATTTTGTCCTTTCTCCTTGATTCATAACATTGAAGCATATTATTGCACCTCTGTAGTTCAGATATTCTTTTACTCAGTTGTAATTTACAAGTACATTTTTTCAAAAATATTAAATATGAAATGACTTCTTATAGGATCTATGAAAAATTGCTTCTCAAATGTAAATTTACCCATTTTTGCCATTAAATGTGAAATTCTAAACCTTGCTTCTACTAGATAATCTGCAATTTAACATATACCAAAAAGTAATTTGCTTTTTCAGACTATTTCAGCATTTAGAATTTTTGTGTATGGTAGTTGATTTGCTGTGGTTGTGATTTTATTGGTTTTTTATTCAGTTCAGTAGCTTCCTATGGAAGATGTTGAGCAGTGATTGTTCAGGAATGATTGCTATTTTATAAAACTGTAGTCTAGGGCTCCTGGGTGGCTCAGTTGGTTAAGCATCTGCCTTTGGCTCAGGTCATGATCCCACTGTCCTGGGGTGGAGTCCCTTATTGGGCTCCCTGCTCAATGGGGAACCTCCTTCTCCCTCTCCCCCTGCTCATACTCTCTCTCTCTCCCTTTCTCTCTCTCTTGCTCACTCTCGTAAATAAATAAGATAAAATAAACCTGTAGTCTATAAACTATAATAATTACAGCAATCACAAAGGTCTTTTTCTACATTTTTCACTGAGAAAATTTTAATTGATTTAAAGTGTCCTATTTAGAAAAGTAATGGAGTGGCTGAGTAGTGGGATAGATTTGGTGTTAAGAGAAATGTAAAGTCACAGTTAAGTCATTAGAAAGGCCGATATTAAGTTGAAAATTCACCACAACAATAAGACCAATGTTGAATTACAGCATTTGGACTCCGTGTGGGGACTGGATTTATTAACAGCAGTTGCAATAAAACAGTACAACACAGTGGTAGTATTATGTATCACAGTGATTTTCAATAAATTATGTTTAGCTTGATGTCTAGTTGTTTAGTGCTTATTCAGGTTATCTAACATGAATAGACATTGTTTCATGGTCTCTTGTGCAGTATTACTGAATTGCTGGCTAACTATGTATCCATAGATACATCATGAGATTATATTTGTCCCATTTCTTTGGGCTTATTTCATCACAGATCTAAGTATTTCTATGCTCATTATGATAAAACATGAAAAAATTATAAACTGTCTTGTCTGTATTTTTAAATTGCCTTTTTTTAAGATTTTATTTATTTATTCACGAAAGACAGAAGCAGAGACATAAGCAGAGGGAGAAACAGGCTTCTCCCAGGGAGCCTTATGCGGGACTTGATCCCTGATCCCCTGGAAGCATGCCCTGAGCAGAACGCAGACGCTCAACCACTGAGCCACCCAGGCGTCCCTGTCTTTATTTTTGAAGTGTGTGTGTGTGTGTGTATTTAAAGATTTTATTTATTTATTCATGAGAGACACAGAGAGAGAGAGAGAGAGAGAGAGAGGCAGAGACACAGGTGGAGGGAGAAGCGGGCTCCATGCCGGGAGCCCGACGTGGGAATCGATCCCGGGACTCCAGGATCACGCCCTGGGCCAGAGGCAGGCACTAAACCGCTGAGCCACCAGGGCTACCCTTAAGTGTTGGTTTAAGTATATTGAAGTACATTTCTATATTGAATATTGAAGTAAATTTCTATATTGAATATTGAAAAAGTCTTAAAGAATCTTTCATGTACCATTGAAATGAATTCTTTCTTGCTTCTTTTTAAGTAGTAGCCTATTTCAAGTCTTTGTGAATAAATGGAAATCTGTGAGAAAAGTTGATTTATGATTACTAACAAATTAGCCTGCAACTTAGTAACACAGCAGACATTTATCACCTCATTACAATTTATCATTCCTGTATCAGGATTCTGGAAGCAGGTTAACTGAGTATTTCTGGCTCAGAATCATGAGTTTGCAGTTAAGCTGTAGATCAGTTCTGCAGTCTTCTCAGTGTTCTATGGGGACTGTAGAATCTGCTTCTAAACTCACTCACATGTGGCTTTTGGCAAGATACTTCAATTCTTTGATTGTTGACTGGAGCCCTCATTTCATTGCCACATGTTGCTCTCCATTGGCTGCTTGAGCATTCTTGGAATAAATATAGTAGCTGTTTTCTCTAGAAGAAGTGATCCCAGAAAGAGTAAGAATGATGCGACAATACTTTGTATGTCCTAGTCTCAGAAGGTAGATACCATCACTTCTGCCATTCTGTGTGTTTAGAAGCAAGTCCCTAAATTGAACCTACTCTCAAAGGTGAGCAATCCGGCTCTACTTTCTAAAGGGAGGAGTGAAGAGTTGGAAGCCATGCTTAATTACCACAGTGATATAGACTAGGAAGTCTCAGAGCATAAAATAAATGCTATACTAGTTTCTTAATAGAGTAATTGTCAATTCTGACACTGTATTAGCCTTTATAAAACAACAAAGCAAAAACATAAATGGTTGAATTAGGCTTGTTGATTCACTTGAGTCAGGTTTTTCTGTAAATGTTTCTACTGTGCAGTCAAAGCTGTTCATTGTCTTTTTCAAGATGTATTTTTTGATTCAGTGACATAGGTTACTGCTGTACTTTTCTAGAATTGTTACAGAATAGAGCTAAATATAGTATGTACAGTTCATGGCACAAACTGGATGTTTAGTAGATGTTAGTGCTTGGCTATTGCTATTTTGCTCTTATTTAACCTAACTTGTAAAGTGATCATTAATTAAATGGGTAATAATTTTAGCTTAGTTGAAAAATAGTTACTTGGCTTTTTGTTAGGATAGGTATGGCTCAAGCATCAAAAACTTTCTTCCCTTGCTCTGTTCCTCCTTTACTTAGTCCCCACTACCTCCTCCTATCCAAAAACCTCAGTTCTCATAGTTAATTTATCTTCCACATATTTATTATTCAAACATAAGCCAATCCAAAT
Source organism: Canis lupus dingo (assembly GCF_003254725.2). NCBI lineage: Eukaryota > Metazoa > Chordata > Mammalia > Carnivora > Canidae > Canis > Canis lupus. Next base: position 32,703,701 of record NC_064264.1, on the reverse strand, counting down.
ATACCCCACATAAATGATAACATGAATACTCAGTTTTCTCTACCTTGCTTTTTAAATATAACAAATTGATAAGGAAAATTTATCTGTGATAGGAAAACTTCCTTGTTCTTTTTTGCATCTTTTTGCTGTATCTCATTCCCTTGTGTGTAGGTTAGGATAATTTTTTTCCAGTCCTCTGTAAATGGGCATGTGCGCATTTTTTATTTTGCAATCAGTGTGACAGTGAGTGACTTGTGTACGTGTCACTTTGAATATGTCAATATGTCTGTAAAGTAACTTCAGAGTAGAATTGCTACGTCAGTTGCAGTTGTGATTTTATGCTACCATACTGGAGGGGCTACCAGTCTTCTCACAGCATCCACAGTGTTTAAAAACTGCTTGTATCCCTATAGTCTTCTCTTCAAAACATATTTTCATATCTTTAGATTTTGCCAGCGTTATAGCCAAAAAGTGGTATTTCAGTCCAGCTTATTTGAATTATTCTTATGGATGAGGGTATATTTTTACTCATAGTTAGACTTACTTTTTTTTTTTTTTTAGCATCTATTCATATTCTTAGTCTTTTTTCTCTTATGGTTTGATCTTACTGATTGATAGAAACTACATATTAGGAGAATTCACCTTCTTGAATGAGTTGAACTCTGAGCTTTTTTTCATTTGTCTTTTGACTCTACATTCTAAAGTTTTGGCTTTTTTTTTTTTTGTATAATCAAATTACTCTTGTAATATAGATTTCTGTCATAACTGAGAAAGTTTTCAATACTCTAGAGTTATAAAATAACTTTCTTGTTTTTTCCTAATATTTAGTGTTTTCATGTTTTTCGGTTTTTGATTTGTTGTGTATGGAATCAGTATGGAACCAACTTAGTTTTTAAATAGGTAACTACCAGCTTGTCTCAATACTATTGTGTAGTTCATCTCACTCATTGACTTGGATGCCACCTTTACAAAATAAAAATTCATATATTTGGGTTTATTTCTAAACTTTCTTTTCTGTTGTTAAAGTAATATGTCTTTAGTATGTTTTCAGGTTTTCCTTTATTGCCTTCTCTGTCTGATTTTCTAGCTATTTAGTTCTTGGGATACTGGGAAGGGGAGGGCACTTTTTGTATTTTTATTGGTTCCATACTAATAGTAGTTTTTGATACATTGGTACTGTTTTTACTTCATTATAACTTCTCTTTTTAATAATAAATCCTACTGAGTTTTTAATACATGTATTAGTACGTATGTGGAGGGATACAGAATAATGGCTATGTATATCGTGTAAAATATATTACTATAAGGGAGAACTTATATTTCTTCATTCCCTTCCATTGGGGTTGGTGCTTTTTACATATATTAACTCAACGATTTATCATACAAACTAATTCAGTTTGTAACTAGAATTTTTAAAATGTGTAATTGTTTATGACTAAATTTCCTTCAACGTTGCTTTTTTTTCTTCAGTTGTGATGCAGATCCATCAGCCCTAGCAAAATATGTTCTTGCTTTGGTAAAGAAAGACAAAAGTGAGAAAGAGTTAAAGGCATTATGTATTGATCAGCTGGATGTATTTCTTCAAAAAGGTAAAATCTTTGGTTTAAAAATAATAGCTGATTTTAATAAATCCTTTATTTTTTTTTTAATTTATATTTTATTGGTGTTCAATTTACTAACATACAGAATAACCCCCAGTGCCCGTCACCCATTCACTCCCACCCCCCGCCCTCCTCCCCTTCTACCACCCCTAGTTTGTTTCCCAGAGTTAGCAGTCTTTACATTCTGTCTCCCTTTCTGATATTTCCCACACATTTTAATAAATCCTTTAAAGCAAGATTTTCCATAATAAAGGAACTCAATAAGAGAACAGACTCTAATTGTAACAAAGTTGAACAAACAGTATTATTACTCATTATAGCTATAGCTTATTTATAATGGACACCTTTTTTAAATTAGTATCTTTATTCTCTTTCTTAAAGCATGCTGATATTTTTTCCTTAAAAGATTAAGTAAATGAATACTTGTTTCTTTAAAGATAGTACTGCTTAAGAAACTATTTGTAATGATGCCTAGATAGTGCTTTAAAATTTTTTCACTTTGCCACCATCTGGATAATGATAATTATGTTTGGCACTCAGGGCACAGGGTACGTGGAGACTAGTCCTGGCTGGAGGCGACTGGCTGAGAAACTCTGACCACCCTAGTTCCGCTATGCTAAAATTGAGTGGATTAGTATTACCATAGATCTGTGTCATGGCACACTAGTTAGGAAGCTGTTGATCTTAGTATAATTCCTAGTTATGAAAGTCAGTGTATATTTCATCATCTTGAATTCTGATGTGTAGAGGGGGAGAATTCACTTCTTAGCAAATATCTTTAATCTGTGGTTTTTTGGTTTTCTTTTTAGAGACCCAGATATTTGTGGAAAAACTTTTTGATGCTGTGAATACAAAGAGTTATCTACCTCCTCCAGAGCAGCCATCATCGGGAAGCTTAAAGGTAGAATTTTTTCAGCACCAAGAAAAAGATATAAAAAAAGAGGAGGTAAGGGTTTGTGTGTTAAACCTTAGCTGTTCTTTAAAAACATATAAGGAATAATTAAACCTAGTTCAACTTTCTGATTTGTGTCAAGAATCCTCAGGACCATCCCTGGGAGCAATCATAGGAGTTAGCACAGAGTCATACTCATGGCTATGACTTCTTACAGCAAAATCAGCAAAGAGAAAAAGTAGGTATTTTGAAGTCTGGGGGAAAACAGATGTGAGCTTCCAGAGCCTTCTCCCAGTGGAGTCATACAGGATGCACTTAACAAGTAGGTTTAACGCATTTGAACTAGGGAAACTCATTAGAAACTCAGTGTGTGAGGTTTTTATTTTGGGCTGGTCACAGATGCATCTGCTGTCTACTCTGTACCAAAATTCCAGACTCCCAGAGGAAAGCATGTGGTTGACATAAAACCATATCGTTGACACAGTCAGGTATAAAGTGAGCTATTATTATCTGGGAATGATGGGAACCCTCCAGAAATCAAAGTTCGCAGACACCAGTCAAGGGACTACCTTATAATGCCTTTCTAAGGATAACAGTGTCAAGCTTGCTTTTCAACTCTTTTCTGCATAGTATCTTACAAATATGGACTTGGATTATCTATGTTTTCTGAAAATAATTAGATTGACATTAGATCTATCTGCTTCTGTCCTGTATACATTTTGTAGGGGACTATTTGTAAGGTGGTCATGTAAAAGGACCTTCACAGAGCAGCGGGCATGACTTCATCCTTTAAGAGATTTTTTTTTTAATTTTAGGATTTTATTTATTTATTTGTTGGGGCAGGGGTGGGGTAGGAAGAGAGAGAGAGAACACAAGCAGGAGGAGCAGCAGGCAGAGGGAAAGGGAGAAGCAGGCTCCCCGAGGAGCAGAGAGCCCCCTATGGGGCTTGATCCTAGGACCCTGGGATCATGACCTGAGCTGAAGGCAGATGCTTAATCAACTTAGCCACCCAGGTACCCCATTTTAGGAGATTTGAAGAATTTACCTTTTATAACTTTATTACTTTTTATTTACCATTCTTAATAATCATAAAAATCCAGATATCATCAATTTGATGTTTAAAGATTGTAATTCAAACAAAAATAATTGGTATTAAGCTGTTAGATTTCTGCAGTTAGCCTAGCTGTAGGTCGAATAAATCTTGGTTAAAATTTTGGCTTCATCAGTCATTACTTTATGACCTTAAAAAACATTACTTTTCCAAGTCTTAGTTTACTCAGCTGTGAAATGGAAATACTATATGGTTGTTGTGAGTAATAATAAAATAATACCTGTAAAGCACTTGGCATAGTGTATAGCGTATAATATATTTTCAATAAATGGCAGTTCCTATCACTACTGAGAGATTGTTGCATGGTGGAAGATGTGGTTGAGTTTTTTTCCCCTCATAATCTTTCTTTCCAGATTATGGAAGTAATACTTGTTTAATATGTATTAATATAAATATATGTATAATATTATGTAGTAATTCTCAAATATATTTCTATTTCTGTATTTGAACATATTTACACATACATGCATGTAGATAGTTACACAGACACACACATAAAACACCCCTTCACTACTTGGTGCAAGGGAAGACCAGAAATTATTTTGTGTATATTTCATATCTAACAGTAGAGGGGTTCTGTTAATAAGGAAGAAAAAGATAGTGGCTATTGTGCTGCAACTGCTAATGCCACATAGAGTTGCCCAATAATTTAAGTTTTGCCTGCCAATGGAAGTTTGGTGGGTTGGTTCTAGATATCTGCTATGCAAATTATATTTTGATTCTTAAAAATCTTAAGTAGTCCTTGATTTGAGAAGCAGTAAGGAGTCTTCCCCAAAACGAGTTAGTGGTAAAACCTTAGTCTTACGTCTATTGACATAATAATATTTCTCCACAGTTTTCTTGACCAATTGTGAAGGATATTTATCCCTGATCTTTCAGAACTGTCAAAATGTCAGATGACAACCTGGATTTAAAATACCATGGGTATAGTAAAAGTTCCCAGTTGAGCATGTACTGTGGAAGATGATGATGTATCAACATAAATTACTTGCGAGTGTGTGTTGAAGCAAGTAGAAGGGAAAAAAGGTGCATTGAACCCTGTTTTTATGAATGGGGGAGGTTCGAAATGGGTGGCAAGAGGAGAATGAAAGTATTTATAAGGAAAAAAAGATGGGAAAAAGGGTTTTTAAAGCAGTGTTCCTCAGAGTTTGGCCTGTTGATAGGATTTCCATTTAATTTCTCATCCAATATTGGACACTTCTGACAGGAGAGGGTCTTATCCCAGAGAGGTATTGGAACAACTGGAATAAACTGGGACACTGTTATGTTATCCTTTACACTGAGTCAAAATGTCTTAGAGTTCTTATTAAAAATGCAAAATCTGGAGACTTGCCGTATTTACAGAAGCTACATGTTCAATACTTCCTGTATTGGTTTATCCTCTAAATCTTTTTTCTAGTAACACCTGTTACTATCCTATGTAATCAGTGTTCTAGACAGTATAGCATGAAAAATTCTGGCCTCAGTAAAGTAGCATTGATAAAGGGAATGTTTTCCAGGCCTGCTTTCTATTAATACAATACAAATGAAGGTCCTTTTTAGAAAAGAGAAATATATAGCTGCCATACTGCTATGAGAAACTGGAGAACTATTTGACCTTATGTATCATTCTCTCTTATGTTTCTTTTTCTGACTTGGTTAGTTCTAATGCATTCTTCTATATTTCCTAATGTGTTTGGTGCTAGACCAAATCCATGTTGGAATTTTGAAAGAAGAAATAAAATTGACTTTCTACTAATAGTGTTAAAATGAGGACATTTGCCTAAGTGTTTTCTCAACACTGTTATCTAAGATAAACATTTCTGAGTTTCTATTTAGCATTCACTTTTAACTTTCAGCAAGCCTTTATTCTGTGGTTAAATTAAATGATTGTATTAGAAGAGAAATTTGTTTTTTTAATGCTTTAGAAGAGAGCAATTTCACATCTGTGTTTTAATATTATTTAAATCACGGAAATAGTAACATGGCAAAGAATAATTCACTAAACTTATGCAAAATTTTTTTTGTATATCAGATAACAAAGGAGGAAGAGCGAGAGAAGAAGTTTTCCAGAAGGCTAAATCATAGTCCACCCCAGTCAAGTTCCCGATACAGAGAAAATAGGTGATTGATTGAACCATGTTCAGTGTTCAGATATTGGATGTATCTTTTATATGAATGCTTAGACTTGATTATGATTCATCTAGGGGCAAGATATGTCTACTCTTCTCTTGGTCTAGGAACATATAACTCAATAATTTTCTTACCGAGAATATCTGTGTCAGATTTCTAGGTCCTGGAAAGGAGGTTTAGTATAGTGCTTGGCAAACAATTATTATTGTATTTATTTCTAACTTCAAATTCCAGTGAAATCTCAATGTGAGAACCTTTTTGCATGAAGTTTCCTTTCAGTGTGAATAAATTATTTTTCCCACTAAGGCTTGAAAAGCAGAGTACAGTAGATTGATATATGCCTTAAGTGTGAAGTACGGGACAACATGTACTATAAAACATGATGTATGGATGCTAAGTGTATAGGTGTCTTGGTATATAAGACTAGGGATTGAGACTTTCAGAGTTTTTTCCCTTTAAAAAGGGTTTTAGAATTCTTGAGCAGATGTTCAGTTTTTCAATTTGAGTTTCTTATATTTGTGGAGGGATAAAGAATCATGTTACAGGAATCAAATGTGAGTGACTTGTACATTTAATGGTTTTTTTTCTGTATCTATGTAATTATTTTCCTAAAAGTGATCATTTATTTCTTTAGAAGTCGTGATGAGAGGAAAAAAGATGATCGTTCTCGCAAAAGAGATTATGACCGAAACCCTCCTCGAAGAGATTCATATAGAGATCGGTACAATAGAAGACGAGGCCGAAGTCGCAGTTACAGCAGGAGTCGGAGTCGAAGTTGGAGTAAAGAGAGGCTTCGTGACAGGGATAGGGATAGAAGCAGGACGCGAAGTAGAAGCAGAACACGAAGCCGAGGTAAATAATCTACATTGTATATATGTATATTATGTTCTGATTAGTATTCTTCTATTGTGAATAAACTGTATTTGAGTGTTTTAAAGATGGTTTTAGTTTTTGTTGGTGTTTTCATTTTTTCTCATTTGATGTATTTTGTGGTCCAAGTGAATGCTTTTTTAAAAATTTCTTTTAAAAATTTTATTTCATGCAAATTAAAACGACAGTGAATCACCACTGCACGCTCATTACAATGACTGAAAGTGAAAAGGCTGACTTTATCTAGTATTGGTAAGGATAGAGATAAACTAGAACTCTTTGGAAAACACAGTAACTTAAATTTAAATTTAGACATACCAAATGACCCAGCCATATCAACTCCAGAGTATTTATGAAGAGAAACAAAAGTGTATTTCCACACAAAGACTGTACACAAATGATCATACCTTCCTTTGAAATAGCCAAAAACTAGAAACAACCCAAATGTCATGTGAATGGCTAAACTGATGCATCCATACAGTGGAAGAAAAGGATAGAACTTTATATCTATGTCACAAAAGGGTGAATTTCAAAATACTAATACTGAGTGAAATAAGCCAGACAATAAGAGTATACATGTGTATACAATTTTAGAAAATGCAAACTAATTTGTGGTGACAGAAAACAAATCAGTGGTCATTTGGGATGGAATTACGGGAAAATTATCAGGGGTGCAAGGATATTTTTGGGGGGTGATAATCATGTATCTATGTATATATATTCTTTTAGTTATGATTGATTTTACCTGTGCACATAGATAAAATTCATTAAACTATAAATATGTTCAATGTATTATATAAGCATTACATTTTAAAATTAAGAAAACAGTTAAAATTCTCATTACAGATGCGTATATTTGCAAGAACATATCATTTCCAACGTGTATAATTTTTCTTCTAGTGTACGTTATTGAAAGAAAGATGCTGTAGGCAATAAAACAACTAAAACACTTGGAAGTGGAACATCTTTACCCAAGCTTAGATTTTTGCTACTCTTTTAGCCTTTATTCTACAGCCATCTTTAGTCTTTGGGAAATAATATTTATGGCCTTTGTTGTATAAGCTTTATACTTCTTTGTTACTCTGAGTTTCCCCTCTCTGTGATCTTGGTATTTTAGGCCTTTGTGCAATATTGCTTCACTTAACTAATCTTAATACCTTTTCTTTCTCCTTGGGACCACAGTCCAGTTAATGGCTTAGTTCGTGTTTAATATGAGCTCTTTTTCCTCTTGGCTCACTGATTTCCATCTTTAATAAATAGCTTTCACTATTAATGCTATTAATAGCATATACTGTTGATTTATAAAGTCATGCTGGGATCTTTAGGTGGATTACAACTAAATGTTCATCACAGGAAAAAAAAACATACTTTTATTGTATATTTGTTTTGTGGGCTGAAGTTTAACATACTAAGATTGCACTGAAGAAAATAATGTCTTTTTTGTGTAAACAACTCCAAGGAAAAAAAGCTCATTAAATATAGCAAATTTTGTGTGATTTTATAGTTTAGGTCATATTGCAAAGAAATAGTTTATTTTGGAATATTGTGTATTCATTTAGTAGTTTTTAAAAGAAAGGGATTGAGTACAATTTGAGCATTTTCTCTATGTTAACCAAAACACAGAGAAAATGTAGGTCTGGGACTTTTTTTTTTTTATATAGTTTTCTAAATTTTTTATATTTTGTTGCAGAAAGGGATCTCGTAAAACCTAAGTACGACCTGGATAGAACAGATCCACTGGAAAACAATTATACTCCAGTCTCTTCAGTACCTAATATTTCATCTGGTCACTACCCTGTACCTACTTTGAGCAGCACTATTACAGTAATTGCTCCTACTCATCATGGTAATAACACTACCGAAAGTTGGTCTGAATTTCATGAAGACCAAGTGGACCATAACTCCTATGTAAGACCACCAATGCCAAAGAAACGGTGTAGAGACTATGATGGTAAGTCTTTTATTGTTTCATAAAGTACTGAATTAGTATTTCCAGTTGACTAAATTTACAGAATCTAGTTGTAAAGGTTGGGTTGCAGAGTTACTGAAAGATAATTAACCTATTGGAAATGGTGGTAAATTAGTCTTAAGCACTCTTGAATTCTTCAGTATTATTTAAACCTTCATTAGTCACTACTGAATATTGTACATCAATTGAAATATAGTGCTTATTTACACACAAGTCTTAATATATTTTTGGAGTTGACCAAACAAGAATAGTATCTACTGAGTTATCTGGTAATCACCTACTAAAACATTCTTGACAAAACTCACTTCTTTAGAAATAAATGGTTTAAAAAAATGGTTATTGGCATGGAATTAGAACCTAGAAATGTGAATATTACCTGTAAGAATTTTATAAATGAAGCCTCTCAAAGTTTTACTGTAAAGGTTTTGTAAATTGTATTAAAGCTGTAGTTGCAATATTCTGAAAATTTTAAGTAAGATTTGAATAAAGGGAATGCTAAAGGAAATGCTTCTAATGACAAAGAATGTAGAAGTTTTATATCATCTTGCTAGCTAGGTATACTAATTTTAATTTGATATACTTTTCATTTTTAAATTTTTATTTTTTAAAGACTTTATTTAAAAAAAATACTTTATTTATTTATTTATTTATTTATTTATTTATTTATTTATTTATTTATTTGAGAGGGAGAGTGAGCACAAGTAGGGGGAAAGGGCAGAGGGAGAAGAAGAAGCAGACTGCCCCGCTGAGCAGGGAGCCAGATGTGGGACTCAGCCCCAGTACTCTGGGGTCATGATCTGAGCCAAAGGCAGACGCTTAACCGACTGAGCCACCCAGGTGCCCTTGTTGATATATTTTTTAATGCGTATGTTGGGTGTATTATCTACTTCACAAGGATTTTATATTGCTGGAAATTAACTCTTGTGTTATGGTTAGTTACACTCGCCCAACATTTAAAAATATTCTTATTTTTAAATTTCTTGCCTTTGTTAACTTACAGAAAATGTATATATCCAACACTTTCCATACTTCTAATTATTCTCCCTTACAGAAAAAGGTTTCTGTATGAGAGGAGACATGTGCCCTTTTGACCACGGAAGTGACCCTGTAGTTGTAGAAGATGTGAATCTTCCTGGCATGCTGCCTTTCCCAGCACAGCCTCCAGTTGTTGAAGGACCACCTCCTCCTGGACTTCCCCCACCTCCCCCAATTCTTACACCCCCACCTGTGAATCTGAGACCCCCAGTGCCACCACCAGGCCCATTGCCACCCAGCCTACCACCTGTCACAGGTAAGTAAATATATTTGCTCACCAGTACCTGTTATCTGTCCATTCATAGTCTTTTTTAAAAGTTAATAGTTTGATATTTGCTTTTGTTAAAAATACCTAATCCTAAATATGCCTGCTAAAAAAGGCATTGATACTAAAGGCATAGATACTAAAGGCAAGATACTCTTATTTAAAATATACCCTTGCTTGCAGGCTTTGCCAAACCTCTGGTTTACTGTGGTTTGGAGTGGCCCTGACTTAGCATATCCCTTATGAATCCCAGCTCTCAGTATTCCTTTATAGCTTAAGATAAACCTGTTTTGGAATCCATTAAAAGGATATTTTACCCTAGAAAACTAATAAGTTGTAAGGGCTTAGAGTTGATAGATACTATAATTTTGCTGATTAATGAGAATATCATGTTTGGATATACAGTAACTTATTTTATTTGTTTGCTTTCAGATGATATTTCTTATTCTTTGGTTTTGACAGGACCACCACCTCCACTTCCTCCTTTGCAGCCATCTGGCATGGATGCTCCCCCAAACTCTGCAACCAGTTCTGTTCCTACTGTAGTAACAACTGGCATTCATCACCAGCCTCCTCCTGCTCCACCCTCTCTTTTTACTGCAGGTGCAGTTTTGCCCCTCTTTTTATTCATAATGCAGTGAAGTTTTAGAGCAGAGTTATACTTACTTTCTTTAAAGATTTTATGTATTAATGAGAGACACAAAGAGAGAGAGAGACAGAGACAGGCAGAGGGAGAAGCAGGCTCCCTGCAGGAAGCCCAATGCAGGACTTGATCCCGGGACCCCGGGATTACTCCCTGAGCCAAAGGCAGACACTCAACCACCGAGCCACCCAGACATGCCTAGAGCAGAGTTTTAGATAGGAATTTAAAAACATTTGGACAGTGACTAGCTCTATTACATTTATTTTTCTTACTTAAATCATACAGAATAAAATATAGACATGATGAATGTATATTAAATGTAAGTTCTCAGTTATGTTTTTTAAAAGACTAAGTTATATTTCTATTTAACCTTTTTGTTTTTATAAAACTAAATTTTCCTTGTAATATATATAGTATGTTAGCTATGTATTAGTAATGTTATATAATTTATTTTTTTATCATCAATATAAAAAAATTACCAAGTGGTGTTTTATAATTGTTTTTTAATTACAGTTTTTGTATTACCAGATACATATGACACAGATGGCTACAATCCTGAAGCCCCAAGCATAACAAACACTTCCAGACCTATGTATAGACACAGAGTGCACGCACAGAGGCCTAACTTGATAGGACTAACGTCAGGGGATATGGATTTGCCACCCAGAGGTACTATGATTAATCTTTTCTTATTTTCATATCAAGAGTGGCAAAACATAATATGGTCTTGCACTTATTGGGGTTGAGTAAGGGATGGTGATTAAGTGTAATCCTCTGATCCTTTGATTCTTAAGAGAAAAGGTAATATGTGGTTCTCTATTTGTGTCACTGGTGACACTTTATCCTATTATCTAGGGGGAAAGAAATTTCCTGAAAGTATATATTTTCTAAGTTAGCTTTTTTGGGGGGAATTTTCTGTTGTTTGCAGTCTTTTTTTTTTTTTTTTTTTTAAGATTTATTTATTTATTGGGAGGGAGAATGGCAGAGGGGAGGAGAGAATCTTAAGCAGGCTCCACACCCAGTGAGGAGCATGACACAGGGCTTGATCTCAGGACCCTGAGATCATAACCTGAGCCAAACTCAAGAGTGCCACCCAGGTACCCCTATCATTTGCAGTCTTAATTGAAACTGGCTTTAATTCCCAAAGATAGATTTTTTTTTTTTACATTGGATAATGAAATTAGTCTTACAAACTTGTGCTTGATATGTATTTTACATGTAAGAATTTGATACTGGTTTGCTTATAATATTTTAAGGAAAAGGAATTCTGTTTTTAGGAAGTGACTTCTTAGTTTTTAAAATTTTCTTAGAGGAGACAAGCTTTTTAATAAAATTTCTAAATAAGAGTTTAGACGATAAACTTAAAAGCTGGGGCAACAAAACTGCTGTACTGGAGGTGCAAACTGATATGAAGGTTCAGAGGAGGGAGAGTTCAGATTAATTTGAAAGAGGGAACATTTGCTACATGTATCAGGAGGTGAGGGATTATCAGCCATAATGGAAAATATTATGTAGGCCAATAAAATATATTTTTTTCCCTAACTACTTCAGCTAACTTTTAAATCCCATTTTCAAAAGTAATAATAATAAATAAATAAATCCCATTTTCTTCATAGTCTTGCCTTGTTGTCTTTTTTTCCTAGTCAAAAAAAAAGTTACGCCTCATCAGTCATTAATAAGAGTCCTAACTTGTTAAATAAGTCAGTACCTAATATGGTTTAGTGAATTTGTGATTACTTACACTTTTCATTTTTTTTTAATTTGTTCATTGAAATTATTAAATTCTGCATCTAACTTGAGTGTTCAGAGAACTTTTTGTAATAGGGATGTGAGGAACATTGTAATTTATACCCAACTTAATTTATATCGTCTGAGATCAAAGGAAAGCATTTCATGTGGATGCTACCTTTCCTTCACCTTAAATTCTCATTGAGGAATTCTAATAGCTATCATTAATGACAGCAGAAGAAAAAGATTTTTTTAACGGTTTTATGTACGGGATATAAGATTGCTTATAAATGAAAATTGTAAGCCCCTTAAGATTGTGGCTCTTTATCTCCCAAGTCTCTCCTGACTAGTTCAGAGAAAACCCCTTCTTTGGGTCACTACTTAGCACCTTTCTTTTCATCATACCAATACTATTTGCTTTTACTGGAACTTCCCATATGAAGTCATCTCTTTCTTACCTTGCTGCTTAGGAGTGGAAAAATAAATGCTGCTACAGATTAGTATTTATTAGCTCATTCCAATGCCTGGCAAACTTTTTTGTTGATGATCATGAAAAGGAAGAGGGATTATACTCCTTGCATATAAATCTTACCATATAGAAGTTGCGGTTATGGTAATTTCACCTCCATATATGTGTAGTTACAAGTTAGAGGAAGTGGGCCTATTGAGCGAGAAATGTCTAGTATGTATGGTTAGAAATTTGAATGCCTTTTCCAATAGAATCATTGTATATAATGATTATTTTAGTACTTCATATACATTATATAGTATTTTTGTGGCCTGCCTAGGAATATATTCTCCACTACTGACATTGTTTTTATTACCACAGAACTGATTTAGCAACCTATTTAAATTGAGTAATACCTATACTTCTATTTTCTTCTCTTTTTTCATTCTTCCTCCCCCCAAAATGTTTTCATCTTTTTGCCCATTTGTTTTGAAACTTATTTGTCCTGAATGGTGATAGATACATAATTAAAAGCTTTTAATATTATTTATTTTATAATTAGTATACATTTCTTATAGTCTGTAGATGATGGCCTTAATTTAAATTTGTCATAGACTTATGTGATAATTATATTATTATGTTTTGTAATTTAAACTTGATGGGGAATTATCATTATTAAACAAATGAAAAAATTTAGGCCCATTGATACCTTAGAATTAATAAGAGCAACCAAATGAGAGTTGTTCTTTCCAGATTTCTAAAGAGGTAGGGAATTTGATAGATGTTCCTTGATTGGATATAGGTAGGAATAAGGACTAAGTGGTTTTCCATTTATTGTCAACAAAACCAGTGCTGAAAATTTTAAGCATTAAAAACAATTCATTAAAAGGACACTGGGGAAAAAAAAATAAATAAAAAATAAAGGACACTGGGGGGAGGGAGGACTCAGTATATATTGTTAATAGACACATTCGCTAATTATATACCAAGGGGAATTTGCTTCTGTTTTTAACATTCTTTAAATAAATAACAAAGAATCTGAGTGAGAGGATATAGATGAGTTGGAAAAAACACATTACAATGACTGGAGGAAAAACATATCACTGCCTTTCTTAGTGAACCTTCAGATAAAGAACTTGTAAAGTTAAAAAGGATATTTGATAGCTCAAAAGCTTCAAGAAAACCAGTGAACCAGCCATGGGAGGCAGGAGTAAGGCCACAAATTCTATTGCAGAATTGATCCTGTGAGGATACCAATTGGGCAAAGAAACTGCCAACTTGCACTCTGAACATCACCGGTGTTAGAGACTGGATATTTCTACTTGTTTTGCTATGGAAATATAGGATAAGTCAGAGTTAGCCAGAAAAAGGAGGTAGATGAAGCACTTACATTCCATAATACTTTTGAGTAACTGAAAGAACTTTTATGACTGAAACAGAGGGAGAAGATAAGTGGAGGGAGGTGAGAGACCATTTAAGGGCATTTGAAGAATTCTAGAAAAAGAGATGATCATGTGTACTAACAATGGGAATTGAAAGATTTAAAATGAATAGAAAGAATTGACGACATTATTGGATTGTGGGACTTAGAATGGGTGAAATGGAGAGAATGAAATTAAAGATACCAGGTTTCTGTTCTGGATGACTGGGCAGCTGATAATATCATCATTTGAGAGGAAGAACAGGTTTGGTAAGAAAATGAATTTAGTTTGAGAAGTGTTTAATTTGTTGTGTCCTGGGGCATTTGAAGAGAAATGTCCATTCAGAAATAGGATCTGGAAGTCAGGTCTTTAAGAGACAGTTGGCTTAGAAAATACAGATTTCTAATCATAAGCATGTAGAACAGTGGTTCTTAATCTTCTGTGTCATTTGTATTTGTGGGAGGTACAGGGAGATGGAAAGAGGCATGTCCAAATCTGCAAGCCTGACAGGTTTTGAAAGCCCTTTTAATGTGTTTCTGATCCACTCTCCTTCCCTTTGAGAATCACCAAAAATGTTGAATGAAGCCACAGTGATAGATGTCTTAGGGTAATTGTGTAGAGCAAGACTGGAAAGTCCAAGTAAGTAACTTGGAGAATGACAGTATTTGAAGCAGTGGGCAGAGAAGGGGGAGCTTACATAGGGCACTGAGAAAACGAAATAAAAGAGGCAGAAACAAAAGCCGGGAGTGGGGAGTCCTGAAAATCAAGAGGAGATAGGAGAGAAAGCATTTAATCCTCAAGAGGTCAAGTAAGAGAAGGACTGAGATGTATTTATAAGGTTAAGCAACAAGTTAGGGCATCAGCAAATTTAGGAAGAGCAAGTTAAGTGCAGTAATGACAGCAGCTGCCAATTTTTGGAAGAGAAGTTGAATGAGTGTTGGGGAAGCAAGTTAGCAAGTGTAGACATCTCTTAGGAAATAGCTGTGAGGCGGAGAGAGAGCTGTAGCTGGAGGGGAAGTAGTTTTATGAGGTTTCTATTAGAAACGGGGTAATTTGAGCTTGCTTCAATGTAGATAGGAAGTGCTAGTTTAGAGGAAGAGGTTGAAGATGAAGGAAAGCAGTAGAGCTCTGGGGCACGGATTTTGCTAGTTCTTTATATAGGGAAAGTTGCTGGAAGGAGACCAGAAGCAGAAATCCAGTTAATACAGTAGACTAGGTGAACAGTAATGCAAGTTTGTACCAAGGTTGTCTCAGCGAGAATAAGAGGAAATAAATGCAAGCTGAATTGAAAGGATGTGGGCAATGTCAGAAATCACACAGTAGTTTTGTTAACAGAAATGCTTAAGAAAGATTTAAAAAGTACATTTGATATGAAGATAATTTGTACCTTGTATGTACTGTAGTTAGTTTTCAGAAACTTGTAGGATTACCAGACCCAGATGGCCAGAGAAAACCAACAAGTTAGAAATTGAGGACTGATTCATAGAACAGAGTTCATTTGCGGTAGAGATTGATGCGATTTCCTGCGTGGAGATCAGAGTCGTAGCCATCCATGAGAGAGCTTGTGCTGAAACACCCTAAGTTATTTTGATATGTAATCTATTTATCTATCTTTAAAAAAAGGATTTTAAAGTTGTGGATTAAGGTTTTCGTGTTTTAAGCTTTAGTGTCGTTTTGGAAAAACAGGTGAAATATACCTATGTTTGTCACATTCCAATTAAGCAAATGTAAAATGTTGAATGTAGCAAATATATATAGCTCTTTTGCACTGCTTTTCAGTCTTAAATACCTTTTTAAATCAGGTATGCTTTGTGTTATTGTGTTGGTATTTAAATAGGCAACTTCAATCACAACTCTTATCAATTCTTTTTTTTTTTTTAAGTTTTCAATTCTTAAAGGTCACTGGATTAATGTTAAATTTTGAATAAATTAAAACTTGAATAAATGTTAAATTTAGATTGCTCATTTGATTTCAAAACTATGAATTCAGAGCCTCAAGATGGTTTGTTATTTGTTTGTACATTTATTTATTTATGGTGAGGAGAGGGTGATGGCAAATGGAAACAGTGATACGGATTTTATCACTGCCGCCACCACCCCTCACCCCGCCCCCAAAAGAAGCAATCTGCAGAGTCATATTTTAATTTGACATGTAAGAATTATTAAGTCTTTAGACATTTTAGATATGAAATGAATTCAGAATAGTTAAAATCCCTTAGATTATTATATTTGAATCTACATCTATTTCTATTTCTTCTAAAGATGCACATTTGGACAAAAAAGCTAGAACTTTGTTTTCAGTATGCATTTAAGGAAGTAGCTGTGATAAACAGAAAATATTAATTTGTGCTCTCTTTTCTTTTCTTTTCAAATAGAAAAGCCACCTAATAAAAGCAGTATGAGGATAGTAGTGGATTCAGAATCAAGGAAAAGAACCATTGGTTCCGGGGAGCCTGGAGCTCCTACAAAGAAGACCTGGTTTGATAAGTAAGCTGGCAGGGAAAATTGAGGAATTTTATTGTGCAGTGATTTTTAGGATATTGGGATATTGTTATGGCAGAATATTCTCTTTCAAAATGAGCCTTATATAATTCTGTTCTGTAGGCAGTCTCATTGTGTACATTGATTGCTAAAATATTTTTAAGTTAGTTGGTACTTGGAAGGCATTTTCATATAGAAATGGTGTGGTAGTGAAGGACACAATTTTTCCTCTTTCTACCTTACCCCTCCTCTAAGAAAACACTTAGAGATGTCACTGAAAATTACCTGTATAAAGGATGGTCATGAGCCCTTTATTAGGGAAGGAAGTTGGGTCAGGCTTAGGAGGAGGCTTTAGCATGTGGCAAGTCCTATTAAGAACTAGAAAGTGATCTTTTGGGGAGCAGGGGAGGCTGGATAGACACACTAAAGTTGTCAGGGAAGGGCTTCAGAGAAAGGGGTAAGGAATCGGAATGTTGGGGTGTATGTGATGATTCTCTTATAAATTTGCAAGTTAAGAGAGAGGGTCAGAGCTTTAACATTTAATAATTGATAATATCTAGTTCTGGCTCTACCTGTAATTCTGTGATCTAAGGCAAGCAGTGTAACCTGTCTGTTTTGTCCTTTTTTCAAGTGCCAAAAGTATGGTTTATAGTTCTGACTTTTTTTTTTTTTAAGTTGGAAAGTGTTTGAGACGGTTCTACTTTGTTTTTAATCGGTGTTTTAGAAGAGGATACGTTTCAGTAAGCTAGCTTTTGTAGAAGTGCAACAAAAATTGTATAGAGGTACGTTAAAAATTATATACGCAGATTTCCTGAAAGAGGACACTGAACCTTTCCTGCTAAAGTAGGCCTGGATTTGAAGTGCAGTGTAATAAATGACGTAGAACCCTTCTCAGTTACTTTAAATGACGTAGAACCCTTCTCAGTTACTTTCTATGAAAGATATGTATAGTACTAATTTGGAAATTTCAGATTTTGGAAGAAAATTTAAATTTTCTTTATCAACCAGTAGTTTTAGTTTTGAAAAAAAAAATGAACTTAAATTGTAAAACTTTATTAATTTGTACTTTATAGGGGTCAGGATTTATAAATGAGTGTATTAATCAGCTTGATCTTTGTTACAGGCCAAATTTTAATAGAACAAACAGCCCAGGCTTCCAGAAAAAGGTTCAGTTTGGAAATGAAAATACCAAACTTGAACTTAGAAAAGTTCCTCCAGAATTAAATAATATCAGCAAACTTAATGAACACTTTAGTCGATTTGGAACCTTGGTTAACTTACAGGTAAGAGCTATGAAATAATTATCTCATCTTTGCTTAATTATTTAGGGAGGGAATTTAATGTAGTGAGAAAAATTTTTTTTTTTTTTTTTAAAGATTTTATTTATTCATTCATGAGAGAGACACAGGCAGAGGGAGGAGCAGGCTCCATGCAGGGAGCCTGATGTGGGAATTGATCCTGGGACTCCAGGATCACGCCTTGGGCCAAAGGCAGGCACCAAACCGCTGAGCCACCCAGGGATCCTGAGAAAAAACTTTTATAGAAGAATATGGAAAATTTGGTGACATTCTAAATTAGGAAAATTGGAAATGAAATGAAACTATATTTTTGAAACGATGTGTGATTTCTTAGTTTTTTTGCTTTCAAAAGGCAGTTTTGATTGATCAGATTATTACATACTTTCTACCTAGTAGAAGTTATAAAATTATAGCAAACTTTACATAATCAGACTAAAAAAAATCTAATCTTATAGTAGTGTTCATTTCCTCAGTTTCTCTGAAGCATTACAGCACAATGCTTCAGTCAGGTTGTTTTTGCTGCCCATATATTGGGAAGCACTTAACAGATACTTTTGGGGCCCAAAAACTATGTAATCCTTAATTAATTTAAACATGTACTTTTTCCTCTATCACTTTTGAACATCCTTAAAGATTAAATATCAGTATAATTGTATATAACTTCACCTAAAATTAGATTTTGTCTTGGACATATGTAACTTCTGAGGTTATTTAGTATTGAGTTTATATTATATGATATGTCGAAAATGTTGAAATAATTTTGAAATTTTTTTAACCAGTTCATATGTTCTTTTCACCTAAAATAATTATTTCCGATAACCTGATGATTAAATAAGAATAATTATTATTTGGATATTTTTGCTTCCTTGACATTTAAAAAATAATATTATAAAAGGAACATGAAAAAATGCATGCTTGCTTGATGTGGAGCAATAGAAATTTAAACAGAATTTAAAGGAAATATTTCCTCTTCCAACTTTTTGTGTCCTCTTTGTTCCTCTCTCCATATATCCCCATAGTTTTATTATTGTTAACAATATATCATGTATTATTACAGATTTCTTGTATTTCTGTGTCTACTTATCAATCCATTAGTACACACAAAGTACATATATATATATATATATATACACATATATATATTAAAAAATATATGGGTCTATGGTATACATATTACCCCATAGTTACAAAATCTTGAATATCTCTGAATATCTTTTTATTGCAATTCAATTTTATCTACCATTTAGATGTAGACAGAGAAAAGCTTTCAGAGTATTCTTTTCTTCATTCAGTTTAATTGCCCTGGTAAAATTAAATTTAGAAAAAATTTCAAAACTGAGGAGCAAAACATGGTATTTTACTATTGTTTCAGTTTGCATTTCTCAATTACTAGCGAGGTTAATACCTTCTCTTCCTTTTACTGGGCCATTTGCTATATTTGCATGCTACGTATATTATTATTTATAAAATACGTGTTTTAAAAAATCAGTTAAAAAAAATCGTTACCTTGGGGTGCCTGGGTGACTCAGTGGTTGAGTGTCTGCCTTTGACTCAGGGTGTGATCTTGGGGTCCTGGGATCGAGTTCCGTATCAGGCTTCCTTACAGGAAGCCTGTTTCTCCCTCTGCCTATGTCTCTGCCTCTCTGTCACTCATGAATAAATAAATAAAATCTTTTAAAATAATTCTTTAACTTTATCCTAATTAAATATATGGGTGAAATTGATGTTTTAAATTCCCGTAAATATATGATTATTGAAATGCTACCTAAAATCATCATCCTTTTAAGTGAATATTGAATACTTTATACTCTGTATGAATTATTATTTCGCTAACACTACAGACTGGGTATTGTCCCATTTTTGAAGAGGCAAAAGTCACAGAAAGGTTAAGTAACTTGCTCCTGGTCTCCCATGAGAGTAGCAGTTAAGGTTTGAGCCATGCAGTTTGATTTAGAGTCTCTGCTCTTAATCCTATTTTGTATTGCTTCACTACCAATGGCTCATACCACACTTTAGAAAACACTGTTATTATTGAGAGAGGAAATTTGAAGTGGATCTGCTATGTATTATTTTGAATGGGTCTGCAAACTCAAATGCTCTGAATCTCATTTTCCTTATGTGTAAAATGTGATTGCTTTATGTAGATCCTTTCTTCCCCCCTTTAAGAGAAAGTTTAACTTTCTCATACTCTTGGAAATATTTTTTTTGAGAATTACAAATTTGGGAATTTTTACAAATGGATTATTCTGTAATTTTTAGTTTGAAAGTCCCCTTTTAAAGTAGTTCACTGCTTTCTCTTGAAGCTGGGTATTGGCCACATCTCTCACTAATACAGGGATTATTTCTCAGTATTAATATTGGGGTAAAAGGTGAAACATTTTAGATGCTTGCATATAACATTTGTGCAATGAGCATTCTTTACAAAGTGTTATATAGAGGAGGCTCTTTGTTCTACTCTGAACAGTCCTTAGTTAACATTTCTTCTGGAGTGAAAGGAAACTACGGTAAATAATCTAGATATACAAAAAGGTAAGGAGAATATTACTGGAAGGAACAGAGTTTTATCTCTTGAGGAATTTTACTGGATGAAACAGTAGATTCTTTTGGAATTTATTGTTCATGATATTTTAAATGTTAGGTTGCTTATAATGGTGATCCTGAAGGTGCCCTTATCCAATTTGCAACATATGAAGAAGCAAAGAAAGCAATATCAAGTACAGAAGCAGTACTAAACAATCGCTTTATTAAGGTTTATTGGCATAGAGAAGGAAGTACCCAGCAGTTACAAACTACTTCTCCAAAGGTAAGAGGGAGATTTGGGTGAAATTAAATGCTTTTCTTAGAAGCTGTTAGCATAGTGTTTAAGAGCAAAAGTACTGCAGTCAGGTAGACTTGAGTTGAGATTCTGGTTCTACTTCTGTTAACTGTAAAGACTGAAGGGAAGTTATTTAATGTCTCTAACCTGTTCTCTCATTTTATTGTGAAGTTAATCCCTAGGCAGTTATAGGCTGATAAGATGTAAAGCACATAGAAAAGTCCCTGGTAGATAGAAGACACTCAGTATGTGGTAGCTCAACACATTCTAGAAACTCAGACCGTGTGTTCATCTTGGAAATCCTTCCCTTCCTCTCTCCCTCCCTCCTTCTCTCTTTCTCCCCTTCGATCACTGAGTCCATCACTATGTAATGTTAGATCAGTTGCCTATAGGAGAGTTTCATGGCAGTTTGTTTCTTGATTGAATTTTCTCCTGTTCATTATTTACTTTATAAATAAGTTAATTTATGCAAAGAAAAACAGCTATACGTATGTGTGTGAAGGAATTTGAAAGACATGTCCATGAACTAATCCTCTCGTTTAACATTTTTTTCTTGTTCTGAGGTAATGCAGCCCTTAGTCCAGCAGCCCATTTTGCCTGTGGTGAAGCAGTCAGTCAAAGAGCGGTTGGGTCCAGTACCTTCAAATACTATTGAACCGGCGGAAGCCCAGAGTGCCAGTTCAGACCTTCCTCAGGTAAATGAAAAGTCTTATCATTGTGTCTGTCATGTAACAGGTTCTCAGTAAATTAGTTTCTCATGTGATTTGAATTATAGTTAATTGTATATATTTCATACAGAAGTATCGTAGTCTACACATAGATGAACTCCACCTGTAAATTTTCTTTTTACCGTTACCATAACATTTTCACATTCTGCTTTTCCTATAGGATTCGAATTTTAAATTCTTCTTTTTAGTTAATACTTGAGTTCCCTTTCTTTTTGTGGAGGAGGTATTTTCAAGTAAAACTGCATGAAAAATGAAGTTCAGTACACTAAGTCTTATTTTTTCCCCATCATCTTTTACTTAACTAGAAATTCTATTCCAGAAAAAATGATAGAGTAGACTGCACTGAAAGCTTTTGGGAAGGAAAGGCTTAAGCCATCAGGTTTTAGTGTGCTTGATATACTGTTTCAAGTTACTTATGCAGCTCTTAGAACTTTGCATCACTTATTCCTGACTTTCAGATTCTCTTTTCCACATATCGTTCCCACTGCCTTCCACACTTGAGTGGCAGTTTCTTGTTTCTCCACCCTCAGTCTCTGAAACAGCTTTCTTTTGTGTCTAGATGTTTCAGCATTTGCTGCCTAAAGTAGCGTTAGGATGTAGTTAGAAAGCTACTTTATTAAAATAGTCTTCTTAGATAATTCCTGAAGAGTAAGATAATCAGAGTCTATGAAAACATGCAGAATGGAAATTGATAAATTCTTAGTTACTAAAAGAAAAAACCCCATAATAATAATTCCTAGTCCTATGATCTTAGATTATGACCAGATAGTTGTATTTGGCTTTAAAAACAAATGTACTTTAGGAAAGAATGGCTTTTATTTTTAAGCTCAAGAATCAGGCATATTTTAATTACTCAAACCTAATATTTATAATGTTTAGTACTTGTCAACATAGGATTCTGAGAATTAATGATTCTATATCAGTGGAGGGGATTTTAGTAATACCTAGTTCAAACCTTACTTTAACATCATAATTTTTTATGATTAATACTGCATATTGTTTGTTTTCCACACACATTTTCTTTCTGTCTCTTTGAAAAAGGCCTTAAGTTTGTGTGATTAACATCAGTATACTTAATGAGTCAGTATGTATTAGTAGAATCAGAATGTTCAAAATCCCAACAGACCTGTATGTTTGGGGAAACACTGAATATGTCCATTTTAATTTTTTTAGAATGTAACTAAGTTATCTGTGAAGGACAGGTTGGGTTTTGTATCAAAGCCATCTGTTTCAGCAACTGAAAAGGTAAGAAGAATAGCATGATGTGTTTGTCTTGGCTTCATAAATGTTTTCAGGTGGCATCTTAATTTTTTAATTTTTTTCATAGTTCCAAACTCTTGCTTCTTAATAGTATCTGTATCTCTTATTCCTACCTTTTTGCTTTCCATTTGCTGAAAAAAATATTTGCCTACCTTTTTTTACTTTTTGCATCAGCATTTTAATATTTGCCTCTCACTATATGTCCATGTGCTTCCTTCTTTTGTTTTCTCTTTCATTTACTATATTTTCTTTGGAGATACTGTGCATTTTAATTTGAAAATTCTGTGACAGCCTAATGGAAAAGGCCACAAATTAGGAATTTTCCCTGAGTTTGAATTCTGGCTTCTTACTTACTAACTGCATGATACTGGCCAGTGCTCTTAACTTAACCTTTCTGATTCTTTTTCCTCCTTGGTAAAATGATTGTAAATTTGTGTTGCTCCGAGGATTTTGTGAGGATTAAATAAAATGATTCATTTAAAAGTATTTTTTAATTAGAAAGGATAATGTAAGTTTTTTATTACTAACAGCTATTGTACATAATCTGACAATTGTCATTTGTCATTTCTTCTTTTAAACAACTGGGAAAATTAAGACCATTCATGGATCTTATAGTTCTGTATAGATGTGTTATTTATTTTTTTCTATTTAGGTATGAGTGTATGCTTTGGGCTTTAGTCTTACTTGAGGTATGTAGAATCACAAAATAGAATTGGGTAATTTTTCTCATTTCTATGTCCTCACCTTAAAAGGAAGGTGTAAGGCCCAAGTAGATGAACTAGGAATTACTGAGTCAGGACTGAATGTGTCTTCTGTTTCACATCCATGGCTCTTTCCATTATTAAGATTATGTAAGAAGTCGACTCCATATATTACATAGAGCATCCCATGAGATGGCTAACTTCTTTCCACTGGTTCTTCAGTATTTTCTTTTCCTTATTTACCATGTTAAACTAAGGCAATTCTAGAAATTTGAGTCTGAATCTCATTCTGCATTTCGAATTTTTATCTTAGGCACCTCAGCATTACTTCAGGGCAAATGTGCTTAAAAAATGATTTCCCGTATAAATTCTCCTCTTCACCACTCCTGGAAGTTATACTACCACATATTCCAAGTTGTACAGTCTGAATGCCTGAGAGTCATTTACTTGTGTTTGTCATTTACTTCTCTGTCTCTACCACCTTCAGTTTCCTGGCCTCTGGATACAGTGTCCTAGCTGTATGCCCCTCTTATAGTTTATACTACCACCATCCTACCCTCAGAGTTATATTAATGTTAACTTCTTGCAGAAACTTTCATTTCACCAGTTGAATAACTATTTGATTCATAGCTCATCATACTTCGGTTATATGGGGCATATACCTCCACTTTAGTGCTTTCTTCCTTTGCAAGCCCTTTTTTGCTCATTGCTCCTTTCTCTTTCCTGCCCTCCCCTCCCCCCCTCCCTCCCTCCCCCCCTTATTTTGGTGGTGATTTCCCTGGAGTACATTTTCTTCCAAGTGAATTCTAGTCATTCTTTTAAAGGTTAAAAAATCTCTTTACCCTATTCTATAAAATCTTCAAATATTTTCCATATGATGCCTCCCTTTTTTTCTCTGAATTTGTCTATGTCTTAGTATACGCTACTGAATTTAGCAGTGTCTAAATATTTATTAGGTTTGTTCTTGATAATGAGTAATAAAGTAAATAAAAAAGTCTGTTAGACTTTGTGTAGTAGTACTGACCAATTCTGCAGAGGTCTAAAAACTTTATGCTTAACCTCTGTTAATGTCAAGATTTAGAATCTGAAAATGACATGTATTAATTACAGCTTTTACAGAATCTTTATGGTCTGTTTGCTTCTGTTTTTATTGATTTTAGTATGTTTTATATAGCTTTAGGATAAAAGGGATACAGATATGGAATTGATAGTATACATTGACTAATACAGTTACCACTAACTGAAAAATCACTGATGGTAGTGAGCTGTTTATGAAAAAAAAAATTCTGTAAATAATGAAAAGAATCTTTGAAGGAAAGTAGTTATTTTTAAGTGTGTAACTTTCATCTTCAGTGAACCTGTTTATAGAATAGCATTTTATTTTTGCTTATTCTTGATTGTTTCCGTTCCCCAAGTCTATAGGGGTTTTTGCTGAAGAATCCTTAGAGGTTAGTGATTCAGAGAAGTCTTAGGAAGGATAGCAGAATATTTCCCATCATCAAATTGAAGGCTGGGAAATACTCAAAAGTAGTATATATACAGTATTTTTTATTGTCATTAAAGCAAGTAAGTTTACAAATGTAAAAATTTTCCCCTTCCTATGAACAACACTGAGTAAATCCTTTAGTGATTCTTCTTTATCCTAAGTCCATTTTTGTGAGAGGGTTGAGAGGAAACCTAAAACCTAATTGGTACTGCTAAATTGATACTTAAGGTATTGCTGATAATTCATTGGAAAGAGTGATCAGCAAAATGATACCTGAGTACCTCTCAAGATAGAGTGATTTATCAAGAATAATGGTGGCAACTGTTGGTACCATCCTGGTTAATCGACAGAAAGACTTACTTTCCTAAGATCCTTCTTAAAGGATAAGAAGGCGAAGTGATTAATCACTTGAATATTTAATGTTTGATTGTCATATCAGTTTCAGGTGTATTAGACTTTTGTTATACAGGATGTTATTGTGACTTAATAGTTTCTCTCTCTCTCTCTCTCTTTTTTTAATCTAAAAATATATATCTTGGCCACTTTGCAATATGATATGTTAGCATATGTACTGTGGAACTTTCAGAAGAGAAATTGTGTGGTGTACTGA
Organism: Canis lupus dingo; assembly: GCF_003254725.2. NCBI lineage: Eukaryota > Metazoa > Chordata > Mammalia > Carnivora > Canidae > Canis > Canis lupus. The sequence continues at coordinate 32,678,248 of NC_064264.1, read as the reverse complement.
GGTAATGTTGCATGTCATTTGGAGACGTCAGCTGTTGTTTTAGCAGCTGACATGTATAATCCTAAACAAATCTTACTCTCTTTCCTTAACAATAAAATGCAATCAATTAAGTGAATAGATGTTTATATTTTATATTTTTGACTTTGAAATTTCATTTGTTGTATACCTTTTCTACTTTAAATATGACAGTTAAGGAAATTTATGAGTTTCCTTTCATAACTGTTATTGATTACTCTTGATTTTTTTTTTTTAATGCATTGCTCTCCCTCAGGATTATTACCTGGATTATTTAGTCAGAATTATTACCATGATTGTTTTTCTTTTTTTTTTTTTTTTTTATTTATGATAGTCACACAGAGAGAGAGAGAGAGAGGGAGAGGCAGACACACAGGCAGAGGGAGAAGCAGGCTCCATGCACCTGGAGCCCGACGTGGGATTCGATCCCGGGTCTCCAGGATCGCGCTCTGGGCCAAAGGCAGGCGCCAAACCGCTGCGCCACCCAGGGATACCCATGATTGTTTTTCTTATGGAGAAATATGATTTCTAAAAATTACTTGCTATGCTAAATTTTATGGGAACTAAGTTTTTTTTTAAATAAGTTTTACAAAATACTTATTTTTTGCCTTCCATTCTTATCCATGAGAAAAATCTGTTCTCTTTCTTTACAAGAACTAATAGTAGTTATGGCTGGTAATATTTTACATAGGAAATAAGATAAAGAGATGTTAATGGATTATAACTTCTGTCTTGTTAGGAAACTGGCTTTTTTGTCTTGGAAAGTGAGAGGTGGTAGTGATGCACATTTTAATAACAGCATATTTGATACTTTATAGCTCACCTTTTGAATTTAGCAGACCTTTGACACCACACCTGACATGTATATTACAGAAAAGGAAAATTACAAGCCAATAGCTCATGAATGTACACATAAAAATCCTAAGCTAAATATTAGCAAATTTCAGTGATATGAAGAAAGATAATACATGTTGGCCAGGTAGAATTTATTCTAGAAATTCGAGATTGAGTTAACATTTGAAAATCAGCTTAATTCACCACATTAACAGAATAAGGGGGAGAAGAGTGGGAAGAACCTCTTATGATTATTTCAGTATAAAAAACATATGATAAAATGTATCACTTAGTCACCGTAAGAAATGTACAAAATAGGAATAGAAAATTCCTTAATTTGATAAAGTTAATCTGCATAAAATCTCCATAGCTAACATACTGGATGGTGAAATATTGAATGCTTTCCCTCTTGAGATCAGGAACGAGAAAGAATGTCCACCCTCATTACTATTTTAAGCATAGGGCCTAACCAGTATAGTAAGGCAAGAAAGTGAAATAAATGGTAAAAAGATGACAAAAAAGGAAACAAAACTTTTATTTACTCACAGATGACATGATACTATATGTGAAAAATCAAAGAATTCACCAGCCTTTGTGATTAATAGGTGAATGCAGTAAGGTCAATATGTAAAAATACAGCACATATAGAAATCCATTTGGAAAATAGAGAAAATGTGCTTGTTTGAAAGACCACCACCCATGCTTTGATTTTGTTCTTAAGAGTCGTAGCATCTTCTGTGTTGACTTGTCATTTCCTCCCTCTGGTTTCATTTTTAACAGATTTTCTTCTCTATTATCACAATTCTATCCTTGTCTTTTGAAAATACAGATATCCCTTTCTATTCATACTTTCAGTATCTAAACTCTGGAACCAAATATATTCAAATAGTGGGCAGTATTTCGGTTCATACAGTTTATTGTTTCTAAGACATTTTATTTTCACCTTTCGACACCTCTGAAATTAGGCTATATCTTATTGGTGTTCATCCTTATAATTGGCAATTTTTTGTCTTTAGTACTGGTACATTATGATAATGTGTTTCCTAGTGATGTCTTGAGCTCAGTGAAATATGTTAGTTGATGTTCTGTTTGCATAGGAGTCGATTCCTGGATAAAACAAAGAAGTGGGATGGTTTTAGGAGTCATATAGTTTTATTCACTTTGAATCAGCACTTCTTAGTCTGATATCAGATGTTAATAAGTATACTTTGAAATTGGAAAAACACTGGATTAAGCAAATTACATGAGTTTCTTTATTTCAGCCCTTCTCACAGCTTTTATGGTAATAAGCATTTTGAAACTAGAAAATAGGTTTATATTATTTCCAACTTTTTTGATAATAGTAGTCTTTTTGGTCACAACTTTTTATAGAACCCTCATGAAAACAACAGTTAATGACACACTCAAACTGTCTTTAGCACATTATCTTGTGTTTCTTTATAAAGTTACTCTTCTTCCTTGTGTGATCATGCAGTGTAGCATTGTGTGGTATGGTAAGGTAACATGGAAGAAATTTTATTCTAGTATTACAGAGAATGGTGACTGAAGTTAGACTGCAGGGTAAATCTATATTTACTTTTACTCCATATTTTACTGAATGCTGCAACCATTTCATTATTTGTAAGTGATATCTGAGTATTACTTTTTGTTATTGAAGAAAATTATCAGTCAGATTTGATACATAATAAGTATTATAAAGAACCTTTATTTTTAAACCTCAATTGCATTGTATAGAGCCAGTATAATTAATACTATTCTAGGTTTTTATTTTACGTGGAGGCTAAAACATTTTTGAATACTTAGAATAGTGATGAGTTGTCTAATCTTTGTGATGTTCCCTAATCTAACTTCGCGATAGAGGATTAGAAAATATGGTCTGATTATTAGTTCTCTCATAGACCCAGATGTTTATATTTTAGTAGCTAAAAAGTAGGGCTCTTTTTCTCATTGATGATCTTCTGCTTATGTAGTTCTTTTAACCTCTTTTAGGTCATGAACTCCCTTAACCTTTGGAAACTGTTTTTTCCTCCAGAAAGTTACATGTTCACAACATATGGTTCCATGTTTAGTTATTAAAACATTCATAGATTTCCCTTAAGGGATCTCTAGACTTCTTTCTTAAGAACCAGTAACTAACCACACCATGGAACCTACAACTTTTTACTTTTGAAGAATAAAAAAGGTAGCCTATACATCTTTATTTTCTTAAATTGACCTTGTGTAGATTGGACACTCCACAATCTATCATCACTTCAGTTTGATTTAGTGGAAAAGTGTTCATTGAGTATTTACTACATGCCCTGGCACTGTTCTACACACTGAAGATAGAGTGGTGAACCAAGCAAAGAGTCCTTACCTTCATGGAATGAATTTTTGAGTTTGTAAGGACAGTAGATGCCATTAACTTAAAACATTCTCATTTTATAGATGAACAAACTGAGGCCCAAAAAGGTAGTTGAAGTTACACAGGGTCTCATAATTAGTTTGTAACAAGGTTTAGTTATTAGAAGAAGCACAAAGAGAAGAAAGACGTGGTTTTGTTGGCTTTACTGTGTAGATAGGGAGAGAGATGCATAAATAATATATCATTAGGTCATTTTTATTAAATGTTTGAATAGCTGTAGGAATAAAATTTCATAGAATCGGAGTAGAAGAAATAGATGATGAGGGCTTTGTGAAGGTCTTGACTGTTTGGTGCTGAATGTGAGCTGGGTTTAAGGGAAGAAGGTCACTTAAAACAGGGATCAATGCAAGCAAAGAAATGGAGATAGAAAACAGTTTCTTAAGTTCTTAAGGTTACTTTTGGAACTATAAATTGTAAATGATCATGTTAAATTGTTTGAGGGATAGTATCCCATTTCTTCCTTTGGCATGCTCTTGTGTACAATTTTTGCTTTAGTCCCTAGGAATATAAAGGAAATGTTTTTAGCAATTAATATTTTCTCAGTGATATAGTAATATCAATATTTTTTCCTGATTTCAAGTTTTTATGTTTTTTCTATAAGTATGTGCTGTTAATTTAAATTTTTTTATTTTATAGTTTATGCTTCAGTCATACTCTTCCTTTCAAATCACTAAGTATGATTTAGTTTTATATATATGTATATATAACACATTTATTTAAATGTACTGAATTTTGACAAAGGTGTTTTAAAATTGAATATTATAGAAAAGAAAGGCAATCATTAATGCTTTATACATTTTTTTAAGAAATTGAATTTGTATTGGTAGGTGTTGTCTACATCTACTGGCCTAACTAAAACAGTGTATAATCCAGCTGCTTTGAAGGCTGCACAGAAAACCTTACTTGTTTCCACCTCTGCAGTTGACAATAATGAAGCACAGAAAAAAAAACAGGTAAATACAGCTAGTAGTTTACAAAATGTGCATGTAGGAAAGCTTTTCTGTATGTATGTGGTTTTTCAAGACTTGTCACAAAATAGAACTAAAAAGTGTATGTTGGCTGCCACTAAACTTTTATTTTTCATAGTATAGCAGTAAATATTAATTTTGAGGGGGATGAAAGCATCTCTTTATTGATCTTTGAAACTTAATACATATTTTTTACAAAGCAAAACTTTACATTTAATTGTTGCCAGGCTTCTGCATCTACTACCATTTCTTTCCTCTGGAATGTATGTTTATTAGAAAAATAAACAGTAAATATTCTAATGATATTTTTGATATCTTTCTGTAGGAGGCACTGAAACTTCAGCAAGATGTAAGGAAAAGGAAACAAGAAATTTTAGAAAAGCACATTGAAACACAGAAGGTACAATGTTAAAGTTGGATTTGGCAAAATATATTTATGGGTGTTATAATTTTGAGTAAATTTAATTTCACACTAGCTAGTCCTAAGAAATATATTTTATGTAATTGAGAAGGGTAAACTGAAATATTTATCAGTCATAAGATATCTATCAGTTGATTAATGTATTGAGATGAAGAACATACATTAAATGGTGAACTGAAGATTGGAGTGGTTTAAAGGAACTAGAGTGGTCAACTTGAAGTGAAAATAAGCTTTATCCAGATATGTTGCTGCACAGTAGTTTGTCAACAGATAGTTGGAACCTTTTCCTCAATGTTGAAATATGTATCTTTCTTTAATTGGCTTGGGATCCTCTAGTTTTGTGTTATCCAGTATGGTAGCTAATGGCTTCATCCAACTTTTGAATACTTGAAATATGTTTAGTCCAAATTGTCATGTGCTCTATGGATACCATAAAATGCATACCAGATTTCAGACATAATATGAAGGGAAAAAGTAAAACATCTCAATTTTTGTTAAAGTACAGAATTTTGGATATACTGAGTTCAATACAGTATTAGTGGGATGCCTGGGTGACTCAGCAGTTGGGCATCTGCCTTTGGCTTGAGTCCCGTCCTGATCCTGGGATCTGAAATCAAGTCCTACATCAGGCTCCTTGTGGAGGATCCTGCTTCTCCCTCTGCCTATGTCTCTGCCTCTCTCTCTGTGTCTCTCATGAATAAATAAATAAAATCTTTAAAAAAAAAAATACAGTATTAGTTTACTGGTTTGGGTTTTTTTTTTTTTTTAAATCTTTTTAATGTGACTGCTAGAAAATTTAAAATTATTTACATAGTTTGCAGTATTTCTTTTGTACACTGTTACTCTGTGACATATAGTATCAGTTTTTGATTATGTCTAGTAATAAAGATTATGACATTTCAAAATAATGAAAAATACAGAAACTTCTACATTTTCGCTTAAAGTTTTTAATTTAAATTTGGATATCCTTTATAGGAGAAATTACAGTATTTTACACCAAAAACTGAAACCACCTTGAATCAGCATACCTATAATACGTGCTATCTTTCACACCATATTACCTTGTTTATCTTTTGTTTCCTGTCCATTTTGGGGATATCATTCTTAGGCAAGCCAGTTGGTATTCCCTGTAGTATTCCATATTACAAAGAAAGTAATTAATTTTTTAAGATGTCATTATGTGAAGGGAACCATAAAACTTCCTCTGTCTCTTTCTGGTTTGTAGACTGTGTTTGAAGTGGCAAAACTTAGAGGCAGGAATACCCACAAATGGATTGAAAAGTAAAATTATTGATATTACTTCAAATTGACAACTTTTTTGGTGGTCAGATTGAATTTCTTATGGTTGTGTGCTTTGACTTATGTTCTGAGAGACCAGTGGCATTGTGTAATTCTTCTCAATATGCTAAGATTAAGACTTGAGATAGCACCACCAAATCTGTTACTTTGTTATCTTAAGTAGTTGTAAGCCTTGCAGTGAATATGTAAACTAAAACTGTTATTTATCTTTATACTTATTTTGCTGTGTTTGCTTTGTGAATAATATAAGGAAAAAGTATCTTAAGTTTTCTCTTTTTAAAAATTTGGCAGATGTTAATTTCAAAACTGGAGAAAAACAAAGCAATGAAGTCTGAAGATAAAGCAGAAATAATGAAAACTTTAGAGGTTTTGACAAAAAATATTACCAAATTAAAAGATGAGGTCAAAGCTGCTTCTCCTGGACGTTGTCTTCCGAAAAGTATAAAAACCAAGACTCAGGTATTTCACTTTGTGTTGTTACTCATTATACTATTTACTAAAAAACATTAAAATGCTATACTGTTTAAGATTGTTTTCCTTTTAGGTAATATTCTTTGCTTAATATTGGACTAATATATGCTAACATTTTTTCCTTCTTTTATTAATAGTATATATATATATATATACACACACACAACAAACTCTACTAATCTCTTAAATCCTTTAGATTATAATTGGAAAGTTAGTAATTAGGAGAATAGTTATGGATAATCTTGAAAAGCTAGCTTGAAGACAAAGTGATACAGGTACTTGAATGCTTGATGAATACTTGAATGAAGAGATTGAGCTTTATTTTATAAAGAGTTCATATTATAAAAAAAAGAGTTCATATTATAAAAGGTTAATAAACAGAAGTAACATTCTGACAGCATTCTATAGAATTGATTGAAAGGGGAGAAATTCAGATAGATCAATCCATTGGATATGAATAAGTGAGGAAAATAATTTCATGTAGTAGTAAGTGATTTTTAAAAATCTACAGTTATACAATATTTATACTTGGTATTGTATGTATGTATATGTATAAAATCATGAGTTTATATTGATATTTCTGATTCTCTCCAGTACCACAGGATGCTTCTTTTCCTTCTCTTACTCCATATCTTATCTCCTGTTCCGATAATGACAACTTGTTTCCCACTAACATCAATACAATACTCATTTGCACAGTTATTTAATACATTCCACATAGTTCTAGAATTGCTTCAATAATACCACTTCTGACAACTAAGTAAAAGATTCAGAATTTATTTCTATTCTTTCTAAGGTTACAACATATTCAACTAAGGGTATAGAGTCAGAACTATGGCCTGGGAACTACTTTTTTTTCCCTTTTTGTGGTTATGTCACCAATTGTTAGATGGATTTGTAGTCAGTTTCGGATTCCACTCCCTTTCATTCTTGCTGACTTAATTTTATTTTTTGAATAAATAAAACATTAACATGATTCAAAAGTAAATTACATTAAAAAGGTGTGTATATAGAAGACCTTTTCTCTTTGATCCCTGTCACACCATCCCCAATTGTCCTTCCCTCTTGGTGTGTGTGTATGTATTCTTTCCTACAAAAAACTGTTCTTTTATATTGCTCATTAACACCTTGGGGTTGTTTTTTTTTTCTCTTTTTTTCTTTTCACAGTTATTTCCTGAAAATTGCTTCATATCAGTCCATAGAAATCCCACTCTGGCTTCTGTGTGGACAACGAATTATAGGGAAATGAGTGGAAGTAGGAACAAGTTAGGAAGCTATGGGAGTAGTGTAGACCAGAAGTGATTGATGGCTTGAAGTAGGGTGGTAGGACTGGAGATAGAGAAGGAACGTATGGATTAAATGGGAATATGTAAAAGTTCTTTGTTTAAAAAAAAAAAAAAAAGTTTATAAATGCGTGATATTATTGTCACTTAAATTATTAATTACCATTTTCTAGATGCAGAAAGAATTGCTTGACACGGAACTGGATTTATATAAGAAGATGCAGGCTGGAGAAGAAGTCACTGAACTTAGGAGAAAGTATACAGAATTACAGCTGGAAGTATGTTTCACTACAACAATGCAGTATTCTAAAGACGAGCAGATGTAGTCATGGTGGTCAATTTGAAAGTATATCCCCCTCATTCTAGTCCATAATTGTTGATAGTGTCTGACATAGTGGAAGTATAGAAGTTAGCAAATTTTTTAGAACTGGTAGAGTAAATCTTTTATTTAATGAAAGGTGGCAGCATTTCTGTCTATACGCCCAAGTCCTTTTACTTCTCATGAGTTTAGTTCCTTTTCTAATTTTAGTCTCTCCTTCTCTCTGGGACCAAAATCTATTAAGGCCTTTTCAGGTATTCTTACAGAGATATTCTGTGCATAAATAGGCATATTACATATATTAGAGTTGCTATAAGGATCAGACTATAGTGGAGAACTGTATTAAAAACATGCCTACCTAAGTTTTGCCTATAGATGGTGCTGTGGACGTTTATAAAAGAAAATAAAGCACTTCTAATTTAGCTATATGATCATATAAGAAAAATCTGGTGAATTATTGCAATAAGCATTTGTAACATTTAGCAAAAAGATATTTAAAAATCAGGATTGCATTTTGAAATACAGAGACTTTAATGTCATTAATGTAGTTGGTACTTGTCTACATTTATCAGTGATGCCACGATTAAAAGTTTTTACATTTTAGATTATTACTTTTGCCTTCATCTAAGAATTACACTTTTTCCCCAGATTTGTTAGCACCCTAATAATTTTTTTTTCTAATGTATGACAAATCTGAATTTGGTCTTGGCATCTAACCATTAAAGACTTAATTAACATTTAGCAGCCACTATGCTTGTCGTAAGGCTCTATCTTGTTTGTCATAGAAAATCATAGGATGGTGTCTAAACCTGCATATATTTTGCATTCTCTGGAAACTTGATAGGGATGCCTGTGTGTCCTGGCCAAGATAATAGGTTCTGAAAAAGACCAATTTCTTTTATATTAATATAGAATTTGTGTTTTCTTTACTCTGGAGATTACTTGCCTGTGTTGGCACTTTAAAAAACAAGTTATCATTTTAAAAATTTTGGCTCAGACTTTAGTAAATAAATAGTTCTACCAATATTCTTTATTAGCCCATGTTTTGTTTCTCTATCATGATTTTGTAGTACTGTTGGTATATGTAGTAATGCAGTATTTCCCAGTGTGTGTCATTGGCCACACCAGTTCCATTTTTTGTTAACAGATATTAGTGCAAAAAGCTTGTGAGGCCAAATAAATATGGGAAAGGTTGTATTAAACATACATTTTGCCATAGGGTTTCTTTAGGGGTTTGTGTTTTGTGAATCCCTAAATAGACATATTCGGTATTGCTAAAATTTATTTGTCCATGGACCGATGCCCTTTTGCAGGGAACATTTTAGGACAGTGTTAACTCAGAGCATACTGCTGTATATGCTGCTCTGTATATGCTAATCCTTAACCTATGAAGTTTATTATTTGGGTTTTAGGTTATTATTTTAACTAATGTTAAGATGAACTGTCTTGAGATAAAACAAATACTTATGTTTGAAGAGCTTTTGTCAGTGGTGCCTGCTTGACATTTCTACTTGGATATCTCACATTCTCAGACTCAACCTGTTTGAAATTGAAATTTGCTTTGCCCCTAAATTCCATCTACACAGTTACTCAAAGCAGAAATCTGTGAATCTTCATTGATTCCTCCCTTTCCTTCAACATTCATATCCAGTTAGTTTTATACATATTACTTCCACATGGATCTTAAATATCTTTACTTCTCTATGTTACCACCACTGTAGACAAAGCTTCCGTCTTTAGTTGGAGCTATTTTAGTATCCTAACTGGTTTCCCATCTCATTCTCATCTTCTACTCTGTTCTTAAAACTAGCCAGAATAACATTTTAAATACTGATTTGATTGCATTACTCTACTTCTGTGTTTGAAATGTTTTAACTGATATTCATGGCTCTTGGGATAAAAATTAAAATCCTTAATTGGGTTCCTTAAAATTTTTCATGATCTGGTTCTTTCTATCTCTCTAGCTTCATTTCTTTATCCCATCTGGTCCAGCTGCCCTAGATTTCCTCTACTCTTGGAAGTATTGTGTTTCTATTAGCCTAGATTCCTTATTCATGCTGCAGCCCCTACCCCTCACTCTTACTTTGCTTGTTCTTTGTTTCTTTGATTCATTGAATACATACTAAATACTTAAATATTTAGTTTGTCAGCTGCTATTGTAAGTGCTGGGAATTAAGTAGAGAATTAAGTGAAAAATATCCTCATGGAACTTTCTAGTATCTTATTCATTTCCAATCCTTAATGTTCTGTTCAGGTCTTTAAAGCATTTCCTTACTTTTTGAGTTACTTCTCATTGATACAATTAAATAACTTGGTTGCTAAATGTCTCTTACCATCTAGGATTTCAGTGTCGGGAAGGTAAGGAGTTGCAAATAGGAAGTGCTTGTTAGTAAATAACTGCAATGAAGGAATGATGTACTATTCATATAAAACAGTGCTGTGGAATATAAGTTATTATGCTACATTGGTTGTAAAATGATTGTATACATGACTAAAATAATGAATTTGAGATTATATCTACTGAAGTCAACAGGCAAACAAACAGAGACTATTTGCAAGTCGTAAGTGGAAAAATTAATTTATTGTATATTTATTAGTATTAAACTGCCGAAGTGACATTTTAACACTAGAATTGATGGTCTTTTTATGATACAGTCAATCTGATATCTTGGAAAGTAGGAACTTAGAAAAAGGCACATTTAATAATTTCATAACATTGTTTAAATTACTGTTATTGGGGATCCCTGGGTGGCTCAGCAGTTTGGTGCCTGCCTTTGGCCCAGGGCGTGATCCTGGAGTCCCGGGATCGAGTCCCGTGTTGGGCTCCCAGCGTGGAGCCTGCTTCTCCCTCCTCCTGTGTCTCTGCCTCTCTCTCTCTCTCTCTGTCTGTCATGAATAAATAAATAAATAAATCTTTTAAAAAATTACTGTTATTTTGTTTTCTCATTTCATTAGCTACCTAAATTTGCTTTTACTTTAAAAACTAAAACCCTAACTTAAATTATAAGATCCTTTGTTAGGCCAGTATTTGAATATGATGTCAAGTTGTATAAAAGTTTGACTAATCTGACAACATATTATAACATGTGGCTTGTATTAGAAATTGTAACATTTAACTTGTGTGTCTGATCTCTTCAAGGCTGCAAAGCGAGGGATTCTTTCATCTGGTCGGGGTAGAGGAATTCACTCAAGAGGTCGAGGTGCAGCTCATGGCCGAGGCAGGGGTCGAGGTCGAGGTCGAGGTGTGCCTGGTCATGCTGTGGTGGATCATCGTCCCAGGGCATTGGAGATTTCTGCATTTACAGAGAGTGATAGAGAAGATCTTCTTCCTCATTTTGCGGTACTTCCTTAGTGTCCAACAAAACAAGTTCTGATAATCATTGTTGGGGATAATGGAAATTAAAGGAGTAGTTATGAAAATATGAGTAATTTAAACCCATTAATCTGATAAAAGGGTTTGATTAATCTATAATTATCTTTGGCTAGTTATTTAAAAAAAATTTTTGTTTAATAAATGTTACTATTCTTAACACTTAGTAGGCCTTCAATATTGTAAATGAATGATTTAAATTTTGCTATTTCAGAGGGGTATGTCCTATAGTTTAGTTTCATTTGATACATACTTTTAAGAGAAAATTTAGCACATTGCTTAGGTCATCCACATTGTTTAAATTAAGATGGAATTTTATTTGTTAATGTATTCTTGATCTAGCAGACCTTAGGAATGAAACAAGACAAAATTTTGAAATATGATCTTGAAGTTGCCTTTACTCAATGGCAAGCTACAATTAAAGGGAGTCAGACTAATATAGACTGACCTATAAGAAAGGAGAATGAGGTTCTAGTCCTGGCTAACCTGTTATTTAACTTGGACTCCTGGGATCCATTGGGCTCATATGCAGAGTGGAAATTATACTTGTCCGAAGACCTTTTCAGCTTAAACGTTGTGATTCTTAGTGGTATCCCAAAGATTAGTTACTAAGCATCAGTCTTGCCAAGACTATATAGTAATTGCTCTGGAGATATGAAGGAAATAACTACTTCTTTACCTTCAAGGATTTTATATATATTGTTTTAACACAAAGTAGTTAAAGTAAACTACAAACATAAGTTATAACATAATCAAGCTAAATTTATTAAGAACTGTAAGTACTTCAGTAGTAGAAAAGTATCTTTCACACAAGCATATGATGGAAAAAGAATAGTGGAGGAGAATTTCATGAAGTAGAAAAACTGTAGCTTAGATCTTGAAGGATCAGTAAGCTTATAGATAGTACACAAATGATTGATTCTTTTGGAAATTCATATTTAAATGACAGTCATTCTAGGCTGTTAACAAGTCACAAAGGTAAAACTGTGTTTTGTCAGGATATAGGGAATTATTGAAAGATATGGTTTATATATAGAGATTTAAGAAATAACTAAAATGGTTAATATTTAAGGATGAGGAATCTGGAAAGTCCTATGCCTGATGGTTTCAAAGGGAGAAAGAAAGGAATCAGAACTAGAAGGGATCTTAGAGATAATCTAGCCCAGTTCTTGCCTGTTCTCCACCCCAGCTCCCCCTACCCCTTTCACAGAGGAAAGGAGATTCAGATAATCGTTTTGCGTGTAGTTGTACAGCTAAGGAAACTAGCAAAGAATATGCCAAAATAATCCAAATAAACAAGGTGAGTTTGTTATGAATGTATCTTAGTGAGACTAGGATGGTTTTGGTTTTATAAATAGCCAGAGCCTCTAAGTGGAGATTCTTTCATGCATCTAGAGATTTGAACTCCTTTCAAAATTAGTAGTGGCAATGCACATTTAAGAATAATGCAGGCTTAAACTTTAGTTCTCTGTCTCAAACTGAGATTTGAACATGTGACAAGAGGAAAAAAACTATATTATTACAGGACCATTGACTGTTACAAATTGTGATGAACAGAAATGCTTTCTTTAATTTATCCCCTGGGACCAGTAGTAGTGTTGATAATACAATTATAGCTAAAAGTTATAGAGCGTTTATTTTGTGGCAGGTATTATTCCGAGTGCCTTATGTAATTCATTATATTATGAATTATTTCAACAACTCTGAGGTAGGGTACCTTTATTATGCCCACTTTAGAGGTGAAGAAGCAGCAGCAGAAGAGATTAAGTAACTTGTTTAAGTTCATGCACCTAGTAAGTGACAGAGCTGAAGGGATCTGATTGATGCTAGAGTCCGTTGTCTTTACAGAAATTTTTGGTGTGCGTGTGTGTGTGTGTGTGTGTGTGTGTGTGTGTGTGTGTATTTAATGAGATTATAGTTATTTTGGTTTGGGGTAAGAAAGAAGTATTATCAATGATATGTAAAGGATTAGAATTTTATATGATAAAGGTTGTGGTTTGTAGAAAAATGCTTCTACAGAAAAAATAAAATCCAAGAAACCAAAAGCAAGCATAATTTAATGTTTTTAGGTTTTGTAAAGGGTGTGTGGTATAGAGGAGTATGTAGTAAGTGAAAGCCAGAGAGAGTTCAGATATTAAACTTAAAAGATCTAGATTCTCCTGCTATTTATCTTAATTACTTTGGGAAAATTATTTAAATCCTCTGAAATCTTTTTTTGCACCATTTTTAAATTGGGAATGACACAGAAACTCCTAGAATATTCTGAGGGTTAAATATTCTGTTTTAAAAAGAATTTAGCATACTCTGGGATTGGAATAATGAAGGAAGGGCAATAAGGAAGCCTGGTCTTGACCATTGTTTCATTTATTTAAAGAACAGTTCATTCAAATATAAGTTTCCCTAATTCTAAAAAGTGTAGAATTGTAAATAGGACCACTCTTTCTCTTATAATATCAAGTGCTAAAATGAATTACTCATTTTTTTTTTCTGTTAACCACCATGAATTGTTATATATTCTGGGTTACATTTATTGGTATTTTAAAAGCCATTAGGATTTTGGATGTTTCAAAATATTTATTTGGAGGAAATACTTCTTTTTAATTTAAAGCAATATGGTGAAATTGAAGATTGTCAGATTGATGACTCTTCACTTCATGCAGTAATTACATTCAAGACAAGAGCAGAAGCTGAAGCAGTAAGTATTAGAAATAATCTAATTTATTGAAAATTCAGATTTAAATGTTTTATCAATATTGCTTTTAAGTCTTAAGGAAATTTTTTTTAAATTACTAAACAACTAACTACACTTTGACAGTAGACAGATCGTATGAAGTAATTCATGACCACAAAGATGTCCTAAAGCAATTAGGCAATTCTATTTATAACATGATATAATTAGAATAGTCACCAAGTTGAATATTAAGTTATATTGTCTTGAGACACCAGCAGTTCTCCTTCTTTTCTCTTTCACAGGGGATAGAGCCACCCCACTTTCCATTATCCTTTTTCTCAGCTGTCCCAGAACAAATTCTCTTTTGGCAGAATAAGTGATGAGAGATAAGGTGGAAGCTGAGATATAATCCTGATGGCAGGTCTTCTAAACCATTCCTCATCTGCTCCTTCCTAGTCCCAGTCCGCTGAACTCTAGCATATTCCTAGCTCAGCAAATCCCCAGCTAAGCCTCTACAACTTTCTGCCCAAGGCATGATATATTGCTGTAGCTTTTAGGGTTTTTTTGGTATAGTTGTCTTAAACTCTGTATTTTGAATTGTCTTTCATCTGGACTTAAAAGATTAAAAAAAAGGAAAATGAGTATGACTTGTGGGAGGTTCATAGGAATGTTTTTAGCCCTGTGTGTTCTTCAGGCTTGTAGAAAAATAGCTGTACCATCATGTCCTTGGAAAAATGCAGTTAAGAGTTCCAAATAGTTAATGTAGTGTGAATGGAAGAGTGGTATGCTTTTTAGAAGTTTTAAGCTGATTGTGGTCTAAAAATTTTAAAAACTTTCTAAGTTGTTTGATCCTCTTTGTAGTGAATACTTCCTGACAACACAATGATACCTTACTGGGGACCTACCTAATCTGGTAGGAGTTGCTCTTGGGGCATTGTAACCAGTATAAGACTGTGGGTCTGAAAAGTCTCAGTAAAGTGTTCAGCTGGTGCCTTGTAATAACTAGTGTCAAGATTCGTGAGGTAGGAGGTGGATAGTTTTATGGAATAGGAGTTCCTGATCCTAGAGTTTTGTTTTCTTAAATCTAGTTTTGGATAATCTTTCATTTAAAGATCTTTTTTGAGAGTAAAAGGAATTATTGATGAGAGTTTAAAACTTTCTTATAAACTTGTATGTATATCTGCTATATGATATATTAAAAATAGATCTTTAATCAAGTTTTCTCTCAAAGGTATTGTTGACTATAAATTAAGAATAAGCTTCCTTTAATTGATGACTTCAGTGACAATTTTCAGTTGCTTGAGTATGTCTCTTAATGTTCTGTTTTCTAGGCAATAGTGCTAAAACAAAGATAGTTGTCATTGTACCAATGGTTAAAAGTTTGTTAAAACTTCTTGTTTATGTGGCTGAGGGGAAAAAAAAAACCTTTTACCTCTTAAGTAATTTTTGGAAGTTTTGCTCTTGGAAGATTTATTGATATATGCCCTCTTTTTTGGGTGTTGCTTTTCCACCTCAGATGTATATATTTATATAGTACATATGTTTTCCAGTTGAATAGCAGTCACTTCAAAAGATTAGGAATTAATGTATGACAAACACTTTAACACTGAATTATGTGGAGGTTGAAGAAGTGACTAAGTCAGATCTGGTAAGAATTACCTTTTCAGAGTAAATACCATTTTAGTTGGAGTTAGTAGGCTAAAAGGAAAAATTACTCATTACTATGATAAACATTTGAAATTAAATTACAGAAGTTGTTAACCCATAAACATTTCCTTAAGCCAAAAAAAGTTCTTTAAATTTTGTAACCTTCTACTATAGAAAGGAATAGGAAAGTAAGTTGAAGCCTATCTTCTCCAAGTAGGATGTAAGCTAAAGCAGTGGTTTTCAAACTTCTGGATTTCAGAGAATATTAAAATTTAGGAATTTAACAATTAATGTGTTTGACATAGAGGTGCCAATTTTTTATTTTGTCAAAAAAGAATGTTTAAAAAATACAAAACAGATGTTTTGTACCATCACCATAAATAAAGAAAATTTTAACACCAAAGATGTAATAGATTATAAACTCAGTAAATGATAGGCCTTCCCAAGAACAGATAATTATCAACCTTTTCTAATGTTTATTTCCAAATATTTCTTTGTTATTTTCTGAACTGATGTCCTAAATGAATGAATGAATATCTGTTTATTTTCTGTAATCAATAGATGCACAGTTTTTCAAAGTGAAAGTACCAGATAAGGTACTTGAGACATTCATATATAACTGAAAAGTGAGAAATTTTCCCTGTATGGATGTACCAAATTTAATCAGCCATGTTGATGAACTTTAAATTGTTTTTATTCTTTTACAGTGTAGCAGTAAATATTATTGGTACATATTTCTCTGTATATATGTGAATATAACTAAAAGATCTATTCTTGATACATTATTGCTGGATGAACAGATATGTGCATTTAAATTTTTGATGTATAGTCTTAAAATTGCCCCCTTCATTCTTCTCATATAGATTGTACCACATCTCCACATCTCCTTGCCCACCAAAGATGTATGAGAGTGCCTTTTCCCCACACACTTGTGTACTCTGCACAGTGGTTATTTATATAAAGTACATGAGCACATAAGCCACAGTAAGATAGCAGTTTTATTTTGGTAAAAATAGCAACTCATTTCAGTTATAATACACTTTTCTCTTACAGTTGAAATTGAATATTTTCATATTTGTTTAAATGCTCTTTGTTTCTGTCAGCTGTTAATGTCTTTTGCCTATTATCTTGCTGAATTCTAATCTATTGATTTTTTTTCTTTCTGAATGAATTATGGGGGATTTTTATAATACTAGAAAATTGGCTCATTAGTTTTAAACATTTTTATGAAAATTCATATGAATTTTATTTGGTATAAGGAGTGAATAGAGAGCTTACTTGCATTTAGTAAAAGTTAGTTTTCCAAACTTAGGTGAAATACCTTTAGTATGTAAAAATTTTCCATGTTTATTGGGGCATCTTCAGGACTCCTCTTCCATTGATCAGTTTTCTTTTCATGTACCTTTTCCTCACTGCTTTAATTAAGGTAAACTTCATAATAATATATTTAATATATTATTTGTCAGGGCTGTTGTTTGGATTTCTTATGCCCAGCTATTATTATTAATTTTCTGCATTTTCCTGATATATTTTATGTTTATTTTTTATATAGGCTTTAGAATAAACTTACCAGGTTCTAAAGAGATAGAATTCTTATGGATAAATCAACATCTTTATGATACAAATATTCCTCTAGAACATCATTGTATTCCAATCCTTTTTTATCCTCTAAGACCATTTAAAGGTTTTCTTTATATAGATTATGAGAGTGTGTGTGTGTGTATATATATGTATATATATATAAAATATACATATGTTGCATTATGTAATATAATGTAAAATATATATAACATGTATAATTTCTTTATATAGATACATATATTATTTCCCCCCCCCCAGCCATTTAACTTCTAGTTATTTAAATGAGGTCTTTCTTTCCATTATATTTTCTCTTGATTGTTTATATTGTTTGTAGAAAAACTATGTCAGTTTTTATTAAATATGTAGCTGCCATCTTACCAAGATGATAGTCCTGGGTTCTTCAGGTAATCATATCACTAAAAAATTGGTAGTTTTATTTCCATCTTTAATGTTTATAACTTCTTACTTTCTGTTGTTAATACCTTTAGAAAAATGTTAAATAATTAGTAGTAATTGTGTCTTTACTCATGAAATGTCATTCGTTGTCTTGTTCATGAAATGAATGAAAATGATAAATGAATGAAAACATTTCTTATATTTTTAGTATATATGATGCTGGCTTTTTAGATTAAGGTAGAATACAAATGATTCCTGTTTTTTGAAAGCTGTAGAGATTTTTGTTTTTTTGATCTGAAATGGATTTTATCATAACTTTTGTGTATTTATAGAAATATGAGAGGTTTTGTTCCCTTTAATCTATTTATAGTGTTTCCTAAAATTGAATTTAAACCTTTTGCTTCTGGTACAGATTCCCATTATATTGTATTTCTCTTTGATAAATCCCTGAAATCTAAAGTCTATTCCTTTTTTTCCTGTTCTTTTTATTTTTTATTTATGTTATATTAGCTTCAGGTATACAGCATAATGATTTGACACTTCTCTATGTTACTCAGTGCTCACCGTGATAAGTGTAGTCACCATACAACATTACTACAATATTATTGATTATATTTCCTATGTTATACTTATCATCCCTGTGACTTATTTTTTTTAACTGGAAGTTTGTACTCCTAAGATTTTATTTATTTATTCATGAGAGACACAGAGACAGAGAGAGAGGCAGAGACACAGGTAAAGGGAGCTTTTGCAGGTGGGTGTTCTGGGAAGTAAATTTCGAAGAAATGGTTTTAAATCTTTTAATCTTTTAAAATATTTTTCTTTTCAATAGAAAGGATTTGTTTATTTTTTTTTTCTTTTATGGCTTTGGTATTTGGTGGTTTTTCATTTAGATTATCAACTATTTTCACTGAGGTGAGCAAATTTAATTTTACCTTCCTCTGAAGTTATTTCCTCCACTTTCCTTTCTTATTTAGTATACTTTTATATTTACCTCACTTCTACCTTTATGACCACTACCACCTCACTGAAATAGGCATCTTGTAGAATACATTTAAATATGATGTTTTTTACTAATATTTTATTAGTTACAAAGTTCATTTTTAAATGTACATTTAATAAAATGATTGCAGAATTCTTGAAGCAACTGCTACAGTATTGAAAAGCACTGATCTAGTTGATACTATCTTATTAAGCAATAGTAAGACAGTATGGTACTAGACTTGGCCAAAAATTCCAGAGGTTATAAGGACAAAATAATAACTAAGAATATTCTGAAAAGGATGAAGAGTGATATCAAATTCATTATGAAATAAAGAAGTAATACAGTAATGGTATGGATAAACAGCTAATAGAACTAGAGTCCAGAAAAAGACTTAAGTATCTAAAAGAATTATAGAGGATTATAGGAAGATGTTTTATTTAAATCAGGGAATTTAAATTTACTGAGTAATCTGTAAATAATATTAGGACAACTGACTTTCAGGAAAAAATAATACATTGTGTGTTTATTTTTGGTATCAAAGATATATATGGAATTCCTGAAAATAATCTTAGTGTAAAGAAGGCTTTTTAAAGGTTTGGCACAACCTGGAAACCATAAAGATAAACACTGATAAATTATAGTACATGAAAATTTAAACTTACTTATGACAAAAATTTAGTTATGACAAAAAGAACAGAAACACCTTTCCCTTCAGTAAAATCATGCATTATAAACAAAACCATGATCCAGTTGAAAAAAGAATATTTTGCCAAACAGGACAAAGTTCATTTAAGAAATTAATTTAAATGTGTGTGTGTGTGTGTGTATATATACATAGAGCCATTCAAGAAAAGTGAAAAGTCTGTTGGTATGGCTATGGAAAGGATCTGTAAAATAATTGGATTAATAATAGAAAAAAAAAGTGTAAGATCAGTAAAGTATGTTCCCATGTACATATCCTACATATGTATATACACGAACCCTTTTAGTATGTGCATAGAACTTAATTTAGTGTGTTGCAGGATTTTTTTCCCCAAACTCTTCCAAAGATAATGGTTCTCTCTTCAGAATGGGACATCATGGATTATGATTTTTTTTTTACATTATATAACCTGAACTTTATGAATTTTTTAAAAAAATAAAATGATTGGGTTGTAGAATTTTTTTAAACTTTAAAGATTTTTATGTTGTAAATTACCTGAAATAAATTTGCAAGAACTTAAAAAGCAAGAACTAAGTTATCTCAAAAATGTATATAGCCAGAAGTTTATATAGTTTATGTAGTCAGAAGTTTCTAATGGAGAAGGTTGATAAAATGTTAAGTATACCTAGCTTTGAAAATCATCCTGTAAGATGTTAAAATTAAAACTTTAAAAAAGTTAAAACTTGAGAGGGTTGTAGACTCACCTTATAAATTTGAAAGTGTGTGTGCTAAATATAGAGATTTACAGTATTAGGTCATCAGAAATGTCAAGAACTTCTAGAAAATATCAGTAAAAGCTTTGACCTTTTTTTAACTGGATGAAAAGATGAGCTTTATGAGTAGACATTTTGCATGACACTCTTAGAATTCCTACAGTAATATATTTTTATGTAATAGTTTTAGTTTGAAAAAATTACAAGTTGTTTCTAATCTTAAATACCATATATAACTACTTAAAAATTTTTTAATTATATAACCCTGTGATGAGGCCATGGACTAAAAACTCCTGAGCTGCGTTTTAATGGGCATGAAATCTTTAAATTTATCATAGATTTATATGTGCAGATTTAAAATTTATATCTGGAGATTTTAGTATCACACAACTCATGGTCAGGTGTCACTGAACATGTAATTGTTTCTAGATTTCACATTATGCTATACTTTGAGGTTGTGCTATAAATCTTTTGTGACTATGAGTTATTTAGATATATTGCTAACATTGATTTATTTCAGTTCATGGTACTTTAATTTGAATGCACGATTTCTTAACCAGTCACTTAATGTAGCAAATACTAAGTTTGACTTCAATCTTAATGCAGTTCTGAAAGCTTTGTAAGAAGTACTTTAGTTTCAGTAGAAACGTTGAGTTTTTTTCTTCATGGAAGTAACATATTTGTAAGAGTGATATGACAAACATCATATATTTAAAAATAATGTTATACTCTACACATGCAAAATTATTTTTTATTTGTTAAAGTTTTCCAGTTTGTAGTTACTTTGCATGTCACTTGTAAATTAACAATTTAAATGCAATGAAATACAGTTAGCCTGTTGATCCTAATTTAGACTTCAATTCAGAATCTGCAGCCAGGATCTTGAAATGCCTTGAGATTGTTGCCTTGAATAGCCGTTTTATTGTGTTTTAAACATGTAAAGATAGTTCTAGTCAGATACTGGCCAGTAGTAAAAGATCTCTGCTCAAGCATGAGAAAGTGTACTTGTTTTCTTTTTAAAGGTATTTCCAACCACAAAGCTGGGTTTAGAAGTAAATAACCATAAAAAGTAAATAATAAATTATAATAAATAGTAAGTGAAGAAATAAATAACTACAAAGTAAATGGATAGGTATCTTTGCTTTTGTTTTAATTTAAATATTAGGTGCTATAACGTTTCACTGTTTTCTTCAGAAATTATTATTAATGTTCAACATTCTAATGTTCTTAATTGTTTTAGGCTGCAGTTCATGGAGCTCGTTTCAAAGGGCAGGATCTAAAACTGGCATGGAATAAACCAATAACTAATATTTCAGCTGTTGAAACAGAAGAAGTTGAACCTGATGAAGAGGAAGTATGTTTTTTTTTTTTTTAATTTGTTTTGGCCCTAAGTGCTCATGTTCTTATATGAGATGTGATTTTATGGCTGTGATTTTAACATAAAACTTTTATTCCTGAGCCATATTCCAGGAAGGGAATGTCAGATAAATGCAGACAACTTTAAATTTTCTGGATTAATGAGAACATGGATTGCTAATCCAAAAAGGAAAGAAAGAAAATCATATATATATACACAAATATATATACACGCTCAGTTTTCATTTACTCTTAGAAATCAATAATTATTGTTTAGATTTTTATCCACAGGAAATCTTGTAATATTTTAAGTTTTAGAGTATATATCCTACTCAATTGCTTTATTAACATTTCAGGTTTCCTTTATTTTAATTCATATTGTTTTAGTTCATTAGAGTGAATGCCTGCTATATGGTAGATACTGTGATAGGCACAAAAATGAATAAGACACGGTCCCTATCATCAAGGAGCTTATAATCTGGAAAGGGGGGTGGTGACAGACACATAAGAAACTAATTATAATGAAAGGCTCAATAAAGATTTGAACAATATGCTGTGGGAACCTAGGGGAAGGAGTGATTATTTCTGTTCAGAAGAATCTTGAAGAAGGTGGTGACAAGCATAGCTGAAGCCTAAGTGATCAAAAAGCTTTCCATAACCAAGAGCTGGACTGAGAATAGAGTTGAGAGAGGCATTTTAGATGTGGAAGAGGAATTAGATATGGAACAGTCCATTTTACTTGGGTACAGCAGTTAGTATGATGGCCAATAGGTGTGAACATAAAAAACAGTGAAGTGGGAGAGCCCTTTGAAATCATAAACCTAAAAATAAGCAACTCTATTTTGTTTGATCATGAAATAAGCTATAGGAAAAAATTGAGGAAGTTAATAAATAAAGGTAAGGTGGGGAAACAATGATTCCATGTTTTACCTTTGTTAGATTTTCGTAATGGCACTTCATTTGTTTGAAGAGCATTCGAGGCTGTTATACATATCCATAGTCAAATGCAAGAATAAAATGTGTATTTTGAAACTCATATACATGATTTGTCATTTTATATTTTAGATTATACCTTTGTCCTTCCATGAGTTTGAATTGAATGGGGAGAAAAGCAGGAGAGCTCCTGGTATTAGGTATTTTGAAAAGTTTGAAAAGTAGTCTGAGAAGCTTTTATGAAGGGAAATGGGGAAAAGCAAGGAATGCTATGAAAGAAATGTTTGTTACATATAGCAGAAAAAATATATAAATCTTGGTAGACGTTTCTACAAGTATTGATTGATTTAGTGTCCAGGGTTAGGGTAAGTCAGAGAAGACTTATTGATGTTTTCCTTTTTAAAAAAAAAAAACTAAAGGTATTGAGCAATGTTTTGCAGGTGTAGAAGATGGCATAATTTGATCAAGTGAGGCAGGAGAAATGGCATGTACAAAGGCTTTCTTTGATATTTTTTTTAGTGCCTATTTGATATAAGCAATAGAATAGATACTATAGAGAAACCATTGAGTGGATAAAGGTTGCTTTTCTTTGTTCTTGAATATTGTAGCTGTAGAAAATACCTTTTGTTTTCAACTCTGTTGAGAGAAATCAGTATTTAAAAGTGTCACCTTTTTTCTTTTCTTTTTTTTTTTTGGGTAAATTCCTAAATGCATTTTAACCTAAAGTTTCAGGAAGAGTCTTTGGTGGATGACTCATTACTTCAAGATGATGATGAAGAAGAAGAGGACAATGAATCTCGTTCTTGGAGAAGATGATTTGACTGATCATTGATCTGCATATGCTAGAACTCTACCTGTGTTTCATTAGTATTATCTAATGTACTTTTACATATTTGTAAAAACAATTTTTTGGTAAAATGTGATGAAGATGGATTTCACAAATAGACAAAAGAGAAGAAAACTACCTTCTGATCCTGTATTTTGAAAGATTGATGTTTGCATTTTATTTCAGTAAACAATTGCTAAAGACATCACACTAGAAACATATGCAATGTTTTTATTACATACTTCTACTGAACATTACGGAATTCTTTGGGTTCTTTGTAATTTAATGAATAGGTCTAAAAACTTATGACCAATACTTGTTATAACTTAGAGGATTTTGTTTTACTCCAAATAAGGAATGAATTTGCATTTAAAATCTTAATGAATGTTTTCAAAAATGAATAGATAACATAGTACTCTAACTAAAGTCTCCAAGTTATGTATTCATAATATTACATAGTAGTATGCTTAGGCTTTACTATGTATTAGCCTTTTGTTGGACTTGTGTATGTATTTTACTATATGGGTTTTAATGATAATGGTGTATGACTGCTTTGCATATGAGTCCTTATGCATTCAGATGTTAAAAATAAAGTGGAATGGTCTCTTGAACAGAAAAGAAAAAAAAAAAGCAATGACAAAAAAAAAAAAAAAAAAAAAAAACAACCCACAAAGGCCAAGACAATGTTCCTTGATTTTAAAAAAGAAAAAAAGAAAAAAAAAAAAAGAAAAAAATTAAAATAAATAGACCATTCCAGATGGTGATCTACCCTTCCCCCCAATTATCACAAAAGGAGCTATAATCACTAACTTATTAATAATGGTTACTGGTACCTTTACAATAATGTACAATCCAATGTGAAAAATTTATACCACTTCAGTTTGGTTTGATCCTATAAATTTTCAACAGATGTCTTAAAATTTAAAAGCAGGCTATTAGTTTGGAACCAGACTTCAAGTAGAGCTAACATTTGGTGAATAAGAAAACATCACATTACATTTTGGATGTATGAAAGAAAACATGACCATTTGAAGATGTATGAATAAAGAAATGTACTATAGATACTACTTTAGGAAAACACTGTTTGGTAAGTGTTCCAGTCTGATATTTTAAGTGTGCATTTCCTATACTTGTATAAAAATCTTTGACATTTGCAACAGTATTGTGATTTTAAGTGAATTTCTCTGGCAAATGAACATGATCATTGAAAGTTGATACAGCAATTTCAGGAAATAAATGCATTCTTTGTAGAATGAGGGGGTGGGAGATTACATATTTATCTTTTAAAATTCATCATTTCAGTTGCAAGTGTTTCTGCCCTTCCTAAGATCATAGTGATTTTATTAAATGTCACATTGAAAAAATAACTTTCTTCCCATACTGGGGTCCTCACAGTCACAAACTGTAATTCCAACACCATAATCCTCTGTCAGTGGTGTAACTAATGGCTGCTGTTCCTCTTTTTTTTTTTCCCCCTCCCACATTTAGGGTTAAAATTGTATATATGTTCTTGATGGTAATACTATTTCATAGGAATGTTTTGGCTTGCAATTGGTACATGTGTTAATATTTAAAATTTCAAAATTGATTTCTTTTGTCAAAATAGTTATTCAAAAACTTCTTTACTTAGATCTATGATATATTTTTATGTAGTCTTTTGTATGTTGACTATGTGCTATTCTGATTCATTAGGTAAGTTTGTTTTCTTTTCTTTTTAGTAGTCGTGAAAGGTGCCAAATTGGCAGAGGCTCACGTTTCTTCTCTTTACACCAAACAGGTATTATAAAGAAAGAAAATCTTTCAAAGGCCAGTTAACTCTCCATGCTGATTTTTGGCTTTTAATTTGATTAGTAAATTTTAGCCTGGTTTTTAAAAAATTATTGTAAAATTCCCTTATAATGTAACTGAAATTACCTCCATAAGTAGCTTATCAGTTTCCCTCGTCTCAAATTCTCTAATATCCTAAAATTAAAATGTTTTAAGCCAGGTTACTTTGAATGAATCAGAAAACAAGTGTGTTTCAATTTTGTCCCAAAGAATGAGGATTAAATATTACAGACATTCATTAGGTTCACAATTACATTTTTGTTGTCATTAAGATTATTTTAACTATAAATATTACTTAGTATTTAATTGCTATTGGATTTTTGAAATTAATGAATATGCTTATAAATACTAGTACTCTGCATGTACTTTCATGTGTTCTGAGTTAAAACTTAAGGTATCCCTTTGAAGTAGTGCTAATTACCATTTTACAGATAAGGAAACTTAGGCTAATAGAGATGGAGTGACTTGCCCAAAGTCACAGTTAGTGAGTAAAAGGACTAGATTTGAATGCAGGCATTCTGATTTCAGTGCCAATTTTTTTTTTTTTTTTACTCTACATTGCTACTCCTTCCTAATTATTGATTGAGCATGAGATTGTGTTTGCAGTAAATGTGGTAGTTCTTGCACAAAATTAGTAGACTTCTTGGTCATTAGCCAGTTCATATCTTTACCCTCCCTTCTAATACAGCACTTTGTTCATATCTCTGTTACAGTACTTATGTTGTAATATAATTTATCTGGTTTATATGTCTGTCTTCCCCACTAAATTACAAGCTCCTCTAGGAAGGGGACCATGTCTTATTCATCTTTTTATCTCTAGTGATTATCACAAAGCCTGGCTCATAGTGGGCACTCAGATGTTTGTTGGATGAATTAATGGGTGAATGCATATTTAAATCTCCAATAATGGAGTGACAATTACCTCCCTTGTTAATTCTTATCAATTTTTCAAAATCTCTCCTGAAGGTCTTCTCAGTTATTGAGACCATTTTGCTAAACAGTTGAACAGTTAAGTATTGCAACAGTGGGGTTACAAATACTGATGGAGGCATATGCATGTAGCCTTAGTGGAATTTCCACAGCAATTAAGACATTAATAATTTGGAGTATTAAATGTTGTAGTCAGTTTCAGGAGTAAACTAGCCTTTGGTTTCTTGTCAGTGTGCAAGAATAGAAATGCCAAGAGCCACCAATCTAGTCCATCCCACTAATTTTTTTTATATCCAAAGATGACCTAACTTAGAGCTTGCCAGATAAGAGTTAAGAGATTTAGCTTTTGGTCCCGGCTCTGCAACTAACTTTCTAGCCTTAGACAAGTCTCTTAACTTATCTAGGGGTGTTTCCTTGTCTGTAAAATGAAAGGGGTTGGACTAGATAATTTCAAGTTCCCATTCACACCTGTAGTTTCCTTGGTGGTATATTAGTATTTGATCTAAAACAATATAACTGTACCAGTTCTCCATACCTGTTGATGCCATTGTTGTTTCTGTCATCATGGAAACAACTAAGATTTGGTTATGATAATCTGTATTAATATGTCTTGGTACAGTTTTGTATATAGTGTTTCCAAATGCTTGCATTTGCTGGCACAAAATTCATTTAACCTCTAAAGTATAGCTAAACTCCCTATTCAATAGACTCCCTTTCTACTTATAACTTGTCCTTTTGCTTCTAAACTCAAAGTCTAAAACTCTTTCTTGTTACAATACGCTGCCTAAAACTTGAAACACAGTTTTAATTCTACAGTTGTCCCAACAAGTGTTTTGCTTTAGTACAGGTCTGGCTGAGTTTAAAGTGAAGAAAGGATCCAGAACAATGTAGGTAGCTGCTACTTACAGGAAAAAATTGAGAGAAATTATATATTATTGGCTAAAAGATTGATTAGGATTACCTCAAGGGATGGTTGAGTTGTCATTTTACATTTTTCACTCAATATTTTATGTCTACTTAAGCAGTGTTGTTTAAATGTTATTGGATAATTGTAAGATTTTAAAAATTAATTTTAGGATTTAATTGATGCCCAGCCATTTAATGAAATCATGTTGCAGAAATGGGAGAGTATTCCATAGCTCTTGTTTTATTGTAATACGATCAAGTATATCAACCAGTAGTTTACCATAAAGACAAAACTTCAGTGTTTTAGGTGATTACCTATAGAAAGTATGGCTGAGCTTAACTGTAGGAAATTTCCTGTGACTAGAACTGTTTTATGGGGACTGTATTTCCAGTCTTATTTGGAACACTAATCATTGGCTCTACGGGTTGCATAAGAAAGCGTAACAGTTGCTTGTTTGGTATGTTGAAATATCAATGGTTGTTTTAGAGTGTTATACAAACTTTATCAATCTATATTTTCTTTTTTTTCTTCCCCTTACATAATGTGAACTAGTTGTAGAAAATTAGTTTTAGTCCTTCTAGAATTTGTAGAAATATTTGTAAGCTTTTTTCCTTCCCTTACACAAAACTCTTTTAATCTTTTAAATCAAAAATACCCTGCGTGAAATTTTAGTTAATTAAATTAGTTCACTGATCTTTTCAGGGCTTTTATTCTTCTAAACCCCTATAAAATGAAAATTTAAATCAGTGAATAATGTTTATAAGGCAGAGAGAAAATTTCCTTTTCCTAGATCTCAGGTACTACCTTGTTCTTAACTTTTTGAACTGGCTAGTTGCTCTAAGGTATGTATACAGGCTTTTAGAGAAGAGTAGCTCCCCCCCGCCCCCATCATTATATACCTATAAGATAACAAGAGATTACCTTTCAAATTAGCTACCTAAAAGTTCTAAGAAAGAAAGAAATCTTGGTGAAATAACTGCCATCTCACTATTTTCTAATGAAAACATCATACTTGGTTAGAAAAATTCTGAATTTGGTAAATAACTTTCTTGCAGCTTATCAGTAATATATATTCATTTTGTAGTATAATTGAAAGCATTTTTTATTTTACTTTTTTTTATATCAATATTATTGTTCCTTTTTCCTGCCTCCCTTATTACTTTATTTCATCCATCCATTTATCTTCCCATCATCCAAAGTTAGTCTTCCTTTGTATACCAAGCACTGTCTCATTCTGATGTGTTTCTTTTTATTTTTGGTTGTTTAATCATTGTGCTTAGTACAGAATTTTATGTCCTATAGTACAATTTAAAAATGAAATGGTTATCATATGGAGTTTTTAAGGAAATCAGATACACCTCACAATTACTTTGAAATCATTGGGAAATTTAAGAAAATTGTTCTTTTATTTTTATATACAGTATCTTGGAATATGTTCATGATTTCTTAAAGTTATTTTGCCTACTCACACGTCTATAAAACAGTTGACTATCTCATCAGTTACTACATTTCCTGGGCAGAAATTGTAGATCACAGCCATGTTGTAGCGCTGTGATCTTTGTGGCTTAATGTTTTAAGGAAGCGTGAAACAGAGAGGTTTTGTTAAAATCATTTAACCCAAAGCTGATTCTTTGTGAAACGTGTCTGCAACTTTGATTTTGATTCCTTTCTCAAATAGATTTTTTTTAATGTTTAGAAAAGTTGGAGATCATTTTATGGTGTGATTCAGTTTTTAGATTTATTTACTATTTTCAAAGTTTTTTTTTAATAGTCTTCTCTTTTTCCAGCAGAGAGAGATCATCATTGCCTGAATTTAGCTTTGTGACTACAACAGCAAGACCTGTTCCTGTCTGGAGACGACTGTTATAATATCATCCTATCATTTTATGTTTGCTCTTTATCAATTTGAATAGATGTTTACATGTACTATAATTTGCATTTTGTCTTTTCGCAGTTCTCTAATTGGTACATCTGAGTCCAGAAGTATGTCTGAGTGTGTGCTTTGTCTGACCTTGCTCTTAAATGTCTTCTCCCCTTACTTTATAGCCATTTATTTTTTAAACACTAAGAAAGAAAAAGACCTCTTGGCTTCCTAATATAAGTTCACTTTCAGCCAAGTTGAAAATTGTGTCTAGGAAATCTATAAAAGCCATGATACTGTGTTCATTACCACGAACAATTTAGAATGAAGAAAATGATTAAAAAGCATGGGTTTGGTTTTAGGATACATTCTGGGGTTAGGTTAGTCACTTAAATAATTTTGAACTGATGCTAAAATACTTTTTTTATACACTATAGTAACTTGCCTGTTTCTTCTAAATATACTTAACTGAAGTTGTTGCCAAGGCCACATACCCAAATGATTTTTTTTTTTTTAGTTTCTTAGCTCTTCAAAACCAACAAGGAGAATAATTTTCTTTCTTTTCGAGTAATACAGGATGATCTGTGGATTATAAATATTGAGAAATATCTATTAAATGTCTAATTTACACAGTTTTTCCATATTTTCCTCACTTGCAATCAAGACATCAATGACAATCTTAAAAGCAAGGGGAAATTGTGTTGTGTGTCTAGCATTGTTAAAGACTATAGTTTTCCTGTCTTAAAAAGTGTATGTTCATATTATTTATTTATAAGCAGTATGGCTTAGAATTATTTATAAAGAGTATGATTAAATCTTATCCTAAATATTCACCCCCCCAATACCCTTTTTGTAATGGCACCATATAAAGAAGCTTTCAGAAAATTAATTTCTGAGTATTCCTTCAAAGATTCTCATGCAGCATTTGAGAAGTTTGGAAGTTATACTTGATTAGAAAAGTCCAAATTATACATGATTCTACTCACCCTTGTTTTTTTAGTTTCATTCAGCCATGCTAATATATTCATATTTTCATATATTTTTGTGCAAAGTTGACTATTCTGCAAACACTTCTTTTTCTTGAGTATGCAGTGCATTTGTCTTTATGGAAAATAAAAAAAATGAATACATCGATCATAAGGTAAATTATTTTGATCCACATTAGTTGACAATAGCTTGGTTAATATTAGGCTTGGTTTAAGGGAAAAGTATATATTTTAGAAGGTCTTCTAATATAATTATGACCTAGTAGCCTACAGGGCATTTTTAAAATTAGACTTGTTTTAGTTCACATTTGCAGACTAGCATATAGCCGCAAGGAGT
The DNA here is from genome assembly GCF_003254725.2 of Canis lupus dingo. NCBI lineage: Eukaryota > Metazoa > Chordata > Mammalia > Carnivora > Canidae > Canis > Canis lupus. Next base: position 32,648,205 of record NC_064264.1, on the reverse strand, counting down.
TCAGAGATACTTTCCCAGATTAGTTCAGTAATTTTTCTTTTCAAGAAGATTCTCTTCCCCAACCCCCATTAGTAATTTACTTGCTAGGTTAGAAATTCAAAGAACATAGTCTGAAGAGACCATACTTGTTAATAATTTAATTGGTTCTTGGATATGGACCACATACCAGCACCCTCAGCTTTACTTTGTCATCTTTCTTTTTCTTTCCCTTGCTTTTAAATTAAAAAGATAAAGCAAAACAAAATTGAACATGCCATTGAGAATCAGAAGTCAAGATGATTTGATTCTCATTAAGATCATTGTGCTTTTTGAAAATTTCTGTGAGAGCCAGTAGGTCAGTTACATATTTAAATTCCTATATGTTGATTAATTAAAGATGAGGATTTTCATTTTTTCATTTTCCTGAATAGGATTTTCATGGAGCTGTGTGTAGATAACTGTACAGAATCACTTTTGTGTAATTGAATGAAGTGGTTTACCTCTGCATGATTGCATTATGGAAGCCTTTTATATATCTTTATATTTTTCAATATACTTAGATTTTACACTATTAGCGGCTCTAGTCATGCTATATTTGTTTTTTTTTAAATAGAGTTTATAAATATTTATGCTCAAAATACAGATCAACTGAATATTTTTGGTCTTGTTTACAAGATAAATAATACTTTAAAGTGATGCAGCCCCTCAAGTGTCTTAGGAAAAAGTTATTGGTGCTAAAAAAAAAAAAAAAAACCTTTCAATATCATTTTTGAACCTGTTATCTAGACTTCACTAGGCTTTAATGTATGATCACTTGTGACTTACTGTAATCTAGCAGCATAATTATAAAAGTGGTCTGTGGTGAGTCAGGTAAAGAGCCCAGCCTCTTAGAAACACCCCATAATGTAAAGATAGGATACAGAATTACAGTATACTTATTTGTGCCCAGCTTCCAAAAAAAAAGGGGGGGGGGTTCTTCAGTTTGTCATTAGCCCTTTTGATAAAACGAACTTTAATCTGGCTAGAATTAAAAAAAAAAAAAGATATGTTCAGCATGGCTCAGTTTACCCAAATTTCAAGTGGAAAACTTTTCTAGTCCCAAAATACGGTGTAATCCTGCTCTGCTTCAAATTCCCATCTGTCTTTTACTGAACAGGAGGCAGGGTAATTCTTCTATATTTATAGAATATTTGATGAGTTGTAAAGGGATGTATTAAGTTGTACAAGGTTTGCGTTGATGTGTAGATTGTTTTCTACATCTAGAAGACTTCATTCCAGCACCTTAGTGAATGTTCTTAAGATACAGTTTTTAAGTATCAGCAAAGCATTCATAGATGTTTACTTTTGATTCTCAGAATCCCGAACCTGTTTTGGGTGTGATATTATTTCAGAACATGTTATCTGGCACAAGATTTCCTTTAATAAGTGGTTTAGTTTTACTCAATTTCTATGGATTGTTGAACCTAAAAAACACCAAAGGAGTCATTTCTTGTCTGGAGACTGGATTTGTTCCAGTTTTTAATACCTGTGCCCATAAGTATCCCATTTCACGAATGTGTGTCGGCATGGGGAAAAAAATTCCCTGCTCTTTGAGTGGAGCGAAAGTAATTGGTTAAGCTGTAGCAGCTTTTTTTTTGTTTGTTTGTTTATTTTTCAAAGTGATAATAAAACTTGAACTGAAAAAAAAAGGTAAAACTTGAACTAGAAAACTACTCTTGTATGCTTAGAATGTTTATAGTATTACATGTTTATGTGGGGTTGTCAACATTTTTATTATTTATAGTTGAATTATGTTGTTTTGTTTGTTAAATACCCATAATGTTTATTATTTTTATATTTTGAAAAATTTTTAAATAAAATAGTCTTACTAAAAACAGTTGTTAACTTTTTAAAATTGTCCTGTATCTTGCATCAATTATATTAATCTGCAATAGAGAGAAAAACTTGGAGCCCTCAGGTGTTGCACAGTTGAGAATTCTGAAAATGTTTATACACACACACACACATATATATATATACATATATATACACACACATATATACACACACACACACAGATGGCTCCAGATTGCCTCTTCCCCCCCCACCCTCCATTCTCACTTTAAATTGTTCTAAGTCACCTTTAGTACCAATGTGTTGTTAACCTAATGACTCCTTTTCTTACACATATACAAATCTTCCATACCCTTTCTCTTCCTAATTCCTGCCTCTACTGCTAGGATTTATCTCTTTATTCTATTTGGGGGCCAGCAAGTTTCTCCTTATCATAAGTAATAAGGATAAAATACTATTGTGATGTTAAAGACTGCCATATATCCTGAAGTGAAATTTGGTGTAATGTGCTTATACTGTCAACCTCCAAAGCCAATGAAAGTTTCCAGAACTTCCCTCTAGAATTTTCAGCTTTCATCTCAATGTTTGTTCTCCTGATCTGATTTGACCTGCTTTTCCAGCATTGAACATGCTCATTTCATATTTAATTTCACTGAATGATAAATATTGCAATATTCTTTTGTTTTTATTGCAGATATACCTTCTATCATCTATAACGTGGGTTAGATAAGCTTGGTAATAACCTGTCTTCCACTTGTGACACTGCTTCTACAAGAAAATACATTATCATCTCAAAGTGCATAAGTCTTGATAAAACTCTAGTTAAAGAAAACTGATTATGAAATAGTAGAGGACTTTGGTTAATGAATAACGATGTATTTGGTAAAATTATTTAAGTACTTTATATAATATATACTTTACATATCCAGCCCCTGTGGAATATTTGCAGATTGAACATAATGTGAACCTTCACTTAACCTGAAAAAATATTTCTGCATAAAGTATGAATGATTTGGTCTTTTAAAAAGGTTTTAAAAATCCCATGTAATATCTGTTGTTAGAAAAGCTAGAAGTTAAAAAGAATGATAGAAAGCCTGTTATCTATAAATATCACAGCATTTAAAAAAGGAATTAGATAATGTATACTGTTTTGTAGTTTTTTTTCATTTATGATAATAGGTTCATGCCATTTTTAAAGCCCCTCCAGTTGTAGATGAATCATAATGTATTGATCCTCATTTGGGGCATGTAGGGCTATTCCCATTTTTTAATTTTAATATAACTCATGCTGTACCCTCGAACATCTTTGATTATTCCTTCAAGATATATTCTCAAAACTGGGTCAGAGTATACTTGTTTTTAAAACTTGTGATACATTTTCAGTTTGATCTTTTACAAAGCAGAGATGTATAAACATGTAGGTACTTTCATAATTTAGCTTTGGAGAACATAAATTCAGGTTTTTGCACATGTGTTAAAACATTGAATTTACTGCATTCATATTTTAACAGGAACCAAATTATGCTTGATAGCGTAGTTCAGCTCTGATGCAATACTGATACTATTAGTATTTTCCACAATATGTTGTTGCCAGCATTTTGTATGCCATGCAAAAGTTTTGTAGTCTCATAACTAGTCTGTATTGAAAGGTAGGACATACAATTTTTAACCTTTATTAGTTAAAATAAATGGCAGAAACTGGACTGGAATTTACATTTCTCTATACAGTCTGCACTAGAAGAATACACAAAGACCACATAATTTATAGCAATAACAAACTTCCCATATTTTTTGTTTCAACTCCAAAACTGCTTTTCTCCAGGAAAACATAATTTGTTTTCCCCAGGAGATTCTTGAACATTTGTTTTTGAAACATAAAGCGTGAAATGGACTGAAGGAAATTATATAGAAATGGGAAGGTGGTGGGTTCCATATATTTACCTTCTATATCCTAAGCAAAAAAAAAAATTTTTTTTTGAAAAGATAATCCATTTTCTTGGGAAGAATAAAATCCCTTGCAAACCATGAACATTTTCCTGAGCTATTTATGTAATGGTAAGGTTTTATCTAATATACTGTTGTATGACATTAATTCCCATATTTGAGTGTTGCAGTGTTGTAGCAGAGTTTTCTTGACGGTTTTTGATTCGCCTTTTTTAAACCCAGAATGTATTGACATGCAAAAATGCACTTTGTATTCAGTGCTATGAGAATCATGATTCTGATTATCTAAATTACAGTATGTAGTGTATTGGTTTTGAGGATTTTGAAATTAGGAAATGGAGTTAATGAAAAGACTTCTGGCTTCAAGGAGGATAGAGTACAAGTTACACACAAAGTAAGCTTTTAAAATCTTCTACGGTTTTGAAACATTGTTTAATGTTAAAATGTTATTTATTCCAAAGATCTCATTTAAATAAATTTCAGGGACATTACCATCTTTTTTTTTTTTTTTTTAAGTAATAACCTATGACTTAAGACTTCATGGTCATCACTTTTTATTAGAAGTTGATTTTGGGAAGTAATACTTAGAAATGCCTGCAATTTTAGAGTTAGAAATGGATAGCAGTCAGATTTGTATTAAGTTTAATGCAGTATTTAGTTTTTGTGTTTTAAGTATAGTAGGTAATATGTCCATTTCACATTTTATTTTTTTTTTGTCAAGTTAATGTTCAGAATTAAGAGAAATTAAAGAATGGTAGAAAAGAAGATCTTTGGCACTTAGCAATTGTCATGTCTGAATGAGGTAAGGATTTAAACATCAAACAGGTAATTCTTGAAATATTCTTTCAGTACTGATCTGATTGTTAGTCATGATAGCGCTCACATATGTCATGTTTGTAATACTAAATGGATGAAAATTACATGTATTGAAAATGAAGTAGAAGCCTAACCAACCATTCTTTGGTTAAACTAGAGTAAGTTTTTAAATTTTGGTTTATCAAGATACCCAGTGAAAAAGAGAGAATCCTCAAATTGGGAGTACTCATATAGAATAGAGCCTTATAACAAGGTGCCGAAGATGGGAAGACTGGATTTAGCCCTGCGATTTAAAGTTCTAATTGAAAGCAGCCTACAAAGCAAGTAATGCATTTGTATTTTTGTTTTTTTTTCCCCCAGCTGGTAAGCTTTATTGAGCCATATATATATATATAAAACTCACATCCAGGGCATCTGAGTGGCTGTCCGGTAAGTGTTGGACTCTTGATCTTAGCTCAGGTCTTGATTTCAGGGTTCTGAGTTCAAGCCCTGCATTGGCTCTACACTGGGCATGGATCCTACTCTAAAAAAAAAAAGTTTAAAACATCCATCCAAGAATGCATTTATACAGGGTTCCTGTATGGGGAATCACTGAATATAGGGGTGACAGTAACCTGAATAAGTTCCAAGGTATCCTCCCCCCAAAAAAGATCCACCCTTTTATATCTGCCACAAGAACACCTGAGTACAATTTATATTACCACATAAACATAAGCCACACCATTCAGACCTAATGTCCAGCCAAGTTCAATTGTAGGATTTTCACTGCTAGATATTTCTGTAACCTCCTGTGACTGCTTTTGCCCAGTTGGACCTGGGCATTTTCCAAAATGTGAACACTTAGGGCCTTCCTGTGTGCAGGTCTAGTTATGGCTTACTATGAATCATAAACATAAATTCTTTTTCTCTATACCAACATTGAACACCTGGGAGACAAATTAAAAATACAATGCTAGTTACAACCATGCATGAGAAAAATTATAAAAATTATATACCTAAATGTAAATCTAACAAACCATGTACAGAACTTGTATGCTAAAAACTACAAAATGCCAATGACCAAAGAACTAAATAAATGGAGAGACAGAATATATGGATTAGAAAACCCAACATTAATAAATGTGTTCATTCTACAAATTCATACATAGGTTAATATAATACTTATCAAATATAGATAACAAAATTATCTTGGAATTATATGGAAAGGCAAGAGAACCAGAATAAATCAATTTTGAAAAAGATGAAGTGGAAGGATCAGTTTAACCAGCTTCAAGACTTATAGTAATTGGGACTTTATGAAGAAAGAATCTTCATGGGAAGGATAAACCTATCGATCAATGGAACAGAATAGAGATCTCATAAAGATGCACAGAAATGTGTACAATTGGTTTTTGACAAGGTACAAAAACAATTGGATGGAGGAAGTAAAATCTTTTTCAAACGATCTGGAACACTTGACATCCATTGGCAAAATCAAAACACCCCTCTCCCTGAAAAAATTCACATCTTATTCAATAATTAAAATGGATCAAGGATTTAAGTATAAAACTTGTAGGAAAATGAAAAATTTTTGAGATCTAAGGCTAGGCAAAAGTTCTTAGACTTGACACCAAAAGTATGATCCATACTGTATGATAAGTTGGACTTCATCAAAATTTAAAACTTGCTCTGTGAAATCTGTTAACGATAATAACAAGCTACAGAGTGGGAGAAATTTGGAAACCACACCTAGTATGTGTCAGCACTGGTATCCAGAATATATAATTCTTCAAAGCTAAACAATAAAAAGCAAACCAACTAGTACATGGGCAAAAAAGACATTACAACAAAGATATTCAGGTGGCAGATAAGCACATGAAAAGATACTCAAAATCCTCTACTATAAGGAAAGTAGAAATTAAAACCTCAATAGGATGTGAATAACCAAAGAAAAAGGTGAAAATGGACAAAACCAAATGCTGGCAAGGATGCATAGAAATTGGATCATAAAAAAAGAAATTGGATCATTCATTGGGGCACCAGGGTGGCTCAGTTGATTAAATGTCCCACTCTTGATTTCAGGTCAGGTCATGATCTCAAGGTCCTGAGTGCTGGACATGGAGCCTGCTTAAGATTCTTCCCTCAGCCTTTGCCCTCCTCCCTCTCTAAAAGAAAGAAGGGAGAGAGGAAGAAATAAGATCACTCCCAGATTGGTGGAAATGTTAAATTGTATAGCCAGTCTAGGAAACTGACAATTTCTTAAATAGCTAGATATGCAACTATCATATCAACCAGCAATTATACTCCTGGGCATTTAACTTATTTTCACACAAATACTTGAATATAAGTATGCATAATAATAAGCAACTGGAAATAATCTACAGGTCTTCCACTGGGTGAATGATTCATCTGATATGTTTAGTCAATGAAATACTACACAGCATTAAAAACAACACATTGATACATGCCAACAACTTGGATGAATTTCCAGAGACTATGCTGAGTGTAAAAAAGAAATAGCCAATCCCAAAAGGCTACTTACTGTGTGATTCCATTTATATAAAATTTTTGAAATGACAAAGTTATAAAAATGGGGAATGGATTAGTAGCAAGGTGTTATGGAGGTGGTGGGTGTGACTGTAAAAGGACAACATTGAGGGGACCTTTAATGGAAATATTCTGTGTCTTGACTATCAGTAAGCTGGTTGTTGTATTGTACTATAGTTTTTGCAAGATATTATTACCATTGGAGGAATCTTGGTAAAGGATACACGAGATCTTTATTTCTTACAACTGAATGTGAATTTAAATCCTCAAAAAATTCGAGAAAAAAACTAAAGGCAGAGTAACATCTAGTTCCATCTCAGGGAACAATCTGGGGAAATGTCATGGAAAGTTGTGTACTTCTGATAAAGAATGAAGTCCTGAGAGCAAGTATTTGAGGTATATGAAGGAATCAATTGAGTTTGCAAACTTGGGAATTTCTGGAAGTGCTGCAGACTTAATTCAACTGGTTACACAACCAGTGCCAGTAAGTGAAGTGGTTCTACATACATGTTGACTCTTTTATTTTTCCCATCAGCTTTGCTGCCTGAAAGAGACTTCATATTGAGAAATGGCAGTGCTCACCCATGAAAAGGTGGGTGGAGATTAAAACAACTGATGCTTATGTTCCTTTCCCTGCCCTTTATCATAGTTCAGGGGAGTTGAAATCATCCAAAAGAGAAGGGAAACAAAACAAAAGCAAAATGATTAAATGCTCTGAAGGAAAGAAACAATTTTATGGAGGTATAAAGCAAATGAATCTGACCTATAGGTCAGGAAAGTCTTCCCAAAAAAGTGATCTTTTAGTTGAGATCTGAAAGTTGAGAAGCAGCTTAACTAGAGGGAGAGCATATTCTTGAGGAATGAACAGTTTTGTGCAAAAATACTACACAAGGACCAAGTATGGTATATTTGAGGAACAGAAAGAAGTCCAGTGTGACTCCATTGCAGTGATAAACAATTTTGAGAATTATGTAGTACAGAAATCTTTATTTATAGGTGAGAATGAGATTCCTAAGATAACATATAGAATGAGGAAGTCCACATTTTAATCTGGATAATGTAGGCAGATTCTGCAAAGGAGAATTAAAAAGGACAGCCAAAGTGGTAGAAACAAAACCAGGAATGGTATTTACAAATAGAGGACCCCCCCCGCCCAAAAAAAAAAATTTCTTAGGAAGGAGAGGATGAAATGTGTCAAATATTACAAAGCAAAGTAAGGTGAAATGTGGAAAATGTCCATTGGATTTTAGGATAAGGAAGTCATTGATAACTCTGGAATATTTTTCTGGAACTCAGAAAAATCTGATTTTTTCATGATGGATATGGGAGCCAGGATGGATAGGCTAAAGAGTAAAAGGAAAGTAAAGATATAGAAACAGAGTTTAGGCAGGTTTTTTGAGATTTTTAAGGTAGAAGAGAGGTAGATAAGTAGTTTGCAAGGCGAAAGGGACAAAAAGAGGCCAGAGAATCCTATTTATTTATTTATTTATTTTGAGAATCCTGTTTAAATCTTTAAAGAAAGGATTCTACTAAGAAGGTAGAATGAACAGTAATGATAGTCTAAGCTGCCCAGAAACATGGAATTAAAAAAAAAAAAAATCCAAAGCACGCTTATAAGGACTACCCTTAGATAGTAATAGAGACAAAGAGAGGAAGAAAATTTCATGTTTTTAAAAGTTTGGTAGTAGATGACTTCAGTTCCCATTAGATGACTTCATTTTCTTTGCAGCTACTTAGGAGTATCATTTGCCTCATGGCCTCCACCCTATAACTGGTGAATAGCACCCCCACACACACACCTTTATTATCTTTCCCATTTATACTTGAGCATTTCCTAAATACCTAGCCTTAACTAGTCCCCTCTCATTCTTCCACACCAGATTCAACTGGACCCTTTACCACAGCCTCTACTGCAAATCATAGTGGCCTCTGTCAAAACACTACTGGGTACACCCAAACCTCACAGTGCCCCTCTCCCCTACCCATACCACACTTTCAGGGTGGCAACGCTGCACTGTAGTCTGAGGAAGTCAGTGATCCTTCTCCAACACTATCAATCTTTGTTCCTGGGACCCAGTGCATCTGTTCAGTCTGCCTTATTTTAACACAGCTCCTTTTATTTCTTGCCCTAAATCTCTCCAGCCATTGAGCAAACAAATACCTTGCCATCCCTTTTATAATCCTGTTCTATCTACTCTCTTGCCTGATATGTGGTGGGGGGGAAGTTCCCATAAACATCAATTTATGAAGGTAAGTACTGAGCAGAGTGGCCAGGAGCATGAAGCAATTGAAATGTAAAGGAATTTAAAAGAAACAGAAGCTAGGATAGAGTCTGGAGAGAAACAAGGTTCAGAGCTTGTTTGAACCTTGTGTTGAAGCAGCGGCTATTGAGTGGTTTGAAAGTTTAAAAAAAAGAAGGGGATAGAATAGAAGGAAGACAAAAGATGTGTGCAGGGAAATGTGAAGTGATCATTTTTGCAGTGGTGAGGAGAATGCACTGGAGCCAGGGAGGACGGGCATAACAAGGTTAGATAGAGACTCCAGGTTTCTAGGCTGAGCGACAACATTGATGGTTGTGCCATGCCCTGAGTTGGAGCAGTGGGATTCAGAGCAAGTTTGTAGGACAAGAAAGGGAGTTGAATTCCTGTCATGTTGAGTTTCAGGGCCTTGTGGGATATCAAAATGGAAATATCCTGTAAGCAGGTGTCTGCTATCTGAAGTATAGGAGAGGAGTCTGGGATGCAGATACAGGTCTAAGGAACTGTATTCACTGCATGAGTGAGATTCCTCAGGGAGGACATTTAGCATGCAAAGTGGTAAAACTAAGGGGTGGTAAACCCCAATATTTTCAAGGGCTAGAGGAGGGGTTCCCCTGAAGTAGATGAAAAAAGAGTTGCTAGAAAAAAAGACCTAACTGAAAGGACATCACAAAAGCCAATGAAGGAGAGAACATCACAAATAGAGGCTTGATAAAGAGGTCAGTAAGATCAAGACGGAAAGGACCTGTGGACTGGCCAATTTGAAAGGCCATAGGGAGTTTCATGGAAGGAGAAATCAGATCGATGTTTGGTGGAGACAAAGTAGGAAACTCAAAGTGGAGGACTTGAAGCTTTTGCTGGGGAAAGGAAAGGGAAGGTCTAAATTTTATAGACTGAAGGAATAGAGTCAGTGGGAAGGAGGAGATTAAGAATGTAAGAGAAGTTGCTTATAACTGGTACACATTTCAGGGTGCACTGTGGAAAGGAATGACAGGAGGAGTTGTAAGAACGGTGTGCTAGAACATGGCCACCACGGCCTGATCATTTGAGGACTGCCCAAGTGTGATATGAGCGACAGAAATGCATGGAACTAATGGAATTTTAAATCAATTTTAATAGAAATTTCTTTTGCTCAGAACTCAGGGCAGCTGTGATGTGCTGGGGTATGAGGATTGCTGTTTTCACCCAATCCCTAGAAATCTTAACACAACTGAGAATAGTTGTGTTAAGATAGAGGATATAGTAATATATATTCTCTATATAATAGAGAATATAGTAATTCTCTACTACAAAATGTAAGTAACTTGGTTATAATAAGCACGCAGATATTTGTAAAATAAATGAATTTGGTTGCCCTGAGTTTTTCTGGGGAAAGGGAGAAGGAGAATCATAAAATGAAAAAGGTGTAGGAAAAGGTATTGAGGAGAGAGAGAATCCCAGGGAAGAAAGGCATACTAACAAAGCCTAGTACCAGAATAAAAACACCCAGTATAAGGAAAAATATGTTTGCTTATACTTGCTTCAAGTTAAAGGAAAATGTTCTATTTTTCCTTTGAACTATTTGTTTCTTTCAATGACTATATCCTGATGCCTAGGGTAATGAAAATATTTCCAGGCAAGAGTTGGTACTTTGGTTCCTGCCACTACTTCCTAAAGACAGTCAGCATAAGATGGCTGGAGTAGGGAGATGGAGCGCATGGGTTTAGAAACTGTGACCTCAAGCAAATAATTTACAGGGTCAATCAGTCTCCTCATATGTAAAATGGAGGTAAAAATAGTACCTTCTCACTATAAGTATTTTTCTCACTAAGAAAATCTGATGAAATTATATGGATTAAGGATTTTCTTGGGATATGGTAATGGCTCAGTGGATTCATAATTATTTGAAAGCCTCAGAGAATGGAAAATAATTCCTATGGGCTCTATATCTTGGAAAAGAAAGGCCCAGGTAGTTATAAGGAAACTGGATGTGATCTAATCTTCCATCCACTCCTAGTACTTCATTCAGAAATATGAATTGGATTTACTCTCAGACCTGGTCTGCTTTAGATATAAGGAATCCTATGGAAAATGTCATTTCCCCTTCTGCACTCCACCTGCTTCTAATATAAAGAGGTATGGCAGCTGTAGAATAGACAGAGTTGAGCTCTTTGTGTTGTGGAGAACTCAAGTTGCTCTAACTACTGCCTATGAGCTCGATGTCTTGGGGAAAACTGGCTTCAGAGGTGTATATATGGCCTAGAATTCCAAAATTATTCAAGGTTTAAAACAATCACTCCTTGCCTATTTTCTCATAGTATCTCAGCCTCTCTGTGTCTCTCCTCCATTCTACTCTCTCTGCTAGCTAGAAATTTTTCTATACTTCCCAGTATAAGCTTTGGGGGAGATTTTCTATTTGAGCTAAATAAATGCGCTCTTCTGTCCTATGTTAATCAGCTATTGCAAAAACAACAACAACAAACAAACTGACAGATGTGTAAGGAAACATTAAAACAAACAAACAAACAAACAAACAAAAAAACCAGTGGCTTCCAGTAAGCCTTTATTCTTCTGTATGTCCACAGGTTGATGGTGATTCAGCTGATCTAGAACTGGGGTCAACTAGGAAGCTTTGCTTGAGGCGATGGGTTGACATTAGCTCTGTTTCATGGTATGTTCATTCTGGGGCCCAGGCTGAAGGAACGGTAGCCCTCTGGGCATTCTCTTCTTGTGGATGATAATTGATCAAGTCATGCCTCTTGAGACCGCAGTCTGGCATATTGCCACATCTACCCATATTTCATCAGCTCAAGCAAGGCACATAGCCAAATGGTAGTAAATATGGTAGTAAATATGGTAGTAAATATACTCTTCTAACTCTTATTAGAATAAGGCAATGCCACATGGGAAAGAGCATGGGTGTAGAATTCTAAAACAGGAAGTTATGAAGAATTGCAAATAATGACTCAAATTTTGTCCCAGACAACCGTAATCTATGTGTGTATCAGGTACCCACTCGCATCTCATCTTTGGCTATACTTAACAAAAGTCGGCTGAGTACAGCAGCCCACAGTGAAAACAGATCAATGAGCATGACCCACCATGACTTGTATCTAGTGCGTGAATGCTAGGAAAGGTGTCAACAGCATGAGAGAATAGAGCATAAAAGGGAATGGATAGCCCTCATTCACCATGGATTTATTTCAAAAGTAAATGTTAGTCAAGTCTGTTTGGAGGTACATTTGTTGAAATGGATGAGTTATGATTCAAAAGAAATGAAAATGAACCCTCAAATAGTTGAGTTTAATACAAATAACTACAGGCAGTCTTTGCTCTAGACTACCGTAATGTACACGAATTTCACTTACCACAGTTTACTTAAGTAACACCAGTCTCACAACACTATGATTCAAAATCAGTCACCACAGTATATTAACTGTGAGTGCTTAAAATAGAAACTTCAGCACTAGCTCTTAAGTCCACACATCACTGTGTAAATAAGAGATGTGCATCATGATCAGTGAAAAATCACATTGTTTCTTTCAGAGTCTGTAATTGGTCACTGTGCATTTTTTATTCAGTTCACACACATATAGATAAGTATGTCATTGTGTTGCCTTCTTGTCTCCAGTGAAAAATTCATATAACAGTTTATAAAATTGGGTAATGGAGTATTAGTTACAGCCACTTAAAAGTGATGGAGGTGAGAAAAAAAATGTGATGGAGGTGGTGGTGGTTCTTTCAAGAGTAAAGAATAGAAGGGAATAGGTAGCTGCCATGGAAGAGGGACTGACAGCTGGGGCTTGGACTTCCAAGGAGATCATATTGCTGGTTTTGAAAGTGATAAAAAGATTCTGGAAGGACGCATACAAGACCTGAAGTGGGGGCATCTCTTTTCCCTTACTTCCTCTGATAGTCTCCCAACACTTTCTCCCATTGGCAAGTTAGTCTGGGAAATGTAGTTTGCAGATACACAGTCGAAGCCAGATGTAGAAGGGTTGGGCTGGGTCTGAGAAGCACTAGGTAAATAACTCAATAGCTGCCATCACCATTTCTTCTAGGAATTGTAAAAATAAGTTTGTTAATGCTTTGCTTTAATACCTCAGATCTCTGAAGAGGCATGTCTACAGGGCTATTGTCATAAGTTTGTTACACTTGTAAGTCATGCATTGAAATAAGTGGACACATGTTGCCCAAATATCAACCAGAGAGAGAGAAGAGTTACAACCACTTTTTCTTGGTCCATAAACATCAGGCATTTACCCCCCAAAAGCTTTCATTGTTATTTGCTAATAGTTTATTTCATTTCTCCTCAAATGGCTAACCTTTGTGTGATTTCATGTCTAAGAACTTAGCTTGTCATCTATTCTCAGGCTGTGGGGTTGCTCTTTCTTTACTCTCTTTCTTATTTGCCTCTCTACTTCTGGTAATGAGGTATCCTGGGTGTTGATTCTTTGAGAGTATTTTTCAGTTTGCTACACACACACACACACATACACACACACACACACACACACACACAAAGAGGGAAAGGAATCTGAGATTTTAATTTATTTCAACTTTTTTGGTTTCTTTCTTATACGCCTGCTGGCCCATCGGGAAGAAACAAGTCTAGCCCTTTGGGGAATTTGAAGCTTATGCTCTAGAAAAGAAAACAATGACTTGTACTTACTTCTTAATATACTTCTTGTTTTCTTTTCAGTATACTCTTTTATACATAGTAAGCATTTATGTATGATAAAGATAGGCAATTATAGCATTTGAGCTGTTTAAAAAAAGTACTATTACGAAGTTCTGGGGTCCTACCTGACACCCACTTGTACTGGTGGCAGTGACACCTGGATGGAAAAGCATAATGTGAATATACAGAGAAAGTTTAAAAATTACTAATTGGACAACCCATTGAAAAAACTAATATAGATAAGTCTTGCTTGTATTCTGATTTTCATAGCTATTTTTTCAAATAGGTCTTTAATCTGCTAAGAAACTATAAGAAAGATACCAGTTAAACTGACCAGTGCTGCTTTTTTTTTTTTAAAGATTTTATTTATTTATTCATGAGAGACAGAGAGAGAGGCAGAGACACAGGCAGATGGAGAAGCAGGCTCCCTGTGGAGATCCTGATGTGGGACTCGATCCCAGGACCCTGGGATCACGACCTGAGCCAAAGGTAGATGCTCAACCACTGAGCCACCCAGGTGTCCTGACCGATGTTTCTTTTAATGCATTCTTTTGTGTTTACTACTTTTTATGGCAAACTTTTAGAGGCATTTCACTTTGGGTTAAAAAAAAATTCAGTGTTTTTATATTCCAGAGAGTTGGACTGATCTTGTTCTTAGTTTTGAAAAACTGTGCCTCTTTGGCTTCAAGGGAAGATTGGACTGGTATGATATACAATGAGGTCTTTATGATACTGCTGACACCACTGGTTGAGAAATACTAAGTGAAGGTTCTAAATAAACCATTATATAAAATATATAATCTAATATATAATACACATGTACATATAAAACAAAACTAATACTTTCTATGAAGTATTCATTCCTATTGATCACCTATAGAAATAAAAAGTGTATTCTAGTGGAAGAAAGTCTTAGGTGATAGGGTTTGGTTTAGCATCTACTGCTAATGATCTCTGTGACCTAGGCAAAGTCATTTAACCTCTCTGGGACTCATGTTGTTTAAATAAGAGAGAATAGACTATGAGTGAAAAGCAGGATTCATCTTGACCACTAACTCTAGAGAACAGCCTGGTAAGTGCTGACTTGAGGATTCCAAGGCTGAGTCTTGACTTAATGAGAAGGAGTGCCATGATCGATTAGTGCTGTCTGCTATGGGTGCAAGAGGTGGAGAGCAGCACTGAGAATGCTATATATTAGCTGTCTCCCTGGACTAGATTACCTCTAAGGCCACATGTACTATGCCATATAATTCAAGTTATTCATCACGTAAATTTAGGTTTATAAACATAAACTGGAGAAACAAACCTCAAGTATCCCTGATATAAATATGGATTTTGGAAAAACATTTTTTCCTTTTGGAAATAAGAATGAAAACAGAAGTTTCTGCCAGAACTATTTTTTAAAGAGTTCTAAAATAATATAAATTTATCTCCCTTCACTCTTCCATTCTCTCATGAAATATTTATTAAGTACCAACTTTGAAATTGACACAGTGCTGTGTGTTGAATATTTGCTGAATTGAAATGGGGGATAGAAAGATGAACACAGCCTTTGCTCTTGTGGAGTTCAGGGCCCAGTGGAGAAGGCAAACATCCTAGCAGGTAATTCCAACACAACATGTTAAATGCTATAATGGTCTTATGAAGCTCACAAAATAAAATGACTAACTTTGTCTCAAGGAGTTGCTACAGGTTCTATAGAGATGACAGCTGAGTGTTAACAGATGAATAAAAATTTGGTGGAGATGGATAGTTTAAGTATATTGGCACTTTTGAAAGAGAGTTTCTCCCCGCAAATTATTTCTATTTTTCAAGTTGTTTTGGTTAAGGTGGAGTCTAGAAAATTTAAATATAATTGTTAATGAAAATTCTGATGTTTAAGAAACTGTAGTCCAATGATGCAGACCTGGAAATGTGATTTGAACTGCCTGAGAGAGGAGGGATGAGACATTCAGATGGAAGTTTAAATATCTCTGGATGATAACACCAGGAAACAGCTTGAAAGCAGAGAGGAAAGAACTCTGCCAATCAAAACTGGAGATTCAAAGAGAATGGAAGAGAACATACTGGCTGGAAAAGGGGGTTGGGGATTGGAGGCGTTCATGAGGGAATTTGTGTAAGGATTTGGAAAAGGCCTGAAATCAAACACCTCCCAAGAAAGGACCTAGCTTCTCTAGGAAAATAGAGATGAAAATGCTACCTCATGATGGAGAATGGCAGCTAGGTAAAGTATGAAGTTATGAGAATGACCATCAAGGGTGAACAAGAGGAGCCAGTTGCCAGAAGAAAGGTTATATGGAGCCCAGGGAAAGATAAGCTGATTGTGTACTAATGGGTGACGATTTCATTTTTAATATGTGTAAACTAATCCCCACCCCAAAATAGAAAAAAGTACTCCATAGACCATGATTGTTTCTGAGGGACCTTCTTTAAGGGAAGAGATCCAGATCTCAATTCCTTCTCCATATGAGCTATTGAAAACTTGGAAAGAAGTGAGTGTGGACCAGACTATAAGCTTCCCTGACATAAACTTGAATGTTGTTTGGAGGTTGCTCTTGTTTTGAATTGTGATTGTGTTGGTATGCCTGGGAGATAGAGTTAGAAGTTGGATTTGCTTCTTAAGCTGTGTTCCCATTGCAGCAGCAGATGAGCCTCACTAGTATCATGATTGACTTACAGTGCTGTCCATGCCTTCACCTGTATGAGACTGGCTATGAGGCTGAGCAGCAAGGGCTCTGTCCATTTACCCACTAAAAAAGAACCTTTATAGATCAAACAGCAGGCCTTTTTTGTTCTAAAAGGAGTGAAACCAGATATGTTAGATGAATAAAAATGTGGCTCATGTTGTGAATGACATAGAGTGGCTCCTGTGTCTGCTAGGTACAACTGGGATTTGTGGAAATATATATATAGCTCTAGTCACTGGTACACTTTTGGGGAACCCACTCAATGAACTGATCATTTTCTAGTACATTCAATGAACTCATTCATTACGCAGCTTGCATCACAGTTGGCAGCCATGACTACCACTTCTTTCTTCTCACAGTGAGACATAATAAATACTATCAACAGGGCTAGGGGAAATCAATTCAGGTTTCAATTTAGGCATGTTATTTTCTGACTGAGAATTGTATCTGTGGCATGCATATTTAATTCTGGTTAATTTTTTCTTGCTAATTTTGTAACCTAAAAGAAAATTCCAGAGTATAGTAAGATTTCCTTTCTATGTAAAAAGTGCTTGTTCTTCTTTAGAAAGCTATTACACAGGATCTACCAAAGCTATATATTCATATTAAAATATACATGTAGAGGCAATGACCCAGCAATCCCACTCCTTAAGTATTTATTCCATGAAAATGAAAATATATATGCACCAAACTAAATGTACAGGAATGTTCATAGCAACAAACCAAGTTTTTATCAATAGTAGAATATTCTGTACATACAATGGAATATTACACAATGAAAAAGTATAAACTAGGGCACCTGGGTATCTCAGAGATTGAGCGTCTGTCTTTGGCTCAGGCTGTGATCCTGGGGTCCTGGGATAGAGTCCCACATCAGGCTCTCTGCAGGGAGCCTGCTTCTCCCTCTGCCTGAGTCTCTGCCCCTCTCTCTGAGTCTCTCATGAATAAATAAATAAAATCTTAAAAAAAAAAAAGTATAAACTACACTTACACGACAATATGGATAAATGCCCTAAACGTAATATTGTATAAAGAAATCAGACCTTCCAATCTTCTCCAGAAAGTCAGACAAGAAGAGTAGATTTTGTATGATTTAATCTGTATGAATTTCAAAAACAGGCAAAAGAAATTTGTCCTGACAGAATTCAAAAGAGTGTTTGCATTTGAAGGGTTAATGACTGAGAAGGGCATATCAAGGGCTTCTGCAGTTCTGGTAACTACTCCATTTCTTGATCTTGATGGTGGTTACACAGGTGTGTTCACTTTGAGAAATGTCGATATATACACTTAGGATGTGTGCACTTTTCTGCATATACATTTTTATTTTTTAGAACATTTACATTTTTTTTAAAAATTTTATTTATTTTTTCATGAGAGACACAGAGAGAGAGAGAGGCAGAGACACAGGCAGAGGGAAAAGCGGGCTCCATGCAGGGAGCTCGATGTGGGACTTGATCCCAGGTCTCCAGGATCACGCCCTGGGCCAAAGGTGGCGCTAAACCTCTGAGCCACTTGGGCTGCCCACATTTTTATATCCATAAAAAAATTTAAGAGGTTTGTTTAATAATATTTTATTTATATTATTTTAGTCTTATAAAGATAGGTTTAATTTTCTTAATTAGCATATTAATGTCAAGTCTTTTGCACAAAAATTGGTATTTTTATTCTGTTGTTTTTGCTAAATATGTGTAGCAATTAATATTTTCTGAATTTTATGACATTCTCTACAGTTGTTAACCTTGTGGCAAATGATGAATTTTAAGAGGTGGACTAAGTTAACAAATTAGGTCAAAGTTTCTTACAGAGTGGAGAAATTTCTCTTAGCTAATGCCGTTGATTGGGACAAATTATGTTTTCAATTTACGTATTTTCTTGAGTATGAGTATCATGTAGCCATTTATACATGGTTTGCCTTTGTTACCGTCTTTACTTTCTGTGTTTCTTCCTATTGTATGGCATTGCTTGGTATCCTCCTTTTTTATGAAGAGAATTTCAGATTATATCTTCCCTTTATGTATGTATTTATCCATAAAGTACATATATATAGGCTTTTCCTGTCTTTTTGTCTTATATCATTGATATCTTTCCAGAAAGCTGGGTGTGTATGTAGTGATAATAGAGAAATTATAATCAGAGGTTGAAAGGAACCGAGGACAATTTTCAGTTTTCAGATAGTAGACTCTACTTTCTGAGAAATTTAGTGTTGTAAAACATTCTATTAAGAATTTACAGAGACGATACAATTACAAGACCTATGTGGAACAAATGAGGTAACAAGCTCTGATGTTTCTCAACCCTTTGGCTTGATAGAATCATTGACTGTTAGTATTTGGTTGTGCAGAATGCAGACAGCCTACAGCTTCATGGAAATGTCACTCATTCTCCTAGGTGCTGGTGATGGAAATGCCACCCTGAACCTGCACCTCTCTGGCAGAGAGACAGTAGAAGGTGAACTGCCTGTGCCACCTTTGCTGAGAGGGCCCTTGCCTTGCTGGAGAGAGCTGCAGTGTCTTGGGTTTTCTTCTCTTCTCCACTTTTAAATTTTTAAACTTTGCTTGAGTCCTAAGGGCTGTGGTATAAGAACACAGCTTTCCAATCTTATCTATTTTCCAGTGTAGGATAAACATGTTGGGTTTAGTTAAATTATGAATGCTGATAATATTCATTTGGTACAATTTATATTCTTCTTTTATCTTTTTATTTTTGACAGTTTAGGCTGGGGCATAAAGCATAATTATATTCTTGGCATCCTCCCTTAGAAGTTTTAAATCAGTTCATGAGGCTTTCAGCTCTGCTCCTGTCATTTATCCATCAGCATTCAGTCCACTTAATCCCGGCCTCTCAGCTGAGCAGCCCTAGCCCCTGTTGTGAGTGATTGGCCTGCTCCAGTGCTCCCAGCTTCTCCTGTCACATCGCATTTGCATAAAAGAGGACAGATAACCAAATTTGAGCACACAAATGAAAATGCTAAGCGCTAAACCTGTCACAGTTGTTGTTCAACTAATTGTGAAAAATTTGATTTGCTCGCCTTTCACTGTTTGTCATGTGGACCCCCTTCTCAAATGTGCCTTGGCTTCTGCCTCTGTATATGTAGCTTTTAAACTCTTGAGCACAAGCAGCCCACCCTGGGGATTACTTACCTCTCCTACCAGCTTTTAATGTTGGCTCATCTTCTTGACTAAATTAGGCCACCATGGCAAACAAACACATAATTAAAAACCCAGGAAAGACAACTGCAGTTGCATTTCTTAAATTGATTTTTACAATGCTGGTGTATGCCTCTCTATGCTCTTCCATTTGATAATTTTATTTCTTTATATAACCTCTGGTAGGAGAAAATTGAGGATGGGTGCTGTAGCAAGCTTTGTTATTTTGAAATCTATGTGTTATTTTGTTTCTCAAATAATAGAAATTGTATAATGGGTCTTAAAAAGCACATTTCTATTACCTAATACTTTACCTGACATCCCAGTATACATTTTTAATCAAGGTTTCAAATGATTCCATTTGAAATAGTATTAGAAACAATGGATAAAATTTCTTTGCTTACAACACTCAATCACAGGAGCTCTGTTTAAATGGTATGTGATACGGTGTTTTGAAAATATATATGTGTATTATGTATAGTCTGGCTCAGTGTTCATTATGCAGAGGCGTTAACTATTCTCTTTTTATAGGAGTTAAGTTGATGATTTCCTGGTGCCCATGAAACCAATACATATGGTGTGTCTACAAAGTGAAAAAACTTGTTTTCCAGGAGTCACACAAGAAAATGTCTCTTGTTTAGAACAATACCTCTGATTGCTTTATTGTGTTAACTTGTCCCTAATATTTTAGGTATATAATCTTCAAGCGACAATGAAGATGGCATTAACTAAAGTTGAATCCTTTTAAAGTTGAATACAGCTTAAATTACCTTTGAGAATTGGAGGGTTATAGTCTTGAAATTGGGTTGAAATGAAATGTGACATTACAGTGACAGTTGTGGTTTGCAGAAGTTGGATGTAACATCATGTATTGCAGTATTCCTTTGAGATTTCTTTTTAGTAGGTCATAAGGCAAGGATTAATTGAAGAAATATTTGAATATATATAATTTTTACACAGTCTTATCCTAAAGAAAACGGTATCATTCTCTGCCATAACCCCCTTAAGATGCTAAGGGATTAAATCTAACTTGAAATTTTGAATGTACACTAATTTGCATGTACACTAATCTCTTTACAATGTTTAATCACATTTTAGTTCAAAGAAATTTGATTGTGGTATGGTATGCTCACTACTTTAAAACATACATGATAAATTTAAGAGTTTAGCTTTTTTTTTTTTTTGACAGAGCTGGAAGAATAATTTTATTCCTCCATTTTGTACTTCCCTATTTTTATGTCATTTTAATTTCTTGTTGGTAAAAGTTTCTCTGAAACTGTAGGTATAAATTTCAACTAGATGTGACTAGTTACATATGAACAATATTAATTATGAGATTTTAATGTTAACCGAAAATCTGAAAAGGACCACAGAGTTCATTTAACCCTCTAGAAAGGATTGAATGAAACCATTACCAGGGAGATCTCTTAGTTAGTATAGGCCCTTATGTGGATTAGGAACAAAATAAATTAATAAATCTACTCCATTGCTTACTTTCATTCTACTTCCAAGTTGTACTAATTCCTCTTTGATAATATTTCTTAATCTTTATCCACATATATTTCATTCTTTCATTTGTTTAATTACAGGTCTTATAATTATGGAGGCAGCATCAACACTGTGGTTGTTAATTGTTTGGGTCTTAGAGCCAGACTATGTGGGTTGGAAACCTGTCTCATTCTCTCAATAGCTGTGTGACCTGGGGCGTAACTGCCCTGGTTACCTCCAGATTTCTCTTCTGCGTGATGGAGATGATAACACCTTCCTCATAGAGAAGTTATTAGGTTTAAATGAGGTAATATATGTATTGCTTTTAGATCAGAATTTGGCACATAGTGCTCAAAAATAGTAACTATTATTTTAGTGCATACAAGATTAATGCTTTTTGCCTTTGACCTATTTTAAATACTTTTTCTAAGGTTTCCAAGCAAACACATTTAACATTTTAATGGCTTATATACTATACCATGGTTTGCTCAGTATTTCCTCAACTATTGGATATTCATATTATTACTAGTTTTTAAAAAATATATGAATTTTTAAAGTGTATCACTTTCATTCAGGCTCCTCTCCTCCCAGCACCCCACATTTCGTATTATTCCTCTGAGTTACGTTTCCAGAAGTTGAGATTTCTGTTTCATAAGGCATGAAAATTTTAATGGATATGAATTATATTGCAAAATCCTCATCCAAAAAGTCTAAACCATTTTACAGTGTTAACTTAAGTCGGCCCTCACTTGTATTGGTCTTGCTAGTATTTCCTGCCTTTGTGTGCTTATCATCTCCAAGTCCTGTCTGAGGTAGAAGACTTCCCAATCTGCTGCTGTGGTCTTCTCTTGCAGTTCGATGCCTGACACCCAGTTCTTATTCATTTCACATTAGAATAATTATTCTTAATCATTGTTTTTCTTACAACACTGTTAGAATTTTTCCTCTGTGGCTTCTACTTTTTGAATACAGTTAAAAGTTTTTATTAATTAAAATAAACTGTTCGACCAATTGTCATCTACTAAGCCTATGATTTCTGTCTTATTTTATTAGGAGGCTGTTCAGCCTAGTTCCAAGAATGCAGGCATCCGAGTCAGATCCAGTTTGAATCATGTTGCTATTATTTACCGGAGTTGTATATCCTCAGGTAAA
Organism: Canis lupus dingo; assembly: GCF_003254725.2. Lineage (NCBI taxonomy): Eukaryota > Metazoa > Chordata > Mammalia > Carnivora > Canidae > Canis > Canis lupus. The sequence continues at coordinate 32,625,716 of NC_064264.1, read as the reverse complement.
TTCTCTGAACTTCAAGTCCTCATTGAGGATAAGAACAACTACACCAACCTCCGGTGGTCACTGTGACATAAGGAGTGTAAAATCTTGGCTGGCATTAGATACTGAATAAATATTAATTTGCTCTTTCGATCACTACTCTATGCCTACTTTTGCTCTTTTTTTCAAAATATTTTCTGTAAACATTTTTCCTCTTTTATTTCCAAGCCATTGTAAACACTGAGATTCTTTTTCTCTCTCTGCCAAATTTCCGTATTTTTTTCTTTTGAAATCATTTTCGCTCATTTCTCTATATTGGATCTATTTGCTCCAACAACTACCCTTATTTGGGATTTGAAGAGCTCCTGGATGAATGCTTTTGCATATAGAAGTTTTTGTTTGAATATTAAACTTGAATTGGGATGAAATGCTGAGGAAATCTGTGAATTGATATGAAAATAAAATTTATCAGTTGGGTGGGGGGAGGGGGAAAGAGGAGAGAGGAAAGATGTTTATGGAACGATTTTTCTTCCCTGGTAATAAACCATTTTTCTTCCCCAGTAATGGTTCCTAAATGGCTCAAAGATGTCCTCCTGGTGTTGATGCTGGTAGAAGTTGGTGTAAAAGAGACATAGCAACCAGTAACTCTGTGGCTAATCATGTTTACAAAGTGCTCTCCCATCTTGCCCTATTTAAGAATTTAAATGTATAAAGACACCTCTCTGCCCTTAGGAAATTATAAGTTGGAAAAATAAAACATTTTAACAAATCACCAAAGATTATGAAATAATGCTACCGGCATGACACGGCATAGACCAAGGTTCTCAAACTCAAGTGGTAAGGAAACTGAAGAGTATATGTAGTCCCTAAGAGAATTAAAATTTAACTTAAATGATAACACCGACACCATGTCAACTGAACAAAATACATCTGAGTGTCATTCTGTGGAATGCTGCTTTGTGACTCCTTGTACACAAATTATATTTACAGAGCCAACCATGGTTCAAGAAGAGCTTATGGAGGCGTTGGTTCTAGGTTTTAAATAACAAGTGGGATTTGAAAAATGGGTAGTTATATCGAGCTAGGTAGGGGCAATGGATGGGAAATGGCAGAGAAAGAGAAATTGCATGATTTTTCTTAAAATTGGTGAGTGCTTTGATCTTATTTGGAAGGGAATCATCATGCCCATGACTAAGGCTCCACTGATGAAAAGGAGGTAGTGTTTATACTGTGTGCAGAGGTAGCTTATAGAAGGGTCTTCTTTCCCTCTCCTGGAGATTAACCTAACAAAAGAAATGTTTTGGGATGGTTGTGTAGGTGGCATACTGAAATCCAGAAAGAGAGAAATGCCTAGAGAAAAGAAGACCAGGGGATCCCTGGGTGGCGCAGCGGTTTAGCGCCTGTCTTTGGCCCAGGGCGCGATCCTGGAGACCCGGGATCGAATCCCACATCGAGCTCCCGGTGCATGGAGCCTGCTTCTCCCTCTGCCTGTGTCTCTGCCTCTCTCTCTCTCTCTCTCTCTGTGTGACTATCATAAATAAATTTAAAAAAAATTAAAAAAAAAAAAAGAAAGAAAAGAAAAGAAGACCAGTTAGAAGATGGTTTCAGTGGTCTGGGTGTGAAGTACTAAGTATAATGGTGGTCAAGAATGGAAAGGGAGGAGCATGCAAATCAAACATTTCATTAAAAAAAAATAGGCCTTGGGACCAGATAAATTTAGAGCCTGGAAAGACAAAGAAATTGAAGTTCATTGACAATTCAAACTTGGGCAGAATATTAAATAATAAAACAGCTGGCTTTGGCAGAAATGCTGAGTGCGATTCTAGATTTGTGAAGTAAGATATTCAAGTGATGTGACATCCATGTAGCTGGATGATTGAGATTGGACGTGCAGGTTTGGAGATCAAATTCAGAAGTTACATGGAAGGAGGAAATAGAAAATAATGAGGATATATAACTCATTTTAGTAGTTTGACAGTGAAAGAATAGGGAGCTAGCTTGAGCAAGCAAGAGAATTAGAAGAAAGTTATTATTTTTCAAGAAAAGGAAGGGAAACTGGAATTAGCCAGTAAAATAGGGGCATCTCTTTCCTATGGGAAGGTCATTATTGTTGGTTTCTCCCTTGCCCAGAGCAGATTACATGCCCATATTGACTAGACTATAAATCCCACATTTCCTTGGATCTGAGAATTAGATTCCATTTGTGCTGCTTTGTGGACACTAAAGAGGGAGAGAACCCCCTTTTTTCTTGCACGAGGAAAGTTCAAAGATTAGAGTGGGAAAAGAAGCTACCATAAATCATGAAATTGTGAATTAAAAATGTTTTAGCAGGATTCCTTTTTGTGACCTCTGCTTTGGAGTTGTGTTAAGTGTTTCATTAGATTTTTAAATGTAATGATAGCTTTTCATTAAGAGTTTTGAGAATTATAACTGTCAAGACCCAGTCACTGCACACGTGATTATTACACTCATTCACAGCTGTGGTGTGCATTAGCAATCCTCTTCATTGTCTGGTTCTCCTTTACCTTCTAGCAGACGGATGGGTGGCTTTTCTCCACCTGGTGCCCTGAGGCTAGGTAGCTATGCAGTTTGCTTTGACCAGGGCCTATAAATGGAAGTACTGTGTCAGTTGTGGCTTGGCTATTCAGCCTGCTCATCCCTCCCATTGCCATCAACCAGGACATGCATGTTGGTGTGAAGACGCCTTATGGCTAAAGTGGTTGAGAACAAAGGCAGCACATGAAGATGAGCTGTCTTGGAGTGTTTTCTATCATCTGTTGTCTGGGAGAGAGAGAAAAAAAATTTTGTTGGACTTTTCTTTTTAAAACCATAGCATAATCTAGTTTTATCATGTTTTTTAAAAAGATTTTATTTATGAGAGAGAGCACACATGAGCAGGGGGAAGGGGAGCAGGGAGCTGAGCATGAGACTCAATCCTTAGCTGAGCAGGGAACCTGACATGGGACTCAATCCCAGGACCCTGGGATAATAACTTGAGCCACCCAGGTACCCGTAGTTTATCATTGTTAATAAAATGACTGAGTTGAAAAAAATATTAACAAAAAAGTTGTAGGATGCCTAAAAGATCTCTCTCCAGTTCCCTGAATTTTTTATAATGATTCAAAGTATGAATCCTTATACTTTATCAGATGTATAGTTTTATAATCACAATAGTTATGTGTACAAAGGATAGTAATAGCAGCTGACATTTAATAAGCTTTTGCTGGGGTGCCAAGGTGGTTCAGTCAGTTAAGTGTCTTCCTTTGGTCATGATCCCAGGGTCCTGGTGGGATTGAGTCTTGTCTGTTGGGCTTCCTGCTCAGCAGGGAGTCTGCTTCTCCCTTTCCCTCTGCCTCTTCCCACCACTTACGCTCTGTCTCTTGCTTTTTCTCTCAAATAAGTAAAATCTTTAATAATAATAATAAGCCTTTACTGTGTGCCACTGCCTATTCTAAACCCATATAAGCTCTGTGTATCTCTGTTTAGCCCATTTGACAATTCCAAGAAGAGACTCCTATTCATAAGGCCATTTATAGATGAGGAAACTAAATATAGGATTCTTAACTTGATCAAGGTGGGTTAAAGGTTCAAATCTAAGTCTGTCTGATTTTAGATTATCTGTGCTTAGCTGCTGCAAACAGCCTCTGGCCATCTCCAGGAAAGGTGAGCTGTATGTAATTTACACTGAATTTCTAAATGTTGTGAATCTTGTCATTCCTCAGTAAAACCTGGCTTTTTCTTCTATTAAAATTATATGCATCAAACTTTCAAACCTGAGGTCCTTTCTGCTACTAATTATACTAATTAAGAAAGCATTGAACTGAAAGACAAGGCCCAGATTATTTTGAAGAATAACAGCAGTTTGTGAAGATGAGAACACTTGATTAGCCTGTAGATGGGAATCAGCCAAAGCTCCTAAATCCAGCAGCTTAAGAGAAATGGTTCATTTATTCATGGCTCACATTATATACCTAACATGACTAGAAGTGACAGTGGTGGGGCTGGAAGTGTTTCTGTTCCATGAAGTCACTCAGGTTTGAACCATAAGAAGTCATTTAACTGATTAATTGATGCTACACATACAGGGATGGAAAACAGAAGACAGATACTAGGTATATTGTCCCTCCAAAACGAACAATGCTAGGTCTGAGGATTCAGAGATGAATAAGCATAATACCTTAAGGAACTCACGATCTAATGATTATGTGACATCAATAATAATAGCAATAACATCTAATATTTTTGACAATTAAAAATGAGTCAGTGTATTAAAAACCATCAAATTGTGTACTTAAAATATGTACTTGGAATTTCACATATATTTACCACTTAATGTTCAAACTAATTTTATGTAATTGTTTTCCACATTATAAAATAGGTAAAATATCTGAGCTTCATAGAGGTCAGTTAAATTATCTGAGATCACACTGAAGATAATAGAGACAATGCCCAATTTTATAGACATCGAGGCCTATGCCTTTCTTTACTAGTATTTCTTTTTTTTTTTTTTTTTATTTATGATAGGCACACAGTGAGAGAGAGAGAGAGGCAAGAGACATAGGCAGAGGGAGATGCAGGCTCCATGCACCGGGAGCCCGACGTGGGATTTGATCCCGGGTCTCCAGGATTGCGCCCTGGGCCAAAGGCAGGCGCTAAACCGCTGCGCCACCCAGGGATCCCTTTACTAGTATTTCTAAAAGTGTGTCAGATCTATTAGACTATTGTCTAATCTATTGTATTGTCAGATCTATTGTGTGGGTACATTACCAATTTTAACATAGTACATAAGTGTCTTATTTTAAGAGTTATGATTTGTATAGTTTCTACTTACTGAAAGTGATGCTGATTTTCCACTTAGAGTAGTAATATGTAGTTTTATTTTTAAAATACATACTGTTTAGGTAGAAAAATTAAGTTGATTTAAATAAAAATAGTATTCATGTATGTAAAAATTGTGAACATGGCAGTCAAGTGCTTACTGGTGGAAAGCAGTGCTCTAGCCCACACGGTACCATGGCTGCCAAAAGGCTGAGAACTAGGCCATGCCGTTGTAACAAACAACTCCTAAATCCAACAGTTTAAGAGAAATAGTTCATTTATTCATGGCTCACATTATGTACCTTACATGACTGGAAGCGACAGTGGTGGGGCTGGAGGTGTTTCTGTTCCATGCAGTCACTCAGGAAACTAGACTGACGGAGGTCCTACCTTTTTATGTCACTCAACTGGAGGCTGGAGGATTAAGGGGAACCAGATCCATGAAAGGTTAAAGAGTTTGGACATTATCCTGAGGGCAAGAGGGATTAGTGCTTTTAATGCCTTTTGTTCTGTTCATTGCAAGCAAGACAGTGTCATGGCCTAAGAAGGTAGTACAATATGTTGCCTGGGGACCCATCACTAAGACTTTTGTAATTCAAACCTAATATATGAAAATCCAGGCTTATATTGCAAATAAACATGGGGATTGTTCAAATTGCAAAAGGGTTCACATTGCAAATAAAGGATTAATTGCAGGGTGTTCTTTAAGTGTAACTATCCCTTAGTATGTACTGTTTGAAATATTGAAATGAATATTTACTTCTGTGTAAAGTCAACTTTTTAGAAGCTCTTCTGTCTTGGGAAGTTTCACTTGTTTCACAATGAAGTAACAGTGTAGCTTTAAAATGTGAATGTTGTTCCCATTAACATTAACAGCAAAATGGATTTTCTTTTCCCCACATGAATGCAATAAAAGCAAGTATAATTTATATTCTAAACATTGTAACAAATACAAATTTGGTAGGTAGGGACATTTCTTTGGTGATTATTTGAACTGCCAAACTCTTGGTTTATACTTCTATAATAGCCCTTACCATGTTTTATTACCTGCTCACATGGTTGTCTGCTTCATAAGGTCCTTGATGACAGGAGTCATTAACTTTGTTTTTCCAGTACCTGACACAGATCCTAGCTCTTAGTAGGTGCTCAATAAGATTTCTGAGTAACTAAATAAACACCTTGCATTTTTCAAGCCAAGTTCCAGTGTGAAACGCTTTCCCAGTACATTTAACCTTTACCAACCATGACTTTTAAAATCAGTTCTTACCTCTCTTGAGATTGCACCTTTGCTAGAGAGAACAGCTAACTCTTTAAGTAATCCAAGATAAATAAGAAATACACTTCAAGAGAGTTAGTGCATCCTTAAATTGTTGATTCCTGTGACTGAGTGAGAAAAATGAGGCTATCTGTGTAGTCAAGAAATAAATTCTAGGCAGCCTTAGCATAGTTGTCTAGTTTTGAAACATTAAGGCCAATTTATCAGCCATTACACTCTAGTTAAGTACTAATCAAGTTTATGTTTCCCCTCCAAGCTAAGTAATAGAGAAGAACTCTGATTGCAGGGGAACACTAAAGCCATCTATTACACAGCTTTGAAATGCTTCTGACTTTAATTTCTACAAAGAACATATGCTTATTGTGTTTAAATGTCAGTTTCACAAAAGCCATACATCTCAAGTGGGACAATCAAGTAATTGGAAAATAATTTGCAAAAAATTCAGTTCTTGCTTGATCACCTCCCACTTTACATGCCTTTTTTTCCCTTGTAGGTAAATTTCTATTCCATCTCTTTATGTTCTGAAGTGCATGCATTGATGCAGCTTCCAAAGTCTCTACAACTCATGCCTTTGAGAGCTCTGGTTCCCAGATGATCCTCATTCCCTCTATTCAAGCTTAAGCATCATTTGTTATCCCTGAAATTTATGTGACAAGCCAGATTTGTGGCTATGTATGCATTTGTTTCTGAGTGTATGAAACTTTCAAATCAGAGAGGTGGAAAGCAGATGCACTCAGGGCTCAGATTAGCACTTGAGCTCAGTAATAAGAGACCTGCCAGTAATTAAACCTCAGAATAATGAAATGATTATACACAGCATAATGATGGGAGCCCCATCATTAGATTGCCCACCATAGCCAAAGGAAAGGAGGACCTGAGCTTTGAGAAAAGCATTGACCAGCAGATGTTTTCTTTTAATACTTCTGATAAATGATATTGTTCAGAGGCATTTAAGTCAGCATATCTTTGTTTAGGTGAACTGCAACATTGGGGCCAAAATTTATACTTTGTATACTTTCTCTCTGTTTTAGAGCATTTAGGTCTAGGGACCAATTTTTTGGAGTTCTTTGTTAATCAGAAAGGGGCTATGTAAAACAGAAGGAATTTCCTAGGATGGAGATAGGGATGGGGACCAGCCATTGTCTGAGCCTCTCAGCTCATGTGATTGTAGTTCCAGTTCAGAAAGCAACACTTAAAGCTATTTAGATGGAGGGGAGTGAATAGGGATGAAGAGACCAATTAACCAATTTTTCTTGGCCTTTCCTCACACATAGACACATTCTGTACAACACCCCAGTTTTGATGTATTATTTTAATTAATCCCAGTCTTTTGATTCCTGCAGAAAGAAGGTTAGCAAATGTAACAATGCTCGGGAGTTTCTTTATCGTAAAAGACACATAATTTCAAGCATTTAATAAGGTAGATTTATTCTGGGTAGTTTAGCTTGCACATTCACTCAAACAGCCCTCCCCAAAGACAACATTAAAAATGTGATTAGTTAGCTGCCATCAATAACACAAAATAGGAAAATGCTCTCTGAAGGGACAGCTTTGTGGAGGGCACTGCACAGTGTGTAGTAAAAATATATGGCCTAATAAGTTTACATTTGCAGGCTCATTTGTTAAAACTCTTGAATTTCTAATTTGTGTCGGAAAGATAAATGGATGGAGTCACAGTAAAGTGTGAGATTAATACTGATGGATGGGGATTCAGTTTTTTGCTGGCCTCTTGGTTCCACACAACCCAGTAGGCAGTTTATAGGAAAGCCAAATGTAAATAAAAAGAAGGACATTATTTACTCTGGTGAAACCAGTTGCCAGTTTTTTTGTTTCTTTCAACCCTCCAGTTAAGGAAATTTCTATAATTTAATTATTATAATTTAGTAATCAAAAGGTCTGCAATTTATAATTTAATGCTTTTAAGATTAGGTCCCAGAAGCTCTGTTATGTAAGGGGCAGTTAGAGATTATCTTTCTTATTATATTTCAATAAAATATTTCCTCAGACTGTCCCTAAAAAAAAAAAAGTCTGGGTACAACATCAGAAGACATAGGTTCTGAGGAAAAGCAGGAAAATAGTCGCTTTTTCATAGTCAAGGATTTAAGAAAGCAAAAATTTCATGTCTCTCTTTGCCATCTTAAGCCCTCCCACCAGGGCACAACCTCAAGGCTTTCAGCTGCTTCCTGGCATAGAGTGTCCTAATGTCTCAGGAATTTCCTACTTCTGAGTCAGTGATGACCATTGGTGCACATAGGACAGCAATGCTCAGTGGCAGAGAGAGGAATTCTATTCCCAGGACATTTGATTTGACAAAAATCTCTCTAAAATCAAAAGATAGGGGATCCCTGGGTGGCTCAGCGGTTTAGCGCCTCCTTTTGACACAGGGTGTGATCCTGGAGTCCCGGGATCTGGTCCCATGTCGGGCTCCCTGCATGGAGCCTGCTTCTCCCTCAACTGTGTCTCTGCCTCTCTGTCTCTCTCTCTCTCTGTCTCTCTCATGAATAAATAAAATCTTTAAAAAAATAAAATCAAAAGATAAATGCACAACACATTTGTAAATTCAGCTCCTTGGACTAAAGCTGGACATATTTCTATTGGTGCAACATGTTCTAAATTTTGTGCCAGTCTATCAAAAGCTTTACTTGAAAGGGTGGAAATCAGCAAATCTGTGCCCCTTCTCTCCATTTCTCTTCTCTTTCCCTCCCTCCTTTTTTTCTCTGTCTCTTGCCCTCTCTACCACTCCTCTCTACCAGGACTTTATTACACACTTGAATCTCCAGAAGAGAATCTCCAATATTCCCTGAATTTCTCACTGATTCTACTTATCTCAGGAAGCCCTAAGAGTTAAGTGTGGCACAGATGAAAGAGCTTTGGCCAAGGGAACAGAAAAATCTGGTAGGTGGCTCTGGCTGCACTGCTTAAAAACTATTTAATGGGCTAGTCACTTAGCTTTTCACATTTTACACATTTTACACATTTTCTTCATCTCTAGAATGGGGACAATATTCATTGTAAGAACCATGTACATTGTGTGTATGGGATAAGCATATAATATAGTGCTTTTAAAAATAGTTTAATTCTTTATAATAATTAGAAAAATCTTAAAAATTATAAAGGAAAAAAATTTAAAAACAATGTTTTGATTGAGTATGTGGCCATTTCTGTATGTATTGAAGGTACCCATAGAGCCAGCCCCTCCATTGACATGATGCTGGGGATATTGGTTTTGTTTTGTTTTTATAAAGATTTTATTTATTCATTAAAGATAGAGAGAGGCAGAGACACAGGCAGAGGGAGCAGCAGGCTGCTTGCAGGGAGCCTGATGCAGGACTCAATCCCGGGACTCCAGGATCATGCCCTGAGCCGAAGGCAGGCGCTAAACCACTGAGCCACCCAGGGATCCCCAAGCTGGGGTTATTGTTAACAGGTGTTTCTGACTCAGAAGGGCTGCATGGGGGATTCCAGTGTGGAGCAGTAAGTAGGCCTCTGTTCCCACTGCTTCTCTGCAATGGAAGAAGCCCAGGCTATAGCTGTGGTGTGCACTGGCCTCAGGCCAGTGGTCTCCAGGCCAGGACTGGCTTCTCCTGAGCCCCAGTAGCACTTTTAAGCCTGCAGCTCTCAGGAGAAATTTCTGAATAAACTATATCTGTCCATCTGGCACTGTGCAGCTTGATTCTTCAAAGAACCATCTCTAACTGGCAGTTCAGCTAAGGCTAATTCTAGTGCTGATTGGTTTTGTGTTCTCCGGTTAGATCAGCCCTGGGAATGTGGCCTTGTTTGGAGATCTCCTGCTTTTCTAATCTGCTTAGAAATTAGCAGGCAGTGTTTACAAGTCCAGAAGTCAGGGTTTATTGAGTACTTACTATGCTTTTGAAAAGGATCTCTTTTCACAGAAGTGCAAGAAAATGGTCTTCAGTTAAGTTGAAGAGGTGACCCAGAGTCAGGTGTTTGGCTTCTGAGGTGGAGTATAAAGGAACGGAGGCATTATCAGGACATATAACCACACACTAGATTTAGTGAAAGGGCAAAAAACCCATGTATGCTGAAATTTTTAAAGGGGAGACATCAGTCCTAAAAAATGAAGCAATATATAGAATGAAGATGAAGGGCTTCTGAAAGTTTTCCTTGGTGAATATTATTTGTAGAAGACTTGAAGCTGCAGATTACTTTAGGAAATTCTAGGAATAAATTTAGCATGCACTTAAGGACCATTGCTTAGGGCAGAATTAGGGGTGTAAAATACAGAGTAGATGTATTCTCTCCTTTTACAGGCACTTGATCTAAGGTACTATGAGAATCTGTGCTAGTGAGTGAATCCTCCTTTCAACTCTAAAATGGAGAGAAGAGCTGTTTCAGGGTCTTCTTAGGTGAATTTGTAAAATTCAAATGAAGCATGAAGCAGATTAATTTTGAAACTTATAGGACTATAATCTCTTACTTAAAAATTCTGAATGGTTCATTATTGCCTACAAAAATCCAAGCCTCTTAGATCAGCATAATAGACCCTCTGTAATTTACTCCTAAAACTTGTCTTTTCAGCCTCATCTCTTATATTTGCTACCAGTGCATTCTGGTCTCAATTGCAGCGAACCCATTTATAGTTCCTGAAAACACTGTACTTGCAGGCAATGCCTTTGTATTCAGATGCTATGCCTTGGACTGGGGACGTAGGTCTTAGCTTCTGCTGCTGTTGTCCCTCCCCTAACCTTCAAGGCCAAGCTTAAATATTGCCTTAAATGGAGCCAGTGAGCACCTTCCTTCCCTCGGTGCTCCTCCCCCATGCTTTCTTCTCTTTTATCACTCAACCATTATCTCAATTGTCCCTTTGGCTATTGTTTCTGTGCATAAACTGTGACCTGTACTGTTGCCCCCAGACACAGGGAGTCTAAAGGAGAGACATTGTTCCCAATTAGTGCCTTGGTGGTTTGGGACTAGGATCAAGACAAAATGGCCACTCCCAGAAGTCATCAGTCATTTGAGCCTCATGGCTAAACACATGTACAGATACTTTTTAAAGTATGTGTGTTTGGGGTAGGTTGGGTGGGAGGTTGGCTAAGCCAGAAAGCAAAGGCAAATTTAAATGCTTCAGATGAGCGATTGACACGGAAGTCCGGTATGACATTTCCCATCATTACTCTGAAAGGCTTCTATATTTTCAAGAAACTTTTAGACTCCTTAATGAGCATGTTTGTGGCCTTTTGCTCTTTAATGTGATAAAAAGGAATATAGCTCTTCAAGTGACAGCTCTCAATCTGTTAATATGTCATAAGAGGTTATATAATTTCCATAAAGAACAAAGTAAATTAATGTTCTTTATTTGGAGGCCACAGACTTTCACAACTGAAATTCCATTCAGTCAGACAATAAGGAGCTCTAGTTCTTGTGTCAGTAATCAATAATTTGAATCCTCCAGAATCAAGCAACCTGCCAGTCCCTTGTTTAATCAGAATTTTAGGAAGGATTAGTTCTGTAATGAATCCTTGTAAATTTGCTTTCCATCTTCTCCGCATTGATGACATCCTTACATATGTATATCCACATTTGCCTCTCAGTAGGAATGCATATTTGACATTACAAAGACTACAAAATATGATCTAGAAAATAAACACTGCTGTAGTAATTTTGATGGTTGATCATCTGTTTAATGTAATGTCAGTTAACTTTGAGACTGTATATTAGACTGACTTGATTTATTATCAATTTTCAATGCTATTTAGCATCCCAAACAACAACAACAAAAAAAACCCCCAACAAAACACTAAACTAAATTAAAATCCCAAAAGATCTAGGGGTGGGGGGATGAAGTGTAAAGATGGATTTTTTTTTTCTTTGTGGGAAGGATGGGCAGGTATTTTCTAGCATCTGAATATAGGTTATTTTGATTAAGATACAAAAGGCATTTTATAATTTCAAATTTAAGGAACTGAAATTCCAGACAGTAGACCTATTGCTTTATTCTTTATTTCATGATGTTAGTAAACTCTCCTGGCTCTGTCCCCTTTGAAGAAAACAAAGGCCTCTTTTATTTATTGTATTGATTCATAAGAATAACCTTCTGTGTTATTCTGCAAATAAGAGTTGGTGAGTTTTGTGCTTATGACACTATTGTTTTTGTGAAAATGTTCAGCATTTTTTGTCTTTTAGTTTTTGTTTGTTTTTTAACTAAGTGATTAAAAATCATACAGATCAGTTTTAGAATTAAGGTTGTAATTATATTTCAGATCCTGATTATGTGAAAAACTAACTTGCAATGTAGAAACTTTCATGTCTACCTAATTCTTACCTTTTGAAAATACAGATATGAATTTAAGAATCTCACATATGACATATCTAAAAAGAGCAGATAACTCCCATTCTAGCTCAACAAAAATTTTGGAGTATGCCTACTGAGATAACCAATATGATGACTGGTCCCCTATCCTGTGTTGTTCATTATAAAGGTAGGTGATTATGGGCATTTAGAACTCAAGAAAAAAAGAGAAAGGAATGGAATGGTTAGAAAGGAAAATTAATCTCAAAAAATTATTTTCTGTTTTTATCAAAATAACACACAGAATTTAAAATGTCAAGGCTTTTAATGAAGGCTCACAACAAATATGACAGTCCTTTACTGTATTCTTTCCTTCTACTGTGTTCTTTCCTAACCCTAAGTCCTGCTCCCCAGAGACAGCTTGCTTTTGAAGTCTTTTAATTGTTTTTTATTGTTTTTATCTCTTTATTTCTAGATAATATGCTTATATTGCTATTTATTCAAATTGGTTTAATCAACTTTGAATTGATTTATCAATTTTGGAAACATCTATTGACTTTCTCTTGTGGTAGATGAAGATATATTTCTACTGCCCTCTCTCTCCGTACCAATATAGTTATATTACCCTCCTTCAGTATAGTTAAGTCATAAATTTTCATTTAAAAACTTTAGTGTTACATTGTTCTGACCATGTAAATATTTTTTTCACTGCTGGGCAAAATAGTGTACTATGGTTAAATTTCTAATTAAAGTTGTTTTCCTGGTATTAATAATTGTCAATTTTTCTCATGCTAATTTTTGTTATTTTCATGAATTCTTCCTAGTTCACCCTTTAAAGTGATCATATGTGATATATGAAAGATGTTAGTGTTCGAAGCTGATTGCCAAGAAAGAATTCTTGAAATGTCTTTGGTGCAAAAGGTGGTCTTACTAAAGCATGGGGACAGGGAACATGGGCAGAGAAAGCTGCACCAGGGTTATGAGGAGTGCACATTGTATACTTTCCAGTTGGGAGGGGGTTAGGAATAGCATAAGTCAGAGGACATCCCCTCTTCTTTTTCTGGTGTTCATGTAGCTTTTCTGTGCCTCACCCATCTCTTCTGTGGGGCTCTCTCTTTTGTGAATCACAGTCTTTGTGTCACTCTCAATTTCAATCAACTCTGTACTAGGTGTTACTCTGGTTCCTGGCTCTTACTTTCCCAGATGATTTTTTCCTCTGCTCTCCTCCAGCTTTGACTCTCTTTTCCTTGCATATGCTCAACTAATGACCTTCTTTTTCTTTCTTATCACTGAGAAAATGGAAGCTATTAGAAAAGAACTTTCATCCTTCCTTCTATCAAATCTACTAATCTGTATCCAAATCAAACATCCTATATTTTTTTGCATCCTCTTTTTTGCACTGACTGAACTGTCCTTTCTCCTGATTTAGGCCAACTCTGCCTTGAGGCACTGGATCCCTGCCCTTTTAGCCTACCTGAGGACTCTTGCATCATAATTTTTTTCATTGGATCACTTCCATAAACCTACATCATAGTATAATATTCTTCATTAAAAAAAAAATTCTGTCTTGACTTCTGATCCCTCATTTAGCTACCCTTCCATCTCTCTCTTGCCTCTTACAGGAAGTTCCTTGAGGTGCCTGTATTTGCTTTCTTCACTTGTTGTTTTACATTATTTCCTGGATCTTTTCAAATGAGGCTTTTGCACTTAGCACTCCATTGAAACTGCTTTCATCAAGAACACCAAGGACTGGCCCTCTGCCAAGTCCTCGGGATGATTCGCAGTGCTTGTTTACTAGCTCATCAGAATTTCACTCTATTGGTTTCTGCCTTCTCCTGAAAATACTGTTTGCATTTGGTTGCACCCTCGTAGATTTTTTTTCATTTTTCTTCTTCCTGACCTCCACAAACTGGACTGCTCCAGAGCTTAGACCCTGGCCTTCTTTTCCTCCTTTGAATTTTTATTTCCTAGATGATACATCCATTTCTGAGGCTTTAATATCATCTATATACCGATGATGCTAACATTTGTTTCTCCATCTTGAACTTTCAACTTCAGACTTGCATTTTCAACTACATGCTCAACAGCTTGACTGTTGTTTAACAGAATTGTGAAATTTAACATGGCCAGTAAAACTCTTGATTTTTTCCCTTCACACCCATTCTTCCATCAGTGTCCATCATTTTAAAATTTTTCTTAAAATTTAATTTTTTAATTTTGTGTTCCTCATTACTATAAATGATTCCTCTTGCACCCAGTATTTCTCAGTCTCTTTTCTGGTGTTCAGGTAGCTTTTCTGTGCCCCGCCCATCTCTTCTGTGGGGCTCTCCCTTTTGTGAATCACAGTCTTTGTGTCACTCTCAATCTCAATCAACTCTGTACTAGGTGTTACTCTGGTTCCTGGCTCTTACTTTCCCAGATGATGATGTTTTACTCACTCTGCTCTCCTCCAGCTTTGACTCTCTTTTCCTTGCATGTGCTCAACTAATGATCTTCTTTTTCTTTCTTAAATTTTGAAATCATCCTTGATGTATCTTTTTTTCTCACATTCCACATCCAATCCATTAGTAAATCCTGTTGCCTCTACCTTCAAAATAGATTCCACATATGACCCCTTACTGTGTTTATCACTAGACTCTAGTACAGGTTGTCCTTATTTCTTGCCTTGTCTAATATGATAGCATCCTAACTAGTCACCCTGCTTCCATAGTTGTCTTAGTGCAGCTAGTTCTTTATGTGGTGGCTGTGATGATACTTAAGGAGTATAAATGAGATAATGATGTACTCTGCTTAAAAGTATCCTGTCCTTCTGTTTTCTTCACAGCACTCGGCACTACAGCACATTATATAACTATTTGGTGATTTGATTATTTGCTTTCTTTACTGTCAAAAGGAAACTTTAATGCTAGAATGTAAGGATTGTTGGCCTTGTTCACCTCTGTCTTTGTCCATTTGAGCTGCTAAAACAAAAATACCATAGACTGGGTGGCCTTAAACAAGAAAAATTTACTTCTCACAGTTATGGAGGCTGGGAAGTCCAAGACCAAACTGCTAGCAGATTGAATATCCGGTGAGGTTTTGTTTCCTGGTTCACAGATGGCCATTTTCTTGCTATGTCCTCACATGGGGGGAACGGTGAGGGAGAGTTCTGAGGTCTTTTTTATAAGGGCACTAATCCCACTCATGAGGCTTCTGCCCCAATAATCTAATCACTCCTCAAAGGCTCCACCTCCTAATGCCATCATACGGGTGATAAGGTTTTATTATATGAATTTTGAGGGTACACAAACACTCAATCTGTAGCAACCTCCATAGGTTTAGAAGAGTGCTAGGTAGTTAGGAGGTGCTAGTAAACCATTCAATGAATGAATGAATGAATAATCTTGGAAGCAGCCACTCCTGAGATATTTTGATTGTTTCTTCAAATAGTGTTGCATACTTCATCCTTCTGCCTCATCCTAAATGGCCACTCTTCCATGGATCCTTTAAATATATAAAAATTTAATGTTATGTAATTTGTTCTATTACCCTATGCAATTTATTTAAATATTAGTTTAGAGTGTTGGGTAAGGGAATAAAGTATATGATAAATAGATGATTAAATGACTTAAAATATGGCTGTCATGGATTTTCCTATAAAACAGTCTTTATGAAAAAAAACTATTATGATGGCTTTGGGGGGAATCATTTGAGTTTATTATGTCATCATACAGAAAATTTTCTTTAAATCTCAGCTGTCTGTTTTGTGCCTTAACTGTGAGTATATGTGTATGTGAGTGTGTATGTGAGTGTATGTTTTAGAAATTGGGCCAGTTGCACAGTGGAAGATAAAGTCTCTGCCCAATCCATTGAGCATGTTTAATCTCTAAATATTATGATAAAGAATGAATTATAACATTATTTAACTTATGGCTTTCTTTTAAAACAGAGGACATGGTCATTGGAAGAACATAATCAGGGATCCCTGGGTGGCGCAGCGGTTTAGCGCCTGCCTTTGGCCCAGGGCGTGATCCTGGAGACCCGGGATCGAATCCCACGTCAGGCTCCTGGTGCATGGAGCCTGCTTCTTCCTCTGCCTGTGCTCTGCCTGTCTCTCTCACTGTGTGCCTATCATAAATAAATAAAAAAATTAAAAAAAAATACTTTAAAAAAAAAAAAAAAGGAAGAACATAATCAAAGACCAAGACAAAATATTACTCATGACCCAGTTGAGCTGGGCCCAAAGTTCGTTTGCTACTTTTATGTGACACTTTTTTTCTTTTTCTTGGAACTGTTTGTGCAATGGGTTTTGGACATATTTACAACAAAATGACGAGTCCTCCACAGACAAGATTCTATCAGTTTAACTTAAGAGCATATGGCAATTTACATATAAACTGCTTTACGTTTGGAATAATAAAAATGTCAGGACAAATAGGAAACGTTAAACATGGTGATATTTTTATACCATGTAAATTTATTGCCCCATTTAAAAATTAAATTTATAAAGGAATGTGATTGATACTGTGTAATGTAGTTGCCAAAGAGACTATACAGCACCATTGGAATTGTACATTCACTTTTAGGTTGAGTGCTGTTTTATTGGTAAATAATTTGCTGCAGTGCATTCTTTCATTTTGTAGTCCCATATTAAGCCTACCTAGAAAGCATAAAGAATATCTGGATATACTGACTTATGTGTAAACAAGTTTCCTTGGCAGTCTTCCTCATAGAAATGGGAGTAAAATATTGGTCTGTTTCCTCATTCGAGTTGCTTACCTCTGTGGAGTTTATTATGGTTCGGGGCTTCTGAGGTCCTGAAAAAATGCTGGTTTTCAGATCATTTTCCCAGGTTATACAAAGTACAAGATCCTTAGTGAGCAGACCCTAAAGAGACTACACTGGCCTCTTCAAATGGAATAAAATAGACTAGGCAAGGAAGGAAACATGGGAAGGAGACATGTCTAAACAAAGGATGTGCCAGACAGACAGTAGAACTTGTATGATTTACTCAAGGCTCGTGTTTTTATTCCTTCTAAATTTTGAAGGAAATGAAAGATATGTGTGAACACCTGTGAGTATATATAAAAACAAATGTGTGCATAAAATTTTGTATCTAAACTGTCTGAAATAACTCAGGCCTGTCAGCTTGATTCCCTTGAAAAAAGAATTGGTGGAGAGAAATTCTTTAAAGTAGTTATAGACTCTTTTGGGATCAGAGAATGAATTTTGACTTGTGTTTAGAGACTACATTAATATGAGCAGTACAAAGATCTAGATAACATATCCCAGCTATAAAAAAAAAACAGATAAAACTAGAGAAATGGAAATTTCACATCAACTCAAAACTTGGACAGGGGTCAACAGGGAGTTGTTCTGCGTTGCTTTTCAAGCACAGAGGTGTCTGCTGCTCTTTCTCAATGAAATGCTGGGATGGGAGGCAAACCATGTGTATTTCATACCTTTGGAGCAGATAGGTGTCTAGTCCTACTGACACTAATTATAAATAATACTCTCCCAGAGTGGTTCAGTACTTAAGTTTGGCAATTACTCACATGTGTGTTGTCCCTTGTAGCCCAACTATGGGGATTTCAGAGTCTCTTATTGCTGGGAGATCATTCAGGAGGAATCCAATAGTGAATTTCTTCCGGCGGCCCTTACTCTTGTTTACAGCCTTTTTGCCAAAATGGGGTAAAAGAAGTAGAAAGGAGTACAGGCCAATCCAAACCCCAAACCCTTCCTAGCTATTATTTAAGTGTTTTCTAAAACCTTTAAGGAAGCACTCAAGGCTGATCTGAACATGCCTCGATTCAATAAGAGTCTTTATGTTCATATAGCACATTGTATGTAGTAGTAGTAGTAGTAGTAAAAACAACTAATCATCATCTCTCCAATAATTATATAAGGTAGGGGTTGTCGTTACCATTTGAGAGAAGAGAAAAGAAAACTGAGGCTGAGAGATGTTGAATAGTCTGTCCATGATGCATAGTACAGGTAGAAATAAATTGATAAGTACATGGAATAATTCCAATGGCAAGTCCACTGTTGTTAGCACATAAAAAATAGTTTGCTTTTGCCCAGCATTAGAATCATCTCAGAAATCAGAAAGATTATCACCCCCAAGCATTTTGCCGATGCTAAATAATACTCTTTCATAATAAAATAGCACTTTAAAATTAGGGGTAAACACTTAAAAAATAGAGGGTTTTTTATATTACACATTGAGTTCTTACAAGAATCTTGAGAGATAAACATTATTGTCCCTATTTTATAAAGCTATGGAGGCTCATAACTTGCCAACATCTGTCCACTATCAGTAGTTTTTAAATTTTAAGAAGTCAGGATCTTCTAATTAAATTTCTTTCTCCTCTCCTCTTTTTTCCCACTGGTACAGTCAACTGGTTGCTTAATTTCACATTAGGTATACAACTGGGAGGTTAGAAGAAGTGCATTTTATGGCTGTCCTTCAAAACAAACAAAAAAGCATTTATCTATTGGTGTCCTTCAAAACAAACAGGAAAGCATTTATCTATTGGTGCTTCTACCCTGTTCTCCCTAAAATATCTAGATTATGCCTGCATATGTGGCACCCCCAGAAGCTAAAGGGCAGGAAATGTGAAAGATATGCCATCAAGGCCACATGGGTTGCACCTATGTGAAGCTCTTGGATAGCACATAGAAATGGTCACTGCAGTAGGAGCTGAAATAAGAGGTGGGTAAAGAGCCTCAGAAGCAATACAGAAGATAGGTTCCAGTACAAAGTAACAAACAAAAATGAACAAATTAAATCTACCCCAAAGTCAAGAAACATTAAAAATGGGACAGATAGAAATTTAAAAGACAAAGTTCAAGTATATCAATAATATAATAAAGAAAAATAGATTAAGCATACTCATTAAAGGCCAGGAAGATCAGATTAAATTAAAAATATTCTAACTTACAACTAAAGTATAAAAGGATAGAATGGCTTAATGTATGGAAAAAGATATACCAAGTGAATGTTAACCTAAACAAAAGTGACACAGATATGTTATCAGAATAGGCTCTAGGTCAGGAATGATAATAATGATAAAATAGTGAAATTACCAGGAATATTAGCAACTCTAAACTCATATGCTTCTAACAAAATATCTTAAACCTATAAAGCAAAAATTGATAGAACCAGAGTTCTAATAGTAAAAAATTTATTATACTGTCATAATTGTCATATTCAACAAAAAATATTTAATAAAGATACAGAAATTTGAACAACACAGTAAACAGTTTGATATAATAGAAATCTGTACCAAGTACTTAAAAATATTTTTTAAGTACACATGGAACACTTAACAGGAAATGATCATGAAATGGATTAAAAAGCAAGTCTCCAAAAAATTTCAAAGGATCAGTATTATTATTATTTTTTAAAGATTGTATTGTATTATTAATAAAGATTGTATTTATTCATGAGAGACACACAGAGAGAGGCAGGCTCCCTACAGGGAGCCTGATGTGGAACTTGATTCCAGGACCCCGGGATCACAACCTGAGCCAAAGGCAGATGCTCAACCACTGAGCCACCCAGATGCCCTCAAAGAATCAGTATTATAAACACTGACATATAACCTACATCTCCCACATCTTCAGAAATGCTGGAGCCTTCTGGTAAACTTGTGAGCAATAACTGCATGGGTTAGGTCTACGTGGAGAGACTGATAGTGGCCAGATATATCTACTACTTTGGTTTGCTGGTGTTGAGAAAGGGGCTCAATAGGCTTTGTTGCAAGTTGAATTATGAGGTGACAAACTACTTCCAGTGATGTCTAGATACAAAGATATGCACTTGGTTTTCCAGAAAATGCGAAGAAGCCAGCAGTTAGGCAAGACCTGAAAAAGTCAGTTAATCAGCAGCTTCTAGCAAGGGCAGTTATTGAAAATCTAGCTGAACCAAGATGAAGAGATGTTTAGTTTATTAGAGAGGAATGAAAAATTCTTAGGTGTTGAACTATGTCAGAGGAGGTCAGATTATATGAGTTAATGTGAAACTAACCTACTCTGCAATGGCTATTTCATGCTGTGTCTACAATTTAAGGCTATTTCTTCCAGGTGGTATATGCTATATGTATAGCCACATACAATTTTAATTTTCTGGATAATATTCTAATTTTGGTTCTTTTCCTGCTTTTTTTTTTCATTGCCTAATCTATATAGTTGGTGGTAGCCCTTTGATTCCTGCTCCTTTACATTTTAGTTATTAACCTAGATGATATGAAACTACCTACACATGTGTGTACACACACACACACACAGAGCAAACCTCTTGATTATTCTTCCTTTAAGGAGGGTTGATAATTCTGGAGGCATGGAATGTTAAGGGCTGGTTGGGCACTAAACTTTACTACTGACGTTACCTATTAAGTATCTCTAAAGGAAATAATAAAATGGCAGCTTTTAAGAGCTCATTTGTGACTCATAAAATATGGGTTAAAACCTCCCATTTTATTACACTTTTACTTCTGTAATTATTACTGTGATAGAACAGTGCAGGGTAATCAAGAAATCAACCCTCTCCACTCCTACAAAATTTCACAGGCTCCCTTAAAATGATACAGATCCTATATTTGAAGACAATCTATATAAGTCTAAAGAACACCCCAATGAAATAAAAAATAAACAAATCATGAAAGGAGACCAAAGAAAGGCTAAACTCCAAATAAAGTAAAGCAATCAAAATGATGCTAAAATCATAGATCTGTAGAACCCTTGAGCCCATACAAATCTGCTCATTCCCTTCTTTAACTCTTAGGATGACCCTAGGAAATTTGCTCAATGTCTCCATAGCTTAATTTGCTCATTCAGTAAATGAAGGATAATAGTTCTACATAATGACTTGTGGAGACTGAGGTGTGAAGTACATAAAAACATTAGTGCCAGTTCTGACATATAGCAAATGCCAATACTAATTAATATCATTATTATACATTATTATGTTTTCTTATCCATGACCAATTAGACTGTCCTGTGGCATGTTTGATGTGATCTTTATGAAGCTGTATGACTGGTAGCTTGTCTGTTTTCTCCCTACCCTGATATGTGCTTGACCTAGTAATTACAATTGACTTGTAGTAAAAGCCTACTCTCACTCACTTTAGTTAGGAGAGGGTGGAAAGACAGTAAATCTAACTATTAGTTTTTAATAATATTGTGTGAATGCCCACTGTCTTCAGAGCATTGCTCTTTTAGTTGTAAGAATAAGCTATGATGGGGGGATCCCTGGGTGGCTCAGTGGTTTAGTGCCTGCCTCTGGCCCAGGGCGCGATCCTGGAGTCCCGGGATAGAGTCCCACGTCAGGCTCCCAGCATGGATCCTGCTTCTCCCTCTCCCTGTGTCTCTGCCTCTCTCTCTCTCTCTCTCTCTCTCTCTCTCTCTCTCTCTACGTCTATCATAAATAAATCTTTAAAAAAAAAAAGAATAAGCTATGATGCCTGATTTGAAGAATTTATGCTATAACATAGTACCCAGACACAGATACAAATTCTATCAGACAACAGAGCTAGAAAAAGGTTGCATAGGGGAGGGGAACTGTTGTGCATGGACAAGGTTCAGATTTAGATTAAACCAATATTTAACCAATAAGCTACTGGATTTCACACACTTGTTTCAGTATTGAACTGATCACCCATGGCTCTAAATTAGAACATTAGTTATTGTGATGTGTAATAATCTATTTCAAATCCTATTATAATTGCAATAGCATTACTTAAGGTTGTGCTTTTTGTGTTTGAAGCCAAGTGAAAAGATAAAAGTTTCTTTAAAAAGTTTGCATTGCGGGATCCCTGGGTGGCGCAGCGGTTTAGCGCCTGCCTTTGGCCCAGAGCACGATCCTGGAGACCCGGGATCGAATCCCACATCGGGCTCCTGGTGCATGGAGCCTGCTTCTCCCTCTGCCTATGTCTCTGCCTCCCTTTCTCTCTCTCTCTGTGTGACTATCATAAATAAATAAAAAAACTTAAAAAAAAAGTTTGCATTGCTACATAGTAGAGTTTTCTTTTTCATTTGCTCTTAGGTCTTTTATCATCATTCATTCATTCATGTGCCAAAACTGTGCTAGGCACTGGGGGTTCAAAGATGAATAAACTTCATTCCTGGGACTTAAGAGGCTCACAATCTAGGGAAAGAAACAATGTATCAACAGATATATTACTATATCATGTGATAAATTCTTTTTTTTAAGGTTTTATTTATTCAGGAGAGACACAGAGAGGCAGAGACATAGGCAGAAGGAGAGAGGCAGGCTCCCCTTGGGGAACCTGCTGTGAGACTCGATCCCAGGACCCCTGGGATCACGACCTGAGCCAAAAGCAGATGCTCAACCACTGAGCCACTTAGGTACCCTTCATGTGATAAATTCTATATCTGAGGAATGAAGCAAGGGGGTATGCATAGTTTTCCTTGACTTAGTTCTAGTTTGTCTCTGGAGAAAAAAAAAAGTTTGTAATACATGTATTTGTGCCCCTTAATGTCCTGGGCATTTCTGAAACCCTTGATTTTTCTATTGTATACACACCAGGCTTCTGCCTTAAGTACCACGTCCATGGTACAGGTTCTCCTTTTATTTGTCATGTAATCTACCCCCAAAGAAGTATTAATTACTCCTGATGTGAGATTTTCCTCTTGCAGGGTTAGAATTTCAATAGGTACATCTTGGAGAAACAATCATTTAAATACAAAATAAGGAATGAATGTGACAGTGGCCTCTGGCTACGGTGCCTGCCTGGGGTTCCCAGGTGTCTCACCAAAAGGGTCTGTGTCGTATGGCGAAAAAGAGTGGATCTCAGATATGACAGACGTGGGTTGTAATTCTTGCTCCAGCATATCTGAGCGCTCTTGGGCAAGTTATTCAGGCTCCTTGAGTGTGTTTCCTTATTATTTAGAAGAGGTTAAGGATCTCTATTTCATGGGCAGCCCTGGTGGCTTAATGGTTTAGCTCTGCCTTCAGCCGGGGGTGTGATCCTGGAGATCCAGGATCAAATCCCACGTCAGGCTCCCTGCTTCTCTCTCTGTCTGTCTCTCGTGAATAAATAAATGAAATCTTAAAAAAAAAACCAACTCTATTTCAGAGAGACACTGTGCAAATCAAATGAGGTCAACATATGCAAAATGTGTAATGTGATGTTCTTATGTCGCATACAATAAATTATAATGGGGAGAGACAGACAAGACTAACTACAGAGTGGAAGTAAAGGCTACTGAGGAAATAAAAACATGGAAAGAAGGAAGGTAAAGGAAGGGCTGGTCCGCAATTTTAGATAGAGCAGGCAGGGAATTCTTTACCAGAATATGATGTGTGTAGAAAGCCATGAAAGCAGTGAAGGAATGAATCACCCAGAAATCTGTAGGAGGAGGGTACCTGGGTGGCTCAGCTGCTTAAGCGTCTGGGACTGAGCCCCTTGTCAGGCTCTCAGCTCAGCGGAGAAGCCTGCTTCTCCATCTCCATGTCTCTCTGCCACTCCCCCTGCTTGTTCTGTCTCTCTCTCTCAAAAACATAAGTAAAATATTAAAAAACAAATCTGTAGGAAGGGAAATCCAGGGAAAGGGAACAGCCAGTTCCAAGATTGGTGTGTCTTACAATAAACAAAGACATCAGCTCTGCTGGAGAGGAATGACCTGGGGGTGTGACTCAGAGGGGAAGCAAGCAAGAAGCAGTAGGATATGAAGGCAGAGAAGGTGAGATGGTATATATCATTTGGGCCCTTATTGGTTATGACAAGGGTTTGGCTTTTCCTTTGAAGGAGACAGGAAGCTATTGGAGGTTTTTATGGGGGAAAAACAATATAATCTGAGTTACATTTTAAAAGAACCTTTCAAGAGGGATAGACAACACAGTAAAGCAAGTATAATCATGGTAGAACCAAAGCTGTGGATATATGGGTTCACTGTAAAAAAATTTCTCTTTGCTGTTTGAAAATGTTCATAATGAAATGTTGGGGGGAAAAGATTCATTCTGAGTGATGGTCTGAGAAGTTGTTGAAGGAGTCAAAGACAGAGCAGGGAGCCCAGGTAGAGTCCAGGACCCTAAAGTAGGGCACAGGTAGTGGCTTGGAGAGGAGGGGTAGTTCCAGAGTTGAGAATAGGGTTTTGAGTCTGGATATAATTTGGTGGGAGAGACATGAGAATTTAGTAACAGATTGGCTGCAGAGGGTGAGAAAGAGAGAAATGAAGGATGACACCAAGTTCTCTGTCCTGAGCAACTGAACTGATGTGGTTACCTATACTGAACACCTGCTGGGCTGCTAAATTCCAATGCCTTAGTTTCAGAAGGGCCTTTCCCACTGTGACACAGGTGAACTTATCTTCGTGTCATCCTTTCCCAAGGACCTTCCTTCCCAGGCCCAATCACCCTATATGGCCTCTTCCAGCCTGACCCACTCCTGCTGCTCACTGCCTGCTGCCATTCCAAGTTCAGTGTTGGTACTGAACAGAAGAAATAGCACTGATTGAAGTCAGAAGACCATAATTCTCTCCTTAGCACATCACTTAACTTTTCTGAACTTCAGTTACCTTATGAGAATAAAAATGCACACATCAAGAATGTTGGGGAATTAAGAAAATGAGTAAGAAAACATTGAGCATGGAAGTCTCATACAGTGCAGGTTTGCTCGCTCTTGCTTTATTTTCGTCACATTGTATCCCCCACTGAAATGTGTCCATGTTGTTGCTCGCTACCCTGAAGGTCTTTGATTTATTGGAAAGTCCCATGGAATTTCTGGAGTTCTGTGGTGACGTTCTCAAGTGTGGAGCACTGGCCTAGGAGGCTACCTGAGTTCTAACCCTGCTGCTTTTCGTCGTGAGCCAGGTGACTTTCACAAGCTGCTTCAGTGTTTTTTGTTTTTTTTTTTGCTATTCTATTTTATTGTCTTGATATTCTCTAAGGTTCTTGCCTCTAGATATTGCCTATTAGAGGTGCATACCTGCAGCAGTTTCATTTAATGCTTACAGTGACCCTGTGAAGTAGATATGCTCTGATGTAGGAGACAATATTTTCACCTGTTTGGTCCAAACCATTTTGGATTCTAAATATAAGATTTTCAGCATAGTTTGTTTACATCTGAGATGTACTTATTTATACATTGGTTTAATAGAAGTTTATTGAACACTTAGGCTCTGGGGTAAGCAG
This sequence comes from Canis lupus dingo, assembly GCF_003254725.2. NCBI lineage: Eukaryota > Metazoa > Chordata > Mammalia > Carnivora > Canidae > Canis > Canis lupus. Next base: position 32,600,261 of record NC_064264.1, on the reverse strand, counting down.
TGACGTGGACCTTTAGGAATGCCCTCAAAATCATACTCATCCAATTGGGACTTCCAATGAAGAATCATCCATGCAGCCAGACTGTGAAGACTGGGACAGTGCTCACGGGCAGGACTTGGAAAATCCTGACAATGGACTCTGAAACAAGAGAAAACTGTGAGGAAGGACTGAAAGTAATGAGCTCATTGATTCTTTTTTTTTCTTCAAGTTTTTATTTAAATTCCACCTTGTTAACATACAATGTAATATTAGTTTCAGATATAGAATTTAGTGATTCATCACTTACATACAATATTCAATGCTCATCACAAGTGCCCTCCTTAATATCCATCACCCATGTGGCCTATCCCCCCCACCTCCCCTTCAGCAATCCTCAGTTTGTTCTCTATGGTTAAGAGTCTGTTTTCTATTATATGGTCTCATTCATTTGGGGATTATGAAAATTAGTAAAAGGGAATAAAGGGAAAGGAGAGAAACTGAGTGAAAATATCAGTGAGGGTGACAAAACATGAGAGGCCCCTAACTCTGGGAAATGAACAGGGGTAGTGGAAGGAGAAATGGGCAGGGGGTTGGGGTGATTGGGTGAGGGGCAATGAGGGGGGCACTTGGTGGGATGAGCACTGGGTGTTATGCTATATGTTGGCAAATTGAACTCCAATAAAAATTTTTTTTTAAAAAAGAGTGTTTTCTGGTTTGCCTCTCTCTTTTTTCTGCCACATTCATTGTTTTGTTTCTTAAATTGTACATATGAGTGAAATAATATTGTATTGTCTTTTTTGACTGACATACTTTGTTTAGCATAATACTCTCTAGCTCGATCCATGTCATTGCAAATGGAAGATTTTATTCTTCTTTATGGCTGAGTAATATTCCATCATATATATATTCCATTTTGCATGCATACAGGTACACCACATCTTCTTTACCCATTCATCAGTTGATGGACATTTAGGCTCTTCCATCACTTGGGTATTTTTGATAAGGCTGCTATAAATAGAATGGCTAAATTTAACAGCACAGGAAACAACAGATGTTAGCAAGGACGTAGAGAAAGGGGAACCCTCTTGCACTGTTGTTGGGAATGAAAACTGGTATAGCAACTCTGGAAAATGAGTTCATTGACTCTTAAAGAGTGTCCCTCAGAGTTAGTTGAAACTTCAGCCACGGGACCCTCAGCTGAAAGGAAGTTTATGAAAGAACTTAAGGATATTTCTTCTGAAGATTTGAAGACTCTTGTAAATGATTACAATCTTTTGGGACTGTTTAAAGCATTCTTGTTGGTATAAAGGGAAATGGACCAAATGAGCTCTGTCTTATTAGGCATTTAACTAGCTATAATGCTATTTGCACTGTTGTTCTAGACCACTTTTAAACTCTTTAGCTGCAAGAGAGGAAACTTCTCTCTTCACCTCTCATGTCTACATGACTAAAGGAAAAATGCCTTACCGTCACTAACTTCATTGTCAATGAAGTGAAGCAAGAAATGCTAATAGAAAGGAAGCAAACTGGAGGAAGATTTGAAAGCTTTTCTTTGACTCTGTTAACATGGCTAATTCTAGGTAAAGGGAAAGTGGCTTTATTTTTACACTAACTTAATTGGCAATCATTTGAGGTTGAGCTGCAGTTTTGTGGTTGGTTGTATTTTAATGTACACAATCAGCTTGATCATTCAGAAGCATGGGAGATGCTGAATGTTACATTTTCACATCTATCAGCATAGATGGGTTTAATAATTGAATGGTCAAACTCAATTGTGGAGATAATCTGTGAACTCTTAATTAGTTTATAGAAATTATAGGTACAGCCATGTGATAAATTTTTTTGGGGGGGGAGTGGTGAGTCCAGCTTGTAGATGCAATCGCATTATTCTGTACCTCTGCCCTGTGCACAAGTACCAGAGTAAGAGGCCTATTATATTAATATTGTGCCAATACGTCACTGGCAATTAAAACACCAGAAACACTAAAACAAAAGTATATTTGTCAAAGTAAAGAATAAAACATTTAAAAAATATTATTTTATTTATTAGCTTTTTGCCACAATTGAGTTACATTATTTTTTTTTAATTTTTTATTTATTTATGATAGTCACAGAGAGAGAGAGAGAGAGAGGCAGAGACACAGGCAGAGAGAGAAGCAGGCTCCATGCACCAGGAGCCTGACGTGGGATTCGATCCCGGGTCTCCAGGATCACGCCCTGGGCCAAAGGCAGGCACTAAACCGCTGCGCCACCCAGGGATCCCGAGTTACGTTATTTTTAAAGCTTTATTAAAGTATACTTGACATAAACATCATATATTTAAATGTAAACTTTGATACGTTTTGGCATATGTATACACTAGTAAAACCATCACCACAGTCAAGATCAATGAATATATATTCCTAAAAGTTTCTTTGTGCCTCTTTGTAATCTCTCCTTTATTTTCATCCCACCCTCCTTCTAGTCCTGGGAAACTACTGATCTGTTTTGGGTCACTAAAATTTATTTTCCATTTTATAGAATGTTACATAAATGGAATAAGATGCATACTTTTGTTTGTTTGGCTTCTTTCAGTTTAATTATTTTGAGTTAATCTGTGTTGTTGCATGTATATAGCAGGAGTGTGCTCTTTTTTATTTATGAGTAAATTAATTTCTTTTTATTGCTGAGTAATAATCCACTGTATGGATATAACTATTCATTTATCCATTCATTGGTTGATGGGCATTTGGGTTGTTTCCAGTTTTGGCTAATACAGATGAAGCTACTGTGAATGTTCCTTTACCAATATTTGTAAAGACATATGCTTTTATTTCTCTCTTTATTAAAAAAGAAAAGATTTATTTACTTGAGAGAGAAAGAAAGGGAAAGCGAGAGAGAACATGAGCAGGAGGGCCAGAGGAAGAAAGAGGGAATATCACAAATAGACTTTGTGCTGAGTGCAGAACCCCATGCAGGGCTGTCTCTTGTGACCCTGAGTTTACAACTGAAGCCAAAACCAAAGGTCAGATGCTCAACCACTGCACCACCCAGGCCCCCCTGCTTTTATTTCTCTTAGCTAAATGCCTAGGAATGGAATCACTGAGTTTTTTTTGGTAGATGTATGTTTAACTTAAAACTGTCATGCTGTTTTCAAAAGTGATTGTACAATTTATTATTCCTTCCATCAGTATATGAAAATCCTTGGAGCTCCACATCCTCACCAACATTTGCTATAAGAAGTCTTTTTAATTTTAGCCAGTGTACTGGCAATGTACTGAGATCTCATCATAGTTTTAATTTGCACTTCCCTAAGGACTAATATTGGGCATCTTTTGATGTGCTTGTCATCTATATATCTCCTTTGATCATATACCTATTCAAATCTTTTACCCATTTAAAAAAGTGATTTGTCTTCTAATTGAACTGTAAGAATTCTTCAAACATTCTAGACACGTTTTTTTTTCATACATGTGCTTTGCAAATGGCTTCCCCTAGTCTGAGGTTTACCCTTCATTTTTGTAGTGGTGTCTTTAAAAGAGCAAAATTTTAATTTTGATGGCATCGTTTATCTTATATTTTGTGATTTTTACTATTAAATCTTTGCTAAATATAAGGTGATTAGGAAATTTTCTGGTTTCTTCTAAAATTTCTATAATTTTAACCATTAAATGTAGGTATGTGATTAAATTTGAATTAACTTTATACTACAAATCATTGCTTAGCAAAATTTTTAAAAGACCTAAATAATGCAAAGATATATTCATGGAGCATATTGTTAGTTCTCAACTTGATCTATAAGTTCAACCCAATCCTAATGAGAATCTAAGCAGCTTTTTTTTTGTAAAAATTGATAGGCTGGTGGTAAAGTTTATATTGAAAGGACCTAAAGTAGCCAAAATAACCTTAAAAAAGAACAAATTTGGGGGCAGCCCTGGTGGCTTAGTGTTTTAGCGCCACCTTCAGCCCGAGGTGTGATCCTGGAGACCTGGGGTCGAGTCCCACATCAGGTTCCCTGCATGGAGCCTGCTTCTCCCTCTGCCTCTCTCTCTCTCTCTCTCTATCTCTCGTGAATAAATAAAATCTTTTTTTTTTTTTAAAGAACAAATTTGGATGACTTATATTACCTGATATTAAGACATACTATAAAACTATGGTAACTAAGGGAATATGGAATTGGTGTATAAATGAACAGAGATTAATGAAACAGCATATAGAATCCAGAAATAAACCCGCATATGTATGGTCAGTTGATTTTCAACATGTGTGCCAAGACATTTTAATGGAAGAAAGGATAATTTTCACAAATGGTGCTGGAACAATTGTATATTTGTAGGCAATGAAATGAACCTTCACTTTGTAGACATTTTACCAAGTCATTATCAAGAACCTAATAAAACACCGGCTTGAATGTTTTAAAATAACAAATAAATGATTTGAATGTTTTGTTACGAAAAAAGTTTAAAAGTTTGACTTATCACTAGCTAACACAATTATATAATTGGTAATCTATATTGGCAAATACAATTCATCAGTCTCTGGCTTGCCTTCTGTAAAATTGTGCAAAAAAAAATCCAATGTAACTCCAATATACAGAAAATGGAAACAGCCAAGAGAGTCACATGCTCTGTCGTTCTGTCTACATAGGCAAACAAATTTATGAATACATATTTTAAATGGTTGAAAAAATATTAGGTTGTTTTGAAACAGTTTGCTAAGTCAATCAAACAGAACTTTTTCATGTCATTTATATATGTGTGTATATATATATATATATATACCATTTTTTTTGTGTGTCCAGAGGAGCCTGTAGTAGTAAGTACAAAATTGAGATATGAAGGCAGGAGAAAGAATTTCTTAAATTCTAAGGAAGAATTTATTTATTTGTGATCAGTCCTCTTAATACTATTTATATGTGACTGTCCATTCTCTGGCGATCGCCATTTCATAACAAAATAATAAAAAACCTGTTTTCCTTCTTTATAAGACTTTTTCCCATTTAAACTAAATGCAGATTTGCCAGAGTCCTTGCTGCTTTCCATGCCAGTAGATGGCATTCTTATTCTTGTTTTTAATCGTCTTACATCTGTGATAAATGTAAAGCTGTGGGCTGGACTTCAATTTAGTTGTGGTACCCACAGTCCAAATTCAGGATGAACAACTTATGATGAACATAGAAAGGAGAGGCACACACTTAAGATAAAGGTAAAAATGCAGTCCTTGGAAAACTGAGATGTGTCCAGAAAATTGCCACTTCTTATTTTTTACTTAACTGGTTAGTGTCAGGTCTAGTGAGGATAGGAGTTTTTGGAAGAGGAAGGGTCTTGTGTTTGGATGTTTTGGATGTTCCCTGTTCATCTGGTTGCTTGGTCCTGATGACTCTCCTTTGATCTAGCCCCTGTGCACAGTTGGAGTTCCTTTTCCAATTCTTCAGATGCTGTTGACCACCCACCCCATAGCACAGACCCTCCTTCAGGGATATCTTATCCGCAGGAGGGCAACCTGTGCTAACCTTCTTGCTTGCTACTCTCACTGCCATCTGACTTCCTCACTGAGAGCACCTGTGAATGACAGGATTCCTTCCACATCCTCCACATGGAGCCACTGCAATCTCAGGGCCACCATTTCAGGCCTGCTGGCTATATGTGCTCCACTGCCCTTTTATTCTGCTGTAATTACCATATTCTGGGTGGGAGTATGGTGCAAAGTGGCATCTTCTCAGGGTTCCAAGTGGGAATTAGGCCTAGAAGGGCCCTGTCTTTAGCTTACCTTCTGTCTTTCTAGGATGGCTGCATAGTCACTACGTCTTCTGGGTCCAGTCATACATTTCCTTCTACTTTTTACCTTCAAATTTAGGTAGAAATTGTTTTAGGCAATACCTTCCGATAAAATTAGTTTATGATCTTTCTTAGGTCTGCAACTCACAGATTCAGCAATACTCTGCACAATGAGCCCTTTGTTCATTTACTTTTCAAATCATCCTGTCTACACTGTGGAACATCTTGATACAAGTGTCTCCATTATTGATTTATCTGGGGACTCCTAGGTAGCCCACATTTTGTTTGATAACCACATCACCATACTATACTACTGCCCTTTTATTCCTGTCTTTTGTTCATTTGTCTATTGAACTATTTTCTCATGGATTTGAATTAACTATTAATACGTCTCAGTTATGATTAGGAAAATTGAGAACCAGAGAGGCCATGTCTCATGAAGGATCTCAGAGGTGGAACTACATAGATAGATCTAAGACCAGAGCCCGAATCTTCTGACCAGAACTTTACTATTATGTTATATTATTATTACCTCATAAATTACCCCATTGTTTTTTTAACTGGAAGTCTGTGTACAGATAATCTTTTTAAAAAATTAAGTGTTGATGCAAATCAATTCAGTAGGGCCTGATTGTGATTGTGTCTTGCTGAAGTTATATACTGAATTTCTAAACTCGCAGACCTATGAGGAGGGGAGACCCCACTTAAGTTACAGTCACCTTATGATGCCCAGCCCAAGGAAGCCTTTCAAATATACCCATAGTTCTTCAGACACCATGATCCATGGCCTTCCTTGGTTTCTTAATACATATTTATCCATTCTTGTAGTTAGGCTTTGTTTACTGCATTGTCTGACTTTTCTTTCTTCTTTTTTTTTAACATATAAAAGTTTCCATTGCCTAGATCTTCCGATACTGTTTTGGAACAATCCATCTTGCCTGGAACCAGATAATAATGTAAATCAAATATGTAACACAAAAACAGAAACAGTTTTATTGTCTTCTCTTGATGTAGCAGGTTCTATATAATGGGGAGAAAATTCACATCTTCTATACAAAATTAGAAAAAAAAAGTTCTATATTAGGTATAAATTTTATGATCCAATCCCCTCAATTTGAGTCCTTCTGATCTATGTAACTTATTCTTTCTAAATCAAGAAAAGAGCATTAGGCGTAATGGTTGAGTTGTGAATGATAAACTCTGTGTGTATTAGGGAGAGAAGGCATATGTAGCAATTGACTTAACTAGGTGAGCAGCCCTGGGCACATTTATGTCTGAGATCCAAATCAAGCCCTTAACAGGCAAGATTCTTTAATATAAATGAGAAATAGGCTTTATCCTGCCATAATGACCTGCAGCCTCTCAGACATGACTCTCCACAGACCGATCACTCCACACAAAGGTTGGCTAGCTCACGGAAGCTATTATCTTTTATTTATGCAGATCAGATTGTGACAATCCTTGGAATTCTTTGTTTTATCTTCTTTTAAAAAAATACTTCTGGTATGGTCCTTTTTTCCTTTTTCTGTATAGGCAACTCCCCAAACAAACATTTTCATGACTTTCCAAGTCATTGAATGAAAATATTAGAGTATAATTTGGTTAGCTTGTATTATTCCACAAAGAAAAGAAAACTGTTTTAATTTTGGAGGCTACTAGATAAAGGAAGAGGGAAAAATTCCATAATTTTTAAAACCACACAGGAATCCATGTATTGTGCCAACATCCTAACCAGCACCAAATCCCAGTAGTTTATACTTCCATTATTTAATGTGCCCTCTGGAGTTTTGGATGTAGCTCAGAAAAAAATTTTTTAAACAAAATTTTTTACATATGACCCTAATTTCAATGGATGTGCTTTGAAAAAACTTAGCTTTCTTCCTTTAACATTTCCCATTAGTCAATATTAGCTACATATTCATGGGTAAGAATTTAAATAGCACACATCTTATAAAAAAAATACCAGGGCGACTTTTTTTTTTTTTTTTAATGGGTGTGCTTCCGGAGATCTTTCCCTCTTGGGGAGTTGGGGAAAAATGTTCAACAGTAGGAGTTGAAAGAAAAAGAGAATATCACTTCTGAGTGTGGCAGTTTAGTTTCCATTGAATATTACCTCTTCTTCTTCTTCTTCTTCTTTTTTTTTTCCTGTAGTGCTGTTCTTTCTAGCTTTTATCTAAGCCAAGTCGCAAGGCAAGAGGCCCACTGAGAAATCAGGAACAACCATTGTAGGAAGGATTTTCCCAGTTGATTTGGGGGATGCTGAATTCAGCTGACATCCTCAGGGTTCTTATTCCTGCATTTAATCCATAGCATTTTATTGAATGCTAATTATTATGTCTCAGTTATCCTGATAGATGTTATGGGGGATATAAGAAAATCAAAGATGATTTTTGCCTTTATTCATTTAGTTGATAAACACTGGTTATTCATTGGCAAAACAACAATGAACCAGCCCCACTGATCTTTTCAATCTGGTGTGGAAGACAACCTAAAAAGGTAGTGATGGATGTTTCAGAAGCAGGGTAAGTTGTATTGGCTGCCATACAAGTAGAAGTGCCACGTGCTATGGGAGTGTACAATTCAGGATACCAGCTTAGTGTGCAAGGGCTAGCAAAGGTCTACCTGAAGTAATAAAATGTACCTTGAGCTCAGAAGCATGAGACCAAGTTAGAGCTTGGGGTGGTATCCCTTAATAGTGTCCTAGGAAGATGGGACACAGGCTGAGTTGAATGGTGGCATTGGAGGAACTAAAGAAAAGCTCAGTACTAGGTAAAACTCAGTTTCTTTTTCTCATTCCAGTAGTGAGTTTTGAGGACTGCTCTTTAGTGGCCATGAGTGGCTTCCTTAAGTGACTGGAAGAGGTGATCTGCATTAGGGGCAACTTGCCACATGTAATTCACATCTCACTGTGAGGAGGGGAGGCTCCTGGAAGCAGAGGATGGAGGAGGGGAAAGACAATTCAGAAACTAAATTGTTTGGGATGGAGTTAATATAAAGAAACAGCAACCCATAAAATATTAATTGATGATAAGAGGAAAATGTCTCTCCACAACCAAGGACTAATTGAGCTCCTGAGAGTGGACATGGATTGTATTTCAGACTTCTTGTCAGTCATTATTAACAGCCAGCTAGGAATGAATTTTTATTGCTGGTTGAAGGCTGAGAATTAAGAACATGGGATTTGGGGCAGGGAAGTCTCTTTAGAGAATGGGGTAGAGAATGTGGACTAAATTACTGAGTCAGAGAGGGAGAATGTGTTAGAAGACCCTGGCCGCCAGAGGCTCTGGAGGACAGGGGGCTTTAGCTCCAGCACTCATTCATCTTGTGACTACCTGAGATCATTTAACACAACAATTTACATATCTGATTGCAACTGAGAGCAGAGGCCTCTTAATTTCCTAAGACCGAAGTTTACCATAGTTTCCTCTGCCCATGCAGAAGCCACTTCCTACCACAAGAAAGGAAATTGCAGTATTAGTAGGAAGAAATGTGGTCGAGATCAGGAGTGAGGTGTGATGGAGTAGTTCTGCAAGGGTATTACCTGAGGGTCCTCAGGAAGGACAACATTTTTCTTGCAACTGTCATAGGATATAACTAAACTGCATTGCATTCATGGTAAGTTATTGTAGTTAGAGCATTTTTTAAATTCCTTTAAAAAATACACTAAAAATCAAGAGTCCCTCTAGACAAACTGTTCTTAAAAAAAAACTTTCATAGTTTTCACTTACGATGGATCAAGAATTATTCAAAAATTTTCATGATAAGGAAACTACAGAACAGATCATATTTACTACATTCATGTAGTAAAGCTGTGGTGAAGTCCCTAACATGAAGTGGAGATGCTAGGAACTTGGAAATAAAACTAGTTAGATAAAAGCAGGAAGAGAGGGAAAATATACATGAAAATAATGATAATTAAAGAAACCCCAAACTTATCTAAGCACTCATGCTTGGATCTTCTTCAACAGGACTTGTCATCTTGGAGTGACTTTAATCCTTCCATGCTGGCTTTGACGAATTGATGCTAAATTTTAAAATGGATGATTTTCATGATTATACTAATCCCTGAAAATATCCATCAAATCAGAAATTTCTGCATTCCAGCTCTCTTTGCAGGGCACACATATGAGAATACAGTCCTTATTTATTGTGTTCTGGGTAAGGGAGCTATCTTGTTCACGTGTGAGAAACTCTAATGCATCCTGCACATTTAAAGTGCCCTCTGAAGCTTTCTGCTTCACAAACTCTCCCTCTTTCCCTGTTACCTCTAAATTTTTCATACTGTCTCGAGCATCTCTCAAAGAATTGCAAATTCTGGCTGGAACATGATTAATTTAGCATGTGGCCTCTTCCGATGGAGTGCTCTGCCGTCCATCCTCCTTATACAAGTCTACCTCTCTTCTTGGCTCTTAGCAGGAAAAGTGAATTAAGGCAAAGGCCCAGGCTGTTCAGCTGTGCTGCTTGAAAATGAATTTTTACTGGCAGTGCCACAAAGGCAAAACTGTGGTGTTGCAAAAGTGAAATTACAATATACAGTTGATATTATTTTAGTTGCAAAGCTCAGTCACCCCATTTCTGCCTCACAGTTTGCCAAGGGAACATCTATTATTCTTTATTTGGAGGTGAAAGGCAAAACAGACATTTCTCCTCCATAAAGTCTCCCTACCTTTATTTTGTTCATTTTTCTGGCAACTTCATTATTCATTTCATCAGCTAATATTTTCAGTGAGAAGGTCACCTCCTTTTACTATTGAGAGGAGAGGCACATTTATTTCCCTTGTTGGAATTCTTTTAATAGAACTCAACTTAGCTGAGCCATGAAGGCCACACTCACAAATGGCTTCCAGTGGTGCTTAACAAGGAAACTTGCTTCAGAATATCTTTGAGACTTGGACCCCATAATTTTTATGAAGAAGGACAGTAAAAATCATAAACCTCTCTTTTGGAAGAATTTTGGCAGTTCACTTGAATATACCTCCTATAATTTAATTACTTACTTGCTTAAAAATACTCTTTGTGTAAGGGATGAGATTATTAGGTATATAAACTAATCAGCAAGTGCCTGGCATGTCGTTAAGGACTCAATCCATGTTAGTGATGGTGATGATGATGATGATGATGATAAGTATAAGGATGAAGAGGAGGAAAAGGAGTATAGAATGCTAGATGTTTGAAAGTATCACCAAACAACTGGTTGGTAAGACAAAGCTGAGTTTACTTATACTGTGATAAGGTGGGAGGGGTGATGGTAGGGGGCAGGGAACCACCTCACAAGAACTCTAATAATGAATGGAAGTCTGATTTAAGGCAAGGTCTTTCAAGTTTAGAAGGTAGTGGAGGTTGGAGTAGCTGGCAGACAGCAATATGGGGATGTGGGAGGAGGATGTTCACTGGGATTAAGAGGAGATCATGATGTGATAGTTTAGGATGGGTGGAGTTAAGAGTTTTGAAGGGTCTTGAAAAGTAAACAGTCATTGGATTGAACATTGAAAAGTTGAATATTTTGATGTTCACTTAAGCAGGATTTTCAGGAAGTTCCTGAAACTAACAATAAAGTTATTTGCAACATTTTTCTCTTTTAAAAATATAGATATTATTTATTTATTCATGAGAGACACACAGAGAGAGGCAGAGGCACAGGCAGAGGAAGAAGCAGGCTCCTTTTGAGGAGCCTGTTGCGGGACTTGATCCCAGGACCCTGGAATCACGACTTGAGCTGAAGACAGATGCTCAACCACTGAGCTACCCACATGACCCTACAACTTTTTTCTTCCTGGGCAAGTTTTCTGAAGTAGTAAAGTAACATCAAGGAAGGCAGTGAAATAATAAAGTTATGTTAGTGAAGATGGCCACTAGTAAAGCATGCTAACATCATGGTAAATTGTATGGGTATAGATTGCTTAGATTCTTCTTCTTCCTCATCTTCCTCCTCATTCTGGAGTTTTGAAGATGAAGTTATTTACTATTAGGGATTTAGTTATTTGAGGTATGTGTGTGTGTGATAATATGGTATATGTTCTGTGCCGAGTTAAAAAGAAAGCTATGCCAGGCTTTTTTTGGGGGAAAAAAACCAAAACAACTTTTTCCCAAGGCTCATTTCAAATCTTGACTTCCTGTAGAGTCTGACCAAAGTGCTGGAGAACTGGACATCCTCCAAAATGTAGCTCCTCTGTGGACACTCTCAGGTATCCCTGTGAAATATTAGGATTTGCTGCTTTCTTGTCTCCCTCTCCTCACACTGTGAAATCCTCAGAGTAGGATTTGCATCAGCTTACTGCCATTGAATACTTTTCTGCCTCATGCCAGGGACTGTACTATATGCTGAAGATACAATGAAGAATAAGAAGCAGTGCCTGCCCTCTTTGGGGTCTCATTTTAGTAGAGAAAGTAAACAAAATAATGATAATTTATTCACCTTTTAATGTTTCTATATTCTGAATAGAGCATTGCACCTCATAGGGTTCCAGTGAATCTGTGATGAATGAATAAATGGCTGCATACCCATGAGCTGGGTGTGAAATGATATTTTTTTGTAGTTTTATTTTCCTAGGAAATTTTTTATATATCTCATTTATTGCTCCTTTTCTAAAAAATTGCCTTTTATATCATATAAATAGTTTATTTTTTTTACTTTTTACTTTTTGCTGTTGTTACTAGGTTGTCTTTAAAAACATGGGTATATATAATTTTATTGTATATTCTGAGCAAAAATTTCCTACTGGTTTTATGGATTATAAATATCTTTGTGTATGGTTTGTGTATCACTTTAATATATTGCCTTTGTGCTCCAGAAAGTTTAATTTTAGTTAATTAATTAATCTTTATTTATGGCCAGTGCTTTTTTGGTGCCTTATGTAAGAAAAACTTCCTACCTTGATGTGATAGAGACACTCTTTATTTTTTTCAGAGTTTTGAATTTTTGCTTCTTGAATTTATTTTGCTTAATTTACTTGAAATTGATTTTTGTGTGTGGTATAAAATAAACATCTCTCTTTATTTTAGTTCCCTCTCATGCATATGCTGATTAGTATATGTGAATACCTAAGAGAGGGCCTTCTGCAAACCTCTGAAGTTTCTTTCTTTGCACTGTTTTCTCCTCTCTTATTTTGTCCCACTTAACTGTAACCTCCTTGGTGTCTCTGAATTGTCAACTCTCCATCTCCTTAACTCAAGTTGTTCACTGGGCTATGCCTGAGTTCCTTCTCTGTGTGCTGGAAATGCTCTGAATGCAGTAAGCTGGGCAATCTTCGGTCTCCCCTCATTTGTTTTACATTTCTCAGAGATTATTGTTTTCAGTTGTCTGATATTCAGTCTCCTGAACACCTTTGTTTCATATATTTTGTCCTTTTTTTTTTTGGTTGTTTCAGACTGAAGGGTAAATCTGGTCTCTGTTATTCCATCTTGCCCAGAAGCAGAAGTCTGAAGTGAGGAATGAGAATTGAACTACTTAGGATGTGAAACTGGAGCAGATCAGTCTGGAAGAGATAATTTTATCGATTAACAATCTGAAAGGAGGCCCACAAAAATTCATACAAGTAGCTCAGGAAATGGAGGGCTGGCGAAGTGATTTTGTCACCATTATCTGTGTACCAAACAGTTATCACTGTCCAGGAAATCAGATGATAGGTTGGATTGCATTCTCCCAGAACTCTGGCATTACATTTGGAAAGACAAGATTAAAAGGATCTTTTTTTTCTCCTCTGAGTGTTCTTAGGACCTAGGAGGAAGGCTGTGGTTTCAGCTAGGATAGACTCAGAGTGGTTCTAGGCAAAGAAGCAGACTTTCTGAGAAAGGAGGCCTAAATTAGTTTGAGGTTTCCTAAGACTCCCTCTCTAAAGTCCCACAGCCTCACTTCCACCACAGTCCAGTGGTAAAAAGCATCACAGGGCCAACCCAGAGCCAAAAGAGGGGACACAGAGGAATGAATATCAGTGTAGAGAAATGAAAAAGAAAATGAGAAGGACAGGGGCACCTGAGTGGCTCCGTCAGTTGAGTGTCTGCCTTCAGCCCAGAGTCCTGGGATCAAGCCCCACATTGCTGATATGACCTTTAAAAAATGTAATTTGTACATCTCTGAGGTAGATATTAGCCTGTTGATAAAGAACAGTTTATTTGACTTATTTACTTGATAGTGATGGTGAACTTGGCTATGACCAGCACAAGGTGTAATAGATTCCACTTCACAAACTTTGCTGGGATATTTGTCTGAACTTAAGCAGGTTACAGTGTAATGGGAAAGACAAGTGAACCTAAGTGTCTGCAGTACAGGGTAGAAAGTGTAAGTATTGATGGGAAGGTCCAGACATATGAAAGCATGGGAGAGGGATACATTAATTTTAGTCACAGAAATCAGGAAAAGATCATGAAGGTTTCTTAGAGCTGTTTAGCCGTATGGGTAAGATTTCAAGAAGTCTTCATTTGTTTGGGGCTGGAGAGAGGTGGGGCAAAAAACATTCTAGAAAGAAGAATGCAGTGCAAACACTACAAAGTAGGAAGATATTTGAATAAATATTGAGCAGGGAGCCTGCTTCTTCCCCTCCCCCTGCCTCTCCACCCCACTTGTGCACTTGGTCTCTCTCTTTCTCTTTTTCCCCTTTTCCTCAAATAAATAAATCTTTAAAAATAAATAAAATAAAATGAGAAAGAATGTGGCCAGATTGTGAGAATCTTGAATGCTGGGTATCATCAAAGGGAAATTAAAGGCCCTGTGCCTAGGATTAATAAAGTGAAACCAGTGTTTTAGGAAGAATAGCCTGGTGGTGATATGTGTTCTGATTAGAAAAGGGAGTACAGGGATCCCTGGGTGGCACAGCAGTTTGGCGCCTGCCTTTGGCCCAGGGCGCGATCCTGGAGACCTGGGATCGAATCCCACGTCGGGCTCCCGGTGCATGGAGCCTGCTTCTCCCTCTGCCTGTGTCTCTGCCTCTCTCTCTCTCTCTCTGTGTGACTATCATAAATAAATAAAAATTAAAAAAAAAAGAAAGAAAAGGGAGTACAGATGCAGATGGAGATGTTAGGAGGCTATTGCAGTTATAATTTAGGTGTGAGGAGGTGGAACCAGAACAAAGTGGATGCAATGCAGATAGAAAGCGAAGGGAAACTTCTAGGATATTTTGATTATGATTGGACATGTCAGAATCTTGCCTAGTATAAAGATGTGTTTCCCTTGGCACATGATAGGTATGAAAACAAAATAAAGAATTATGCCATGTCAAGAAATATATTAAGCCAAGACATTTCAAGGATTCATAAGAACAAGAGAGACAGAACATGGGACCTATTAATCAAAGTGGGGAGCAGGAAGGAAGTAACAGAGAATAGAAACAGTAGAAATAAAAAATGAGAACAGGGACAATGATCATACCCAATGAGAAAGAACCTAAATTACATGGGGGTGGGGAGATATTCACAGAGGAGGAATTAAAAAAAAAAGACACTTTATAGAATACATACCATTCTGTATAAACTAACAGAGAATCAGGTAGGACATAAATCTCCATGACACCACTTAAATATAATAGTATAATAATTGGTTTTCATTATTGATAACACATTCATTCATTTAATAAACATTTCTAAGTATTTACTGTGTACACAAAATGTACTCACCTCTGACACCATTTTGTGCAAGGAAATTTTAAAAGACCCTCAAACCCTGCCATCATGAAATTTAGTGACAGATGTGTACAGAAAGACTTGTAACATCCCAAGATAGGTACTAAAATGGTGTTAGGAGAAACGTACTTGAAACACAGAGGAGGGGTGAATAACTTTTCCTGAGAGTATCAGAGATGATTTCACTGGACTTGAGGTTATCAGTAGGAATAGAAGTTGGGCAATTGGAGAAGGTGGGTCATTCCATTCCAGGTAGTGGCAAAGATAAGGAGGCTTTTGAAAGTGTGGTGGAGGGACACCTGGGTGGCTCAGTCGGTGAAGTGTTGACTTCATCTCAGGGTCCTGGGATTGAGCCCTGTGTCAAGTTCTGTGCTTAGTGAGAAGTCTGCTTCTTCCTCTCCTTCTGTCCCTTCCCCTGGTTTTGCTCCCTCCATCTCTCAAATAAATAAATAAAATTTTAAAAGAAAAAGGAAATGTGGATTGGAAGACCAACAAAAAGGCTCATGTAGTCTGATCACCAAGGTGAGAAAGTTGGAAAATCATTTAAACTATTAAAATGTATTTGAAATCTTTGGTACCCAAAGGGTTAAACTTCCAGTTATCTTGGAAGCTTGTTGGCTCACATCACAGCGCCTTACACTACCCACACTACCCAAGCTCAAGTGTTTCTTAGTGTTATTTACTACCATTGTCTATTCCTAATTTCTTTCTTTCCTTCATTACAGTGCTGTGACCACTATAACACTTGTAGAATTTTTACAAGAGGCTTATGTATCCCCATGTGTTTTCAAATGTTAGCAAACTAGATTGGTACAGGCAGAATGAAGTCGCGTGTTGGGTATTCTTGGGATAGCCTAGGTAACTTTGGAAAAATTGGGAGAGGCAGATCAATCAATTTGTATCTGCAAATTGTGACAGGAAATGCCCTTGACTTTCATAAATCCCTGCGTTAAGAGTTACCAACCAGCATGGAATAAGAATGTAGAATGCAAAGTCATCCAGATAAGACCGCCATCTTTGAGTTACCCACCAGCTTCTTAAAACAGTAGTAATATTCTACTTCATTAGCTTTATCCAAAGCATGAAGACTGTTATTTGAAGTATGTTCTTTGGATAAGTCTTTTATTCAGATTAATACTAGTATATATTCTTTGTAGATAAACTTGCAGTTCTGAAAGTACTGCTGCATCTATTATTTGACTCCTTTTCTATAAGAGTTAGGTAGGCATTTTCTTCCCTATTTTACAGACTAGAAAACTGAGGTTCAAGTATAGGGCTTTGTCTAAGCCCAAGCAGTTCATAAGTGGAGGAGAGAAGATCTGAACTTAAATCTTTTGACTTCAAGCATTGTGTCTTGCTAGGGCGCATTAGCTTCTTCCTGCAATTTCCTATAATAAAGGATAATTTAAAAAAAGGATAATTCCTGGTAATTCTGACTTAACTTTAAATCTTTATTGTCAATGCTGATAGATATAATTTTAAAAGTTAGGGCATTTAAGCACATGATAATTATAGATACCAATAACTTTACTAAGGATATGACCTTTAAAAAATGTAATTTGTACATTTCTGAGGTAGACATTAGCCTGTTGATAAAGAACAGTTTATTTGACTTATTTACTTGATAGTGATGGTGAACTTGGCTATGACCAGCACAAGGTGTAATAGATTCCACTCCACAAACTTTGCTGGGATATTTATCTGAACTTAAGCAGGTTACAGTGTAATGGGAAAGACAAGTAAACCCAAGTGTCTGCAGTACAGGGTAGAAAGTGTAAGTATTGATGGGAAGGTCCAGACATATGAAAGCATGGGAGAGGGATACATTAATTTTAGTCACAGAAATCAGGAAAAGATCATGAAGGTTTCTTAGAGCTGTTTAGCCATATGGGTAAGATTTCAAGAAGTCTTCATTTGTTTGGGGCTGGAGAGAGGTGGGGCAAAAAACATTCTAGAAAGAAGAATGCAGTGCAAACACTACAAAGTAGGAAGATATTTGAATAAATACTTATAATCTGATGTCACTGTGGCAGAACATGATTGAAAAAGGTATAGGGCAAGAAACAATAGCACAGGGTATTGGGGGCAGGTCATGGAGGCCAGTAAGTGCTTCTGCAGTGTTTGTTGTTCAAACTCAGGAAGACATCAAGAATTGGGGCTGAAGAGAGACGTAACAGAGCTGTGTGTGAGGAAGGTGGTCCCAGGGGTGGTTTACAGAAAGGATGAGAATGGGAAGACTGACCTGAGTGTAGGCTAAGTTGTGAAGAGGAAGGTAGCTCACAAGAGGCAGACAGCCAGGTGAGATGCCAATGAGGTCCACTCAGGAAGTGACAATAGGAACAAAAGAAAGACTGTCAGGGAGAATAATAAGGTGGTGAGAGTCCGGGAGAGGTAGGAGCAAAAGACGGTGTTGAGATTTCCAGCTTAGATGAGAGTGAGGATGGTGAAGATAGAGATGAATTAAGGGAGTGTGGAACCAACAGCATATGGGTAAAAAGAATGTTTTTATGTTTCTGGTTTCTTTTAAAAATTTCATAGTATTTTAGTTTTGTGAAGAAAGCACAATAATACTGTTTCTTTTGGGGAAAAATAATGGGTAGGCAGGAACTATGTGTTTTGTAGACTATGATTTATGGCGCACAGTGGTTGGGTAAATTTTGCTCTCTTTGGCCTAAGCTCTCAAAGAGGGCTCTTGCTGGGACACACATTCCAATTTTGTGTTTCTGTATTTTACAAGGGAATTGAAACACACCACTTCAGAGTGAATTAGGAGTGAGTTTGTACATTTTTCTGCTTAGTGGAACTCAAATAGTTTCCCAGGGAATACGTTCTCTGTTTTTCCAACACCTTTCCCTTATTCCCCAAACAGATTACCACGTGTCTCTCATATTTCCCCCAGTGTCATCAGAGTGAGAGCGCCAGGGAGAGATCAAACAGAGGGCATGATAATTTTACACTTGAGACTGTGATATGTAGGATCTGAAGTTTCTAAACTCCTCAAGACTCTTGGGTGCAAGGTATCTTTTGTGTTCTAGCACAAAACTAACACAGCCCATGGAGTAATCCCTAAAGGTATCTGGGCCCCTACACTCTGCCTCTGAAAGCTCTTATTGTTCAGCATTTGGAAACATATATTGTTTCCTCAATGCCCAGTTTCCCATTTGTAACATGTTGTAATTGAAAAGAAAGCCTTTGTTAATATTCAACAGGACTAACACTAGGAAACATAGATGCAGTTTCTCTTACCTCTCCTTTTAACACTTTTTCCCATATTTAATCTCGTGGGAGTCCCTCCTCTCTCTCTTTCACCCTCTATCTAACTACTCACAGACTGAGAAATATAACTTTCCTGAGCAACAACTGGAAGAAATTCTCCAATCTAAAGACAGTATCACCCAGAAGAGCTAGCTGATTAATCTCATTTGGAAGCAGCAACTTCAGAAGTTATATAGATTTGCAAAAGGCTGCTTGCCTAGTAGTGTTGAAAATTTACATGCATTACACCCAGAAATGCCCAGAAAAATAAGCAGTCTGATCTAGAAGGTAACTAAAGTTCTAAACTAGTTTACATCCTGTTTGATATAATTTAAATAGCTCATTTCTTTGTGTTTGCGCTCCCTCCTCCTCTACCCCAAGATGATATCTCTCTGTTCTGGGAACTTATTAGAATGTCTTCTGACAGGAGAGTGAGGAGTTCTTGAAATTTCCTGCAAAGGGCTTGGCCTGTCCCTTTGCTGCTCTGTCCTGTGGCAGGGTCCTCTGTTTTGCAGGTAGCTGCTGCCCCACTGGCCATCCAGGCTGCTGTCTGTATGATCTGATCTCTCTTCCATGGCTGGGACCTGAAACCCCTCTATGCCTGGGCTGGCCCCATCGTAGATCTCAGGGAGCTCCCAACCAAACACACAGCTGGTTGGAGGTATTTGGAGCATCCTGGGCCCTGTTCATACCTCTGGAACTCAAGATCAGCCAAGAAAGCACTACCTTCTGCCTGTGCACCCTGCAGGTTGTTTGCTGTGGCTGAGTGTTGTTCAAATGTGTTGCCTTTAAGGCCTATCAGTTCACTGTGCAATATCCTGGTGACAGTGGGAGAAAGATGGACACCACTCTTGATATGTATTTGGGCCTCTGTCTTCTCATCATACATTATCTAGTAGGGCAACTATGTAATTCCATGTCCAAGCTGGGACACCTTTTTTTTTTTTTTTTTTTTTTAGAAAATTAAATTTTTAAAAAGGTTTCATTTAAGTTCGAAGTAGTTAACATACAATATAATATTAGTTTGGGGTGTATACACTGACTCAACACTTTCATATATCACCTGTTGCTCATCATAGCAAGTGTACTCCTTAATCCTCATCACCTTTTTAAACCATCCCCCCATCCACCTCCTTTCTAGTAACTATCACAAACTGGGATACTTTTGAGACTGAAAGGGAGTGCTAAAATAACTTAAATATACAATATTTTGAAATATGCTTTACTGAATGACACATTGGTTTTATTATTTTTGATGTCATTATCAAATAGTTCTATTAAAATTATTTCAAAATAAAATTCTTTGGCTACATATTAATATAATATATATCCATAAAATTAAAATAATATATATCTATAACATATATATCCCATGAAAATGGGAAGAAATAGTCCCCCTACTGGTGAGCTGAATCTGGAAGAATGTTAGATCCACATACCTAAGAAAGTCTCCAGTGCAGGATCAGGCATTCAGAGGTGAGGGCTACAGAGCTAAAGGGTCTCCGTGTCAGGGCTGACTCATTTGCTGTGGGTTTCCAGGTCTTGATCACATCAAGAGACACCAGGTCACGCACTTGGCAGCTTTGATTGCCAGGGGCCAATCGCCACCTGCCACACAAGGTTACATCACTGTAAAGGCAAAGAGCCAATTAATCCCGTATTATTATATGATCAGCTCTAGACTGCATGTTTCACTGAGCACAGTCCAGAGATGATTGGGCTTTGGGTCTTTTGACATCTTTGTAGGAACATTCGGAGAGAGCTAGAAGGCACACATTAGAGAGGAAACTCCTAGAACAATAGAGATCAAGGTAGAAAGGAGGACAGATCTCACAGAGTTCTTTTACTCCTGAGGTCTGATGCCCTCAGATGATGAAAAGCACACCCTAGACTCTTCCAAGGGGTGGACCCCCTTAAAAGTAGTGAAATACCAGAGTTAGCATGATAATCGTGACCTAGGAAATGCTGCCTCATAGAAAACAGACTGAAAAAAAAAAAAGAAAGAAAAGAGACTAGCAATGTTGGAATTAAGCAAACAATATGATATTAAAGTATGTCAGATTAAAGAAGTGAAACAGAGAAAGTAGGTGGCTCAGTGATTGAGCATCTGCCTTTGGCTCAGGGTATGATCCCGGAGTCCCAGGATCAAGTCCCACATCAGGCTTCCTGCATGGAGCCTGCTTGTCCCTCTGCCTGCATCTCTGCCCCTCTCTCTGTGTGTGTCTCATGAATAACTAAATTAAAAATCTTAAGTTTTTTCAAATGAGTTGGAATAACTTTCTGAGTACCGTCATTAGAGGTCTAGCTTCAACTCTGACCAAAGTTTTCAAGTAATTATAGTGGTCCCCACTCATCTGCAGTTTTGCTTTTGGCAGTTTTGTGGCCAGTGGCATCAAGCATGGTCTGATAGCTGACGATCCTTCTTCTGATGGATCATCAGAAGGTCAACGGTAGCCTTCTACCGTTTTCTACCAATGCTTTGTCACAGAGTGTACATCATTTTCTTCACTTTCTCTTACCATGTAGGCATTTTATTATCTCATTTTGTCATAAGAAGAAGGGTGAATACGGTACAATAATATTTTGAGAGAGAGAGAGGGTATGTGTGTATGAAGGAGAGAGAGAGAGAGAGAGAGAGAGAGACCACACTCATGTTACTATTATTATAGTATGTTGTAAGACTGGGGGGTCTTAGATCATATACCCCCATGGATAAGGAAAGACTACTGTAATATGCTAGAAATAGTGTGTGATTCCTATTTTTCTAAATAAAACTGAAACTGAAAATGCTAACTTTCAGTTTTCACTGGGGTAATGCAGAAGTTCTGGAAGTAGAAATTCAAATTACAAAACCTAGCCCAGTTCTATGTGACAGGGGTTCTTATGGAAATGGATCCATTAGCAGTTAGTGGGGACCTTATGTGAGCTCTTTTACCAGACTGGTTTTCAGTGGGTTCAATTGAAGCTGGAAGCTGGGCAGCATCTAGATTATGAAGGTCCTCTCAGTCCTTTTATGGACATTGAGTATTTTTATGGGGGAGAAGATAGGGAATAACCACAGAGGTTTAAGCAGTAGAGGCATTGATGAAATTTGTGTTTTAAGAGATCACTCTGGCGCCATTCTGAGGAAAAACAGGGCAGTGGCAATAAGCTGATCAATATTTCTGGGATGATGGCCAGAAAAGGAGTAAAAGTCTCCAGAAAACAGCATTTATTTGAAACCAAAGGGCATCAGTCCATGTCAGAAGAGGCTGTGTGAGGTCAAGGCATAGCAAGGTGAGTCTAACACTCTAGAGGACATTAAAGAACAGAAGCCCAGAGGAGATACCTGTTAATTTTTTACTCATGCTGAATTTCTCTAGCTAAAGGGTTTTTCTTTTTTTCCTGCCCAAATATGCCCTTATTACTTTGAACCTCTGGTTAATTCTAAGATTTTTTTCAAACTGAAAGTCAGTTTTCTTTTTTTTATTTAGATGATATTGGTATCTTGAACCTCTCAGCAAACATCAAGATAGAAACCTTGAACTGAATTATTTAAAAAAGGAAGCATGCCATTGTTTTATAGAACTAAATATAAAAATCTACCAGAAGCAATAATAGAAAATGGATATAATTTTAAAACAAATGTCAATTGGGTTATAAAAAACGTAAACATTTACAAACATGTTTCAGCAAATTATGTTTTATCTCCTGGCAAACTCATATTTTGTAGAGTAGGGATGATGCCTCATTTGTGATTCTATATCCTGAGAAGTTCTGGTCTCTCCCCTGTCTCCTAATTGCACACATTTTCCCTAGCTTGCATCACTCTTGGTCATCTCCAGTATTTAGTACAATTTGAATTCCTATCCTTTGTTATTTTAAAAAACAAGACAGAAAAAATATTCATTTTAACTTTTTTTGCATGGATTTATTTTAAAACTTGCATGGTTCACATACTAGAACTCTGCCAGTGGAGATTTTGCAGTAAGGATGCTTTATTTAAGGGGCTGTATTCTATTACAGAGTATCTTGTGACTTGCCTTAAGGAAAATGTCTGTATCCCCCAGATTGTTTGATTGCAGCTCTTGTTTTTGACTCTTTATAGCTGGCTGTCTCTTTATGCTATCTGGTGTCGGCTACAGTGGGCAGCGGAGAGGTATCTGCTCTGCAGCTCGCTGATGTCAGGGTCTTGGCAAGCTCAGATTCCAGGTCTTATCTGCCCTGTCAGGAGTACTTATTTGTCCTGCTATGTCTCCCACATTTCCCACATCAGAATCCTAAGAGTCAGAATAACAGCTACAAAGCAGTCATTTTTTCAAAATCTGTCTTGTGCATTCTAAGGACCTAACACTCATGGCAAATTTCTTTCCAGCAATTCTAGGAGTCCTTAGGGAGTGCTTTGTGCCATGTAGTTTTACTTACAAATGTGTCCAGCATTTTCCTCCTCTCTTGATCTGATTTGCTTCAATAATGTGCCTACTTCCTGGGAAACTATACATGGCTACCCTGCCCCTATTGCTCCCAGCAATGCCATCTCTGAGACTCGTGCCACTGAAGGAGGCCTGGGCAAATAATGCCACCTGTGTCCTCATAATGCTGGTGTCCACTCAAGAAAAGTTCTCAACAGAGGACTCTTTTGTTACCACAAGTTTTGGTGCCAATACTGTGAATGCTATGCTCTGAGTGAGGAGAGGGTTAATCTTTTTCTAACTGTCCCCATGCTTAGGACTTAGATATCATTTATTGAGGCCTCCATGACAATCCTTGCTCCATCTCTGGGTGGTACAGGATTCTGGGTCTCCCAGGTGTTGTCTGAAGTGAACGTGGTATGTAGATGTATATGGTGTGTGCAAGTGTATGTGTGAGGATGTGTGTGGGTGTCCTTGTGTATAAGAGAACAAGCTCAAGGGACAGATGCCCAGGGGCCTGTTAGTTAGTCCTAGGCACATGGATGATGGAAACCAATGTGGTCTGTATTTTTCTTCCTATCCTTTTGAATGGTTTGAATTTTAAAAATAAGCACATCTTACTAGGTTAGATTAGGGTTAGGGCTAGGGGTAGGGTTAGGGGTTAGGGTTAGGGTTAGTATTAATAAGGGAAAGAGCTGTTAGAAAAAAAGACTGAATGTTTGTATTGTTCCCAAATTCATATGTTGAAACCTAACCCCCTTATATGATGAAATTTGGAGGTAAGGTCTTTGGGAAGTGATTAGGTCATGAAGGTAGAGCCCTGGCAAATAGAAGTAGCCCCTTTATCAGAGAGCTACTTCATCTCTTCCACCATGTAATGACACAGCAAAAAGATGGTGGTCTATGAGCCAGTAAGTGGGTCTCACCAGACACTAAATGTGCTACACCTTCATCTTGGACTTCCCAGTGACCAGGACTGTGAGAAATAAATGTCCATTGCTCATAAGCCACCCAGACCACAGTATTCTGCTAAAGGAGCCTAAATAGATGAAAGAGGTTAAGAGGAGGCATTCCTCAGCTTCCACAGGAAAGAGCCTGTTCCTGTGAGTGGTCAGTGAGAGAGAGAAACTCAGTGTAGGTGGTCTGAGTAAGTGGGGCTGCAACAGGGGGATCCTGAGGGTGGATGAGGGATGTAGGGGAGTGAATTGAAGGCTGACCCAGGATATCTTCAGAAGAAGGATACACCTCTATTAGCCATCCATTGTTTTGTCCAAGACTCTGAATGGTGCAGTGTACACTGTTAATTCTGTTACTGGGAAAGGCTGAAGGGTGCACTCAATCTATCATAATAGTGATGTTCTCATGTGCTACCTCCTTTCTTGGTACATATCCAGGACTCCTTTCACCACGACCTCTTTCAAGTTAATTAATTATTTTATTCTTTTGGTTTTTTTAAAAGATTTTATTTTTTTCCTAACAGAGAGCATGAGCACAAGCAGGTGGAGCGGCAGAGGGAGAGGGAGAAGCAGGCTCTCTGCTGAGCAGGTAGCCCGATGCGGGGCTAAATCCCAGGACCCTGGGATCAT
This sequence comes from Canis lupus dingo, assembly GCF_003254725.2. Taxonomy (NCBI): domain Eukaryota; kingdom Metazoa; phylum Chordata; class Mammalia; order Carnivora; family Canidae; genus Canis; species Canis lupus. The sequence goes on along the minus strand of NC_064264.1, from coordinate 32,575,679 downwards.
GACCTGAGCTGAAGGCAGATGCTTAACCAACTGAGCCAACCAGGTGCCAGGTACCAACTTAATTTAGTACTTTATAGTATTTCTGTATATGTCTGTGTGCTCTATTAAATTTTAAATTGCTTTTGAGCGTAGGAGCTGTATCTTATTTTTACTTCTCCAGAATTTAGTACTGTAATTTACACATAGTAGGTACTCAAAATGTGTTACATTAAAACATATATAAGGGGCACCTGAGTGGCTCAGTCAGTTGAGCGTCTCTTGGTTTCAGCTTAGGTCACGGTCTCAGGGTCCTGTGATCAAGCCCTGTATTGGGCTCCTCTCCCTGTGCCTACTCCTGTGCTTGTGCACTCTCTCTCTCTCATAAATAAATGAAATCTTTAAAAAAATAAATATAACATATATAAAGTGAGGAAATATTTCATTTATTTCACTAGTGTGTCAAGGGCTAGACCTGGCTAGAGATTCTTGGTTCTAATTCCTACTACATTTGCCACTTGTAAATTGGAAATAATCTTTCATCATGTTAATAGTTATCATGAGGCTTAAGAAAAATAATCCATGAGAATATGCCACATTGTCAGTGCATTAATAAATGTTAGATAATATGATTTATGCAAATTCAATTATTGCTGTTTTGCAAATCTGAGAATGAGGTCAAAATGCCTGTAAAACTTTGGGAGTTTGTTTATTTTGTCAGTTTGAACAGAACAGACTGTGAATTTACATGAATAAATGGCTTTTTCAATCTATTCTGCTTATATTAAAATATTTTCTAACAATTAGTTTATAGCTAGTTGAACTTATCCTAAGTTTGGCAGACCTCAATATAACCTGAAGATCAAGCAAGTCAGGTTAGCGGAGAGGAATGTCTTTGGGCAGAAAATACATGTGATTCTACTAGATTGCAAATCGTACGAAAGCTGGCTTAACTCAGTTTTTATTCGTTTCTGAGTCCTCAGCCTATAGAAAAGTACCTGCCCTAATAAGAGGCTGAGAATATTTATTAAAAGAAATGATGAATAACCTAGAGTTAAAGTTCATTGATAGTTCTAAATTTTATTAAAATATATCAAATATATATCTTACATTAGATAGAAAAAATTATGTGAATGTCCGAGATTTGGATATCCATATCAAGGATATTTTTTATTAAAAGTTGTAAAATCTGTAGTTCAGCTATTTGCTACTGGATTTCCAACTGGATTGAGCTAAGTAGAAATAACCTAAGAGAATCTAGTTTAAGTGGTATAACCTAAATATTTGGGTCAAAATGTTTTTTTTAATAGTTTATATTATAATTATTAATATTTATTCAATTTGCCTTTTTTGAATCCCATACAGTAAGAAAACTAAGAAGCTTCAGCTTTAACATGCTTTAATATGTAAGTTAATCATTTGGGAAGGAATAGTTAAATAGACCCAGCTTTTAAAGAATATGTGTAGAATGGCCCATTTGAAGTTTCTCTTTTTCAAGGAGGTGAGAAGGGCAGTAAATCTTTTGCTCTTGCTGCCTTGCATAGAGGAGATGTCCCCTTGTTCTATTTGCTTTGCCACCTTGCACAGACAAATTAGATACCAACCCAAAGGCAGGAAAAGGTCCAACAGACTTCTCCACTTTAAATGTAAACCAGCAAAGAATTGCTCCCTTCCTCCACAAAGTACCAGGATTTACCAGGCCCGGAGGAGGCAACCTCAATGAGAATGTTTCTGCCAATTCTAAAGTGATTTCACATATTTGACCTCCTTAGTCTTCACAATAGTTCTCAATGGTGGGAACCACCATTAATCCCATTTTATAGATAAAATAAGGCTTAGAGTTTAAATACTTATCTAATCCAGGTCCTGTGCTCTTTTCCCCACCTGATAGTCATATTTGGTGCTTTGAGTGTTTAATAACTGTTGAACAAAGATAGGGATGGATGCAGAGCAAGGAAAGGATAGGAGTATTGTTTCATGTGAGCAACATGAAGGCTGGGAACCGGGCTTTCCACTTTGATTAACCTCTGTGTGCAGTAACACTCACACAGCCAGTTGAGGACTCCATAAATACTGCCTTGAAAGTGGAAGTAGCTTAGGCTCCAGGACACTACCTCAAAAAGAAAGATCTAGAGAGGGAGGATTAAACTGCTATTTAATTGTTGGGGACACGTCCACAATGTAACAAATGCCCTTAGAGAAGCAATTTGGAAAAGAGTGAGTTGGAAACCTTGGGGGAAAGTCAGAATCTTTAGTCATAAAACACCTGAACAAGACATAATTATTAGCCTCGAGCTTTATTTTAATGATGTACTATGTCTTAAATATAATACCGACAGTTCACTGAAAGATGCCAGCTGCTCAGAACAAACGAAACAAAAGGAAAAGGAGGGCCATTTGTAATGAGTCTGGATCTTTGTACAACCTGTCATTTTGGTCGTCTGATGCTCTGGTGCCCCGAAGGGGCTGACAGAATGTGCCGGCATATGCCACGGGACATCTGCTGACAATCCTGTGGGCTGTGAGTGGTCCCCACTTTTATCCTTCATCCTGTGTGTGGCTCAATGCATTTGCAGCAGGTCATGAGAGAGAATGGGTGATTTATTGCTGGAGTGAAGTGGTACTTCAGGTACTTTCCTCGGAATTTGGAGACTTGGGTTCAAATGCTGACTCTAAGTTTGTTAAAAAGCTTAGCTTTTCGACTTCTCAGTTCCTTATTTGCAAAATGGGATTGAATCCAGGTACTTTAAAGAAATAGGGTAAGGATTAGGTAATATTCTCTATGTGAAAATAACCAGAAAACAGCAGAAGCGTTTCTGAAGGAAAGGCAATTCTCTTAACTCTTTGTAGGGAAGATTGAATCCCATATTATCAACTTAATGTTTATCTGGACAACCAATCTTTTTCTTTCTATTAATTAGCTTGTTCTTTATGTTACATAAATGCATTCTTCAATCTAAATCCCTTGAGACAAGTACCTTTGTGACCTGGCTGAGTGGACAGGTGATTTAGAGAGTGGAATGGCTTAGTGATCTTCTTTGTCACTTTTCACTTGAAATTTTTGGAATGTTTTAGTTTTTTGGCTTACAATGTTTTAGTCTTTGGATTACTGTTATGTTCATAACAGTACCTACTATATGAGCCAGGTGTAAATAAATGTTTGATGTATAATAAGGAAGAGAGAAAGATCTCAAATACAGAGATCACTATCAGATTATTAAGATTTTCCTGTTTTCTATTTTTTAGTTTGTTTGCTTATTTATTTATTTATTTATTTATTTATTTATTTATTTATTTGAGAGAGCATGAGTGGGTGAAAAGGGTAGAGGGAGAAGTAGGGGCAGAGGGAGAGGGAGAAGCAGGCTTCCTGCTGAGCATGAGCATGGAACCTGATGCAGGGCTCGATAATAGGACTCCGGGATCATGACCTGAGCAGAAGGCAGATGGTTAACTGCTTGAACCACCCCTCCCGGGATGGTTCCCCTCCCGTTGTCTATTTCTTTATATTTAATAAGAAGTGATATTAAATTAGTATATTTAGATTCAAGGATAAATTTGAATTGATGTAACCTAAAACCAGATAGATCACCTCTATTTGTAAGTCAGAACTATAACACCTAGCACTAAAAATCTTGAGAATATTTTTGTGAATATATAATCACTAATGTTCTGCCTCTAATGTGGTATTTGATATTACTCTTAGATCATTAAGGTCAATGATTACTATAAAAGTTTATTTAGGAACAGTTCTGTGGAATATCTTCACCAAAAAGAGGGTGTTCTCTAGTTGTTATAAATAAGCCTAAAACATTTTTGCAAATGTTCATGTAGTCTCTTTCCTGCTGTGAGGAATAAAAACATTAACATTTTTAGTTAAATAGAATTCATATGGCACATCACAATTTATAAAGTGCTCTCTCATATATTACAATTTTTGAAAGCTCACAAGAACACTCTATAGAAGAATGAGTATTATTATTGTTATTGTTGCTATTGTTAGTTTTATGATCACTTTGTAGGAGAAGATCAGATCCAAAGACAAATTACAGACAGGGAGAAGGTATTTGCAATGGAACTCCACTTAAAGGTGACAAATATAACCTAGGTGTTTACCTATACTCCCTCCTACAAGTTTCATAGGGACAAGGCAAGGTAATGGCTGAAGACAAGAGGTATTTTCACAATTTTGAAAATGGAAAACCAGGTGAATGAGAGGGAGTTGATTTAGGAGAGTAGAGAAAACTGAATCCCAAGTGCCTGGAGAGGAGGCTGACACAAAGTAAGAGGATAGAACCCCAGAAAGGCTCAGGAAGGAGAGGCACTTGAGTCTGGGAGGGGTGAGGGAATGGCGCTAAGAACACAAAACTTGGTTCAGAGCCTATACAAGGAATCTGTATACCTCTGGTCCCCAGTCTCATCCCACATTGCCTGATGTCCATTCCCGATACCTGGAAGAGACATGAAATTTATTCTCCAGAGAAATTGTTCCAGACGGGATTCAGTCTTTGGCACAACAAAGGGTCATGTTGAGGCTTTTTTTGAAAGCAGGGCAGTTAAATTAAATTCTGCTAGTTGAATTGAGAGACATCCCATCCCAACCTTCCTGGTTTGTATCTAGCCAATTGGAAGCCAGGCTTCTATACCTCCTGACAAACTAAACAATAACGAAGGCAACACTTACAGACAATAATGTGTGTTGTCCTCCTAAATAAAATTACTCTACACTGTAAACTTATAGTCAATGACTCCTGTCCTCTTACACAAAGCTTACAATGAGCTAAAAATTAATTCTAAATTGACTAAATTATTAGAAAGTAATTCACTCTTAAATATGACTATACAATCAACCTTCATCACAAAATTGAGAAAAACCTCTACCATTAAGGAGATAGACATAAACAATGAAACGATGAAAACACAATAATTTGCAGATATAATAGTGCAGGGTGCATAATAAAGTCTATCATCAGAAAGCAGTCTATCCTCAGAAAGAGGAGAAGATGTTGAATTCATGAAGCATGAACAGAAAGCTACAAAGGGAATAAGGAACAAGAAAGAGATCTTAGGAATTTTATTGCACTTTATTTTTAATTTTAATTCCACCACGAGTATTGTACAGTGTTATATTTGTTTCAAATGAACGATATAGTGATTCAGCAACTCTATGCATTACTCAGTGCTCGTCGCAATAAGTGTACTCTTAATCCCCTTCACCTATTTCACTCATCTCTCCACTTCCCCTCTGGTAAACATTAGTTTATTCTCTGTAGTTAAGAGTCTATTTTATTTTGTTTGTTTTTGTTTGACTCATTTATTTCTTTGTTCCTCTGTTTTCTTTCTTAAATTCCACATATGATGAAATCACGTGGTATTTGTTTTTCTCTAACTAAATTATTTCACTTAGCGTTGTACCCTCTAGATCCATCAACCATGTTGTTGAAAATGGGAAGATTTCATTCTTTTTTATAGCTGCATAGTATTAAAAACACACACACACACATACACCCTTCTTCTTTATCCTTTCTCTATTGATGGATACTTGGGTTGCTTCTATAATTTGGCTATTATAAATAATGCTGCAATAAACATGGAGGTGCATATATCTTTTCAGATCAATGTTTTCATATTCTTTGCATAAATATCCAGTAGTGGAATTACTGTTTTTAATTTATTGATGAACCTCCATGCTGTTTTGCACAGTGGCTGCACCAGCTTGCCTTCCCACCAGTACACAAAGATTTCTTTTTCTCACACCCTTGCCAACACTTGTTACTTCTTGTTTTTTTTTTTTTTTTTTTTTTATTTCAGCCATTTTGACAGGTGTGGGATGATACCAAATTATAATTTTGATTTGCATTTCCCTGATTATTAGTGATGTTGATCATGTTTTCACGCATCTGTTGGCCATTTATATATTTGGAGAAATGTCTATCTTCTACCCATTTTTAAAATGAATTATTTGTTTTTTTGGTGTTGAATGATATAAGTTCTTTATGTATTCTGGTTATGTCATTTGCAAATATCTTCTTCCATTATATTATCTTTTAGTTTAGTTGACTGTTTCTTTTGCTATGCAGAAGCTTTTTATTTTGGCATAGTTTCAGTAGTTTACTTTTGCTTTTGTTTCCCTTGCCTCAGGAGATATATCTCAAAAAATGTTCCTATGGCCAATGTCAGAGAAATTACTGCCTGTGCTCTCTTCCAGGATTTTTATGGTTTCAGGTCCCACAATTAGGTCTTTAATCCATTTTAAATTTATTTTATATTTGGTGTGAGAAAGTGGTCCATTTTATTCTTTTGCATGTAGCTGTCCAGTTTTCCAACACCATTCGTTGAAGAGATTTTTTTCCCATTGTATACTTGTGTGTCCTTTGTCAAAGATTAATTGACCATATAATCATGGTTTTATTTCTGAGCTCTCTATTCTGTTCTGCTTATATATGTGTCTATGTTTGTGCCAGTACTGTACTGTTTTGATTACTGCAGCTTTGTGGTATAACAGCTTTGTTCTTCGTTTTCAAGATTGCTTTTGCTATCTGAGGTCTTTTGTGGTTCCGTACAAATTTGAGGACGATTTGTTTTTGTTCTGTGAAAAATATTGTTGGCATTTTGATAGGGATTGCATTAAATCTATAGATTTATTTGGGTAGTATGGACATTTTAGCAATATTTGTTTTTCTAATCCATGACCATGGAATATCTTTCCATTTGTTTGTGTCATCTCCAATTTCTTTAATCAATGTATTACAGTTTTCAAGATGCAAGTCTTTCACCTCTTTGGTTTAGTTTATTCCTATGTATTTTATTATTTTTGGTGAAATTGTAAATGGGATTGTTTTCTTAATTCTCTTTCTGCTACTTCATATTGGTGTATAGAAATGCAATAGAGTTAATATATTGATTTTGTATCCTTCAACCCTAATGAATTAATTTATCAGTTCAGTAGTTTTTTTGGTGGGGTCTTTAAGGTTTTCAAACATTGTATCCTGTTACCTGCAAATAGTGAAAATTTTACTTCTTACTTACCAATTTGAATGCCTTTTTTTTTTTTTCTGATTGCTGTGACTCGGACTTCTAATACTATGTTTAATAAAAGTGGTGAGAGTGGACATCCACGTCTTATTCCTGACCTTAGGAGAAAAGCTCTGTCTTTCACCATTGGATATGATGTTAGATGTGGGGTTTTTATGTATGGTTTGTATTAAGTTGAGGTATGTTCCCCTAAACCTACTTTGTTGTTGTTTTTTTCATGAATGGATGTTGTATTTTGTCAAATGCTTTTTCTGCATCTATTACAATAATCATATGGCTTTTATTCTTTCTCTTGTTGATGTGTTACATTAAATTGACTGATTTGAAAATATTGAGCCACCTTTGCATCCCAGGAATAAATCTCGCTTGATTGTGGTTTTTTCAATGTATTGCTTGATTAGTTTTATTAGCATTTCATTGAGGAATTTTGTTTCTATGTTCTTCAGAGATATTGACTTGTAGTTCTCTTTTTTTGTAGTGTCTTTATCTGGTTTTGCTGTTAAAACACCAGAGTAATGCTGGCCTCATAAAATTAATTTTGAAGCTTTCCTTCCTATTCCCTTTTTTGAAATTGTTTGAGAAGAATAGGTATTGATTCTTCTTTAAATATTTGGTAGAGGGATCCCTGGGTGGCGCAGCGGTTTGGCGCCTGCCTTTGGCCCGGGGCGCGATCCTGGAGACCTGGGATCGAATCCCACATCGGGCTCCCTGCGTGGAGCCTGCTTCTCCCTCTGCCTGTGTCTCTGCCTCTCTGTGTCTCTCTGTGTGACTATCATGAATAAATAAATAAATAAATCTTAAAAAAAAATATTTGGTAGAATTTGTCTGTGAAGGTATCTGGTCCTGGACATTTGTTTGTAAGGAGTTTTGTTTATTGCTGATTCAATTTCATTACTGGTAATCAATTTATTAAAATTTTCTAATTCCTGGTTTAGTTTTGGGAGGTTATATCTCTCTAGGAATTCATTCATTTCTTCTAGGTTGTCCAGTTTTTTGGCATTTAATTTTTCATAATATTCTCTTATAATCTTCTATATGTCTCTGGAATTGGTTGTTATTTCTCCTCATTCACTTCTGATTTTGTTTATTTGAGTTCTTTTTTTAAAAAATATGATTCTGGCTAAAGGTTTCTCAATGTGTTAGTATTTTCAAAAAAAAAATCAGCTCCTGGTTTCATTGTTTTGTTCCATTGTTTGTTTGGTTTTTTAAAGTTTCTGTTTCATTTATTTCTGCTCTAATCTTTATTATTTCCTTCCTTCTGACAGTTTTGGAGTCTTTTGCTCTTTTTCTAGCTCTTTTAAGTGTAGGTTAGGTTGTTTATTTGAAATTTTTCTTGCTGCTTGAGGTAGGCCTGTATTGCTACAAACTTCCTTCTTAGAATAGCTTTTGCTGCATCCTGATTTTGTTGTGTTTTCATTTTCATTTGTCTCATGTATTTTTAAATTACCTCTTTGATTTCTTGTTTGACCCATTCATTATTTAGTAGCATGTTATTTGACCTCCATGTATTTGTGTTCTTTCCAGTTTTTTTTTGTCACTGATTTCTAGTTTTATAATGTTGTTATCATAGAGATGCATGGTATGATTTCAATTTTTTGAATTTGTTGAGACTTGTTTTGTGGCCTAATATGTGATCTCTTCTGGAAAATGTTCCATGTGCACTTGAAAAGAATTTGAATTTTGTAGTTGTAAGATCAAATGTTCTGGATATTTCTATTAGATCTATTTGGTCCAATGTATTATCAAAAGTCCCTCTTTCTTATCTATCTATTGATGTAAGTGGAGTGTTAAGGTCTCCTACTATTATTATATCACTAGTAGTTACTTCCTTTATGTTTGTTCTTATTAGCTCCCTTGTGTATTTGGGTGCTCCCATATTGGATATACTTACAGATATTGTATCTTCTTGTTGGATTGTTCTCCTTATGATAATGTTTTCTTTGTCTCTTGCCACAGTCTTTATTTAAAAAAAATTTTTTTTTTTCCTGGGGCACATGGGTCACTCAGTCAGTTAGGTGTCTGCCTTTGGCTCAGATCATGATCCCAGGGTCCTGGGATTGAGCCCTGCATCAGGCTCCCTGGCTCTTTCTTTCTCTCTGCCACTACCACTGCTTATGCTTTCTCTCTCTCTCTTTCTCTCGCTCCCCTCTCTCAAATAAATAAGAAAATAAAATCTTTAAAAAATAAAATCAAATCTATTTTTCTGATATAAGTATTGCTACCTGAGCTTTCCTTTCATTTCTATTTACATGATAAACATACTTTTCCATCCCTTCACTTTCGATCTGCATATGTCTTTAGATCTGAAATATATCTCTTGTAGGCAGTGTATAGATAGGTCTTGCTCTTATATCCATTCCATCACCCTATGTCTTTTGATTGGAGCATTTAGTCCATTTACATTCAAGGTGATGATGATGATGACGATGATGATGATGATGATGATATTATTTTTAATGTAGGTTGATGTGGTGCCAATGCAGAGCCCAAATTCACAACCCTGAGATTAAGGACTGAGCTGAGATCAAGAGTTGGATGCTTAACCAACTGAGCCACCCAGGCATCCCCCAAATAAATTACTAATAGGTATGTACTTCCTGACATTGTTACTTGTTTTATGCTTTTTATATCCTTCTCTGTTCCCTTCTTCTCTTGCTCTCTTCTGTCATGGTTTGCTGCCTTTCTTTAATCATATACTTGAGTTCCTTTCTCTTTATTTTTTGTGTATCTATTGCTGGTTTTTGATTTGTGGTTACCATTAGGTTTGTATATAACATTTTCTGCATATAGCAATTTATAGTAAGTTGATGGTTGCTTAAGTTTGTACTCATTCTTCATTCCTCTCACCTGCATAGTTTATGTATATGGTATCATATTTTGCATCCTTTTATTTTATGAATTCCTTGGCTGATTTTTGTAGATATACATAGTTTTGCTGCTTTGCCATCAAAAATCAGTTGATAGTCTTATGGAGTTTCCTTTATTTGCAATCTTTTTCTCTTGCGCTTTTCAGATCTCTCTTTATCACTACTTTTTTGCCATTTTAATTATCGTATCTTGGTGGGGACTTCCTTGAGTTGGTTTTGTTGAGAGTTCTCTATGTCTCCTTGATCTGGATTTCTGTTTTTATCCCAGATTTAGGAAGTTTTCAGCTATTATTTCTTCAAATAAATTTTCTGCCCCTTTTCTCTTTTTCTTCTTCTGGGATCCCTATAATGTAAATGTTATTGTGCGTAGTGTTGGTGTTGTGTTGCCTCATTCTTTTTTCATCTTTTCTTAGTTATTCTCACTCCTGCTCAGATTTCTGTTACTCTGTCCTCCAGGTCCCTGATCTGTTCTTCTGCTTCCTCTAGTCTATTATTTATTCCATCTAGTGTGTTTTTAATTTCAGTTATTGAGTTCTTTATCTCTGATTGGTTCTTTTTTTATGTTTTCTATCTCTTTGTTGAGGGTTTCATTCTTTTCTCAAATCTAGTGCTCATGTTTCTGACCATTATTTTAAATTCTCTATCAGGTATATTATTTATCTCTGTTTCTTTTAGTTCTGTTGCTGTGATTTTGTCCTGTTCTTTCATTTGTCTCCTCATTTTATTTAACTCTTTGTGTCTTTCCCATGAATTTGGAAAGTTAGCAACATATTCTGTTTTTGAAATTAGTGGACTCATGAAAAAGGGTCCTGTAGGACCCTGAAGTGCAATGTCCTTTATTTACCAGAACCTGACTATTTAGGGATGTTTCCTATGTGTGTTGTGTGCTTTCCACTCTCATGGCTGAGCCACATTTGCCTTCAGTCCTGTCAGTGATGGCTGTCACTTTTTTGGGTTTTCCTGTTTTGGGTAGGGTTTGGTCCCTGTGATGTGAGTGGGCTAGTCTGAGGCTACCTATGGTTGAGTCAAACCAAGTGTTTACCATAGCTGCAATAGCACTGAACTGTAGGGTGCTTTCCCTGTGTTGTCCCCTGAGAAGCTTTTTTTGGTGAGTGGGGCCTATGGTCAGACCAGATGTTCACCCCCATCCATTGCTGGGGCCACAATTGGATAGGTGTATGTGGTTATCTTTCCCTGTCTCTGGGGCAGGAGTCACTTTGGAGTGGTGCTGACCCCTATCAGGGCTATTTGCCCCATGTGAGGTTTATGGTATAGTTTTGGATGGGCTCCAGCCAAGCTGTATTTGAGGGGGCAGATCCACAGGAGAATGCAAGGGCAGACTGCAAGATGCCTGCAAAGTTTGCACTGGTCCCCTGTGGGAAGGGACCTATAGCTGCCCAGGCAAATTTCTGCCAGGCCAGCTAGGTGGAGGGAGTGTATCCACAGGAGAATGTGGAATGCATCTCCTAGCAAGCTAGATGGAGAATGTTTGCACTACACTCACTCCCCAGGTGTCCATGTATCCAGGATAGAGGGCAGGAAAGGGAAATAGTACCTACCAGTTCTTTGTTTTTAGAGAAGTCTCTCAATGATCCTTGCCCCTCCAGCACTTGCTCTGAGATTAGCAAATAAATCTCCTTCCCGTATACCCCAGAAATTTTTCAAACTGCTGCTTCTATGCTGTATCTCAGGGGGTCTCTTTGTTGTGCTGTCTTTTTAAGGGCTCTTCTGGCTCTCCCAGAGCCAGCCCACTGCTTTTTAAAGTTCCCAGTGTTAAGCCCCACTGATTGTTAGGCCTCTCTAATTTTCAAAGCCACATGTTATGGGGATTTGTCTTCCCCATGCCTGGGTTGCCATGTGTAGGGATCTGATTCTCTCCCCTATCTATACCCATGGTGTCCATCCTTCCTTTCAATGAACAGTCCACAGGTCCCTCTCACTGCTAACCATGTCTCTGCCTTTACTCCCCTCTTCAATGTGGCCTCTTCTCTACATTTAGCTATGGAGAGTCTGTTATGCCAGTCGTTGGGTCATTTTCTGTGTTATTTACATTGATGAAGGTATTATCCAGGTATATCCATGGGGCAAGTTAAATTTAGGATCCTCCTACTTTGCCATCTTCCCAGGAAATAATAAATGAATAAAGATGTAGCTATAGATAAATATTTAAATGTTTATAAAATATTATTTAAAAAATATCCCAGGAAGTAAAACTAAAACATAGAAATAAAAATAGAAATAAAAAGAATTAAAAAATTAGGAGGTAATTACAAAAGTTCCAATATAAAATGCACTGAAATTTCACAGAGTGAGCAACACTGAAAAAATGGAGAAGGAAATTATTGAACAATGCAAAATTATTTTCCAAAATTAAAAAAATTTGAATTTCCAGGCTTAGTGATCAGCATCATGAACAAACAAAAGATCAAACAAGAGCACAAATATTACTATGAAATTTCAGAACACTGGGGTAAAGAAAATAATCTCTAAGCTCATAGAGGAGAATAAAATTGGTCAAATATGGAGGCCTGTGAATGAGAATTATATTACACTCTGACAACATTGGAAGCTAGGTGACAAGACAAACTCTCAAAATTATGAAGGAAAATAATTTTTACTTTGGAATTGTATACTAGCTTATGGTTTGGTATATAGTATATACTAATTTTAGTAACGGAACAAACATATTTTAAGACTTGTAAGGTGTAAAAAACTGTCTCAGGAAGTTATGGGAGTTATGAATAAATCTGAAATAATGGAATAAACCAAAAAAGAAGATGAAATCTAGAAATGGGATCTCACACAGGGGAGAGGTGAAGGCAAGAGGTAAAGGTAAAGGTAAAATGTGTCAGACTAAAAGTTAAGCATCCAGTTCAGGGAATAACCAGTCCAAATTGGAGCAGGTAGACAGAGGACTTTAGAAGAAAAAGGAAGAGAATTTGACATATTTATTTAGAAAATAGTACTGAGAGAGGTTGGAGAATTAATGAAAGGAAAGCATATGAAGAGAATTAATGAAAGGAAAAGCATATGAAGAAGTAAGGCAATTAATTACTCCAGAAAAAACAATAGTAATACAAAGAAAGGAAATATAATAATAGTAGTAATGATCTCAACAATAACCAATATTTATATAGTCATTACATTCTAAGTTATAGTATTTTAACAAAAAACTGAGTTATGATTTATTGGGAGGATGATGTAGAAAGAATGCTTAACCTTTACCTTCCATATAGGAAGTCAATAAAAATAGTATCTATAACTAATACATCAAAAATATATAATGTTATTCAGAAAAATGGATATATTTGGAAAAACTACTAAAAGCATATAAAATGATTTATTCTCAGGAGAAAAATTCATCCGTTGGTTGAGTGGGCAAAGATTTTAAATTTTATTTCATTAAGCTTTGTAATCAACTTTGTATCCAGAATGTATGCATTCTTACAAATCAATAAAATAAAAACAACTCACTAAAACAAACAATTCACAAGAAGGAAATTCAAAAGCCCAGTTATTTCTGGGTATAAGGCTTCTCCATTTACAAGGTAACCAGAAAGTAAACTGCAAATTAAAACAACAGTATAATACTATTTTACATCCACCAGAGTGGCAAAGACCTAAACTGCAACAATGCCAAATATTGACAAGGCTGTGGGGAAATTAGAATCATATCCAGTTTGTGGGCATGTAAATTACAACTTCTACTTTCGAGTGTAATTTTACAATATCTTGTAAAGTGGAAAATGAGCATTACTATGACTCAGTATTTTTACTTCAACATGTCTAGAGTGTTTTCTTCCAAACTTCCCTAAAGGATAAGAATCAGAGTGGGTGAGTGAGGGAATTTATTAAACATACATCTTCCCAGTCTTCTCCCTAGAGATTGTGATTGAGAAAGACTAAGATGAAGCTTGGGATTCTGTATTAAACAAATATTTGAATGTATGTGCAAGGCTGTTCATTTCAGCATTGTTTTTAATAGCTAAAATTTGAAAATTACTTGAATATCTGTTAACAGATGTATGGACAAACTGTGATGCAATAGAGTGTTCTTGAAATAAGTGATATACATTAATATATAGTATATATTAACATGAATAAATCTTGAAAATATCATATTTAAGGGATGGCTTATATAAGGGACTGGGTGGCTCAGTGGTTGAGCGTCTGCCTTTGGCTTAGTGCGTGATCCCAGAATTCTGGGATTGAGTCCCGCATTGGGCTTCCAGCATGGAGCCTAATTCTCCCTCTGCCTGTGTCTCTGCCTCTCTCTCTCTCTTTCATGAATAAATAAATAAAATCTTTAAAAAAATCATATTGAATAAGAACATCACAAAGTGATAAAAACATCACGATATCATGTATGCAAAGTTTAAAACACAAAATAGTACTATCTATAGTGCTGTTAGATTATATAAAATAACATTATATATAAAATATAAAATAATGGAGGTGGTACATTTCAACTTCAAGAAAGTGGTTACCTTTAGAGAGAGATGAGGACTTCTTCAACTCTGTAATGTTTATTTACTGAATTAAAAAGATCTGAGGTAAATACAAGAAAATTGTAGACCTGGTTTGGACCTATAGACCTAGACTACAGGTCTAAAAGATATACTTGTCTCTGTAGTAATGAGGTGTGTTTTTCCTCATAAACTTTGGTTCCTAAACAAATTTTTGCATTTTAAAGGAAGCGATCTTTCAGTCATGTGCCTTAATGCATCTTACAAGGAAGGTTAACTTTTTGACTGGATTATTTTCTACCAAGGTTCAGTTTTTCCTTTATCCTCTATGTAGTTCAATAGCCTTACCTTAAAATAAATTCCATGGGGTCCTCAGGTGGCTCAGTCAGTTAAGTGTCTGCCTTTAGCTCAGGTCATGATCTCAGGGTTCTGAGATTCAGCCCTCAGCAGGCTCCCTGCTTAGCTGAGAGTCTACTTCTGTTCCCTCTGTTCCTCCTGCCTCCCACTTGTGCATGTATGCACTTTCTCTCTCTCTCTCTCAAATAAATAAATAAAATCTTAAAAAAATGCTATGAATACACTTCTTTATTTTGACTTGTTTTCTTTTTTTTATACAAGTATTTAAAAAGTCCTGTGACTTCCCATTTTGTCTGTTCCTATCAGCAGGAGCACTTGATATGGTAGAAATTTTTGATGGGGATGTGATTGGGACTGATCATCTGTCAGTTAATTAAAATCACTTAAAGTAAAAAAATTATTAAAAATTGACTAAATCTCCATACATGTATCTGTATACATGTGAATTTATTGGCCATTGCAACAAAGACCAGGGTCTGTGTTTGGTGTATGGATCTGATGGGAAGTCCTGGAATTTTTTGTGTATACCATCTTCATTTTGGATCCTTGATGATTTCCGGTTCAGGATTCTTTAAAGTGGAGCAAAAAAAGATCAAGATTCCTGTAAATAATTAGAGAGAATACAAAATCTCTTAATTTTACTACTTTTCTATTTGTTTTATAGTTTTCTGTAATTTGAGAGCAATTTTTAAAACAAGTTTATATTATCAAATATCTGCAAAGTGTTCATCTTATTTTTTGAAGAAATGTTTAGTTGTTTTAGAACTTGTATTTCATAGATATATGAAATCTTTAGCACAATTAAATAATATAATAAGAGGAATCAAGGACAAGTTTGTGGATAAGCACAACTGACTCTTGGACTGTACTGTCCACCTGGAGTAGAGGAAATGGGTGGGTACAGTGGAGAGTAGCCTAACATTTGAGACTATTCTGCATTCTGTTGGCAACTGCCGGTATATTTTACAGAGAAAATTGAAATTGTGGAAATGTGACAGATTAGTTAATTAGAGGTTGGTTAAAGCAGTTATTATTTCCATCTGTCTGAGTATTCTTACAAATAACTATGAGTTTTTAACAATTGAGGTGATCAAAAATATACTTTCTCTGAAGTACAAGGAGGCGTGTGTAACTTACATGACATAAATGATTTTAAACAAATCTCCACTTTATGCCATATGACAGAATAGAAATGTTCATAATCGCTTAGTGAAGGAGATAATGTTTTATGTGTCACTGGAGGAAAGAGTAAAACAAATATATAATTTTTCTCTACCCCATTTATCGTTTTGATTTGACTCAAATAACCTTTTCTTGTTATTGTAATCGACTTCCTAATGCATCTTCTCAACCTCATGGCATGGGCAGATACACAGAACTTTATATGCATGAATAATATAAGTTGATGTAGCAATATATTTTCTTTGTTTTTACATTACACATACAGCACAAATCCTAATAAAACTAGACTGGAATATATTACAAATTCATTTGGTTAGTATTCAGTTACTGAGTGAGGGAATAAATATATATGATTTAAATTAAGAATATGCAGTCCATTACTTACATGCCACCTCTTCTACTTTATTTTGACTTTTGCACTTATCATGTTTTATTAACATTTTGAAGTTGTAAACATGAGTGGAGTGAAAAACCATATCACAAAGTTGAGGTTAAAGGTTTGTTATATTGAAATATCAAAGCCTTAAGAGTAACTATAAAGAAACTTGTTCTCAGGTGCATTGATTGAGAATATTGCTATGCCATTGGTGGTTCTGGCCTCCTTTGTGGATAGTACATGCTAATGGACTAGTCTAGTGCATCTCAGAGTGGTCGGTAGGCTCACCATACACCTATTAAATTTATTTTTCAGAGATAGTACCAAAGAACATGCATTCAAAACAAACTCTCCCATGGCTTCTTTTTTTTTTTTAAGATTTTATTTATTTATTTGAGAAAGAGAGAAAGAATGAGCATGAGTGGGACAGGGAAAGGCAGAAGGAGAGAGGGAGAAGCAGACTTCCCTTTAAGTGGGGAGCCTGATGCAGGGCTTGATCCCAGGACCCCAGGATCATGAACTGAGCCAAAGGCAGACACTTAACTGACTGAAACACCCAGGTGCCTCTCTCTTATTGATTCTTATAAATGATAAAGTTTGAGATTTTTTTTAGGTCTGGTTCCTTAGGAGCAAAGCTTTTTATAATCATGGCACATGATTTATTGAGGAAGTGTTTTTCAAAAAAAAAAAAATCCATGCAGTGAAGAGTAAAGTGAGATAAGGGAATAATGACCTGAGCAATGGTGTGGTCTCAAGTCAAAGTCCAGCCTTAGTTTGATCCACATAGGGTGGGCTAGTGAGCTGTTTCCCTCTGAAGCAAGGGTGGCAGTATTTAGTACCCTGCCTTCAGCCAGTCATAGGTTGTTGGCCGTATATGGGTGGAAGATATGTAGAGTGCACACCTTCCCTGATGAAGCGGTTCCTTTTAGCAGAAGGTACTTTTTGCATAGCTATGAACTGCTTGGCAACCAACACTCACAGCAGCTCAAGAGGAGTGCCTTGCTCTGGTTTAGAGGATCTGAGTAGGGCATCAAAACAACATTAATCATAGTCTACCCCTTGCACTGCTTGGGTCCACTTTGTTTCTCACATTAAATTTATTCCAACCCTACAGATCTTGCAGTCACTATTCCTGGAGAAACAAGAGAGGAGGGTTGGTGAGATAAACTACAGCCCTTGCTACTGCAATTGGTATCAATGTCCTAATTGGTACTCATCCTCTCCCTCCTCTACCATACTTTTATGATTCTCTTCACCCTTAGCTAGCACTACTGGCTGGTCTAGGTGACTTGCCTTCTGGGTTGATGCATACTTCATCTCTGAGGAGCCTAGGTCTCTGGTTACCATGCCTTTTTGTTACTCTACTTGCTCATTTACAGTCACAAATGGGCGTGGATATGCCAAGATGCCCCGGCAGATATGTCAAACATAATTATATATGTCCTCATTATTTGGTAGTATTTCTTTCTCATGATGATCAGGGTTGATTTTCCTGGTAGCTCTTTTTTGTACTTCTAGACTACTGACATAAGGACCCCAATGTGATTAGTGGCAGCCTTTGATTTAAGACTAGTTGAAGTTTTACTGTGTTCTTGTGTCCTTTGGTTCTTCCTACTATGGATAGGAATGCTCTCCATCTTGCATTCAAGACCTCTAGACTCAGAGACCATATCCCATAGGGATGGGAAGCACAAATTCTTCCAGTGAGTCACTAGAAGTGATGGTGAGTGGGGCTACTCCTACCTTTCTACTACTTGATACGTGGACTTATGTATTTTATTTTATTTTATTTTTAAAGATTTTATTTATTAATGAGAGACACAGGTAGAGGGAGAAGCAGGCTCCATGCAGGAAGCCCAATGTGGGACTCGATCCCAGGACTCCAGGATCATGCCCTGGGCTGAAGGCAGGCGCTAAGCCACTGAGCCACCCAGGGATTCCCCACTTATGTATTTTATTTAGTGGGGACACAACATCGTGTGATGCCCTGGCTTTAAAGAATTTACCAAATCTTTCAAGATAGCATCTATCCTTAAAGTATCATCTTTGACCTGGTGTCCCAGTTGCATCATTAAGAGGCTGTTTCATCACTCTATTTAGACGATAGCTTCTTGATGGTACAGAAAGTGGTAGGACTGTGTACTCCATACAAACATGCTCATGCCATACCTTCTTGGCCATAAAGTGTGTTTCTCAATCAGTAATGGTATTATGCAGAATTCTATGACTTTAGATCATACACTCTGTGAACACTTGCATAGTAGTGCTGAGAACCTGTGGCAAGAGAGGTATATACTGTGTCTGTTAATCCTGGTCAGAAAGCATCTCTTCCCTTTCCAAGTTGAAGAAGTCTGATGCAAGCAATTTGCCATTAAGATTCTGGTAAAGGGGATCTAGGTAGTGCACCAAAATTGATTCCACCACAGAGACCTACTGGCCTTTCTTTCAAGGTATAGTTCAAGCCAGATTAGACTATTGACTGTACGCTATTTGATTAAACCTAAAATATGTCCAAATTAGTTGAATTCATACAGTTATTTTCAGTTCAGTTTCTTTGAATAAACCCAAATCAGATTAGTTATTAGGCCAAGTTAAATTAATGAACACACACAGGAGACATTAGATTTAGCCAGTTAATAGGGGTAGAATGGCCAAACCATTTTGGCCATGTAAAATTAAAATTTTGAAAAATCTAGTTACTATTGACAATAAAAAAGCTCAAAGCAGAAACTGTAGAGAAATGTCATGGCTAAGTGAAGATTTTCTTTTGATTGTTAAAATTTAAAATATTTTTAAATAAATATTTTTCTTTGGGAGACCTGGGTTGCTCAGCGGTTGAGCATCTGCTTTTGGCCTAGGGCATGATCCTGGAGTCCCAGGATCGAGTCCATATTTTTCTTTAAAAAGTTATTGATTTATGATCTTAAAATAGAGGGAAATGATTTCTCACTATTTTTTCAACTAGGAAATTACTAAAAATTTTAAGATATACAATCATAAAGTTATTATTTTTGGGATATAAGTAAATTTGGTAAATTAAACTACTACTAACTTTATTAATGGCTTGTGGATTAATATATCACATGTTCTCACATAATAGCTTAATTTTTACTCACTTAACATCAAGAATGAGTTAATTATTTTGGTGTCCAATTTTGAACCTGCATATTTCCTAGTCTTTTTTTATTGCAGAATTAAAATCATTGGCATGAATAGAAAACATGAAAAGCATTTACATTGTCCATATACATGATTTATTATATTCATATTCACCACTTCTTTATTTTTCTTTTGATGGTTTCTATGTGAACTGAGAAGTTACACTTTCTCCTTTCCACTTTTACTTTGTTTTTCTTGTCCAAAATGCATGTATCTGGTCTGTTATACTTAGTTCAAGTGTAAGTATTTTTCAGTTCAAGGTGACAATTTATTTTATTATGAACTGAATCATATTTCCCAGGAATTGTATTTTTCGGGGATTTAAGGTGCTCCATTGACTGCCAGTGTAAGATTCAATGGTTAATTTCTTTCTTTTGTGGAGTAGCATGTTCAAAGCCTTTGGGGTTTGCACTGAAACATTCCTTTAAGAAGAGGTAATATGGGATGACTTTTTTTTTTATGATTTACTTATTTATATGAAAGAGAGAGAGTGGGGGGAGGAGCAGAGGGAGAAAATCTTCAAGTAGACTCCCTTCTGAATGTAGAGCCCAATACTCCATCTCATGACCCATGAGATCATGACCCAAGTCAAAACCAAGAGTTGGCTGGACCTTGGAGTTACAATTAGTATGCATATTCACTTATATGAACCAATACAACCATTTCTGTATTCGGAATGGCCTTGTATCTCTCTTTGCTTGGCACACCCCTCTTTGATAAGGGTCCCAGTCCTATTTCCACTTAATGACATGGCTCATTCTATTCAATGATATAATTGTATCCTAAGTATCTCCAGCATTTCTTGGGCACACAGAGAAAAGAACTCACTAGTTATACTAATTAGTGTACTAATTAGGGCTAATTGTACTCTTTATAGCATGCCTACTGTGGCAAATAAAAACTCAGTGTGGGGAATCCCAAATTTACATTTAGGGTCCAATGACCTTGAATTAAATACAAAATTGAGTTAATTTAGCTGAATATGAAACATAAATCCACATCAAACCATACACTCTTACGAAAGCTTCACAAAGGAGATGATGAGGCCCATTTTGTTTCTCTCTGACCCTTGCTTGATTTCCTTTCATCCTGCTGATCCTGTAGGCAGCCATGGGAGAGAGAAATCCCTGGAGTGAGAGACCTAGGTTCGGGTCCAGTTCTGAAACTCATTACTTATGTAACTTTTGCTATATTTCCCAAACTTTCAGTCTCACTTTCCTAGACTGTCATGTAGCAGCCAAAACTGTTTTAGCATTGGATAGATGGGAAGATTAAATAATTAAAAAGATTAAATGAGATATTCTAAATGTACACATTTTTGTAAACTATCATGTGTACTAGTCATGTGAAGATTAATAAATATATATTGACATTAATTTATATCTTGTAAAATACTTTGATACAATTTGGGAAATATTCTGATCTAGGAATATTCTGATAAAATTTGGGAAAGCAACCAACCAGATTTATTTCTTTCAAAGGTGTCCTGTGTGCCTATAGTGGTAAATAAGTAATGATGATAATAAATAAATCTAGGAATTAAGTATTTATGTATAATACTTTACAACTTCATTTGGTGGAGCATCTTTCATGCCAACTATATCCCCAAACAGATTACATTCAATAAAGACTTACGGTGATAAGCAATAAATACTAGCAGTGAGAGACAGACATTGAGATAAACAGGCAGGGAAAAGTGCTTTTTTGCTAAATTCTGAAAAGAAATGAAGAATTTAGGGGTGAAGAGACCCAGGAGAGATGTCACAATAGGCAGAAACTATTGGAGATAAAGTTCTTATACTCCGTTTTCTTAGTGAAAGCCTGAGGCACAAAGTATCAAGGACTTGAGCCTCTGCATGGGTCTGATGGGTAGCATGTCTTCATTGTGCGAAAAAGAAAGATATTAAGTCTGAGAGAGGTGAATTCCAATTTAAGGGAATTATGAGACAGGGGAAGTTTTGCTTTGATCTATATGAAATGGAAGGGAACTAGGTATTGGTATTTTATTCCCTGTATTCCACCTAAGCAGTGCATATGTGAAGTTCATCACTAAAGATCAGCTTGAAATCTGATTTGGAGAGAAAGATTTTCAAATTAGTTCAGACTATGCTGATTTCTATGCTTTCCGAGCTTGTCTTTGGCTCAGCTGGTTTTGACACAACAGAGTGATTTCCTTATACATTATTTTGACTTTTTAGTTGGCATGTGAATAATATAAGCTCTGTGAATAACACTGTATGTTGGGGTGAATGTGTTTGTGTATGTGTTGGAGGAGGGAGTAGTGGCATATAGAGAAGAAAAGGAGGAGAGGAAAATATTACTAATTAAGATCTAACTTAAGACTAATTTTATTTTACTCTGATTTTGTTTTAGCCTTCAGTCTCCTCATCTATATATGTACTCACTAGGGTTTGTGTGAAGATAAATAAGACAACCAAGGTAAACTTTGGAAGTGCATGCTGCAGTGAACCTATAAAGCTCTCAATAAACATGAATCCCATCTCCATTAGCCTGAATGTGCTATTGGCATCAAACCCAAAACAGCTGAGAAGGTTCTCAGCTCTTTTTAAAGTTATTCTTTAGAAATTCTAATTTTTGTAAAATATTTTGTGTTAGAGACAGAACTACATCACAGAGAATCCTTAGAGCAGGCAATTAAAAACAATCTCATATTTGATTTAAAAATGCATTGTCTGCATTTTTCAGAATCTGTACCTTTGATAGGCTCTCTAGGTTAGTACTAAAATGAGTATATTTCTGTAGCTCACACTGACTGAGCTTGGGGGTAGGTAAGAGTATAGAAGGTTAAACAGGCTCAAATGCTAAGGAAAGGTTGCTTATATGAGGGATTTGATCAGATAATCTGAAGAGTGGCACAAGAGTTACTATATTTTCTATTCACAAAATGTTTTTGTTGTGGTGGTGGTGATTTATTTGGTTTGGTTTGATTTGGCTTCAAGGCCAAAACTAACGCCCTCCAATGGAAGATGACCTTACAAATCTATCTGAAACCCCATTACATCGTTTTACATCAGAGTTGTAGATGTGGTTCAGTATCAACACACTATCTTTGGCTAGGTGAGTACTTATTGACAAATTTAAGAAGGGCCACTAAAGTATATTTTATGATGCTAAAACTGCCTCAAAGTGAACAATTTATTTTGGAAAAGCATATTAAAAATAAAACAAAAAAGCTTAGTCTAGAAGTTTTGATATGATGAGAGACCATATATATAAATGAATAAAGACTAAATAAATAAATACCATATATATAAATGAATAAAGAGATGAGTAACTAAAAGCACAAACTAGTTTCATAGCTGCTCCTGATAGGGTCAATAAAGAAGATAAAGAATAAAAAGAACTAGTCAAATCAGTCACCCTTAAGAAGATCTGCACCTTGAGGGCAGGGCTCCTGTCTAGTTGCTTGTGATGCATCCCCAGTGCCTAGAATGTGGTAGGCACATAGAGGGTTCTCACTATTTGACAGTCAAAAAAATGAATATATATGAATAAATAATATATATTAAGAACTTTTTTCTTTCTTTTTTTTTAAGGTAGACTCTAGATTATTTGACCCTCATGAGAAAGGCTGAAAAATTTTTTTATAAAATTTCCTCTATTTTCCAGTCGTCTTTTAGGTAGATATTTCTATTGAAGGTGTTCTTTATAGGCTAATAGGTACAGGAAAGATGCCTCAGGGGACAGAGTGATCTGAAGTTGTTACATTAAAAGTCTTCCCAGGCAAGCAAGAAATGGCCTGGAGTCTGCTCCTGGTTACAACTTTAATCATTTCACACCAGCTGACTGCAGAAATTCATCTGAATGATGAAGAAAATACTTTAATCTGGACTTTATCATGTTACTTTTGCAAATTTGGAGTTCTGACTTGAAATTAAGATCATGGAAGACTTATCTGCAACTTCTCTCCCCACTCCTAATTCCAGTAAATTCAAGAGAACATGTTTTGCAACATAGAATGGATGAGAGAGGGAAAAGGCTGAGTTAGGCAGAGATGCAGGAATAGGAGAGTTTTTAGTGTGTGTTGGGAGGGGGGGTTCAAGTTTCAAAAAATTAAGTTTTATTTTATTTATTTTTTTAATTTATTTTTTATTGGTGTTCAATTTGCCAACATATAGAATAACACCCAGTGCTCATCCCATCCCCAAAAAAATTAAGTTTTAATAGCTTTCAAGAGTTTAGACTAAGGTTTGGAAAATAATAAGGCATATCAGGGGTCATAAGATGCCAATCAAGGAGTAGAATCATACCAGGTATTTGGAGGCCAGGAAATCAAGCTAACTCTGGAAGTCTGTGATCTAGTGTACAAAAAAAGCTAAAAAACAATAGTCATGAAGTCAATCAAGGTGAGAAAGAACTTTCAAAAAAGGTGATTAAGCTAGGTGAGGGACTGGATTCCAGGAGTTAGATAGGTCAAGGGAATGACAGCACCTCTCAGTAAATAGTACTATCTGAATATTCTTATATAGGGATTATTGGATTTGAAGGCTATTTTCTTCTTGCGAGGGACAGAAGCTGATTCCCCAGCACTATGTGTGTGCATGTATGGTGGGGAGGAGTTCTTCCTGTAGAGGCCTGTATTCAGCTGGGTTGTGGGTAGGACTAAAGCAGAAGTCCAGGAATGTTCTTGTGTGTTTTCCTGTGAACAGAGATCATCATGTTTCTCAGCCCAGAAGTGGCACTGAATCAGGGGTACTGGGCAAGGCTTTACTGTTGAAAGGGAAGAAAAGCAAGAAATGAGAAACATGTCATGGAATGATCTATTCTAGGGGCAAGTCTGAGATATATTGTAGGAATACTCTTTTGTTTAAAAAAGATTTTATTTATTTATTCATGAGAGACATAGGCAGAGGGAGAGCAGGCTTCCTGTGGGGAGCCTGATATGGGACTCAATCCTAGGACCCTGGGATCATGACCTGAACCAAAGGCAGATGCTCAACCACTGAGCCATTCAGGTGCCCTGGAGGATTCTTGCAAATAAACACAAAAACCCTCTACTCTAAAAGAAGACAAACAAAATTAATTCTTCTAATCTAGACACCAAAGACACACAGGACAGGTGTCCTGAGAAAATACCTGTGAGGAGTCAAATAAAGTCACTTGAAAATGACTTTAGTGATCCTAGGAGTCTAAGCAAGTGTGGCATCTTTCTTAGCTCCCTGAACAGCACTGCAGATGTTCCTCTGTCGTTAGGCTGACCAACTCAAATGACCCAGAGGTGAAACTGCTTTTTTGGTCATGTCTATAATGTCTCATCCATAAATTGCCTTAGTTCTTTTTTTTTTTTTTTTGAAGATCTTATGATAACACAGCACATTTGAGTATGCTTAAAGTAATCAAGTGGAGCTACTGGCTATAATTAAGTTCTTTCAGCCTTTCCATTACAAATTCTTCTTTCCAAGGTTTAATATCTCAGAGACTTCTAATCCCACTGGGCCAAACTTAGTATAGAAATTGTCAGCAGGAATGCAAATTTTTCTGCTCACCCCTAAATATTTCTAATCAAACAGATGTATTTCCCCCCCTCCCAGCATAGGTATAAAAAAATAGGTTTGAGGCACTTCTGAATGGCCCAAAGAGAAAAAGTAATCCAAGCACAAAATCTGAGAAATGTAGAAGAATGCAAGACTTATCTAGTTTGGGGGTGGGTGGGAAAATAGTGAATACTTCCGTTATCAGAGAGTTTTTACCTTGTGTTTTTTAAACCAAATTCAAGATTTAGCTGTAGAATAAACTGAAAGCATATTGATTATTGGCTTGGACTTTTGACATTTCTTTTTAAAGAGAAATGTTTGTTACACCTGTGAAAACTTAAAAGTCAGTTGATTCCAATACATTAATCTGATTTGGATTATAATTGAAATGTTTCTTAAAGCCAATTGAATAACAATCATTTGTGATATCATTGATTTATAACAAAGTTATTAATGTGAAAATTACTTTTTGATTGTGGTAAAGAATGCATAGCATAAGATTTATCATCTTAACCATTGCTAAGTGTTCAGTGGTATTAAGTATATTCACATTATTGTGCAACCAATCTCCAGAATGTTTTATTTATTTTTATTTATTTATTTATTTATTTATTTATTTATTTATTTATTTATTTATTTTTCAGAATGCTTTTTATCTTATAAAACTCTGTACCCATGGGACGCCTGGGTGGCTCAGTGGTTTAGTGCCTGCCTTTGGCTCAGGATGTGATCCTGGAGTCCCATATCAGGATTCCTACATGGAGCCTGCTTCTCCCTCTGCCTCTCTCTCTTTCTGTCTCTTATAAATAAATAAATAAATAAATAAATAAATAAATAAATAAATAAATAAAATCTTTAAACAAAACAAAACTCTGTACCCATTAAACAATAATTCCCCCTTACCTCAGCCTCTTGCCACCACTATTTTATTTTTTTGTTTCTATGAAATTTGACTACTTTAGATATGTGAGTGGAATCATACTGTATTTGTCTTCTTGTGACTGGCTTATTTCACTTAGCATAGTGATCTCAAGGTTCATGCATATTGTAGTATGTGTCAGAATTTCTTTCCTTTTTAAGGCTGAATAATAATATAAAAGTTATTAACATTTGACTTTTTGGGTGTTTATTCAATTTTGATTTTGTTCTTTATCAATCAAAAGATCCAGTTCCTTAAATGGAAGACCCTTAATGTCTTCAAATTCTTTCATACTTATTAAAATTCTTCTTTGGGGTTTTAGCTCTTTAGCTTAAAGCAACGGGTCTTTGACCTTGGCTATGCCGCTTAAAAGAGTTAACAGTTTTTACAGCCAAGTTCCGTAGATAGAAGATAGACCTCTTAAGGTCCCTGGCTACAGCTGTTTGCTCTCAGGTCAGAGTAGTCTTAATCATCTGCCTGTTGTTCTGGTGCCTGCCACTCTCTATTCTTTTTAATTTTTTTAAAGATTATTTATTTATTTATTTATTTATTTATTTATTTGAGAGAGAGCATGAGCTCTCTCTTTGAGGAAAGAAGCAGAGGGGGAGCAAGAAACAGACTCCTCGCTGAGCAGGGAGCCTAATGTGGGGCTCCATCCCAGGAGCCTAGGATCATGACCTGAGCCAAAGGCAG
The DNA here is from genome assembly GCF_003254725.2 of Canis lupus dingo. NCBI lineage: Eukaryota > Metazoa > Chordata > Mammalia > Carnivora > Canidae > Canis > Canis lupus. Next base: position 32,549,157 of record NC_064264.1, on the reverse strand, counting down.
ATACTTAACTGACTGAGCCACCCAGGTGCCTCCCCCACCTTTTTAAAAAGATTTTTATACCATTCTCCATTCTGTCCCTATGGGGAGCTGTCTTTTCTGCTGTTAAGTTCTGAGTATTTCAACCCCTCTGACACTTGCAAATGTGTCAACCATGATCTTTTCTGCTTCTCAATTTATTTTCATTGTGTTCTTTTTTTTTTAAAAGCAGATTCTAGTTTTTTATTTTTTTTTAGGTTTATTTATTTAGTTAAGAAATCTCTATATCCAATGTGGGCCTCAAACTTATGAGCCAGAGGTTAAGAGTCATGTGCTCTACTGGCTGAGCCAGAAGCCAAGGCTGGCTCAGCCATATACCCTTCTGTTGTCTTAAGTTTTTCTTCTCTTTCCATTCTTCTGTTTGTTTGTTTGTTTTCTGAGTGCTAGAGTTTCTTTGATACTTATTGTTTTCCCAAGAAGAGATTAATTTTTTCAAGACATTTGAGCCTCCTTTTCTTTCTCATTGAGCTCTGACCATTTGCTAAAATTCCATTCAACAACTCAAACATTTATTTTTTTAAAATATGTTTTTATTTAAGCTCTATTTGCCAACATATAGTATAACACCCAGGGATCATCCCATCAAGTGCCCTCTTCAGTGCCCATAACCCAGTTACCCCAACCCCCTGCCCACCTCCCCTTCCACAGCCCTTTGTTTCCCAGAGTTAGGAGACTCCAGAGTTAGGAGTCTCATGGTTTGTCTCCCTCTCTAATTTTTCCCACTCAGAACAACACAAATATTTATGGCAAACTTCTGGGTATCAGGCTGAAAATGTACAAACAAGATACTACCTGCATCCTCGAGGAGATCATAAGTTAATGGGGCAGATAGATATGCAGACAAACCAAAACAAGGCAGAAAATGGGAGGAGAAGAGCTCTGTGACCTTTGTGAGAGGCATGGATGAGGAAGAACCTTGCCACATGTGGGAAAATCTTAACAGATTCAGATCATAACAATGGAGCAGCATTTAAAATCAGTCCTAAAGAATGACTAAGTTAGCTTAGAAAATGATATTTTTGACATAGTCTTTGTCCATCTCAATTATTTTCTTCTTTGGTAAAAATACACTTTGAAATTCATAGTCCCAGATTTCTTCCCACCACAAAGACCACTGAGTGAAATCAGTAACTTTTCTCAAGTAAATTTGTTATTTCTGGTTGCCCCATTGCTATGCATTTCCTACAAGGACATTAGGTTTATTTTGAGGTCTTCTGGGTCTGGTATGTTAAAGAATCTTGAGTGATCTTAAAGGATGAATTCTGATGAGCCAACGCACTATAAACTATTATCAGCAATTTACATGTAGGTGTGAATGAAGCAAATGGAAGTAGTTTTTTTTTTTAAGATTTTATTTATTTATTTATGAGAGACACAGAGAGGCAGAGACATAGGCAGAGGGAGAAGCAGGCTCCATGCAGGAAGCCCAGACAAGACTTCCTGTCCTAGGACTCCAGGACCACGCCCTGAGCCAAAGGCAGATGCTCAACCCCTGAGCCACCCAGGCATCCCTAACTTTTTTTTTTTTTTTTTTTTTTTTTAAGATTTTATGGAAGTAGTTTTTGACAGGGGCAAGAAGACAGAGGCAAGAGTGTAGGAGGAGCTTGGGAAAGAGATGGCTGGACAATTGCACTGTTGGGGATTTACCCCAAAGATACAGATGCAGTGAAACGCCGGGACACCTGCACCCCGATGTTTATAGCAGCAATGTCCACAATAGCCAAACTGTGGAAGGAGCCTCGGTGTCCATAAAAAGTTGAATGGATAAAGAAGATGTGGTTTATGTATACAATGGAATATTCCTCAGCCATTAGAAATGACAAATACCCACCATTTGCTTCCACATGGATGGAACTGGAGGGTATTATGCTGAGTGAAATGAGTCAATCGGAGAAGGACAAACATTATATGTTCTCATTCATTTGGGGAATATAAATAATAGTGAAAGGGAATAGAGGGAAGGGTGAAGAAATGGGTAGGAAATATCAGAAAGGGAGACAGAACATGGAAGACTCCTAACTCTGGGAAACGAACTAGGGGTGGTGGAAGGGGAGGAGGGTGGGAGGTGGGGGTGACTGGGTGGCGGGCACTGAGGGGGGCACTTGACAGGATGAGCACTGGGTGTTATTCTGTATGTTGGCAAATTGAACACCAATAAAAATAAATTTATTATAAAACAAAAACAAAAACAAAAAACAAAAAAGAGATGGCTGGAGATTTACTGGTGAAAAAGCAGTGAATAAATATCAGATAACAGAATAAATATCAGATACAAAATGCTCCCTTTGCATCTGGTAGACTTAAGGATGAATGAAGGAGTTTTAGATCTCTTATTCTAGTGAGTGATTTGATCTTGAACCCAGAACGCAGACTCTCCCCACACCCCTTTTGGCAGCGCTACCCTGAAGCAGGCCATTCTACAATGATAAGTCCCCAAACTTTTGTCTGCATTTATGAAGCACATACACCACTCCTCCCACAGACCCTGGTGAGGAAGGTAAAGCAAGAGGCTTGGAATATACTAATATCTTGCTTCATAGGAAAGAAGCCTAATAAAGAATGACAAGCATTCCCCTCTAACAAGTTACTTTCACTTAATTTTTATTTCTTTTTTTTCAAATGGAACTCTAAATATCAGTATGATGTTGATTTTTCAGTTCTTTTTATTTTCAACGTTTCTTTTGTCCTTTGTTTCTGACATTGAACTTTCTCAGCTTTTTAGTAGAGAGTTTACATGTGACCAGCCTCTATCCCTCTTTGCTTGTAGATGTCTCATTTTCACCTTCTCAGTTTTAAGTTTCTGCTTTTTTTCCCCTTATAGATGTACCTCATTTCTTGAAGCAGAATGCAGAAGTGTAGGAACTAGATGGGTCTGTGTCGTTGATGCTATTGCTATCTCCACACTGACACCTTTCTACTCTCTTTGGTTTTCAGGGTAGGTAGATTCTAATAGGTGCAAAGTTGATATGCTTGCATCTTAACATAGTGAGTGTGAAAGCGATGGCCTATTTACCTGATCTCCCTACTGCAGTGTGAAAGTTATTATGAAACATTTAAATTACCTTTGTATTTATTTTAGGGAGCTACCTCCATTGCCTTTCGATCCCCTCTGTATAGCATTGCCTCTGTGAGGCTTATGGGAGCTCCTAGATCTTAAATGTGGAGCAAATGTCTCTCCAGGGAAATCTTTCTAGGAGGTGTGAACCACTTGGAGTTTGTGAATGCTTAGTGTTTGATTCTCATCATGAAACAAGATCAATGTAAGATAGGAATTTAATGAAGCAACACAGTTTCTGTGGGTAAAGTCAGATTGGTGACAACTAGGTATTGTGATAATCCATTTTCCTAATCTGGATTGATTTCTAGAGAAATTTAAAAATCATCAATTGTTACAATGCTATGAATATGTAAGCATACCAAGAGAGGGGATTCTTATATAAATGAGAGCCAGTGCCGTCAATGCTAATTTGCTTTCTTTTGTTCATGATGCAACAAAGTTGCTGAAGAGAGCTTTTGCTGTTATTGTCACTCATCTTTCAAATGAAAGTATATTTGTAGTTTTAATGTCATGTTTTAAAAGAGTAACTTTGGCATAGAGGGTACATATTTGTGAATTACACAGAGCAATGCCAGGCACACAGTGAGCCCTGAGTAGGATTTTGTTAAATAAATAAAGTATTATAAGTAAATCAAGCCACATTTGCCAAAATTCACAGATGAAGATGAAAACTCTTGGCATTGTTGATCTTTATAGTTCAGGTAATCTTCTGTGTTTCACATCATTTAGGATCATCAGAATCACTTCTGATACTGCTAGCTTAAGGGTTCCTCTGCAACATCAGTTGAACACTATCCACAAACAACCTTCTTAGAGTTATCCAAACTTAGAAATCATTATAAATGTAAAGAAGTTGTAGAGAAGACTAATAAGAGTTTAATATATTGATTAATGAAAGCTTATGGTAAATTAACTGAATGCAAAGTAATTTAACTATGGACAAGAGATGATATTGCTAATATGAAGTAGACTCAGCCATAATAATGCTCAAGATATTTGTCAGTTCAGGAATGGAGGAAAAAGAAAAGATTGGGCATTCGCACCCTATAATGTAAATCTCTATGGAGATTTATCCCACCACATTAGGTGCTTAGACTATCCAAAGGCCCTAGAACCTTGAGATTTGGCTAATTTGTCTATAATTATGCCATATATATGTGTGTGTGTGTGTATACATATATATAATTATATATACATTAAGTATACATTATATAATTATATATTTATAATATATAATATATATTATATATGTGTGTATACATATATAATTATATATATATATATATAGTTTCTAATCTGTATGAGGTTCCATATTAGTAATCTCATGAAAAAAATATGAGAGAGGAGATGGTTTCTAATCATTGTGTTTCATGAAGTTTTTAAATTTAATTGATTTGTATACTGATTAAAATTTCCTTTTGAGAAATTTTCAATTAGCACGTCTACTTAACTCTTTTTAATCTCATCTTGAGCATCCTGAAATTTAAGGAAAGGGGAATATTTTTGTCTTCCATAAACAAAAAGTGGTAGTTCTGTAATACTAGGAACCAGTTTAGGGTACATTTAGATACATTAAAGATACATTTAGAAGATGATCTGATGATAGAAAAGATGAAAAAAGAAAGAAGCAGAAAACATGAGTTTGAGAGTGTCCTGCTACTAAGGACAAATTTGACCTAGTAAGGGCACATTTTAGAGGTTTAAATTGATTTGGGGAATATCTGGGGTATGTATTATAGATGTTTAGAGCCCTTGCTCAGAATGACCTATAAAGTCCTCTTTTTGTGTGCTTTAACCAAAACAACTTTTGACTTTTGGATCTAAGATTGGGTGTGTCTTTTTTGTAGACAAGTTTGAAGTTGGTTTTTAGGTCCTTAAGTTGCTAGAATTTAAATCACCCAAATTTATTCCTCCCCATGTTCATGGTACTTAGAGTCTTCTGGTAGCCCTCTGTTTCACACTTGTGTCCGTCACAAAAAAAGAAGGGAAAAGTAATTACATTATTTTGAGTATATTGTCTATGCCTCTACTTCCACACATATTATCACATTAGTCCTTTGAGCAATATTTTACTATTTACATTATGACTGTGAAGAAACAGAAATTCAGTGAAATGAAATGCATTACTCATTGCCATACAGTCAGTGTTGGTGATGCTGGGAGTCAACACATGTGCTTGACACTAGACTCTAGATGCATGTTCTCTCTACCATTCCACACCATTCACCATGCCATTCATCATTAGCTTAGATTTTGTCCAGTCATGTTTCTGATTAAGTTATGAGTCTTCCCATTCCTCAGTGCCTCTCTTCTGTTGGTTCTTCTGATAATCAAAATCATGCTATAGTATTAATGGCCATCCATGTCTTTTAACAAAGGAATATCTTAACCCTAAACCCTAAAGAGAGCTAGTGGTTCTTGTCATCACTCTTTATATTGCTTGTACAATGCCTGAAGGTGGGAAAACTCAGGCTATATTTTAAGAGTCTAAGGATATAGCACACCACAGAGCTTTGTGTATATAGCAGACTTGCAAAGTTGTTTTATGTGGATGAATGAATGAGTTGATGGACAGCATTCAGTCTCAACAGAAAGGCAGTTTAAGTGGATTTCCACTTGTGACATCCTTCTTTTTACTCTTTATGAATAGCAATGCTATCTGTACAAATGTAGGCATTGAGCCAAATAGAACATGGTGGTGTCTAAGAAATCCAATAAGATGAGTAGGTTCAGAGATTTTTAAACTTTGTACAATTTATAAAGTCATATTTTCCAATTGCAAATAAATTCTTTTGTCCCTGAAAGTGCATTTTGATATTTGAATGAAGCTCATAGTGTTAGGTGGTTGCTGAACTCAAGCTGTGTTAAACTGCCTGACTGCCCTGCTTTATTGTTTGTGACTAGAGGTAAGGCTGGGTGATAGTGAAATGAAATATTGATGAAAATGCACTGAAAATGTGTTAAAGCAACATATTTTGAAATGTATGTAGAGCTCTTTGAAGTGAAATAATGGTTTTAAGTGAATTCATAAAGATGTTAGTGCATCTTTTTAGTGATAAAATTGCAGTGACAATGGGAAATTCCTACTCTCGTCCAAGAACATAGATTACCTATGGGATTTATTAATTTTCCAATTTAGGAATAATTTAATAATAACAATATAGGAAATGTATGCTACAAAGACTGATTTTTTTTGGTAAATCTCTTTAATATTGGCATGACCTAATAAAGATGCATGTTGCTACCACAAGATTTACACAATGCTAAATATTTTTAGATTGATTTCAACAAGAGAGATTGGAGAACATTCCTTTAAAAGTCTCAGGAGAAAAGCTTTAGCATATTTTTTATATAGATTCATATGCACACAATAAACAACCTCAAATGTAATATCATTTGAACATTTAATCTAGTTATCCTTTAACCTTCATGAGATGTTAGACCTAGATTTCAAACTTAATAAAGGAAGCAGGGTGTGTGCATTTGTGTGTGTGTGTGTGTGTGTTTTAATATAATGCTGATCTTAGAGCCTTTCCTTAGAATAACCAACTCCATATATTCTCAATGAAGGCAAAAAGGAGAAAAATATGATAGAAGTAAATGGATATGTATTGATATATTTAAAAGTATGTATGTATTTATTTATTTATAAAGATTTTATTTATTCATTCATGAGAAACACGAGAGAGAGAGAGAGGAAGGCAGAGACACAGGCAGAGGGAGAAGCAGGCCCCATGCAGGGAGTCTGATGTGGGACTCCATCCAGGGTCTCCAGGATCACACCCTTGGCCGAAGGTGGCACTAAACCACTGAGCCACTGGGCTGCCCAATATGTTTAAAAGTATTTATACATGAGGTCACTGATCTGTCCATTTGGCAAGGACCTATTTTAGTAGAAACTACATTTTGATGATCTCATACACAGTACTTTATAAATTTATGGAACGTGGAAAGAAGAATGATATTGTATGGACAGCTAGATGGAGCTGGCTTTCCATAAGTCACAAGCTTTTTCATTGCTAGAAAAACAAATTCTGATGGTTTAGTACAGATTCTGTTCTGAAGAGAAAAATGAAGAGAACACTGGAGTGTTCTCTCTTGTGGACCAGTAATGACAGTAAATGACGGGTCCCATTAAAAACAAAAACAGAATAAATTGTCACTTAATTGCACACAACAATGTAAAGATTGCCAAGGGGCTTGCTTTCCCACAAGAAATATTTTGTTATAAGCCTCCAACATCACAACTGAACCCTAAATTTATATCAACCCTAAATCTTCATTGTGTAATTGCCTTACTACTAGGTAACTAGATTAAGTTGGTCGGGCAGTATAACTGGAATATCTAGGGATATATACAGCATTCTCAATTTCCTTTATTAAACAAATTTATTTCTGGTTGCTTTCTGTTTCATTATAAGAGCTATAAATTTATTTTTATGCATATTAACAGATTTTTTTTTTCTGAAGTAAGACCACAAACTACCACACTTAGATTTAGAGAACAAAGACTTAGTACTGCTTTGCCAAAGACCAAATACCTGGTAAAGCTCTACCTTCTCCTCCTATCCCTGAAAAAAAATTAACTATGCTGGATCTCAGGTTCTAAGAATTTTTGTAGGTCTGATAACTTAGCACAAATGACAACATTTTCATAATTTTTTGCTGAGACCACGCGGCCCTGGACATTGTCTTATGCATTTTAGAAGAGAGTCTCAAAGCCACCTTAGAGTTTTCTAGGGAAAAACTCCTGAAAGCATCTCCTACTTGAGAGAGGTTAAAAAATGTTTTATCCTGGACACTTATTCACATAATTTAAACATATTTTTTCAGATATATTATGGGGTAGGGAAAAAAATCCAGAATCAAGACCATAGAAATTTAGAGGACTTAATTTAGGTATCTAGTTTATTATAGTGACTTTTTGAGCCTTGTTGTATTGGGTCTTGGATATTTTTTTCTAAGTTCTTGTCAGTGCATGTCTGTCTGTGAACCATTAATGGATTTACCTAGATCCTCTCAGGAATTCACATGTCAAAGATCGTTTACATGAGTAAAATATGGAAAACAATGTCATGATTATCACTAATTATTTTTAGATACAGGGTTTTATTTTCAGTAGGTAGTACATTTATGTTGCTATTTTAAAATAGGTTAATAAATATTTTAACATTTTCTGTTTTAATTTCTGTTAAGGTAAAAATCCAAATAAATATTTTTTGGTCTGTAATAGTTTCTAAGAGTGGAGAGGGATCTTGAGATCAATAAGTAGGAGTATTGCAGTTCTACTTGCTGAATGGAGAGATCCTAATCTCAAGCCTAGATCACTCATGTGTGAGAACAATGTGATGTGCTGCCCAGATCCCCCATTCAAGGGAAGACTTACTGCCTCAGTTGCTGGGAGTGCAACTCCCACCAATGCCCTTCAGTTATCAACACCTTCATAGGCTGGCTCAACTCCTCATCCAACATCATATCCCCTCCCAAGTTGGCCCACACCTAATGATTGGTAGATGTAAGTATATAAGGGCATGGCCCCCTTTGTCCAACTCAGACAATTTTGAAGGTACATTCTAGCTTCAGAGCATTCAGGTGTCACTTGATCTACATCAGTGCTTGACTTCTTCCTTTAACCACTGTTATTTCCTTTCCCTCCCTTCCTTAAATGTTAATTCTGATGTCCTTTCTTAATGCATAGCCTGCACAAACTCTGTCTCAGAGCCTGCTTCCCAAGAAGTACACCCTACAATAGTTTGGGAGCTTGATGTTAGGTTAAAAGTCAATTCTCTGATAGCATTGAGTAAGTCGAGCTTACATAGGTGTCCCAAATTCCTTATCAACAAGCCACACAAATTCATTGGCCTATGAAGGGCTTTATGTAGCCTGGAATGCTATTAGTCTGGAATGCTCCTAGAATGCTATCCATTAGGCCTGGGGCAGGCTAGTTCTGTGTTCTCTAGGGCTGGTTCAGGAATGTGTATAAAGGAAAACAGGCATTGGCTTCTTGGAAGCATAGGTGAAAAAACTTGCTCCTTCCACTTCTCTGCTCTTAGGATAACCTATCTTCCAAACTTTAGGTGTGTAATGAGGAGCAAGAGATGAAGAGGGAAGAGAGTCCACAAGCTATTTGAGTGTGGGGAGAATCCAGATCTATTCAGCCCATCTTCACACGTAATATATATTGACAGCCAAAGCTAAGTCAAGTGAGTGGTGATCTGGATCAATTGTTAGTATTGTCTAAAGTGAACGGATGTCCCTGATCTTTCTTTTCTCAGTACCTGACGTAGAAAAAAAAAAAATCTATATCAGGAGCATTTTAGGCTTAAACATTCTAAAGAATGAGGTAGCTTAGTTGGCCTTTCTGTAGCCCCATCTACATGTTGAAGTGATTTATCCACAGAACATTTATTTCCAATTTGATAAGGTTAGCATTCTTTCTCTGGATATCAAAAACTGTTTCAAGATCCTGGATATATAAAGGGCCCTTGGGATGAAAATGAAATCAAGTTTTACACTGTGACATTTGACAATGACTCATGAAAATACTGGTGGGCTAAATATTCATTCAGTCATTCCATGAACATTCATTCAGCACATACTATGTGCCAGGAGGTACTCTAATTTCTGGAGGATACATTGATAAATAAGACAATATTGCTGACTTCAGAAGCCTCTTAAGACATGTTAAAAGAGAAACTGAGGTGTATTAATATTTTTAAGAGTTTATTCGAACAAAAATCTATTTCAATCAGGCAGCACCAAAAAAAGTAGATAGGAATGATTCACCGAAGGAGCTAGGGGCAAGACTTTTTATAGAGAAGATGCAGAAGCACAGCAAGGAAAATATTTGATTGGTTATAGCTTAAGTGGCTGCCTTATTTGGTAGAACCTGGTTGGCTTCTGGTGACTGGTTGTCCTTGGGATTTGATTTCTCAACCTTCAGGCATTTACAAACTTGGTTTTTGATTTGCTTATGGAGGCTGCTAGGGCACTGGAACCACCTCAGTCCAAAGGCCTCCTTGTTTAGTTAATTTAATAGACATGATATTGTATGGATCTTATTCAGTCTATTTGCCTGTGCAGTCATAACACATACATGGTGGAATAAGAAAGAACTTAAGGATTTCAAAGTGTTGAAAAGAGCTTTGAAATGTAAGTCACATATTTTGCATACTGAGGGCATTGTTCTAGGTGCCAGGGATTCAATATTGAACAAGCTATTTTGTCTCTCACTTTATATTTTATGGAAGAAATTGAAAAATTGGGCAGCCCGGGTGGCTCAGTGGTTTAGCGCCGCCTTCAGCCCAGGGTCTGATCCTGGAGACCTGGGATCGAGTCCCACATCAGGCTCCCTGCGTGGAGCCTGCTTCTCCCTCTGCCTGTGTCTCTGCATCTCTCTCTCTACTCTCTGTGTATTCTCATGAATAAATAAATAAAATCTTTAAAAAAAAAAAAGAAAAATTAGGATAGGAAAAAATAGATACGTCTAAAAAATAAATAGATCAAGAAAACAAAAAATAATAAGAAAATAGAATATTTTAATTACAATCATCATGCTTGATGTGTTATATATCCAAGTTGTAAGTGCATATGCATTTTTTTCAAAATACATAAACATTACAAAAATTGATCATATATTAAGCAACATAGAAAAACACAAAAATTCCCTAAAGCTAAAATGACACTGGTCACACTATTTGTCTATAATGCAAATAATACTAGAAATAAGCAAGAAAAAGATATTTTTTAAAACTCCTAAAAATGTCCAAAGAGGGAAGCAAAACTGTAGTTATAAACCACTTAGAAACAAATAACAGCAAGTGGATTATATATCAAAACTGTGGGATACAGCCAAAACTGTACTTAGGAAAATTTATAGACATAAATGCATTGATTAGGAGATAAAAATTTGAAAATAAATAAACGAGGCATTCAACTCAAGATGCTGGAAAAAGGAAAACAAAGTCTATGAAAGAGAAGAGAAAGAATAAAAATCATACATTTGCTATAAAAAATTAAATCAAATGTAATACAAATGATAAATAACAAATATAAATTCTTTTTCTTTGAAATAATCAGTAAACTATTTAAAAGTATTTGATGAGTTTTATTAAGATATAAAAGGGAGAGGAGCCTGGATAGCACAGTCAGTTAAGTATCTGACTCTTGGTTTTGGCTCAGGTCATCATCTCAGGGTCATAATCTCAGGATCTTGAAATCAAGCCCTGTGATGGGCTCCATGTAGGCCTCCATGCTCAGTATGGAGTCAGCTTGAGATTCTCTCTCCTTCCCCCGCTCCCCACCCAGTCAGGTATGCACTCTCTCTCTCTCTCCCTCTCTAAAATAAATAAATAAATCTTTTAAAAAAAAAAGAAAGAAAAGGAGAGAAGACACAACATCAGAGATTAGGAAATATGACAAATTAGAAAGTTTGACATAAAATATATGTGAAGATTTTAAAGTTTTGAAAGAATTCATTGTTCAATGTTACACAGAGAAATATGGAAATCTTATAAAATTAATAGTTTGCATGGCCTATATATTAAGAATGACTCAGGGAGAGATAAGAAAACATAAATGAACCAACAAGGATAGCATAACCTTGGTGTCAAAATTAGAGAAAACACAGCTCCTAAAGAAAACTGTACAACAATTAAACTAATGAACATAGATATCAAAACTTTAAATGAAAAGGTGCCAAATTAAATCCAGCAATGTATTAAAAGAATAACATAGCCAATTAAGATTTATTCCAGAAATACAAGCATGAGTCACCATCAGAGCTCTATCAATGTAATTAATGGCAATAATACTTTTATTTATTAATACTTCAAGAAATATTTCTAAAGTTCATACGAGAGGAAGACACTGTTCTAGGTGTTGAGGTGAAAGTGTGAACAAAATAGACAAGATCTCAGGATGCCTGGGTGGCAAAGTTTGTTGGGCATCTGACTCTTGGTGTTGGCTCAGGTGGTAATCTTAGGGTCTTGAGGTCAACTTCAGCTCCAACTTCAGCTCCAACAGGAAGCTTTTCCCCAAGATTTAATTCTGATGTTGGGGTCAGCATAGAGTCTGCTTGAGGTTCTCCCTGCCTCCCCTGCTTGTGCTCTCTCTCTAAGAAATAAATACATCTTAAAAAAAAAAAAAAGATCTCATGGAACTGCATAAGATGATTATTTAAAAATCCATATAATTATCTTGATAAACACCCCAAATATATCTTAAATATGTGATTCAGTTCAGTGTTCATTTCTGATAAAAGATTTTAGCAAGGGAAGAAGAGACTCAGTGTAAAGACAGGCATGGTTATTTGAACATTATTAAGGAAATGTGAGAAATATTAGCAATGTTCCCTTTAAATCAGAAACTAGGAAAGGACATCAGTTCTCACTTTTAATATTCAGAATTGCATTTGATGTCTGATCAGTGCAAGAAAATAGACAAGACACATACAAATAGGAAAGTTGAAGATGAAGAGTGTCCATTTATAGAAGAAAAGGCTAAACTTAAAAACTCAAGAGAATTAACTGATAAGCTATCATAACTAATAAGAAAATTTATTATTTTGGCCACATATAAGACCAAAAACACAAATATTAAAAAATTTTCTCTATAGCAGGAGTAGCCAATTAGAAAATGCAATAATATTAGAGCCCATTCACTATAACAAGGCCCTTAATATACCAAGGGGTAAAAAAAGAATAAATATGTAAGACTTTTATTGAGAAACTTATAATACCTTATTAAAGAATATAAAAAGACATTAAAAACGTAAAGGGTACTTGGATGAAATGATTTACTGGTGTGAAGACATAAAATTGCCTTGTAATTTATCTATTTATCAATGTAAATTCCAATAAAATGCCAATGGTATTTTTTTATGAAAGCTGATCCACTGATTTATGTTGAAGAGAAAAATAGAATCAAAGCCAGATTGGAAATAAAATAAAATAAAAAATTAATGAAAAATAAACCCTGAAGAGAAGGACATACCCTGTCAGGTATCAAATATACTGCTGAGATACAGTAATGAGAAAGGTGTGGTATTGGTGCACATATGTAAAATATAGAATAGAGCCTTCATAAACAATCACAGGTTAAAGTTTAATAAAAAGTGACATCTCAAGTCATTGGGAAAATGTATACATGGAACATTGTAATATTGACACACAAATATATAAAAAGATCAATGAAAAAAATAGAAATCTCAGAAACAGATTCATGTTTTTTTTTATTATTATTATCTTTATGAAATCTCCTAGCATCTTATCTGCCTTTCTTTGTTGTTTTCTGTTCCCTGGGAGGCATCATCTGGACTCTCTTCTCAATTAGATTGGACAATGGACAGTGAGAGGAACTTGCAGGAGATGGGAAAGCAGGAGGAGAAAAGGTCAGGTAATTTCTTCCCCACTTCTCTGCTGGCTTTAATTCTCTCACAGCAGCTATATTCCTATTCAACTTCAGCTCCAACGGAAGCTTCTCCCCCAAGATTTCAACTCTCACTGGGTTCCAATAAGGGTATTTCCTCCTCTGGTAATAGTTTCCTGATTTAGCTAATTCCTCAGTGCCTCAACATCCCTTGTTTGTTCCTATCTCTGTAAAAATCTTCTCTTAAACCTTTGATGTGAACCCTTGTTTTTACCCCCTGCTGGAATCCTGTCTGATAATGTAGTTGGTACCAGGAATGGGGTAGTCTTATTTCATACCTAGTTGCTCACTTAGATAAGTTTTGCTTTTTGTTTCTGCAACTTGGTGCTCAACAGTTTAGATTTGTCATGGGGCGGGGGGCGGGGGGCGGCCCGGTTCGCTCAGTGGTTTAGCGCTGCCTTCAGCCCAGGATCTGATCCTGGAGACGTGGGATCGAGTCCCACGTCGGGCTCCCTGCACGGGGCCTGCTTCTACCTCGGCCTGTGTCTCTGCCTCTCTCTCTGTGTCTCTAATGAATAAATAAATAAAATCTAAAAAAATTTTTTTTTTTTTGTCATGGAAGAAACTATTTTACCAGCAAATAGCGGTGACTTCAATAACATAGAAGCTGAGACTTATTTCTTATGGCACTAAATCCTCAGGTAGAGAAAGCAGGACCTGTGTTCTTGCCAGAGTGATTCATCCTTATTACCAAGAGAATTTGATATATAATTGTTTATAGTAGCCTCTTATGATTCTTTGTATTTGCATATAAGTTGTGACTTTTCTCTCATTTATAACTTTATTTGAGTATACTTTTTTTTTCTTGGTCAATATGCTAAAGGTTTGTCAATCTGTAGTCTTTTCAAGCAACCAACTCTTTGTTTCATTGATTTTTAAAATTATTTCTAGTCTTTATTTCATTTATTTCTGCCTAATCTTTGTTATTTCCTTCCTTCTAATAATTTTGGGCTTCTATTTTTCCTCTTTTTGTATTTTTTTGAGATGTAAAATTAGGTTGTTTGAAATATTTTTCTTAATGGAATCATTTATAGCTATAAATATCCCTCTTAGAACTACTTTTGCTGCATTTCATAAGTTTTTATATGTTGTATATTCATTTTCTTTTGTCTCAAGATACTTTCTTATTTCCCTTTTTATTTCATCTTTGATCCATTGATTGTTCTGCAGTGTGTTGTTTAATTTCTATGTATTTATGATTTTTTTTCATTTTCCTGCTGTCGTTAACTTCTAGTTTCATGCTATTGTAGCTGGAAAAGATACTTGGTATAATTTCAGTCTTCTTACAATTATTGAGACTTGATTTGTGATCAACATATGATTTATCCTGGAGAATGTTCTGTGTGTGCTTAAGAAGAATGTGTATTCTCGTGCTATTGGGTGGAATGTTCTGTGCAAGTCTTTTAGGGTCATTAGGTCTACAGTATTATTCAGGTTTGCTGCTTACTGAATAACCTATCTGGATGATCTATCTAATGTTAAAAATGGGGCATTTAGAGCCTCTACTATTATTATGTTAGTGTCTCTCTGCAGTTCTGTTAATATTTACTTTAAATATTTAAGTGCCCCAATATTTGATGCATATATATTTACGATTGTTATATCCTCTTGAAGTTATCACTTTATCATTATAGACTATACTTTGTTCCTTATGACCACTCTTGACTGAAAATCTGTGTTATCCAATGCTAGTATAGCATTCTTGCTTTTTCATTATTTTCATCTCTTCAGGTTCAGCCTATATGTGCCTTCAGAGCTAGTTCTCTTTTAGGCAGCATATTGTTAGATATTGTTATTTATCCTGTCCAGCCACTCTGTGTTTTTTGATTGGAAAAATCAATCCATTTATGTTTAAAGTCACTATTGATAGGTGAGAACTTACTATTGATGTTTTGTTAATGGGTTCATATCTATATTGGTACCAGTAATATGGTCTAGAAGGAGTACATGGGCTCTGGGTGATAACAAAGGGCAAAGCTCCAAAGCTCTTCTTGCTTGGAAATAACTATAGTACGATGAGGATAGCTTACCAGCTTGCACCTGTTTTCATCACTTCTCACTCCTTTAGGCCTTTGGTGCTACCTTAATATTATCTCAATACCTTGGGAGAGCTGGGATTTGGCTACTAATTTATTCCCCAAAGTGGCAGTAGGGCAATCCATTATCTTCCTAAAACAAATGCAAGAGGGAAAAGCAGATCTGAAAGCTTTTCCAATCCCACTCCCCTACTAATCAGCCTTATGTCATTGTCCTCTCTCTTTTATTGCTACAGACTATAGGTATGCCTGACACAAGTTTCTGACAACCTTCCTCTCCTCAGGAGTTTCTTGCTATTTTTATCTTAGTTTCCCAGATCCATGCTGCCTACCTTTCTCTTCTATAATTGTTCCATGATAGTTTTCAGAAATAAATGTTTGCAGCCAGTACTGATTCACCATCTTAACAGAAACCAAAAGTTTATTTCTTCTCTTTTAGACTGTGAACTTCTTGACAGCAGGGATAGTGAGTTAGTTATTCATCTCTGCATCTTAGCAAGTAAGATAGCAACTGGATCTCAATAAAATTTTGTGAAATTGCCAAAGCATATTGGAGAGCTATAATAGGCCAAGGTCTGGCTGAACCATGAGGCCACTCTAATCAGTATGATGTCTTGTCATTGTGACCAAAAGAGTCAATGAGACCAGAGGTATTAGACCAGTGATATCAATGTGCTTATAGCCATGCAGCTAGGGTGGGATTCTTTATGTAACTAAGAACTTATAGTCATAAGTTCAATGATGATAGGGATCCTTGAGTTATTGTAGATCCTAACAGCTGCTCAAAAAGGGAACAGAGTTAACAGAGCATATTATTTATGTTGCTTATGTAAAAAAAGAAGACAGTCCAATTAAACCATGTGAAACATATAAACTTCAATAGATAAAAAATGAGTGCATTCAAAAATCAGTAAGATTCAGGTAAGGTCTGTTGATTGTATTTTGTCAATATCAGTTTCCTGGATTTGATAATGTACTATGGTTATGTAAATTGTTACCATTGGGGGAAGCTAGGTAATGGGTACATGGAACTTCTCTTTGCTATTTTTACAACTTTGTAAGAGTCTTTAATTATTCCAAAATAAGTTTAAAAAAGTCAAGCCTTCATAACTAAAATAAAAATAAAAGATTTGCAGAATAGTGAAATCGGGTGGCAATATGCTTTAAATTTATGAAAAGAGGAAAGAGTACTTAACGTGAATTGTATGTTTACAAAACTCTTTAAAACTAGGAGATAGTATGGGTTGAAAATATAAATAGGCCTAAGAAAGACAGATAAATTCACAGGTGATTAACTCATAATTTACATATAAAGGCAAAAATACTCTTTGGACTATGACTTATAATTTCCTTGACAACATTCAAAGATAAAAAATGCCACTGGAAGAAAATACTGGGATCAGGTGTCCAGTATGGCAATATTATCCAGAATGGAGAAACCACATCTTGTATAGAATGGGCTCTAAAACCAAGAGCCTGAGTTTGAATCTAGACTCTGATAGCTGCTAAATTACTTCACATCTTTGAGCTTGGTTTTCTCTCTGGAAAATGGAGAAAATAATGGCATCTATATTGTAAGTTACATATGATGTTAAATGACAGAATGCATGTAAACCAAGGCTTGTTGTATTGTTGTTATAAAAAAAAACATTAAAAAATCTTTATGCTTTCGTGGACCAACATTTTTGTAAAATACAATAAAAAGTTAATTAGCGGAGGGATGCCTGGGTGGCTCAGTGGTTGAGCATCTGCCTTTAGCTCAGGGTGTGATCCTGGAGTCCGGAGATCAAGTCCCACATCAGACTCCGTGCGAGGAGTCTGCTTCTCCCTCTGCCTGTGTCTTTACCTTTCTCTGTGTGCCTCTCATGAATAAATAAGTAAAATCTTTAAAATAAATTAGTGGAAAAATTAAACTAAAAAGACAAACTATTAGCTTGGCTTTTTTGTTATTAAATCCAGGGATATAAAGTTACTGTCAAATTGTTTTAATAGTTTTTAAATCCTTAGTTTCAAATTCACAGCAATTGTACTTGCTGCGGCCTCATAACAAATAGACCACATGTTCATGTAAAGCTGAGAAAGGGTCTTTAACTCAGAGCTTACCTGTAATAATTAAACCTAACAACAATCTCCTTGTGTCATTTAGTTTTATTCTTGTCTTTTTTCAGTTTCCTTTAAGAAACAAAACAAATTTCCCCACTTGAAGTATTTGCTTATTTTCTAGCAAGACTTCTATTCTTCTTTCTCACCAAAGAAAGTCTCACTTTCAGGGGTCAACTCTAAGGTAGTAAGTTGACCTTTTCAGTATGTACAATGGGGCTTGAGGAAGTAAAGTTGAAAAATAACCTCAAAATGTAAAATATTGGCTTAAGAGCTGAGCCAGGGAATTCTGTCAACTGGAGCTCTATAAGACAGCAACATTGGAGCACCTGGGTGGCTCAGTTGGTTGGGTGTCTTCCTTAGGCTCAGATTGTGCATGATCTCTGGGTCCTGGGATCAAGCCCTGTGATGGGCTTCCTACTCAGTAGGTAGCCTACTTCTCCCTCTTCCCCTGCCTCTCCCCCTAGCTTGTGCTCTCTTTCTCACTCCCTCTCTCTTTCTCAAATAAATAAAATCTTTTTTTTAAAGATTTATTTATTTATGATAGACATAGAGAGAGAGAGGCAGAGACACAGGAGGAGGGAGAAGCAGACCCATGCCGGGAGCCTGACGTGGGACTCGATCCCGGGACTCCAGGATCGCGCCCTGGACCAAAGGCAGACGCTAAACCGCTGAGCCACCCAGGGATCCCTCAAATAAAATCTTTAAAGAAAGAAAAGACATCAATGTTGTAGGGAATTGGCACCTGGAAATTTTTTATTATAAATGTCCATATTGAAAATATACATATATCAACAAAGCAACATATCAAAGCCTAGGCATGCTAAATTTTAGATGTGTGTCTTACGTTGGGTTGTGACTTCATTTCTTCTTCTTCTTTTTTTTTTTTTTTGAGTACTCAGGTTTATTTTTTAATTCATTGGGAAAAGAAAAATCATGCTTGTGGGGAAATCTGCTCTTTAATGATTTTAAAAGTACTGTTGAAAAAACAAAAAATTGTTGGGAATTCAACAAAAATTGGATATTTTAGACTCTTGTGCATATTCAAATGTATTGAAAACAGTGGCTTGTTGCAATATGACAGGTGTGTTCACAATACTTTGTTTAGCCTCTTGTTTATTTTGTGATCTGTTGATAAAGTATTAATAAATATTGAGCACAGTGCCATCAAAAATCTTAAAATGTAACCTCTCTAACTATGTAAGAAACTATTTATATGTTAGCCAATAAAAGACCTAGGGGAGGGTTGCTTAGTTTGGAATTTTTGAAACTGTGTTCATTTGAAAATTGATATCTGAAGAAAAGATTTTATTCATTTCATGTATTATGAAAATGTCTTACCACTCTGCAGAAATGGAATTTCCTAATTAACTACCAAAATTGTGGTAGTTTTCCTAAATAAATAGAATGTTACTGGCTTGTTTTCTGGTTATTGTTTGTATTTTATAATAGTTCAGTTGACAAATGATTTGAAACTGCATTAACAACTGTCATAAATCACAAACTTATTTTCAATTCATGTTGATTTGTTATTATGAGCTTGTATCATCAAGTAAAAATACTTTGAGAAATTTTAATTACCTGAAAACAATAATTTTATTTTTGATATCATCTGAATTAGATCACTTTTCTTTTTTCTTTAATTTTTAAAAATAAATGCCTTTTATTGTTTTCAAAAACATGCATTACTATAGAATAAACTGCTGAAATTGATTTACTTTAGTAAATAAGTGAGCATAGAAAATGTTTAAAATGGAGATTATAAAGTTATTGGAGAAGATATTTCCTCTAAGTCTTTTCATTGAAGACTCATGTGGTTTTATCTTGTTTGTATTCATATTGTTAAATAAATTGTTTTTTCAGAGACAGCACAAGTAATTTCAATGTAATTCAAGTTACCTTGAATTATGAATTCTTAACTGATAACGAAGATTGATAATGTCCAAAGTAACCTAAATATTGCTAAAATTAAAAGTTGGATTTTAATAAGTAGCTGCTGATGATATTTCCACTGAAAAATTTGAAAGAACATGTTCATTATTTTCTCCTATATGATTTGAAGAAGTAGAATTAACCTATGGCCATTTCTTAGGCTACTATGAGCAGAGCACAGCTTTGCTGAAGGTGTAGAATGAAGTATTTTAAGGGTTTATTTTAAATATTTACTTGACATTTTTCTTACTCTAGAATTTAGCAGTGTGGTTATATATAGGTTTTCCTTGGTTCTAGGCTGGAAAAGAATGGAGATGTTATACCTTTTCTGTGTAGGACAATCAAAAACTCTGGTGTCAGCAGGATTGATCAGATCTGCCCCTGAAAAATAACATATAATCTCATTGAGAGAATCACAGGGATTTGATGTTTTGGAGAAATTTCACATGGAGATTTCTGTATGAAGACTGAAACACAGTATATATTCAAACTTATTTCAAATTGAGGTTTAGGGTTGAATGTTTCAGAATTAAAAGGATGTTATTCAAACCCAACAAGAGTTGGTAATTTAGCAATTAAGAAATCTTTAAAGAAGCATGGTTCTTCTGTGGCATAGTTCTTGAAGTAGTGTGGCTCCACTTCCATAAGCAAAAAAGAAAACAGCATTCCTCTTTAGAAAACTCAAAGGCATTCTTCATTTAATGAATTGACAGGGAAAGTCTTTTTTACTGAAGTATAATTGACATACAATATTATATTAGTTTTAGGAGTATAACATAGTGATTTGATGTTTGTATATCATATTGCAAAGTGATCACCACAGTAAGTCTAGTTACCATACAACATTAATACCATATTATTGACTGTATTCCCTATGCTGTATGACTCCATGACTTATTTATTTTTTAATTTAATTTAATTTAAATTCAATTAGTTAACATATAGTGCACTATGAGTTTCAGAGATAGAGTTCAGTGATTCATCAGTTGTATATAGCACCCAGTGCTCATCACATCACTTATGTGATGCTCATCACTTATTACCATATCCCCCTCCAGCAACCCTCTGTTTGTTTCCTTTAGTTGACTCTCTTATGGTTTGTTCCCCTGATAGTCTTATTTTATTTTTCCCTCCCTACACCTATGATCATCTGTTTTTCTTAAATTCTACATTTGAGTGAAATCATATGATAATTTTCTTTTTTTTATATGATAATTTTCTTTCTCTGATTGACGTATTTCACTTGGCATAATGCCTTCTAGTTCTATCCACATTGTTGCAAATAGTAAGATTTCATTTTTGATGGCTGAGTAATATTCCATTGTATATATATACCACATCTTCTTTATCCATTCATCTGTTGATAGCCATCTGGGCTCTTTCCATAGTTTGGCTTTTGTGGACATTGCTGCTATAAGCATTGGGGTGCAGGTGCCCCTTTGGATCACTGTATTTATATCCTTTAGGTAAATACCTATTAGTACAATTGCTGGATCATAGAGTAGCTCTATTTTTAACTTCATGAGGAACCTCCAGAGTGGCTGTATTAGCTTGCATTCTCTGCATCCTTGCTAACATTTGTTGTTTCCTGACTTGTTAATTTTAGTCATCCTGACTGGTGTGAGGTGGTATCTCATTGTGGTTTTTTTTTTTTTTTTTTTTTTTTTTTTTTTTTTTTTTTTTCATTTTTTTTTTTTTCATTGTGGTTTTGATTTGTATTTCCCTGATGCCAAGTGATGTTGAACATTTTTTCATGTGTCTGTTGGCCATTTGTATGTCTTCTTTGGAGAAATGTCAATTCATGTCTTATGCCTATTTCTTGACTGGCTTTTTTTGGTCTTTGGGTGTTGCGTTTGGTAGGTTCTTTATATATTTTGGATACTAGCTCTTTATCTGATAAGACATTTGCAAATATCTTCTCCCATTCTGTAGGCTGTCTTTTGGTTTTGTTGACTGTTTCATCCATGACTTATTTAGATAACTGGAAGTTTGTATTTCTGGATCCTCTCCACCCATTTCACACACTTCTAACCCCTTTCCCTCTGAAAACCACTAGTCTATTTTTTCTGTATCTGTGAGTCTGGGTTTTATTTTGTTTGCTTCTTTGGTTTTTTAGATTCCATATATATAAGTGAAACCATGCAATGTTTGACTTATTTTAGTTAGCATGATACCCTCAAGGACCATCCATGTCATTACAAATGGCAAGATTTCATTCTTTCTTATGGCTGAGTAGTATTCCAGTGTGTGTGTGTGTGTGTATACCATATCTTCTTTATTCATTCATTGATGGACACTTAGATTGCCTATTGATGGACACTTTGATTGCCTCATACATTGGCTGTTGTAAGTAATGCTACAAAGAAATAAAAGGTATGCATATTTTTTCAAATAAGTGTTTTCAGAAAGATACCCAGTAGTGGAATTGCTAGATCATTTGGTAGTTCTATTTTAATTTGTTAAGGTACCTTCTCACTGCTGCCTATAGTGACTGCACCAATTTACATTCTCACCAACACTGCACAAGGGTTTTCTTTTCTTCACATCCTCATCAACATTTATTATTTCTTGTGTTTTTGAGAACAGCCATTCTGAAAGGTATAAGGTGATTCCCTATTATGGTTTTGATTTGCATTTCCTTGATGACTAGTGATGTTGAACATGTTTTCATGTGTCTGTTGGCCATCCATATGTCTCCTTTGGAAAAATGTCTGTTGAGAACATAAAGACTGCTAACTCTGGGAAACGAACTAGGGGTGGTAGAAGGGGAGGAGGGCGGGGGGTGGGAGTGAATGGGTGACGGGCACTGGGTGTTATTCTGTATGATAGTAAATTGAACACCAATAAAAAAATAAATTAAAAAAAAATAAAATTTTCCACAAAGCTGAAAAAAAAAAAAAAAAGAAAAATGTCTGTTGAGATTCTCTATTTTTGATTTGGATTATTTGTTCCTTTTGTTGTTGTTATTGAGTTGTATAGGTTCTTTATATATTTTGAGTATCAATCTCATATTGGACATATGATTTGCAAATATCTTATCCCATTCAGTAGGTTGCCTTTTATTTTGTCAATGGTTTTCTTTGCTGTTCAGAAACTTTTGAATTGATGTAGTCTCCCATTTGTTTATTTTTGTGTTTGTTTCCCTTGCTTTGGAGACAGATACAAACGAACAACCCCCCCCACAAAAACCCATTGCTATATCTAATGTCAAGGAACTTACTATGTTTTCTTCCAGGAATTTAATGATTTCAGGCCTTACATTCAAGTGTTTAATGTATTTTGAGTTAATTTTTGTATATGATGTGTCCAGTTTCATTGTCTTTCATGTAGCTGTCCAATTTTCTGAACACTGTTTATTGAAGAGGCTGTCATTTCCCCATATTCTTGCCTCCTGTGTTGTAAATCAATTGACCATGTATATGTGGATTTACTTCTGGGATCTCTGTTTTGTTTCACTGATGTATGTGTATGTTTTCATAACAATACCATACTACTTGATTACTATAGCTTTATAGTATAGTGTACTATAATGATACCTCTGACTTTGTTCTTTCTCAAGATTGTTCTGGCTATCTGGAGTCTTTTGTGGTTCTATACAAATCTTATAAGTATTTGTTCTAGTTCTGTGAAAATGTCTTTGTAATTTTGACAGGGATTGCATTATTGGGTAGTATTGTGGATTGCTTTGGGTAGTATTGGACATTTTAACAGTGTTAATTCTTTTAATATATGAGCACAGAATATCTTTCTATTTATTTGCGTCTTCTTCAATTTCGTTAATCTGTGTCTTTTGGTTTTCAGGGTACATGTCTTTCACCTTCTGGGTTGAACTTATTCCTACATATTTTATTCTTTTTAATATAATTGTAAATGTGATTGTTTTCCTGACTTATCTTTCTGATATTTTATTAGTGTATTGAAAGCAACAGACTTCTGTTTATCATTTTTGTGTCCTGCAACTTTATTGAATTCATTTATTAGTTCTAACAGTTTTTAAATGGATTTTTTAGGATTTTCTATATATAATATCATGTCATCTGAAGATGGTGACACTTTTACATCTTCCTTACCAATTAGGATGCTTTTCGCTTCTTTTTCTTGTCTAATTGCTGTGGCTAGGACTTCCAATATTATGTTGAATAAAAGTGGAACAAGTAGGCATACTTGTCTTGTTCCTGATCTTAGAGGAAAATCTTGCAGCTTTTCACAGCTCATATGATATTAGCTGTGAGTTTGTCATATATGGTCTTTATAATGTTGAGTTACGTTCCCTCTATACCCACTTTGTTGAGAATTTTTATCATAAATGGATGTTGAATTTTGTCAAATTCCTTTTCTGTATTTATTGAGATGACTATATTATTTTTATCTTTTGATTTGTTAATGTAGTGTATCATGTTGGTTGATTTGCAGATGCTTTACGATTCTTGCATCCCTGGAAAAATCCCACTTGATCATGGTATATGATCCTTTTAAAATACTGTTGAATTCAATTTGCTAATATTTTGCTGAGGATTTTTGCATCTATGTTCATCAGGGATATTGGCCTGTAATTTTCTTTTCTTTTCTTTTCTTTTCTTTTCTTTTCTTTTCTTTTCTTTTGGTGGTGTCCTTAGTGATTTTGGTATCAGAGTAATGTTAGCCTCATAGAATGAGTTTGGAAGCATTTCCTCCTCTTCAATTTTTTGGAAGAGTTTGAGGAGATTGTTATTAATCTTTGAATGTTTGGCGTAATTAACTAGTGAAGCCATCTGGTCCTGGGTTTTTTGTTGTTGTTGTTGGGAGGTTTTTGATTATAGATTGAATCTTCTTATTAGTAATCTGTCTATTCAGATTTTCTATTTCCTCATGATTTGGTGTTATAATATTGTATGTTTCTAGCAATGTCTCCATTTCTTCTAGGTGTTCAAATATGTTGGTGTAAATAATTGTTCATAGTAGTCTTTTATGATCCTTTGTATTTCTTTTTTAAAAAAAAATTTATTTATTCATGAGAGACACACAGAGAGAGAGAGGCAAAAAATAGGGAGAAGAAGAAGGTTCTCAATTCCAGGACCCTGGGATCATGTCCTGAGCCAAAGGCAGAAGATACTCAACTACTGACCCAACCCAGGCATCCCTGATCCTTTGTATTTCTGTGGTATCAACAGTGTGTTCTTTTTCATTACTGATTTTATTTATTTGAACTCTCTTTTTCTTCTGGGTAAGTATAGCTAAAAACTTGTTCATTTTGTTTCTTTTTGTTGAACCAACTCTTAGTTTCACTGATCTTTTCTATTGTGTTTGTAGTCTCTATTTCATTTGTTTCCTTTCTGATCTTTATTATTTCCTCCCCCTATTAACTTTGGGCTTCCTTTGTTTTATTTTCTAGTCCCTTTAGGTGTAAAATTAAATTGTTTATTTGAGATTTGTGTTGTTTCTTGAGGTAAACCTGTATTGCATTTAATATTTTTTCTTAAAACTATTTTTGCAGAATACCACAGATTTTGCTATATCTATTTCTGTTTTCATTTGTCTCTAGGAATTTTTTTATTTCTCCTCTTATTGCTTCAGTGAACCAGTAGTAATTCAGTAACATGTTGTTTAATTTTCATGTATTTGTAGCTTGTCCAGTTTTCTTCTTGTGATTTATTTCTAGTTTCATACCATTGTGGTCAGAAAAAATGCTTGATCTGATTTTAATTTTCTTAAATGTATTGAGACCTTTTTTTTTTTTTTTTTTTTTTTTTTGTAGCCTAACATGATCTATCCTAGGGAATGTTCATGTGCATTTAAGAAGAATGTGTATTCTGCTGGTTTTGGATGGAATGTTTTGTTTTTATATATTAAACTTATCTTAATAAAACTAATAGAAGTCCATTTTTAAAAATAAAAGTCCACCTAAATAAAAAAGGTATAATGTCATTTAAGGCTGATGTTTTACTGATTTTTCTGTCTGGATGATATGTCCATTGATGTAAGCAGAGTATTAAAGTCCCAAGCTGTTATTGTTTTGCTGACAATTTCTCCCTTTAGTTTTGTTACTATTTATTTTATATATGTTTGCACTCCTAATGTTGGGTGCATATTTATTTATAAATGTCATATCTTCTTGACGCCTTTATCATTATGTAATGTCCTCTTTTTTATTATAGTGTTTGTTTTATTTTATTTTTTTGTAGTATTTGTTTTAAAGGTGATTTTGTCTGATATGAGTATAGCTATACCAGCTATTTTTTTCTAATTCCATTTGCTTGGAATCTCTTTTTCTATTCCTTCACCTTCATCCTGTGTGTACTTACTTCAGGAGTGAATATACTATAGGCAATATAAAATATGTGTATTATTTTTTTATCTATTAAAGCCACTCTAAGTCTTTTGATGGGTGAATTTATTCTATTTATATTTAAAGTAAGCATTGATAGGTAGTTATTACTGCTATATTCTTAATTGTTTTCTGTCTGTTTTTGTAGTTCCTCTCTGTTGCTTTCTTTTCTATTTCCCTTCTCTTGTGGTTTGATGGATTTCTTTAGCATTATGTTTAGCTTTCTTTCTCATTTTCTTTTGTGCATTTACTATATTTTTGCTTTTGTTTACTGTGTGGTTCATGTGTATCATCCTATGTACATTACAGTCTATTTAAAGTTGATAGCAAGTTAAATTTGAACACATTCCCAAATTCTAAATTTTTATTCTCATATCCTGTTTTGTTTTTGATGTCACATTTTAATCTTATTTTATGTATTTCTTAATTAATTATTATAATTTTAGTTAATTTTACTACTTTTGTCTTTTATCCTTCAGAGTAGCTTCATAAGTGATTGCCACCTTCCCTATAGATTTACCTTTTCTTTTTTTTTTTAAGATTTTATTTATTTGTTCATGAGAGACACAGAGAGAGAGAGAGAGAGAGAGGCAGAGACACAGGCATAGGGAGAAGCAAGCTCCATGCAAGGAGCCTGATGTAGGACTCGATCTCAGGGCTCCATGATCATGCCCTGGGCCAAAGGCAGGCACTCAACTGCTGAGCCACCTAGGCATCCCTAGATTTACTTTTTCAAGTGAAATTTTTACTTTCATATATATTAATTAGTGCCATTTCTTTTCAGCTTAAAGACCCATTAACATTTCTTGTAAGGCTGATTGATTGGTGATGAGCTCTTTTAGCTTTTGTTTGTCTGGAAAATTCTCTCTCTCCTTCAATTTTGAATGATAACCTTGCTAGGTCAAATATTCTTGAAGTTTTTTTTGCTTTCAGCACTTTGAATATATCTTGCCATTCTCTTCTGGCTTGCAGAGTTTCTGCTGAGAAATCTGCTGATAGCCTTGTGGAGTTTCCCTTGTATGTAATAATCTGTTTTTCTCTTGCTGCTTTTAAAATTCTTTCTTTTTTAACTTTTGATATTTTAATTATAATGTCTCTTGATTTGGAAATCTTTGGGTTTATTGTATTCAGAACTCTCTGGTCTTCCTTGTCCTGGATGTCTGTTTCCTTCCTTAGGTTAGGGAAGTTTTCAGCCATTATTTCTTCAAATAAATTTTCTGCCCCCCCCCCCCCATAATGTGAATGTTATTTGACTCCATGTTGTCCTTGAAATTAGATTACTCTTAAATAATTTTAGCAAAAGAGTTTTTTAGTATGCTTTGATATTATTTATAATCCAAAGTTATTGCCGTTTACAATGTGCAAAGGTCTTCTGTAGGCATTGATTAAAAAGACTAAGAGCTGAATATTTATAAAAGTAGACTTATTTTTTTAAGTTGAAATTTGTTCTGAATAAGTGGAAAAGTTTTTGATAAGTTGATATATAAGAAGAGACACAACAATAAAACTAAAAGATGATATTCATGTATTACAAAAATCAGTTTATATTTTAAAATCATACTTGAGACAAAGAAGAAATACATAATAAAGATTGACTTTTATTGGAAGAAAAAAGCCAAGCAATCATTTGAAATCATAAATGTCTTTTTGATTCAGATAGCATATAATTTAGAAATATCTTCGTGGTGAAAAAAGAGCTTCTGGCTTATTTGGCTTGCCCCTAGGTGGTTATAAAAGTATTGCAAAGTAAGAAAGACAAGGCAAAAAGACAAATGTAGGCAGGATACTAAGTTCTTGCAGAAGATTCTGATTTTGATTCTTAGGGATAAATTGACTCAAATTATCTACTGCTTTTCATATTTTTGCTCATATGAACAAGGATAATGCCTTTTTAGAGCATAATATCTGGATATTTCCCTCACTTTTTTCCTCTCTGCTTTTAGTCACCCATTAAATCTGGCACAAATACAGATTGAAACAGACACCTATTTTCTGAACTACAATCATTGACTCACCAAACTTCAATTCTGTTAGAAGTGTATAATAATGATAATGATGATAAAATAATAAAGACTGCTTAGGCGAGACTATGTTAAAAATTGTTAAATGAGGAATTATATTGCATATTAAATCCTTTGCTTACAGACATAAAAAGAATCTGTTACATAATTACATATTTTGATTATCACATCACATGTTATACCAGAGTTTCATATTCCTTTGAAGAGATGCATCATTCAGCTAGAAATCCTCTGAGAATGAAGAAACTGATTTCCAACATATGTTCCCAAAATTGAACATCATTTTCTTTATAACACGTGAAAATTTCTTAGGGAAAACTACAGTATTATTTTGTTGTTGTTTTTGAATTAAGATGCATTTCTATCTTGTATTTTTAACATGGCATGTAGGTTGTGGTTTTTCTCTTAATGATAAGCCTGATATATAATTCATGAGTTTCTAAAAAATTAGGTGCTCAATCACTTACCCATAAATTTAATATCCACTCTGGATAGTCATACAACTGATTGCAAGTCCTGCTCAATCTGAAGAAAAAAGAAACCCAATGTTTTATTAACAAGTATTCCTGCACATTCTGAAAATCAAAATACTTATTTGATGTTCATCATTAAAAAGAAAACACAACAAAATGTTGACTCTATATTTAAAAAGATCAAACTTAGGAACTTCCTGATAAACCCAAAAAAGTCTGTCCGTCAGTGTCAGAACAAGGTTTTCAGGCCACAGATGACTTCTTGGTAGTATAATTTTGAGGATTCTTCCTCCTTTTCCCATTTATTCATTCTTCATGGATTCAAAGTATAGAAAGGGACTCTGGCTGACTTAAATAGAACAGGAATTTATTGATAAGTTATTGAGAGCTCATGGATTTGCTAGGAAGATGGAGAACCAGGCTCAGGGAAAAAAAAAAAAAAAGAGGTGTTTTGCAGCCAGAACCATGGCCCATGACCAGGACTAGGATAAAGCAGGCACCTGCCTTGGGTTCAAAATTTAAGAAGACCCCCAAAACTTAGTAATCAAGACACAAAATATTTTCATAAAATATTTTTAAAAAATCAAAATCAATGAATCATAGCTATAATTCATAATAGAAAATCAAAATTTTAAATAGAGACAAGATGATGATAAAAGATAATAAGAAACAATATGAGCACAGAATTGAGGAGGGGTATGTGTACACATGTGTGTGTTTGAGGATGAATCTGATGTGTCTACAGGATATCCAAAGCTGAACACTCTTGATTACAGTTTGGAATGTTCTTCTGGAACTCAAGGTATGGCAGAATTAAAGGTAGGAATTTAAAGATGTTTGTCGAATAGATGTTATTTGACACCATGGGGAAAATAGTGAACTAGAAAAATTCCAAGAAAATGGAAAACTGAATCCTGGAGAATGCTCACATTCATGGGAGGTCAAAGAAGAGAAGCCAGTGGAAGAGAATGAGAAGTCAGACAGGATAACCAGGAAAAAATTCTGTCCTCAATACCAGGAGAGGAGACATTCTCATGATTAAGAGGAGTAGAAGAAAGTAACGGCTCAGTGAAGGTGCAAAAAATTAAGCAGTCAAAACCTATCATCTGTAAACATTTGTCATATACTAAACACTGTGCAATACATTTAACATATTTGTCTCTCTTTTTTTAAAAGGCTTAAAACGTATTTTAATAAGTTGATGCTGCATTACTGCTCCATTTCTCAGAAAAACTCCAAAGGTATCAGGGACAAATCAAACATGGTACACCAAAAAAAAAAAAAAAAAAAAAAAAAGCACAGCATAACTACCCAAGAGAGGCAAGGCTAAGAGCTACTGTCTGACCTTCAGCATACAGCAACCCTGTTTCCAAGATTGTACTAGGCCTATCAAAAGCTGTGAACAGCATCATAGACATAAAAGGGCCATTCCTGGGTTGTCCTTACCCAGAAAAAAGATGGAGGCAACTTAACACAAGGTTTTTTAAATATACACTAAAATGAAAATCTCTAAGAGAAAGGTCTTTCTTAGGACATGAAGGGGTAATATACTGGATATAACAGAATCATATGTATGTTGTCTGTGACCTCTGTGGACATTTGCCTGAATTCCCACCTGTGAGTGAATGGAATGGAGCTAAGGTCATAGGGGGATGTTTGTTTTTGTGGTGTATGTGGCAGTGTCTGTGGGGTTGGAGGATATAAGAATGAGAAAGCAAAAGAACAGGATGGACAAGAATGGAATGATCAAGATTAATGGGGGCTCTAACTGGATCCATTTTGCCATGGTTCCACCCCCTCCCCCCCGCCCCCTGCCCAGACCCTCAACAATCACATGAGACTTCAGGAATGCACCACACAGAATCAATTAGTTAAATGATATACCACACAGAACTGATTTGTTAAATATCGCCCCTCCCTTGCCTTCAGCCTCCAGTAAACTCCCTCAAAGTAGTACAGCCAAGGAAGACCTAACTATTGGGAGGAATCCCTAACACTTTTCCAGGGCAGAATTCTGGCTAGTCCAAAAAGTATCCTGCTTTTAAGGGTTTTTGGGAAACTAGAAATTGAAATTTTTATTAGTATCGGCGACGTTTGTTTGGAGCAAATTCAGCTCCAGGAGCTGCACGGTTGAATGCAGGAGGGGTTCCACCAATTGCCCCAATTCCTTCCATTGTAGCAGCCTGGCCAAAGCGTTCAGTTGTTGGTGGGGTCAATCCCAAGGTTCCATCTGGCATCATAGTGGCAGGTCCTGGAGGAGCTGGGGTACCAGCTGGCACTGGAGCAGGGGGCATGGCACCTCTATTGTTTATGCCCATAGCACCTCCCATAGCCCATCCGTATCTCCTGTTCTCTCGCATCAGGGAATGTTCCCTTGAATCCTTCCTGCTGTCGCTGCATCATTTCTTCCTGTTGCCGCCGCATCTCTTCCTCTTGACGCCTGCGCTCCTCTTGCCTGAGCTCCAGTTGCTTTCGTTTTTGCACTTCTTGGTTGTGCAGCTCTTCCATCCTCCTAAGTTTTTCTTGACGCCTCATCAAATGCTGTCTCATTAGCATGACCTGGTGCTCATGGCGAGCAGCCTCCATCTCCATCTCCAGCTTCTCACGAGCTTCCGTGATGTTGCGGTCCACTTGGTCCTGCTGCTGCTTCTCCATCTCAATCAGTGCCTCCCAGCGCATGGCATACTCATACTCAAGGGAGCCAGGCTGTGCAAATCTGGGTGGCTGCTCTCGCTCTTGTGAAATTGCTGATTCTTTATAACCAGTTTCTCTGGAAGTCCCTCTTCATCATCCAACTGGTCCATGGGCTCCACAGTCACAGGCCGAGGAAATGTGGTTAGCAGGCAGGAGCCTTCCCTGCACCTGTCCAGAGCTTTCCGAGCAGCTGGCTTCCCTGAGAATTCAACAATGCCTTTTCCTGAGGGCCTTCCTCGATCATCCACGATGACTACAGCCTTCTCCACCTGGCCAAACACGGAAAAGGCTTCCTCCAGCAGTTCATTGGAAACATACTGAGGAAGGTTTCGGACTGTAAGGGATGCACTAGGGCAGGCAAAGTGCACACGCAGCTGCTTTCCACGAAGTGGCATGTTGTCCAATTCTACTTTGGTAATCTCCGCTAAGGTTCGTGTTTCCAAGCGGACAAAGCCAAAGCCCTTATCCTTATGAATGAAGACTTCGCCTGCTTTCCCATATTTCTCAAATAGTTTCCTCATCCCCTCTTCAGTGATATCAGGAGGAAGATTGCCCACAAAGAGCCGGCTATGTTGGGTGAAGGTCTTCTCTCCTGGTTTCCTAAAATTCTTCAGGTCAATAGTCAAGCCTTCATTTTGGCTGCTGGCTTGTTGCCCATTTGCAGGTATTGGTGGCGGTGGTGGCTGCTGCTGGTGGTGCTGCTGGTGGTGCTGCTGGTGGTGATGCTGATGATGCTTCCTTGGAGTATGGTTTCGCTTCTCCAAGTTAAAGGTTTTATTGCTCTGCATTTTTGCACCCCGCTACCGACTGTTCTCTCCTCAGAGTAACGGCGATGCTAACATATCTGTCTCTTAATCTTACATAAACACCATACACTAGGTATTGTTCTCATCTTATATATGAATGAATACCAGTACTTTTTGATGAAATTTATCATTATTTTTGGTATTGTTTTATTAAATCATAACACTTGAGATCTGTATGTGTTTTGTATGGAAGGATTTTGAGAGACAAAGGACTGGCGAAGGTCACACAACAGTAAGTGATGGATGAGTATGGAACTCAGGTCTGTCCAAATGCAAACTCTTGTAGGTACAGCATTTTCTACCAGACTCATAGTTTTCATCTCTCCTTGTAAGGCTGCATAAATATGTGTTCTGAGGCCCTGGCCCTGAAGATTTCGATTCTGTGGGTCTCCGTAAATGTCTATTTGACCAGAGTGCCATATGAGTCACAGCCTCTCTACTGTTCAACAACTTTATCTACAAAATAAAGGGCTTGGGCCCAATGATAACTAAAGTCAATGATTAGTGATTAATATCCCCGAGATAAGCAGATAGACAGTGACCTAATTAAGTATATGTGTAGGTTTTTCCTTAATAAGTGACTGTAATTTCAGTAAAAGAGCTTTCACATTCCTTTGTTGTATGGGCACCATTCAGGTATGTATGTATGTATGTATTTATGAGAAAGAGGAAGTATGAGCAGGGATGGGGATGGGGATGGGGGAGGGGTGGGAGCAGAGGAAGAAGCAGACTCCCCACTGAACAGAGAGTTGGATGTGAGGCCTGATCCCAGGACCCTGGGACCACAACCTGAGCTGAAGGCAGATGCTTTAGCATCTGAAGCCAGAGGCACCAAGGTACCCCACCAATCAGTTTAATAGTCAGAAAAGTAGTATCACAATGAAATCACAAATATATTATTCTTAAGCCCTTAGAATCTATAAAACATGACCTCTAGCAAATCATTTTATATCATCACTTCAGTATAACATAATGCATGACATCTCCTTTATTATTTAGTCATTTGAGTTATCATTTGCAGCAAATCACCATTTCACTCATAAAGGAGAGCATCTGCTTCATTAAAGAAGTAAATAAGAGCAAAAAAAAAATGACTTGGAAATGAGTTTTCTTTTTAACTCTCTATTAAATGAAGTTCTTATTTAATGTGATAACATTTGGTCTTGATTCTCTTAATGCAGTTCAAAAAGTAGCCTATATACGTAGATCATTTTAATAATGTGCTGCTAGAAAAAAATAATATGCTGCTAGTTTTATTTGGCACTGTGTACAATGTCTTTTTTTTTAAGATTTTATTTATTTATTCATGAGAGACGAGAGAGAGAGAGGCAGAGACACAGGCAGAGGGAGAAGCAGTCTCCCTGCAGGGAGCCCAATGTGGGACTTGATCCTGAGACTCCAGGATCACGCCCTGGGCTGAAGGCAGGCGCTACACCACTGAGCCACCCAGGGATCCCCTACAATGTCTTACACAGAGTGGATGCTCAATACTCTTGGATGTTTGTTGAATGACTATAAAACAGAGAAATATGGAAAGTAATATGGTAGCTATTTATATGGTGTTTACAAGATACTGAAGGAACTTGATCTCTGAAAATTATACTTATGAAGTTATAGTCAAGGATAAAATACAAATATTTATAATATTATACTGATATTTTACACTTACTGAAATAAATACAAGGGACCCTAAAATATTTGTATTTTCCTATACATTCTACAGATCCCTATAACTTATAAATTAAAAGTATTGTATAATATTAGAAGTTATTTATATTAATATTGCCTTGCATGCCAACAAAACAATTTAACAATAGAATTATAAATATAAATGATAAATATTGGCTTCTCTGATGAAATTTATCGTTATCTTTGGGATTGTTTTATTAAATCATAATACTTGAGATCTGTATATGTTTTATATGAAGGAATTTAAAACACTTAGCAAACATTAACTGTTATATACCAGTGACAAATGACCCATATGGTAGTACCCTTAAGCCACCTGTACTTGAAACCTTGTAAAACTCAGGCAGCCTCCCCGATTTCAATTACATGCAATATCTTGAATCAAGTATACATTAATTGTTGATCAGGTCTTAAAATAACAGCATATTGGCTATAAGAACTACCATTTATTGAGGGCTTTTGTCATTCAGGACTTTATATACGCCTCATTTAATTCTTACAACAACCACATAAGGTGGGTTTTGTTAATCCTCTTTTACAGAGTCAGAGTTTAATGTTCTGTTCAAACTCACAGAGCTATAAAATGGAGGAGCCAGAGTTTGAATGCACATCTTTTTGACTCCAAAGTCTGGACTGTTAATCACTAAGACCAATGCATTGATAACTTTATGGTATTCAGTAGGACTGACCCCTTTAGTTGTGAGTGGAGTGATGAGAAACCCAGCCAGTTCTGCTGTCTGATTTGAGGCATCAAACAATGATCTAAGTGGTCTGCATTGTTTTAAATTAGTCCAATGATCTTAATATACTCTTCACATATTTTTTTAATTGGAAGATTTCAATCTATTAATTCTTGGGTCCAACAACACATGTAATACAAACCAGCCCCCAAAATGATGGTCTCTGAAAAGCCATATATTATAAATAACTTGAAAAGCTTTGCCAGAGTTTTCATAATGAAGTAAGGTATTTGCATTATTTTCTTTCAGCTTTTTAAAGATGTCACTTTATTTTCTTTTGGATTGCATAATTACCTTTTTTTCCCCTGTCGTCTTTTGTTTTTTAAATTTAAATTCAATTTGCCAACATATAGTATAACACCCAGTGCTCATCACAATATACACCACATCTTCTTTATCCATTCATCTGTTGAAGGACATCTTGGCTCCTTCCACAGTTTGGCTATTGTGGGCATTGCTATTATGAACAGTGAGCTGCAGGTGTCCCATCATTTCACTACATCTGTATCTTTGGGATAAATACTCCGTAGTGCAATTACTGGGTCATATGGTAGCTCTATTTTTAACTTCTTGAGGAACCTCCACACTGTTTTCCAGGTAGGTTGCCCCAGCTTGCATTCCCACCAACAGTGCAAGAAGTTTCCCCTTTCTCCATATTCTCACCAACACTTTTGTTTCCTATCATGTTAATTTTAGCCATTCTCACTGGTGTAAAATAGTATCTCAATATAGTTTTGATTTGTATTTCCCTGATGACAAGTGATGTGGAGCATTTTTTCATGTGCTTGTTGGCCATGTGTAGCTCTTCTTTGGAGAAATGTCTGTCCATGTCTTCTGCCCATTTCTTGACTGGATTGTTTGTTTCTTGGGTGTTGAGTTTGATAAGTTCCTTATAGATCTTAGATACAAGCCCTTTATCTGGTATGTCATTTGCAAATATCTTCTCCCATTCTGTAGATTGCCTTTTAGTTTGGTTGACTGTTTCCTTTGTTGTTGGGTTGCATAATTTCCCACGAGAAGTGTGGTGTAATCCTCTCCTTTGTTCTTTGGTATATAACTTGTCTTCTATCTTACTGATTTTAAGATATTCTCTTTCTCTTTTCAGCTATTTTATTTTATTTTATTATTATTTTTTTTCTTTTCAGCAATTTTAATAGTACATACCTATGGAGTTTTTGTTGTTGTTGTTTGTTTTTGTAAGTATTCTTGTTTCTGGGAGACTCTATGATCTGTGATTTCATGTGTTTATTTTTGGAAAATTCTGAGCCATTATTTCTTCAAACATTTATTCTGACCCATTATCTCCTCTTTTTCTTCTGCTTGTGTGGCAGTTGATCTTTTTGTCACGGTCTGCTACAAGTGAGCCAGGACTACTGTCCCATCTCTCCTTGGAGACATCTATCTTTCCTTAGATTTTTAGAGTGTTTACTCTGCAACTTCTGCTCCCTGATGAAGTTAAGAAGTTATGATTTTTTAGATTATCTGATTTATCTTGTTATTAGAATGGGAGGAAACTCTTCTCTACTTTTTTTTTTAAGATCCTAGCCTGAAGCTGGAAGTCTCTTTGACTTTAGTTTATGACATTTCCCTTTAAGAGAGCTTGAAAGACATCATGGATATTTACCCAAACTTGTGGTTAATTCTTACAGAGAAGAAGGTAGAAAACACAATGACTACCTTCTGAATTAGTATGATTTTGCTGCAAAGAGACAATGTCTCATCTTCAAGAAAGAAGAGAATAACAAATGCAAAAAGCTGGGACAGCAAAATAAATCCACTTTGTATTTCTACCCATTGCAGTGCTGGATGGACCATTAAGCGGAGTTTAATGAGGCCAGAGTTCCAGTTCACTTTTTTTTTCTTCCTACTTTCTCTAGAACAAATGCCCAAAATAAATATTACCTCACTCCTAGAAGTGACTGATACTATCTCTGGGCTATTTTCATTCTGAGTAACTCAAGTGGAGATATCTCTGATGATTATCAATGTGATGAACACATTGATAATCATCATATTATAAACTCATCAATTTTTCAAAAACCAATTTAAAGTAATTTTTAATGAAAAATATGTCCTAAATGATTTTTAAAGCCAATTAATTTATTTCAGGGATTTCTGCTTTGCAGAAAAGTAGTATTGGCTTGTTCGGAAAGAGATTGCTTCCAGAAATTCTGGAGTGCTCACTCTTTGTAAGATCAAAGGGCACACATGGCACTGCTAAACTAACTCAAACAACATGCTATACCTTCCTTTGGAAAATCAAGGCATAAATGCCTTTGCAGATGAGAAGTTTGTTAGAGGAAAGACACATTATCTCATGATTCCAGTTTCAGAAGAAGTGAAATTTATTTCAAATGTATGAAATTAAAGGCAGCCAGTATTTTATTTTTTATTTATTTTATTTTATTTTATTTTATTTTATTTATTTTATTTTATTTTATTTTATTTTATTTTATTATTCTAGCTTTACTAAGATATAGTGGACAAATAAAACTGTAACTTGGAAATCCTTTCACAATATATGAGTATTTTAAATCATAATTTATGGCAAATCTATTGGTTATGTGACCACTTTACAAAACAATATTGTTATTGCATTATGTGTATAGAATATATATATATGTATGTACGGGCCTTATAATTTATGTAATACGTAATACACTATGTAAATGTACTCTCTACTCCAAATGTTTTCTCTGTTATCCATTTATAGTGCAGGATAACTTCTTTATGGGAGATAATTCATCTTTATGGTGTTTAAATATGGGCTCCCTTTCCAGCTAAGCTACATAAGACTTGTCCAAAGAGAATTTCAACTTGTTTTTAAAAACAGGAACAAATACAAACACCATGTGTAATGTCCCAGCAAGGAGGTTCCTTGGCAGCTCAGTGGTGTTTGGGCTAATATTCTGCCTAATGCAATCTTCATGTTATCAGCCCATCATCAGCTCCTCATCCTTTCAATAATGTAATATAAGTTGCTAAACCCCTAGAGCTGATTGTATCACAAAGGAATTACCCCAGTCCCTTTCTGGGAATTAAATCTACAGACAAAGGGCAGACAGCTGGTCTGCCGGCATCAATTTGACATCGGTTATTTGCTATGTACATTAGTACAATCTGCTACCACAGAATTGTAAACATTCTAGCTGTATTCTCAAGACCCTGTGTTTAAAATATTAACATCCTTCAGTGGGCTTTAAATACTCAATAATAGAGTTAAATTTACAGCAACTGAAGATATAGAAGGAAAACTTAATGAAGCGGGAAAGGCTCTGGATTTTGCAAGGTATGTTTGAGAGCCTTGAAAATCACAGGCACTGAGATGAACCTTGGCAAGACCTGAAAGTGTCATTCATGAGCTCTTAGTGATGCTGTTTCCCACTGCTTAGCTTCTTAAGAACTTTTTCCTTCTGTGAATTATCTTACACTTTGGAAAACTTGATTCCATTTGAAATTGGAATTACAGTAAACAATGTCACTACTTATTCTTGTATTTCCTGGTTGTCTGATAACTATTTGAACAAAAGTCATGTATTAAAGAATTTCTGTGTGGAAAATATAATACCCAGGGGAAAGTTTTCAGATATAATCAAACCTTATTATATTATTAGAATTCACTAGCTGAAACTCATTTACATGCTTGTGTGCAACTTTGAAAGTAGCATTTAAGATACTTTGGCTATTGCCCTGTTGGAAAATGTGAACTTCCGAAATGCTGTCAATTCCGTGCCTTTCCGTGCTGCATATAAACCCTTTAATCATTTTTCAGTATTAGTGCTTCCTGAAAATGAAATGTCAAATGGGATTACATATTAAAAGGGATTATATTTGAAATAGCTTTCCCAAATAATACAATTTGATGGTGCCTATGATGTGCCTGGCAGCG
Source organism: Canis lupus dingo (assembly GCF_003254725.2). Taxonomy (NCBI): domain Eukaryota; kingdom Metazoa; phylum Chordata; class Mammalia; order Carnivora; family Canidae; genus Canis; species Canis lupus. The sequence continues at coordinate 32,510,951 of NC_064264.1, read as the reverse complement.
AAACAGGAATCTTATTTCAATTGAACTCTATTTAGGCTCTCAAATCAGAACGTTCACTTTGACTTTAACACAATAAGTCAAATTGCCCTATTCCTAAAGGCCCAGGACCTGATAGATGCTGGGTGAGCTAAACCAAATCATGTTAAGAGTAACGTATTAATGAAAACAGGAAATTAGACTTACAGTTCTAGAATGAATTTAGATATTCTAGAATAAATTATCTTCAGATGTGTTAGGCAATGCACATTATTTGTGTTATTGGTAGGCAAAACAAGAAATATTGATAAATGTATGAAGCTAATTAAACTTTTCCTGGGACTGAAAATCTTTTGAAAACTAAGTATATCTATGGCTGATTTTAAGTGCCATATCAAAAGAGGGGCACCGAACATTTCATCTATTCATATTTTGTTATACTTTTACCAGCTCAAATGTGAATATGAAAATAAATTTTTTTCTTAAACTGCTGAATTTGATCTGGAATTATTATTTAAAGACATTGTAGAAAAGAAACGCAAATATGCACATCAGTGACAACAAGCTCATGCCAATAATATTGCAGGATTTGTCCCTTCTTTCCCAGAATTCTGTTACTTTGTCTGGTGTATAAGGGATAGTCCTCAATTAGTTGTGCTATGTTTTCTCTTGCTTGGTAAGCATTTTTGGTCAAACAAGGAATGGCAGAGTTCCACAATTAGATCAAAAGATCAATCCTAATGTACCATTTTCTCCTCACCCTCCTGCTGTAATAAAGTGGCTGCAGCTCTCCAGGGGACAACTCAAAATCCTAGGACTGATATTTCTAAATTAGCTGACTCTCTGACCTTGCTGGTAATTGCGTTAGTTTATCAATGTTCAACACAATTTATTACTCTCCAATATGTACCAAAGTGTTTATCTCTCAACACTAACAATATTAAAAAATCTAAACTATCTATTGCAGCAGAAAGTGGCATTCTTTCATTAGGTAAAAACATAAATAAGTGGGATATGTCACATGACCTGCCTTAGCACAGAATAGTTGCAACTCCTGAAGGAGGGTAGCTGCCTTCTTTGATTTGACAGCATCATGTTTGCAAATTCTGGAAGAAGAGGAACCAAGTTGTATTTCCATTTGTGTGTGTATAATACAGGAATGAAGTGGTGCTTTCTGCATTGCTAAAGTAACAGCTTCCTTCTAAGAAAAATAAATGACATCAATAAAGCCTTATCAACGCACTTAAAAGCCATATGGGTACTGATAGCATCTCACTTTGACTTTCAACATGGTACAGTTTGATAGGGAAAGCATTAAGTTCATAGGTCCAATTTTGGGATGAAGACAATCAACAGTATTTATTCATTTGCTACCTTCATTTTATTATACATTATTTAAGTCTTGTGTTTGTTGAGGATGGTGAACAAGCTGTGACAAAACTCAGTGTATATTAAATAACTAAAGGTATTGCCATATTGGAGTTTTGCAAAAGCAAATCTGGTTTTAATGTACTATTGATAAGGAAGTTTTGCATGACCTGGCTATTAACGATGTTAGTGACCTGCTCCAGTAGAAGTAAGAGTGATAAAGATCAAGATGTTCAATTTTAAATAATGGGCTGCGTTTTATCTACCGTACACCTTCCACCTGGAACTGGACTTCCCTCTTCTGTTTCTTCACAGATGACGCAGAAGTTAAGAAGTCTTATCTGTCCACTCACCTACCTATTTCCCATGGAACCGAATCCCTGTATTCATTCCTCACTCATAAGGTGTGGGTTTCAAAGGCAGCTTGTATTAGGATAACATTGCTTTGAAGGCTTGCAAAGCATTTGGTGTCTCCTTAAAATCTTAGTGTCTTGAAATTATAGCTCATTATTATTACTATTATTATTTTACATTATTAATAATTGTTAGGCTTATGTTCTTTCGAAAGGAGATTTGTTTTAATTTCTCTTGTTCACCAGCAGCTCATTTCAGTGCAAAGGATAAAATTCCTTTGGTAAGGGAACTTCTGGATTTGCCTACTTACTGCAGTTTTCTCTAGAGTTTTCTGCAGAACTTTAGAATCCATATTGGAATTTTTTTTGTTTTAATTACATTCAAAAGTCATAGAAATTCTTTTAGTTTTTAAAAATTCTCAACTTCACTGACATCCCTTTAGAGTTTGAGTGCTATTTATGCTGCATTAACATTGCCAGCCCTAATCAGGAAACCCCCAAGTGTGTCCACCATGTACAATGCTCAAGCTAAACTACCTATGCAATCTGCTATGTTTTAGATTCAGACTAAAGACTCACTGAGTGCTATTAGAAGCCAAATTCTATTCTACTCATTGCATTCTTTCTAATCACCTGGAAAGTAGAATAAATAAGTTTTTGTCTATTTGAATATAATTTGACTCATGCTTTGATTAGCCTCATAGCATTTTGTTTTAAAAAATAATTATATTATTTCATTCAGGTAAAATTGGAGGATAAATAAAAGTTATTTTGGGCAATAAAGATACTGTATTTTATAAAAAAGAAGTCTTTATAAAAATGAAAAAAGAATGATGAAGATTTATTGGCTGCCTATTGTTTGACTCTAGTACTTTAAATATGTTACCCACTCTTCTAAAGATATTAATTAAGCATTTAATCTGTGAAGGGAACTGTGCTTACTACAGAGGATATAAGGGTGCATAAGGTAATGTTCCATGCATTCAAGGGAATACAGAGAAATGAGCAACCTCTTCTTATATAAAGATCTACTTGATACAGAAGTGGTGAGTACAGAGTGTTATAGAAACACATAGGGGACTTATCTGGTCCACCTGGATTAGGAAAGGCCATACAAAGTGTGGAGGTCTGCCTTCTGTTTAGAAACCTTCCCTTCACTTTCTATCCTCTATCCCTCTTTCCATTCTTCCCTGCCTCCTTCCTTTTTCACTTTTATAGATTTTAAAAAGCTACAAAAGCATTATCTGATTCTTGTAACATATCTAACAATGCAGAGACATATAGAAAGCAAAGGTTAATAATCTCATTTCCACCTTCATGTACTGTCAGGAGGAATGAAAATGGGAATGGCCACTATGGAAAATAGTATGGGGGTTCCCCCTCAAAATTAAAAACAGAAATACCATATGATCCAATATACCATTACTGGGTATTTACCCAGAGAAAACTAAAACACTAATTTGAAAAGATATATGCACCCCATTTCCATATTGCAGCATTATTTACAATAGCCAAGATATGGAAGCAACCCAAGTGTCCATTTTTGAATAGATAAAGAAGATATATATACATACACACACACATATATATGGGACTATTACTTAGCCATAACAAAGGATAAGGATGGGATTTTGCCATTTGGATAACATGAATAGACCTAGAGGATACTCTATTAAGTTAGAGAAAGAAAAATACCATATGATTTCACTTGCATATGGAATCTAAAAGACAAAATGAACAGACAAAAAAACTCCACCCTAGATTCAGATCTACAGAGAACAAACTGATGGTTTCCAGAGGGGAGGGAGGGTTGGAGAATAAACAAAATAGGTAAAGGGGAGTGGAGGATATAAGCTTCCACTTATGGAATGAATAAGCCATGAGAATAAAAGGTACAGCATAAGGACTACAGTCAATGATAATTGTGATAGTGTTGTATGGTAACAGATGGTAGCTACCCTTGTGGTGAGCATGGTATAACATATAGAGTTGTTGTTTCACTATGTTTACACCTGAAACTAATGTAACATTGTGTGTCAACTATACTCAAATAATAAAAAAATAAAATAAGCTCCTTATTATTCCAGATAATGATAATTTTCTGAGGTTAACTAGAAAAGGTGATATTATATCTATATACTTTTTTCCAAAAATGGGAAATACATAGTACTATACAGTACTCTATAACTTGCTTTTTCTTTGAAAACTTTGTGAGAGCTCATTAAAATATTAGAAGACCCCAATAAAAATTACTAATGTTTTCCTTTTCTTGTTTCTGTCCATTTCTTATATTATCAGTTAGCATTATACCACATGAATTCCATTGAATGGTAAGTACTTTTCCTGCCCTTCCTCATCTTACCCATCCACCCACACTTCTCTCTGTGCACATACTAGTCAACTTGTTATGCATCCTAATATATGTATTTAAATGCATTACATTTTTGTTGTTGTAAATTTTATGAAAATTTGATCATAGAAGTAACATAAAACTCTGTAATGGAAAAGTCAAATTCATTCAACTATTTCTCTGTGGGTGGGCAATCCAGTTGCTTTGTAACATTACAAGAGGGGGTGGCAAAAAAAGTAGCGTCCCCAAGTCACCTGTCCCCACCAACTTACCTAGATAACTTTCAAATCATCCTGAAAACCTAAGAATTCGGCCTGAGATTTAAAGAGAGAACAGCTGGAATGCTACAGAGAGAAGAGTTTGCGCTTCTAACATGTAACATTACAAGAAAACCTTGCAACAAACGTCTTTCTACATATGTCCTATGTGCTACAGCTTTTATTTCTGGAGAATAAATTCCCCTGGATAAATATGTCTAAGACTAAGAAACCTTTATAGCAATGGCTAGATTATTTCAAGGTTACGGAACTATTGATCATCAATGTATAAGGATGACTTCATCAACACAGGATCCTATTATTCTTTGTGATTTTTACCAATATAATGGGTTCAGAACCTGGTAAGCTATCAAATGTAGGTAAGTATTCAAAAGGACTTGGGCACCACAAATGATAGATGCCCACTGCACCCCATATCTGTTATACAAATTGCAAATCTTTTTCTCTAGCCTTTATTTTGGCTTTTTGTTTATGATATCTCTTGTCATATAATTACAAAAAAAAAGATATAAGCAAATTAGGTTTCTCTTCCTTTATGGCTTCTAGGTTTTGTCTTGCTAAAGAAGTTCTCTACCATTCCAAAGTTATACAAAAATTTTAAAATGTAGTGCAATTTTACTTTTTACATTTTAATCTCAATTCATATGAAATTTATTATTGTATGCGAATTGGACTCTAAATTAGTTTCTTTTTCAGATTAACATGAGCACCAAGAAACTCTTCCCCTTTCCTCCATTGAATAGTAATGCCAATTTTGTATTACAGTGCATTCATATATTTGATTATAATAGTTTTTTCATAGTTTTGATAGATACTATATGCTTTATTTTAATGACGGTTTTATAGTAGAGATTTTATTGCTATATCAAACATTTATTTTTATACAAAATAATTTTGCTCAGTTCTTAGAAAAAAAATTGGTACTCTGATTAAATTTTCATTAAATTTGGTAAGGATCGGGCCATCTGGTGGCTCGGTGGTTGAGTTTCTGCCTTCATCTCAGGGTGTGATCTCAGGGTTCTGGGATCGAGTCCTGCATCTGGGATCGAACTCCTATAAGTTCTTCTCCCTCTGCCTATATCTCTACCTCTTTGTGTGTGTCTTTCATAAATAAATAAATAAATCTTTTAAAAAAATTTGGTAAGAATTGACCACATTATAGTCAATGGGAAGACCAAATCTTCCCACCCAAGAGCATGGTCTTTCTATTTAGTTATTTTCTTACATCTTTTAATAAGATTTTGTAGCTCTCTTCATATAGTCATGTATCTTTCTTGATTAATTCTTACTTAGGTAAGTTGTAGTTTTTATTCCTATTGTGAAAGGAATACTCTACTATTTCAAATAGTAATTAGTGACTAGTAACATAGACAAAAGCTACAGATTTCAGTCTATTTATCCTGCATAAAGACAGCTTCCCAACTTCTCTTATTGTCATGGCTTGATAGTACAGTTTCATGGGTCCAGTAAAGGAATTTTTGTTGTTTCTTTTCTAATATTTATGCTAATTATTTGATATTTTTTATTTTGTTGAGTGAGTGAAAAATCTTCTAAGCAATGTAAAATTTGGTAGACATTGGGGTTATCTGTCTTATTGTTAATTTTGGTAAAAAATGATTTAAACGTATAACTTATGATTTTTGTAGTGGCTTTTATAATAGTCTCTACCACATTTAAGTAACTTCCTTCTATTTCCTTTATATTTAAAATTAATGAAATAATTGATTTTTTCAAGTATTTATTCAACATCTATCAATATAATCATATGGGTTTTCTTACTTAATTTTTGATGTGATTATGTTGTTGAATCATTTATGTATTCCTGAACTTAACCCCTACTTCTTGTCATAGGTCTTATAGATTCAGTTAATTAGTATTTTATTTAGAATTTTTATTTGTATCACAAGTCAAAGTTTTATCTATATTTTCTATTTTGTACTATTTTATCAAGCATTGATATCCTGTTAGTGACTTTATGATTGTTTTCCTCATTTGTCATACTGAATTTCCTTTGTTCTCCAGTTCCGAAGAGTAGATAGAGGGCAATTTTGTTTCTAGAAAAGGAAACCTGAGTTTTTTTTTAAATCAATATATTTTTATTTAAGGAATTTTACATGTGATTCCTTCCACTGCCCATCATTGCAATTCCTCCAAAGTAAGGATCATAATCTTCAGAATAGCCCTTTTAAAAAGAATTTTTGTTCAATCTACATTTGTCACTGTCAGTCCAGAGTTCTTTCAGCTGGGCTTCTTTGCTTTACACTTGAATATGGACATACTTCAGTTCCCCACCTGTAATCTTTGGGATCCAATTTTTTTTACCACCCTAGATGTCAAATTGTAGGAAACACATTGATTGCTATTTTGGCAAATGATCTAAAATTATTATTCCTTGATAGGAACCAGATTTCTTTAACAGCAAATAAGATGTCTTTTGAGGTATTGTGTTTGTTATCATAAATTTAATTATCTGAATTTATTGCAGAGAGAACATTCCTCTGATTTGGAGATTTGAGCCAGATGACTTGTGAGGTCCCATTCAACCCTAACATTGACAATTACTGAATTACATAGGTGTTAAGAGTGTGGCCTCTAGAGTCAGATTCCTGGGTTTGGATTTGAGCTCTAAGACTTACTAGTTGTGGCAATTTAAGTATCTATACTAAGCCTAAGTTTCTTCATTTTTCCAACAGTAAGAATCAAATGAAAAAGTCTACATAAGGTATTTGGTGCAGTGTTTGGTGCACAATATACACTCTGTAAATAATTACCAAGTACTTTCAAGGGGGTGGAACCTTTCCACCAAGTTGTCAGAAAGAGTACTCTTGATTTACTTCTTTTTTTCTTCATTTACTTTTAAGATGTGGTTTGTATACGAAAGAAAATTACTCTTTTGATCTTATGGTATTCTAGACAGTGTCTTCCTTCATATAATCCTTAGTCTTTTTCTAAAAAAAATCTACCTGTTTCTTAAATGGTGTTATTTTTCATTGTCTACTTTGGATGCTTTTCCTCCTCTGCACATATTCTCTGGGTGGTTTCAAACGCTCTCTTGGCTTTAATTATCATCTATTTGCTGATGACTCTCAAACATCTCTTTTTCCTGAGCTTCAGGCCTATATATCTAACCTGCCTACTAGTTGTTCCCATCTGGAGATCCCACAGGCTCTGCCACTGAAATACAATCAGAACTAACCCACCATATTTCCTAAGATGTTCCCCTGAGATTCTTTTCCTCCAATGTTACCTCTCTCAAGCAATGATGGCACTATCCTTGTTCAGACCAGAAATCTGAGTTCTCCTTGACCACTTCACCCTCTCTCCCCACCCCGCCTCTAGTTCCCAAGTTTTAAAATATTCTTTAAAGGAGTATATCACTCTCCACCTTTAGTGACACCTCTCTAGCTTTGGAAAGTTTTAATAGGACCCCCCTTTTAGTAATGAGACAGATTTTTGAAAATGCAAATCTGATGGTTCAATCTTGCTATTTTAGAATCATTTTGCCTCAACCCTCCCACTTTTTACTCCAGCTGTAATGAATTTCTTTTAGTTACTTGAACACATCATACTCTCTCTTGGTTTTATGTCTTTACATACTGGAATTCCTTAACTGGAATAGTTTATTATTGTTTGTTGACTAACCTACTGTTCTTTATCTTTCAGGTATCTGCTTAACAAAAGCAATACCAACAATAATATCAATGAAGGCAATGATAATGATAGCAAACAGTTAATGTATACTTGCTATGTGCCAGGCACATGATAAATGCTTTAAACACATCATCCCTCTTCATCTTCACAAGTCGGTGGAGGCTTCATAATTCTCACACCTAAAGAGTTTAAATAATTTTCTCCAAAGCAATGGAGCCTGTACATGGAGGAGTTAAAATTTCAACCTAGTTCTCTCTCACTGCCTCCAGAGCCTATTCTCTTTAGATAGCATCTAGTAAGGACTAGGTCATTTCTCCTTTATGTACATGTACTCATCACACTGTCTCCATTTGTCTTAGTCCACCTGGGCTGCAATAACAAAATACCCTGGACTGGGTGGCATGAAAACCACATTTATTTCTTAAGGTTCTGGAGGCTCAGATATCTAAGATCATGGTGTTGGCAGATTTGGTGTCTGATGAGGGATTCCTGGTTCATAGATGGCTATCTTTTAGTGTCTTCATGTAGCTGAAGGGGCTGGGAACCTCTGTGAGATCTCTTTTATAAGGGTACTAATCCCATTCTCCAGGGCTTCCATGACTTCCTAAACACTTCCTAAGGTCCCACCTCCTGATACTGTTACCTTTGGAGTTAGAATTTCAACATATGAATTTTGCAGGGACATAGAGATCATCTAACACACTTACCATACTATAGTGTTATCATTTGCTCCATTCTATGTGCCTCCAACTAGTTTGTAACCACTGTAAAATCAAACAAGAGACTGTTTGTCCTTGTATAACTCAGTTCTGAGCACAGTGACCTGCACATAGCAGGTGCTTAATAACTATTTGACATATAACCCAGATATCTTAGGGCTTCACTGTCCTTTAGCCATCCATAGTCTTTGGAAGTCTAGCATTTCTCCTCCAATTCTAATTCTAGCACTATTTACTCATGGTCCCTTCTCTCTCCTTCTGCATTACAGCTTGCCATCTTGGTTAACCCTAAGTCCTATCTTTAGCTTTTTTCTCTCAAAAACTTCTAGCTCACTTATGATGTTACAAGTTTGTTAATTTCACTGAATTCTTGAGGACTTTAGGGAGGGATAATGCTTATCCCTCACAGCCTCCCATCCTCCTTCTTTCTGGTTTCCCTCTTAATGCTTGCTGTCTTGAATCCCTAACCCATGACTCTCCCTGCCATGTTCAACATCCAGGTAGGTATGACTTCATATGACTTCCTGGAATCCTATCAATAAATATTTTGTCGTCCCATTACAGTTGAATGAATGAATGAATGAATGAATGTGTAAATGAGTGAATAAATTTAGGTTGAAAATTTGAACTTAGACCTATGTTCTATAATTTTAAGCCATCTCACAAAACTTTCTTGGAGGCTGGATGATTGAATATAATGATATACCACATCTAGTAAAAACATATTTTCATGGGTAAATTCTATTTAGCTATCCTTCAGGTACTGTGTTACAAGAGAAAATTGTTTGTTTTTTCAAAGTATATGTTATTATTGTGGGCTCTGAGATGGGGGAATGTGTCCTATACTCTTCATGCCTGCCACATGATTTAGCAAAATGTCTTGTGCAGAGTAGGCACTCACTTAATAGTGAGTTGATTGATTGAATAATTATTCCACCTATAAACACTTCTGTAGTACATTACCTGATGAGTGTCTATTTCAACATGACGATGGCTATGACCTTCGTGTAGTTCATTAGCAAATGAAAAGTATCCTCATTTCCATGGAAGGAAATGAGAATATAAAAAATGTGGTTCTATTTGTAGTGCCATTACTGTCTCACTGTTTGATTAAGAACAAATTCTTAACCTTTTAATGCTACCAGTTACCTATGACTCTGATCTCAAGGGCTACTGCAATACCAAAATCCTGGGGAGGATAATATAATAACCCTGACCTATTTGAAGGGATAAAAATAGGCCACAAATGAGGGAACTCATTGGCCAGAATTAATCAGTAGTAGAGGAGAGGTGAGATCTTTAGAAACAAACAAGCAAGCAAAGAAGCAAACAAGCAGTTTCACAATCACATTTTGTAATCATAACACTTCCCTCTGAGAGTATCACCATTTTGCTGATAAGGACATTGAGGTTGAAAAATTTTAAGTAATTTGAGCCAAATCATGTAACTAGTAAAAGGTGGCCATTTCTGGTTTAGTGTTTTCTCCCTTCCCATCCCGCCCTCCTCATTAACCCATTATTCATTGTCACTTTCTCAGTTTTGAAATGTTTGTGGTAGAATGCCTAAAGCTATGACATCCCAGTTCCTTAGGAAAAGGAAAACAAAATTACTCTAAAGTGTCAGCTGACAATGAGAAACCTGTTCATAAAACCTTTGAACATTACCTATAGCTATGCATCTAATGTGCATTTACAGAACCTTTTTTTCTGTGCAGGGCACTGTGCTGTGTCCCAGGGGCATAAAAAGAAGAGAGAAACAAGCTCTCTGTCGTTCAGGGGATTCTGGGTCATAAAGAGTGAGAAGATGCTCAGGTGGACAAGGGAAGGCATTTCAGGTAGACTGAAAAGCAGGTCCATACACAGCCAGTAGGTAGGTCTGTGCATTTAAGGGTTGCCAGTGTTTCAGTCTAGCTGGAGGGCCAAGGGCCATCACAGAAGCGAAAGCACAAGAGTAGAAAGACAGATAGATACAGAATCAAGGAGAATCTTGAGTTGGGAAATTTGGCTTTACCTGTAGACAATAGAGAACCGACAAAGAATTTTAAACAAGAGACCCTTAGGATTGAAATTGAATTTTAGAAACAGTGTATGTGTATTGAAGAGGAAAATGGATCACGGATAGGTAGTAGGGGTGGGAGAAAGAATGGAGACATAACTCTTACTATGAGTTGGAAGCTGAGGCCACTTTTCCATTGGCAGATAAGTGGAAGATCCTACATTATTAGACTTACTCAATCATTTTATTTGGATAGTGAACACAGGAAAGTTGGTACATTTAGTATTTTAAAGTCATCACTGAGTTGCAATTCTAGTTGCTCTTTTTTCTAAACTAAAGCTTACCTAAGTGATTTTATGGCCTTCTTTGTGCTAAGATAGTGAAGTTACTTTTTGCTAAGTAATGCCTTTTCCTTATTTGCTTCCATTGACTATTAAATTCTTTCTCTCATTTACCATTTCTATTATAACTGTCCTGTGTTTGCTCCTAATGTGTTATAATTCTTCATCATCTGGTCTTCACCTGATTCTGACTCTCTCTAATATTTCTTTTTCCTCCCTTGAGGAAAGTATATCCATTTTTGGTTTCAAATGCTCATCACCTTTTGTAAATATTAAGGGAACGATTCAATTTAATTTAAAAAATAATGTTTTTCTTTTTCTTCTGTCAATAAATTACTTTTGTCATCTTTTAAAGCTGTATTGTCTCATATTTTTTTCCTGTGCTCTTGTTGTTCCGTTTTGTTGTTCCCCAGAGGATGTAAGAATATATATTGATATAATGAACAATGTAGAAATAAAAAAAAAAGAATTTAGGGTTGTATTCATATTATATAGTGTTTACTAGTGATCTATTTCAAAATAAGACCCATATTTCAGTCCTGATGAATCAAATATTTAAGAAACATTATTTAAGTGGAGAAATATACCTGGAAAAAATCACTACTGACCGAGAGTCCTCTTTGAAAGATTCTAGCCATAGATGATTTAACTTCGATTTAATCCTGCTTCTACCAAGGGTTATCATAGTAAGCAATGCTCATAAAGGTTCTGGGAGTATCAACAAGGGTCAGAGATCAGAAAACATAAGATATAATATTAGATAAAATATTAGCAATCCTGGAAATATTCACAGAGTCATACATTATGTTAGAGCTACTGAATTCCATGTAGTAAAATAAAAATGGGAAATTGTACAAGCCACTTTCTTTTTTATTACAAAAGTTAAGGTCTAATTTAGAATTGTGAATTTATATAAATAGCCATTAATACCATTTTATTAGTTCAGGTATTCAAGGTATGAACGTATAAATATAGCAGGATTTATGGAGTCTGCATTAGTAATTAGTAATTCAGTATACACACACACACACACATGCATATATATGCATGTGTGTGTGTGTATATATATGAGGTTTTTAAGATTTACAGAACTATGAAGATGCCCTGGGAAGCCTTTTGAGTTCATGTTAAATCATGTTTATGAAAATTACTTAATAGATACATCCACTTCTTTCTCTCTGCCAATCACATGTAGTGTGTGATGATACTGGTGGTGATGATGATAACAGCTGTCAGTTCTGTGTACCTAGCAAGCACTTTGGCACTTTCTGCCATATATGCTCTGTGTCATTTAACCTTCCCAGCCCTGCAATTTAGGCATTACTCCTACTTTACAGATGAAGGAAAGGAGGCACAGAGAGAGAGGTACTTGCCCAAGGTCATACAAGCGTGCAGCAGAACTAGGAGTAAAACTTCTGCCTGTTGCCAAAAGCTATGCTCTTCCGTTGACCACAGGACATTAGTCATAAAAGAACACTGAGTATGAACAGAGGTAGAGAGTGACTCCATTTACCTCATAGTAAGATGGTAGCTTTTTTCCACTGGAGTGTTCACCAAAAATCCTGATGAGGACTCTGCATAGTTTCTTTCTATGTTATATGATGTATTTTATGTGTTTTTGTATTATATGACCCAGAAGGTCATTATGTACTTCATAAATATCTAAATCTTGGACAAAATGCAACAACCTTTGTTCTTTTACTTTATCATTTCCCTTGACCTTACTTGAGAATTTGTGCCTACACTCATAAAAGTGGAGAATTAAGTCATTATTGATTTAATAAACTTGATCAACTTGGATTATTTAGGTTATCTCCTTTCCTTGTTATACTTTTTTAAAGCTTCAAAAAATTGATAAATATATATGTAAAACATTATGAATAATATGTACATGTGATTTAAAAGAATTAAGAAGAGAAACATCCATATACTCCCTAACCCAGGTTACCAAATAGGACAATACCAATAGCTTGAATCTCCTGTTTGCTCTCTCTGGAATGTTTCTCTTACCCCTTCCCTCAGTGAACCATTATCCTAAATTGTACACTTAACACTCCCTTGCTTTTCTTCATGATTTAACTCTATATGTAGGTGTTCTTAGATATTTATTGTGTTGTTTTAATTTAGAGCTCAACATTAGGCTTCTAGATCCATCCATTATAATGCTTTTAATTGTAGTTTTTCATTTTTACTGCATAGTATTTTATTTATACTATGTTTGATATTAATATATGACAACAAATCTATTATCAATAGGCATCTGGATTTTTCAAATGCTTTTGCTATTCCATATTTGGTTGCAATGAATATTTTGTACATGTTCTTCTGATGCACATATACAAGAATTTATTCAGAGTATTTGTCTAGGAATGCAATTGGTAAGTTATATTAGATGTAAGACTTTTAATTTAGCAGACCATACTGAATTATTTTCTAAAGTGGTTATACTAGTTTTCATTCTCTTTTTTATATGATTTTTGGCCATCTATGTTTAGATTCTGCTAAAATAACTATTCTTTTCTGTTCCTCATTTTTCTAGTAGTTGTTAGTCTTTATTTAATTATTATTTATTTTTTCCCAGAATTAAAATAAAATGTACCTGGATATGAATCCTTTGTCAATTGTATGTGTTGTCTCCCAGTTTTTGGCTTGCAAAATAAGAACTTTATTGTTGCTCCAAGTCTCTCCTTTCTTTCTACTGGTTAGAAGTCTTGGGTAACAAAGTGGGAAAGGACAAGCAAAGAGAGTTTAAAAAGATGACCTAACTCCTTACCTGTCCCAACTTTCTTCCCACTGCAGTGGGGAGAATGAAAATATAATATGAGATAAAGATGGAAATTTGACAGTTACATGAGACTACACATTCTGAGAGCACTTTTGGTGACTCAAATTCAGTAAAGGAGTTTGAATTATCTAATGTAACTAGCATAGTTATGGGACTGCTCACATTTTTTATCCAGAAGAGGGGAAAATCTTTACTTGCAGCATATATTTTAAAGGGCTGATAGGAGACAAAATTAACTTTCATTATGATTAAATTCCTGATTGTCCTGAATAATCAGAACAATGTCCTGATTGTTCAATATACACATTCATCCAACACATATTTAGTGAGGACCTATCAAGTATTGGGTACTAAGCTAGGCCGATTACATAGAAGGGTAAGTAAGCACTGCTTCTGGTCTGGGGAGCCTGTCACCTTATATAGATTCGAAAACCTTTGGCAAGGAAAAAGTAACTGGTGAAATCTCTCAAGTCCCTGGCAGGACTTTGGCAATATTGCTTGTGGGAAAGAAATGGTTTCAATGACTAGCCACCTTAGTCTAAATTTGTATGGGAGTGAAATGTAGGCAGGCTAAGGTGGTCTTTTATACCTCTCACATCTGCAGATTATGCTTCTCTATACTTGAAGGAAATTAATCAATGACATGTGAATTTATTCATTGTTATACAATGACGCAGTTAATTTTTCCTGTATCATGAGTTGATAAGTTGAAAATCTCAGTGGAATGGTGGCAATAGAACATCATTATAACTGGGACACCTGGTAGGCACAGTGGTTGAGCGTCTGCCTTTGGCTCAGGTTGTGATCCTGCGGTCTTGGGATTGAGTCCACATTGGGCTCCCCATAGGGAGCCTATTTCTCCCTCTGCCTATGTGTCTGCCTCTCCTTCTCTGTGTCTCTCATGGATAAATACAGAAAATCTTTTTTTAAAAAAAGAACATAATCGTAACTAATCACTTTCTCAGAAACTAATCATATTTAATATCAATAAGCATAGTCCTTTCTGCAGATAATCATAGTTTAATTTCAAAAGTGAGAATGCTAACAGAATTAAATGGGAAACCAGGGCAGCCCGGGTGGCTCAGCGGTTTAGTGCTGCCTTCAGCCCAGGGCCTGATCTTGGAGACCCAGGATCAAGTCCCACATCGAGCTCCCTGCATGGAGCCTGCTTCTCCCTCTGCCTGTGTCTCTGCCTCTCTCTCTCTCTCTCTCTCTCTGTCTGTCTCTCATGAATGAATAAAAAAAAATCTTTAAAAAAAGGGAAACCAGTAATAGTTTATAGCCAACAGATTAGTGTCAGAATACAGTGAGTTGGTAGCTGTAAGAGGAAAAAAATTACAAATACCTACAATTTAGGAAAATAAAAATACTGGAAGATAATATTATCGTAACTTTAACATCATTGGAACAAATACAACTAGGCATGTACTGTGTGAGACTCTTTTGGAAGTGAGTTAAATCAGACTATTAAATTTAAGTTTTGGGGAGGATACTGAGTTAGAATAATTGCTGCGTCCTGATGGATATATTGGACCATATGCAGATTTTACCAAGGAGACATCATAAAATTGATTAGAAGTCTTTTGAACTGTCTTATCCGTTGAAGATATAAAATTGTTGAGAGAGTAGAGATAGAGCTATTTGTGAGAATTCTTTTTCTTTTTTGAGAGAGTGTATCTTGTACACTACAGAGGAGGGGGCATAGATGATGGTTATACCAGGGCCTAAGGAAAGGGGCTTCCTTAGGTCTACCCATAATGCTTACTGTGTAGGTCTTTAGAGTTGGCTGTGCACTCTGACATACTGCTTTGGAAGTTCAGATGGCAGCAGAGATGGATCACTGCACTGTTATTGCAGCAGAGTGAAGGAACATAGCTGCTGGGCAGAGCTAATCTGACCCCCAGAGTTGGTCAGGACATGGGGTAAATGAATGTTTCCTTTGAGCAAGATGAGGGTCACCTGGAGAAAAAAAAAAATGGCCTAGAACCATTTTATTTATTTATTTATTTTAATTTTTTTTTTTTAATTTATGATAGTCACACACAGAGAGAATGAGAGAGAGAGAGAGAGAGAGAGGCAGAGACACAGGCAGAGGGAGAAGCAGGCTCCATGCACCGGAGCCCGACGTGGGATTCGATCCCGGGTCTCCAGGATCGCTCCCTGGGCCAAAGGCAGGCGCCAAACCGCTGCGCCACCCAGGGATCCCCCCTAGAACCATTTTAAATGCTACTCAGTGAAATACAGATAATCTGGGAATTGCTTTAAAATATCCTCCAGGGTGTGGCTCGGTCTGTTAAGTGTCTGCCTTCTGCTCGTGTCGGCATCCTGGGGTCCTGGGATCAAGTCCTACATTGGGCTCCCTGCTCAGCGAGAATCCTGCTTCTCCTTCTCCCTCTGTTATTTCCCCTGTTTGTGCGCGTGCTCTCTCTCTCTGTCACATAAATAAATAAATCTTTTTAAAAAATTAAATATAATATCCTCCAGGAGTGGGTTGAAACGTGCTGATTATTGTTGAAGCTGGAATATTGGTATATGGAGGTTCATCATATCATTCTCTCTACTTTGAAAATGCTTGCAAATGTCCATACCATAAAGTTTATAATATTCTGCTCAAGGACCTCTATGGAAAGGCAATAGGATTCCAAGAGAGGAAGTGTGTTTGGCACATACCTCCCAGCATACTACGGACTGAGAAAGCACAGTGGTTGGAGGAGTAGAACACATTGTTCTTGTCAAAAGAACTTCCATAGAGGTATCTGATGCTTGGGATTTCTGTAGAATGTGTGGAAGTACTGCCATCAGGAAAAGTCCCATTTAAACACTTCTCCAGGCTAGATTGAGAAGCCATCGCTGATGGTGCCAGTCAGGTAATTACTGCCCCTATCCCCATTCATTTCTTCTTTCTTTCAAAAACAAGTCTGGCAAGTGGAGGAGATAAGTGAGAGAAGAAACTGGGTAGGAGGTTAAGTAAGAGAGAGGGAGAAGAAGAGGAGGGGGTGAGGAGGGAGATAGAGCTACCAACCCCATCTGAAAGGGGCAGGGAGCCTATGTGCAATCAACTTCAGTTAGGAGAGACAACAGGAAGACCAAGAGCCCATGTGCAGCAGGGAAGAAAATTTTCTATTCGAACTTAAGATCACAGTCCTGAGTACTACATGGGACCAGGCAATTTTAACTAGTGAATTGACATTTGGTTTGTGGTTTAAGGTACCTGCAGGACTTTATCATATCTAGGAATGACCTGGCTTTCTAAGGTTACATATTATCTCCTAAATCCAGTCCGGTTTTGGAGGTTTAGAGAAACTCTGAGGATGAACTAAAAGGACCTTCTGCATAAAGCAGAAGCCCTGGGCTCGCCCTAGCCCTGGAGCCTCACCTCTCCGGGTCCCAGGGCTTCATCTTCCCCCTGGAATCTCGGGGATTGAAAGTTGCTTCAAATTCAGAGAAAACTGCTGAGACCGACAAGTCCAGGCCTTTATATTCCGGAACTAAATATCACAGAAGGTTTTTTTGAGGTTGTGATTTTCTCCTAACAAGCCAAGGTTAACCAACGAATTAGTCAATGAATCATACAATTGCTTATTAAACATTTATTGAACACCTAGAATATCCAGCATTCTGTCATGGTCTAAAAGGCACATGTGGATTTCCTTGCTGTCTGTATCTGTGCAGCTATTGGCCATCTAATGTATCCCCAAGGCAGAGACATGGACATTAATTGGTTAGTTCATTTGTGGATAATTGCTGGATACTTTACTAAGCATCTACAATGTACCATCCTTGTGCATGGTATCAGAGATATAATGATTAGGGGAAAGAAAAAAAAGAAGAAAAAAGAGGAAAGAAAAAGAAAAAAACAATGTATCCCCTGGCCTCATGTGACTTACAGATTTGGAGGGGGAAACATATTAATGAAAGATTCACACAATAAAATCTAAATATCAACTGTGATATATTAAGAAGGGGAGGTACATGGTGTTATTCCCAGTACAGGAGCTTGTCCCCTGGTTATCAGAGTCAGGGCAAGCTAAAGGAATTCTACATTTTATCAGCAGAGATTAACTCAGTACCTTCTAGTGGGGTCAAGGAAGGGGGGAAAGGGAGATGGTTTTTAGAGACTTCTCCTCCAAAAGTGTTATCTTCCTTCCTTAAGAAAAATAGACTATTAATACAAATATAATTAAAATTGAATTAATTTCCATGGGGAGAGCATCTTGCTTTCATTGATCTAAGAAACATGAAAAATCTGAACTTGGTACTTTTGTAACTTCTGCGATTTTAATTTCTGTGGAATAAGCTCTTTGTTATGCTCTAGGCTTTGAAGGAGTGGGAATTGAGTCTTGGACTTAATATCTTTTTAATGAACGTAGTGACAAGAAGAGATTTTGGCAGGACTCAGCAGCAGTCTCTCCTTCCTGAGGCAGAGAAGGGTGGCAGGAAGGACAGGAGGATTGAGTCAGGCAGCCAATAATTCCCCCACGACATCCTCAGGGGATGGCAGGTCTGTGGAGAAGACAGAGTGCAGAAGACCCAGGGTCTCAAGCATGGCTGTTGGTGACCTAAGGCTAAATCTCTTTGGGTCCTGGGATCTTCATGTCTCTCTCTGTTATTTATCTCTAGGCCTGGTACAGTGCATGGCACAAAACTAGTTTGCAAAATGTGTTTACTGAATGAGTGTTGGCACCTGAGACTATCTTTGAATGGCTTAAAACCAAGAACTCATATCAATAGACAATGAGGACCTTGGAAAGAATAGAGAAAGACCAAAATTGCCAAACAGGAGGGCCAGTACAGTGGTTATAAATCACTGAGCATCCAAATTGGCCCTCAGCTTCCTGGCAAGCTGTACACTGTCAAATGCATGTTTGGCTTAATGCTCAGGTGAATGGGTGGGTCCCTATCCTTTCTCAGCAGTGTGTATGCATGGTAGTTTCTGGAGATCTAGAAAACCCAGCTTGATCACTTGAGTGGGGAGAGCAGGCTGATGAGTCAGCATGGCTGCTGGCAAATTACTGATCTTGCAAAGAGGCTCCCATGGGCTGCTGCCCAGGAGACACACCAATACCCAACTTTTCCTGCACTCCAGGTAGTGGGAAAGGGGGAGGACTGCTGAGAAAGATGGGTTGAACATATCGGTTCCTTTTTTGGTTTTGGTAGAAGGAATGGTGACTTGGCTTCATTGGTTTCCTTAAGTCTTCTGCACATGTTCACTGTATTTTTAATTACTAATAGCTGTCACATAGGAACAGCATTCAGTTAAGAGTCATACATGTACCGAGACATCATCCTAACATCAAATCAGTGACTTTCTGTACTCTTTGGAATATTCATAACTGCCCTGCTACCTCATCTAAAAGTGCATTAATCAAATCAGAAAACTGCATTGCCGTAAATCAAAAGATGAACTGCATAAGTAATCATGTAACTGTATGAGAAAGAGGGAGAGACCGTTGCTTATTCAGAAGTTTACAACAAACTTTGGAGTCTTAAACTTGCTTTGCTCTCAAGAAAATTGTGATGCCTAGAACAGGGCCTGGGATACTTAACTGCTCAATAAATATTTGCTGAATGAATGAATGAATTTTCAGGCCCTGTCAATACTCATTCCATGACTTTATACAAATTAATAATTATAATTACTTCTTTGGAGTAATAACAGACTCATGAAAATGAACTCCTCATTTGTTTTTATAGATTTGATTTATTTATTTGAGAGACAAAGAGAGAGTGCACCTGTGTGCAGGGATTGGGGGGAGGAAGGAGCAAAGGAGGGAGAAGGAAGGGGAAAGATTCTCAAGAAGACCCCTCATTGAGCCACCCAGATGCCCTGACCCCTCATTTGTGAGCCTGGTTTTGGGCTGCGTGGCTTGATCTTGGGGAATAAGTTTATTCCTCAGGATGCTTGGTTTTTGTGTCTTTATTTGCTTTTCTTTTTGTTTGGTAGATTTGTTTAAAATTAGCCTGATTATCAGAGTAGACAATTTATTATTTTTTTCAAAGACTTTATTTATTTATTTATTCATGAGAAACACAGAGAGGGAGAGAGAGGCAGAGACATGGGCAGAGGGAGAAGCAGGCTCCATGCAGGGAGCTTGACGTGGGACTCGACCCCGGGGACTCCAGGATCATGCCCTGAGCTGAAGGCGGTGGTAAACTGCTGAGCCACCCAGGCGTCCCAAGAGTAGACAATTTAAATCTACAATATTAAAAAAAGTTACTTGAATGCATACATTTGGCCATTAAAATAAGCCACTGGGAATCAACTACTCCCAAACCTAAGTGATGGCCTCAGTCTTTAGGTGAATGCCAGGCTATCGGGCAACCTTGCTCCATATTCATACCTAATTGTAGGTAAGTCCTGGGCTTCTTGTGACACAGGTAGAGTGAAGGTAGCTACACAGGAAGAGACCTCACAACTTGTCTCCCTTGCCATGTCCCAAAGGGGACTTCCACATAAGTAAGTGAATTTTTGTTTCACTGTGGTCATGTAAACATACTATGGTCAATTCCATCAACTGAGGACAGCTAAAACATTTTATCCATGCAAAGCTCATTAGCTTCTAGACAGTCACTTCCAGAAGTTCATCTTTTCTTCTCAGTGGGAGAACAAATGGAAAGCTTGTAAGAGGTAGCCAACTTTTTATTTTTAATTTTGCAAGTGTTTTACAGTCATGACTACAAATAGAATGAAGATTTTTTTTCAGAGAAATCCAAAGTAAAGCTAAATAAATAAATGAAAACCTTAGTTTTTATTTGAGTCTCCTCTGTGTTGTCTTATAAATTTACCAAGCTCTTCTTTTTAGCAAAATATAGTGCCTAGTGGCATAGGAGTGGGTAATATAACATTTGCAGCTCAAAAATAACTTCCAGGTGTTATGGACTGAATTGTGTTCCCTTCATCCCTGAGATTCACATGTTGATGTCCTAACCCACAGTATCTCAAAAAGTGGGTATTTTAAGATAGAGGTAATATTTAAAGAGTTAATTAAGTTTAAAATGACATCACTAGAGTAGGGCCTAATCCAATACGACTGCTATCTTTTGTAAGAGGAAATTGGGACACAGACACACACATACAAAGAAAACCACAGGGATACACATGGAGAAGACAACCATCTATCTACCAGCCAAGGCGAGAGGCCTCAGAAAAAAACTAACACTTGATCTCAGACTTCTAGGCTCCAGAGCTGTGAGCAAATCAATTTCTGTTGTTAAATGACTTTTAAGGCCCAGTCTTTGGTACTTTATTATTTGGTACTAGCAAACTAATAATTTAGGCAAATGTTAGGGAAGTAGCAAAGTAAAGTGTTGTCCTTCTGGAACTAAGCAACACTTAAAGAGCCTGCAGAGGAAAGTATTCCTGCTTCATGAAGGCAGTCACTCCTATCACAGGATTTTATTGTTAATATTTGTGAAGTTTTTCAATATGCATAAATACATATACAGGATTTCCTTGTGTAATGAGATAATGGAAGTAATAATAAATGTTGGAGTGGGTGTAATTGTGACTGAAAGGATGATTTTTATGATACGGTAAAGGATACTATTGGCCGGAGCCAATTCATTACACTGCTCTGGCAGTCTGTTATTATTATTATTATTTCTAGCCCTTACTAGATTTCATTCTTTTAGATAAAAACATGCATATCAGCTTTGGAGTTTGATTGCCTTATGGGCATAAAGCTTTGCATATTTACTGCCCATGAATCATATCAGTATGTGAAATCCAGAGAAGATTCAATTTTTCCTGCTAGATGCACCTCCAGCCGTTTAATTAAAATATGTATTATTAATAAAACTATATTTAAGTCATATTTTTTACAGATATGACTGAAACATTAAGTGCAAATTGTTTCATACTTTCATAGTAATTTGCTTTTAACGTTTTGTGCCTTAATCAAGGTAGCACACTAGTTGAAGGTTTGTGGTCCTGCAGACTTTCAGCCGTGAAGTTGAAAAAAGCAAGTGGAAAATGGTGATTAATGAAAGGACATATTTACTTTTCAGAAAGACTTCATGGTTTTATTGCAAAAGGGATCTGTATCGAATAGGGAAGTGCATTAAAAAATAGCAGGAAAGAATATTTCATCTCTATTTCAGTACACAGCAATGGCATTTGCCATTTGCATGACAGCTTTTTCCATGTTTCTGAGCCAACGCTGTTTCAGCTAGCCGTCTGCCTTTAGATGTCACAGTTGTTCTTCCACTGAATGGAACCAACTCCAGCTTTTACAGTTCCCTGTGCATTCCAGAAACCTCGTCTAAGCAGGAGCACTGATTAGACATACTCTAGCTCACTTACATCGTTCTTAGCAAGGGTTCGATTCAAAATTGTTTCATTAAGCTGGTGATGACAGGAACAGCTGGGTGGCTGCATAACTTACTGTAAAAATGTACCCGTCTTTATGGAATGTTAATTTCAGATGATCACATTTCCAAACTCTTACATTTGACCCAAGTGGTGATGGTGGTGAATGGGGCAGAGAAAGCTGAAAGGAAAAATATGCAATGACTACCAGTTACTATGTGCCAGGCACTGTGCTCACTTGTTTGCTAGTTCGGTTATTTAATTTTTATGACAAAGCTTCAAGGAAGAAATGCTCATCTCATGTGTTTCACATGAAGAAATGCAGGCTCCTAGAAGTTATGGGACTGGCCCGGCTTCATAGCTGGTAAATGACTGAGTGTGAGTTCAGACCTTTGGCTTTTTCACTCCAAAGCTCAAGTGAGACCACTATATATTTTCTTGAATATTGGGGCTGCTACAAACACATGCATTTGTTGTGTCTAGCCCTAAGTAATTATATAAATATTCCATTACCCAATATCCCTACAAAGTCTCCAAACAATCAACCTAACCTCTTTTCTTTTTGCTTTACTCCTCTAGTTCTTTCTTAATCCTTCCCTTCCCTCGCTGCTTCTCTCTCCACACATGGAAATGCTCAGTTACACCTGGGTGGACTGATGATGAACTTTCTATTTTGACATACTCTTTAGTATAGAATTTTACATGCATCATGTTATTTACCATTTTAATTAAATTCCACTATAGTAGTAAATTTCATACTGGAATTAAATTCCAGTATAGTAATTTTCTAAGTGGCTTAACTACTAGAATTTGATTTTTAAAAGTAATTTATTTGTGACTCTAGAGGAGTCTGTAATTATAGAATCAAGATTAGTGAGGTCATCTCCTTTACTTTAAAACTGTTTTGATTGGAAGTTATTAGCCAAGCTAAAAAGAAGAGGCATTTTATATTTTCTTTCCTTGGGATACACACACACACACACACACACACACCCCTCATGTGTGTGTCTGTGTGTGTGTGTTTGTGTGTGTATGATACAGTTCTGACTCCATGACATCTACTAAGGTGACACTGGATTGGAAAGTTCTCCTTTAAGAAGAAGTAAAAGCTGAGCCATAGAATAAATTAAGCCATAAAATAAAAATCCTCACTCAAATGTCTCTACTATGGTTAAAGAAACCTCTTCTAACATTAAGTTCACATTACAGAAATACTTAAATGTGGCTTTTTGCCTTCCATTTTCCCGTTCCTCCACACTAACTATAGAAATTGAACTGAGCATCATATTGGTGGTGACCAGAAAAACAAATGCTTCTCTCTTTTCCCTAATCAGTGGGAGAATTGACCTTTGCTTATTTTTTTTAAACAATTTTTTAAATTTTATTTATTCATTCATAGAGACATACAGAGAGAGAGAGAGAGAGGCAGAAACACAGGTAGAGGGAGAAGCAGGCTCCATGCAGGGAGGCCGACGTGGGACACGAACCCAGGTGCCCAGGAGCACACTGCGTGCTGTAGGCGGCGCTAAACCGCTGTACCACCGGGGCTGCCCTTGACCTTTGTTTAAAATAATAACTGTGACCATGCTTGAAAACCAAGGGAAACCAAGCAAAATCAGATTTAATTTTCAATAATTGCAAAAGAAATCTAGGCAAAGAAACAGAAAGCCCCCAAAGCCCAATATAATCTAAGTTCCAAGAATCAAGTGGCAAGTTGCTGGATCTGGTTTGGCAAGGTCCTGGTGAGTTTCAATGCACTGCACATATTTTTATTTCGTCTTTCACTGAGCATCCTTGAAGAGAACTCCACTGGCTTCCCAGAGGACATGCTGCCTCTTGACTCCTCAGAGCTCTTGCCATGGAAATTAGTCAAACTCGAAAGGCCCTGAGTGTGCTCTGGCAAAGAAACAAAACACACTCTGAAGGACTTACTATTTGCAACACTCAAATTCCAAATCACACTTGTGAGTGCACACATGCTCTCATGCATACACACAAACATTTCAAAGTGTGATAACCTATCTTGTAGCTAGGCCCCCAATGCAGCTTGATCTGCCTCAAGCTAGCCTGACACATTTGAAGTGGAAAATACATAAAATAAATACAATGAACCGGGTATTAGATTGGCACAAATACCTGTCTTCAAGGAAGAAAAGCCTGAGAGGAAGTAAAGTAAACAGAGCCAGTAACTTTGGCAGGAATGGGTAATGGAGAAGCCCTTTGTGGAGTGGCAGCTATGGAAACTCCCAGTGTACCAGGTGGTTGGATTGAGTGAGGCTTGGCCACTGAAAATATTGTGGGTTAGGTGATATTTTTCCTGACGTGCTACAATCATTTTCAGAACTGGGATGTCCCAGGACAACCACATGGCAGCAAGGTGATTGGAATCTGTTGAACAAAGTACTGTCTGCTCCTTCCCTTATTTATAATTTTTCATCCTGGTCTTGGAGCCAGGGGAAAGTTCAAGAAGCCTCATGTATGGGCAGATGTGAATAACATAGGACACTGAACTTTAACTTGAGTGAGTTTAATCAGTTTTGCTTTAAAAAATATATACAATTAAATAAAAAATTCAAATGATTTAGTCACTTTTTCTTTCGCCCTGTAACAGTCAGTCCTATTAGGTTGAGCCATGTTCTCTCCTATTACTTTCTGTTTGTCCTTCCCAAGTACCTAGAGACAGACATTGTAATGGTAGCTCAGGTCCTTGTCTTCTTTCCAGTCTGATCGTTGGAATGTTAATTTTTACATTGGACTACAAAGAGGTAATATTGTGCTGTCATATGCTGGTGCTTACTTACCCTAAGGAACTTTTTCCAAAAGCTCAGCTCAGTTTTTGCAAGGATCTTGCAAGAGAGGTCCCAGTTCAGTCCCTATTATCTGCTCAGGGCTACTAATAAGTTAACAGTTGTTTTTTTCTGTCCTTCTTTTGAGTTACCTCAGGCAATACAATTGAGAAGCTGATGAATTACTTGTGAGCCTGTTTTAGGTATCTCAGGAAAATTCAGAGACATTTAAATTCTCTAGTACATTTTGCTTAAATTGTGAGGGCTACATTGTGCATACAAAAAACCATTTTGATGCCTTGGGAAACCTGCATGGCCTTTTCTTTCAAATGCCATGCTTGAACCACAAATGGGGTGAGTATCCATTCTCTGTGGTCACATAACACACCGGAAAAAGCCTCTGTGCACTTGCTGCATTTTATACAATGGATACCTTTCTGAGCTGATCTCTCTTGATAGTCTGAAAGCTCTTTGAGGGTGAAATTCATGCGTGTGATGAATGGGTCTGATTCATCAGTGTACCCCCTTTTTTGGTGTCTTGTACATCATAGGCCCTTAAAAAATGTTTAACAGAAAGGAAATGGAGGCAGAGGGTAGAGGTATAACTACATTTCCCTCCATTTGTTTTGAAGTAGGTTTTACTTAAAAGGTAAAATTGCATTTTGACTACAAATACTGAGGTTTTTGCGAGACTGTTTGTCTTAGATTTGCTCATTCTCCTCTCCTTGGTTTATATGCTGAATTTGTTGATCAAAAAAATTTCTCTGGTGAGACAATTTGTTTTACAATAATTTTTAGTCATGAAAATGAAATTCTAGAACTTGCTATATAAATTTGCAAAGGATTTTACTTAGAAGCACCTCTACTGTGGACCTTTGGTGGTTGCTACCATCTTTGGAAGCCAAGTATGCTTATTTATATTCAGTTTTAGATATTTTCCAATTTCTATTATTTTTTTGTAATGACTGATGAACTAGTCAGAATTTTAAAAATTCTATCAATGATTTTTTGTTTAAACTATCTTTTGTTATTGGTATCACTGTTGCTATTGCTGTCAGAGAATATCATCCATGTGATATGGATTCTTTTTTTATTTTTTTATTTTTTATTTTTTGGATTCTTTTTTAAATAGAACTAAATTAGTAGGTTTTTATGATAGAAAACTTTAAAAATAAAACTTTTTCTTAAGAGCACTTTTAGGTTCATAGCAAAATTGAATAGCAGGTACAGAGATTTCCAATATACCCCTGCCCCCACATACATAACCTCCCCGTCATCAACATCCCCCAACACAGAGGCCCATTCCTTACAGCTGATGAACCTACATTAACACATCATTATCACCCAAAGTCCATAGTTTACTTTAGAGTTCACACTTGATGTTGTACCTTCCATAGGCTTGGACAAATGTGAAATGACATATATCCACCATTATAGAATCACACCAGATAGGTTTACTGTCCTAAAAATCCTCTGTTCTCCACCTATTCATCCTTTTCTCGCTGCTGATCCCTGTCGACCACTAATCTTCTTACTGTCTCCATAATTTTACTTTTTTTGGAATGTCATATAATTGGAATCACATGATTGCAGTCTGTCCTGGCTAGCTTCTTTCACTTAGTAATGTGAATTTAAGTTTCCTCCATGTCTTTTTATGGCTTGACAGCCCATTTATTTTTAACTCCTGAATAATATTCCATTTTCTGAATGTACCACAGTTTGTTTACCCATTCACCCACTGAAGAACATATTGGTTGCCTCTAAGTTTTAGCAATTATAACTAAAGCTACTGTAAACATCTGTGTGCATGTTTTTCACATAGACATAAGTTTTCAACTCCTTTGGGTAAATACCAAGGAATTTGATTGCTGGAATGTATGGTAAGAGAGCATCTAGCTCTGTAAGAAACTGTAAAACTGTCTTCCAAAGTGGCTGTCCTATCAGTGATGAATAAGAGTTCCTGTTGCTGCATATCTTTGCCAGCATTGGGATGTTGTCAGTGTTTAGGATTTTGATCATTCTGTTGGATGTGATATCTATCAGTCATACCTCATTGTTGTTTTCATTTGCAGTTCCCTAATGACTTACCATGTCGAACTTTTTTTTTCATATGCTTATTTGCCATCTGTATATCTTCTTTGCTGAGTGTTCAGGCTTTGAGCTCATTTTTCAGTCAGGATGTTTGTTTTATCATTGTTGAATTCTAAGACTTGTTTGTATATTTTGGATAGCAGTCCTTTCTTAGATATGTCTTTTGCAAATATTTTCTCCAAGTCTGTGGCTTGTCTTCTCATTCTCTTGACATGGTCTTTTGTAGAGCAAAAGTTTTTAATTTTAATGAAGTCCAGCTTATCAATTATTTCTTTCATGGATCATGACTTTGATATTGAATCTAAAAAGTTATCACCAGATCTAAGGCCATTTATATTTTCTCCTATGCTATCTTCTAGGAGTTTTATAGTTTTGCACTTTACATGTCAATTTATGATCTAATTAGGCTTAATTTTTGTGAATGGTATAAGATTTGTGTCTGAATACTTTTTTTTTTTTTTTGGCATGTGGATGTTCAAATGTTTTAGAACCATTTGTAGAAAAGACTATCTTTTCTCTATTGTCTTTGCTCCTTTATCAAAGACCAGTTGACTATATTCATGTGAGGCTATTTCTGGGCTCTCTGTTCTGTTCCATCACCTATTTGTCTATTGTTTTGCAAATACCAAACTATCTTGATTACTGTATGTAGTAAGTTTTGAAGTCAGGTAGTGTTAGTTTTCCAACTTCATTCTTCTCCTTCAATATTGTATTGGCTCTTCTTGGTCTTTTATCTCTCATGTAAATTTTATCTATTTTTTAAAAGATTTTATTTATTTATTTGATGAGAGTGTACAAGCAGGGGGAGCAGGAGGGAAAGGGAGAAGGAGAAGCAGGCTCTCCACTGAGCAAGCTCTTCCTGATGTGGGGCTCAATCCCAGGACCCTGGGATCATGACCTGAACCAAAGACAGATGCTTAATGGACTGAGCCACCTAGGCATCCCTCATGTAAACTTTAGAATCAAAGAAATATATCATAGGGGAAATTCAAATTAAAACAATAGTTGATCTATAGATTCAGTGCAATTCCAGTCAAATGCCCAACAAAATATTTTGTGGATATTGACAAACGGATTTTAGGGTTAAAAGATGGTCCACATCATATGGCATCAGGGAAATGAATTCTTTTTTGTTTGTTGATATTTTCTTTTTGATCTTTAACACAGGCAATCTTTAAAAATGCTCCAGATATGCCTTAAAAAATATGTGTCCACTAATTGTTGGATATAAGGTTGTATATATTTCTGTCAGTTTCAGATTTTTAATTTGGTGTTCAAATCTTCTCCAACTGTTTCTTGAATGACTTATCTAGATATACCTGGGAGATCTTTTTAAAAACTTAATCTGATGGTAGATTTGACTATTGCTACATACAGTCAGGAAATTTATGCTTTATGTATTTTGAGGCTCCATTGTTTAATGTATAAATATCTAGGATTGAGTTCTATCAGGTGAATTTTTCTTTTATTTTTAGGAAATGTACTGCTTTAACCATAAGATTTGGTTTTACCTTGAGGTGCCTGGGAGGCTGTCAGTTAAGCATCTCGCTCTTGATTTTCACTCAGGTCATGATCTCAGAGTCATATGATAGAGCGCATTGGGCTCTGCACTGGGTGTGGAGCCTGCTTAAGATTCTCTCTCTCCCTCTCTCCCTGCCCCTCCTGCCCATAGCCCTTTCATGCTTGCTGCTCGATCTCTCCAAAGGAAAAAGAAAAAGAAAAAGAAAAAGAATTGGTTTTATTTTAATGTTTATTCTGTTTTGTATTAATATTGCCTGGACAGCTTTGTTTTGGTTAGTTTTACTTTTTATTACTTTAAATATTATTTTTGTTTCATTGCATTTTGATATTTCTTTTGTAAATGGACCTGGATTTTGATTTTTGTCTTATTTAATATTAATCTGAACATCTCTATCTTTCAACAAAGAAGTTTAGTTCATTTATATTAAGTGTGATTACTAATTTAGGGGGACTAATTTATAAAGTATTCTTTTATGTTTTTTTTTAAGATTTATTTATTTATTCATGAGAGACATAGAAAGAGGCAAAGACATAGGCAGGGAAGAAGAAAGCTCCCTGGGGAGAGCCCCATTAGGGACTCAAGGCTAGGACACTGGGATCATGCCCTGAGCTGAAGTCAGACACTCAACCACGGGGCCATCCAGACATCCATTTGTGGTTTATTTTTACCATGCTTTTCATTACTTCCTTCTTCTCTTTTCTCCTTTTAATTCATTGAATTTTTATTGTTGCTTTTATTTCTATTTATCTTATAATATGGAATGTATGCATTTAATGCCTATTCTTGCAATTAACCTTAAATTTTTACCAAGCATAGTTGATTTAATAATATCAAGAAGCAGGGATGCCTTTGTGGCTCACTGGTTGAGTGTCTGCCTTCAGCCCAGGGTGTAATCCCATGATGCTGTGATCCTGGGGGTTCCAGGGTTCCAGGATCAAGTCCTGCATCAGGCTTCCTGCAGGGAGTCTGCCTTTCCATCTGCTTATGTCTCTCCCTATCTCTGTGTCTCTCATGAATAAATAAATTAAATTTTTAAAAAATAATATTGAGAAACAATGAATATTTCTATTTTCCAATTGAACAAAAGATTCTTAGAATATTTTTTTTAAAGATCGTATTTATTTATTCATGAGGGACACAGAGAGAGAGAGAGAGAGAGAGAGGCACAGACACAGGCAGAGGGAGAAGCAGGCTCCATGCAGGGAGCCTGACATGGGACTCAATCCTGGGTCTCCAGGATCACACCCTGGGCTGAAGGTGGCACTAAACCGCTGAGCCACCCGGGCTGCCCGGTTCTTAGAATATTTTGATTCTAATCAACTGCATATGTTATTGTCATTCAATATTTTACTTTCACTTTGCTTATACTTTCAATGTACTTGATTAATATTATAATTTTATTCATTTGAAAACTGTGATTTTTGCTTTCCATTGAATTCTAATAGACATGGACCAGACATGGACCACTCTTCTGCTCTTCTCCCAGGTGCTGGGACCAGGTGGCCACCATCACAGTCTCTGCTCCACCCCTCAGACACAATCCTCTTCTATTCTCCCCCTAGAACACCTATACCCTAGTTCTCCTGTCCCGGGCCCCTCTGCCAAGTTCATCCGCAGCTTCTTGCCCAGGATCATGGGAGTCGGTAGCCGCCTCTCCCCCAATGGAGTCTTTGCTTCTCCTGTAGTAGTGAGCTTGTGCTGTCCCTAGGCTGCGGGGCATGGCCTGGCTCCCAGATGCCCACAGAACCTTGGCATGACCTACCGCCTCTGCTTCTACACTGGAGCCAGCTATCTCTCCTACACCTGCCACTCAATAAACAGTGTCTGTGCCCCTCAAAAAAATAGTTGGTTATTTTCACCAACTATTTGAATGTATTTCAATGTCTTTTAGCTTCTATGACTCAATTTTTTTCTTGACTTTTTTAATGGGTTATCTTTTTCCTTCCTGTGTTAGCTTGTGCAGTTTGCTTCTAGAAGTTCTACTTTCCTGTTATTTAGGTCTACCTATTTTTAAATCATTTTTTACCCTAATTCATCATCATGATTTCTTTTTGTCTTATGCTTATTTTAGACAGACCTTTATTATTATTTTTCTTTCAAGTTATTTTTTTACTTGCAGTACCATTTCTCACTTATTTACATCTTCTGATGTTCCCTTGTAGTGGTTTGTTCCCTTGATTTTTTGACATGGGATTTTGTTTGTTTTGTTTTCTTGGAAGATTCCATGTATCTTGGGTTGAATATATTTTTTCTATGCCGCAATGGTACTTTTTTTTTTTTTGCCAGGATCCTAAGGGCTTTAATTTCTCAGCTTCAGACTCTCACAACATAGGGATAATGTAAATCTAGCCCTCAACATTTGCACAGATACAAGGTAATAATTTTAATTTTTATAAACAACTTTTTTTTTTCCTTCCAAGAGACATAATCCTAGAAGCAATCCTCTACACTATGTCAAGTAGCAAGTAAGAGTTTTTCCAGTCCACTTCACTAACTAGGTGGGACTTTAAAGATCTTGACTTTATGAAAGGTCTTCATCTAAGCTTCTCTCCTGATACTACCTGGCTTGTTCCTACATTGGCATTAAAAATAGTCCCACAAATCCTAGGATCATATCTGGCTTTAAAATGTATGGAAGTGGCTGTGTTTTGGTGAGATTGCTGCCCTAACTTTTAGTTCTCCCTTCGTTCTTAAATCTGGAGGAGTTAGCTTTTCTTTTCTAGTTTGACTATGTATTCAAACATAATTTTAGAATCTTTAATCTAACATGTTAAATATTATTGCATCCATGGGTTACCATTAGAGATGAATGCCTGTTAACTCAATTTGTTATAATGCCAACACCAACACTGGAATTAAAATGTTCTTTAAATAAAATAAAACTTATTATGTAAAAATATTTTATTAAAAATATGTTAAGAGGGCAGCCGGGGTGGCTCAGCGGTTTAGCGCCGTCTTCGGCCCAGGGTGTGATCCTGGAGACCCAGAATCGAGTCCCGTGTGGGGCTCCCTGCGTGGAGCCTGCTTCTCCCTCTGCCTGTGTCTCTGCCCCTCTCTCTGTCTCTCTGTGGCTTATGAATAAATAAATAAAATCTTAAAAAAATATGTTAAGAAGTGAGACTCCAAAGATTTATTTTTTGATTCCACTTTTTTGTTTTCTTTTTATCAGCAATTTGTCTTGCTTTGAGTACTTGCTCAAATTGTTTGCTTTTGTCCATTTATACAATTACTTCCCTCAAATTAACCTGGAAGACAAAAAATATTTGCTGTCTTTGCAGGTACAAAGGGCCTAATTGAGAGGAATTTGCTGTTACTCTATATTCCATCCAGGGAAAACAGAAGAATATGCAATGCTTTTTATTTTGTTTTATTTTTGCTTTTTTTTTTTTTTTTTGGTTTTGCTTTTTAATTGGTGTTTAAAATCCTTGGCAACATTTACCTACAAGATCATTCAAAGAATCTATTTTTTAACTTAGGCCAGGGATCCTAAATACATGCCTCAACTCAGATTTGTGTTGGTTTTTATGCCACTGTAATTCCATGCCTAGCGCAGTCCTGCCACATGGTAAATACTCAAGTCATATATCTTAAATAAATTCCATGGTAGGACCAGATCAATGTGCCCACAGTAGCTCTCCAGGTGCAATAGCAAATATGGA
This sequence comes from Canis lupus dingo, assembly GCF_003254725.2. Lineage (NCBI taxonomy): Eukaryota > Metazoa > Chordata > Mammalia > Carnivora > Canidae > Canis > Canis lupus. Next base: position 32,478,768 of record NC_064264.1, on the reverse strand, counting down.
TATATAAACTAGTTAGTACCAGAGAAGTACTACTGAATAACTGTCCCTACAACTCAGTGGTTTAAATTCTTACAATGTTGTTTGGCTTCTATAGGCTAGGTTCAGCTGGGCTAATTCATGTCTATGTGTAGAACATTGAAAATCTAGTCTGGGTTCACTTGTCACAGCTTGTCTGTGCTCCAAGTGTGTCTCTTGGATCTATTGGGATCAGTGGGCTAATCTAGACATGTTCTTTTGAGATAAGTGGCAGAGGCAGGGAGAGCAGACCAACTGCTCAAGAGTATTTCAAGCCTCTATTTGCCTCATACCCTTTAATATCACATTGGCCAAAACAAGAAACAAGGTCAGGCTCAGGACTAATGAAATGAGAAGGATATGTCTCCTATGGAAGTAAGGGGAAGGGAATTTTTCTGAACAGCAATCCAATCTATTTCATGTGGTAGAGATTCAAAGCATACTAATGTCTGCTTCTCCAAAGTAATTTCCTATTTAAAGGGTTCCTACTTTTGGAGGCATTTATCCACTATTATAGGAAGTATGAAACTCTCCTTTTAAAAATCTATAGTCCCTTTCCAACTAGGGCCCGGCAGAATGGCTCCCACAAAGAAGGGTGGGGAGAAGAAGAAGGGCTGTTCCGCCATTAACAAGGTAGTGACCAGAGAATACACCATCAACATTCACAAACGTATCCATGGAGTGGGTTTCAAGAAGTGTGCCCCTCCGGCACTCAAAGAGATCTGGAAATCTGCCATGAAGAAGATGGGAACTTCAGATGTGCGCATTGACACCAGGCTGTCTGGGCCAAAGGAATAAGCAGTGTTCCATACCATATCCCTGTGCGGTTGTCCAGAAAACGTAACAAGGATGAAGTTTCACCAAACAAGCTCTACACACTGGTTACCTATGCACCTGTCACCACTTTCAAAAATCTACAGACTGTTAATGTGGATGAGAACTAATCGCTGATTGTCAAATAAAGGTATAAAACTGCAAACAAACAAACACAAAACTATAGTCTTCTCTTATTATTATGAATGGTTACTCTTTTTTGAGTGCCTACCTTGTGTACGTGATTGATATACAGTATTAAAGTCAATTATTACAACAGCCCAACAAAATAACTATTTTATTCATCTTTACTTTCCAATTAAAATAGTGACTCAGACTAAGTACCTGGCTGTAAGTCAAATGGCTAGTAAGTGGTAGGGTATGTCTCCAAATTCAATTCTTTCTGAATCCAAAGTTCATGCCTTATGAATTCTCTATGCAACCTAACAGCCTGGCTGATCCACCCTTGAAATAATCCATGCTATCTTTTCACCAATACAATTCTAAAGCTGCTTCTCAGGGAAGAGTTTTGAGCTCTGATTGGAAAAACAAAACAAAACAAAACAAAACAAAAAACACCTGATATGAAGACAATTTGTTTTTTAGAGGGCTGTGTTTTCTTTAACAAGAGAGGGATTAAAAAGGTACAGAATCTCTGTTTGATAAATGAGATAAATTGGTTAGAATTGAATTAACTACTTACCTTTCCTATAGCATTTTCAAAGTAATATCAGTTTATTGCCACTATCACCTTTATATTATTTTAGCAATATTGTCATCTTATTGAATATTTGTACTTCTGTTTATATGTTCTCCTAAAAACCTAGCTTAACAGTTTTCAAATGTAATCTATTTTTAGTTCAGGATGTCCTGGAACCTTAGAGCTTCAAATGTTTTCAGATGCCAAAAATATATTTAAAAAAATTTTAAGTAATTTTCTGAGCACTAAATTATAACATATTCTCTGTGTTCTCAGTGTGTACCTTGTTGGAAATACCCTCGGTAAGCAAATGTCATCTGACAGTTTTACAACTCCAGCAAAAATAAATGCAGAATTGCCGATTTATCACTGGGTCTGATACACACATGCACACACATATTACTATTTACATCTTCAAAATTGTAGAAACTTTAACAAGTTAATTGCTGATGCTTGAATTGATGATGAAGTGTGAGTAGAAATACATGAGTTGGTGACTGATGGCAGTGTGAGTATAGAGCAGACATTTAGCTATTTTAGCGTGGCTACCAGCTTTGCCTGTAATTATCTCTATAATCTTAGTAAAACCATGTTATCCCCTCCCGCACAGTGAACCCTCAATTCTCAGCTTCTCCCATAACCAGACTACCTGTTGCTTATTTTGGACTTGCTACTTCCTCCTAACATTACATCTGACAAAAAAAAAAAAATCACATTGATAGTTTATCTTTTCTTTTTCTTCTAGAAAGAAGGAACTAGACTGATGGGGCAATATTCTACTGTGCTTTTTCAAAGAGCTGTGTGAACTGGAGAGTTGTAGTGTCAGACATGAAGAGTTTATTGATTTCAAGTGTAAGTTTGTGAGAACACTCGAAGAAGATGAAATATCCCTAACTTCTGTGAGTCCTACAGTACAATAGCCATCCTCCCTTCTTTCTTGCTAGCAGAATTCTAGTTTTACTTGTGCAGCCATATTGATAATCCCAGGCTGTTGTCTTGTTCAGATCACTGCTCTTTGTGTATAAGATTCTTGGAACTCAAATAGTTCTCCTTCTACTACAAGTGCGAAGCCATTAGTGATGTTGACACTGATGCAGCTCCCTCACCTCATTGAGCTTTTGAGCCAGTTTTGGTACCACTCTAGACTGACTGCTATGTGAGACAATTAAACAGCTTTCATTATTTTAGCCTCCATTAGTTGGGCTTTCTGATATTTGTGGCCAAATGCATCTTTAACACAATGTATGTGGCAAATCCTAATTTTATCATTGAAGTTTATGTGCACTTTTTTTTTTGGCCTTCTGAATGCATTTTTAGACTCTTTGTTTAAAAACTTTCTAATTTGTTTGCGTATAAATCTGGGCATTGAGAAAAATTGATGAGCAAGTCTGACTTCTCAATTTGGTACTTGGTAGAGTGAAATGTGCCATCATTGTACCAGAGCCTTTTTTAATCAAATAGCATAATCATATTGAGTTTCTGGAATGCATTGAGGACCTTGAATGAAATTATTTGGCTCTGAATAAATTGAAAAAAGATTTAAATCTCAGAGATTAATTTTTTCTCAAATCTTTCTATTATTAAAAAAATATTTTAAGTATAAAAATGTGTTGAAATGCACAGAAAATGCTCCAGAGCCAGGATTCCAATCAACTTATGGTGTGGGGAGGATATAGTCCATACCAGTTTGCCTTTGAGGTAGTATGTCTGGTCAGTGAGGTCTATGTGGACCAAATACCTCCCTCCAAGAAACTTGATTATAGAGTTGAGCCATTGCGTTTCTCTGCCAACTATCTCTTTCAATTGGCTCAAATTGCCCATCACCAAGTTAGGTTTTGCTGAAGAAGACTAGACTTGAAAACAATGAGAACTAGAATGACTTTTTTGTAATCTGCACTGAACTATACTTCTAGCTACCAGGATCCCTCGGCCTATGTAATTAGTATTTAAAAAACCCTGGCTTCAGTGGGATTCAGGGTCATGTCTAAGATTATCTGTATCATCCTGTGCCACATGTTTCCTAGCATGTTGTATTTTATGACAGTTATCAGTTTCTTTCTCCAGGCAAGTTATCATAATCATGCTTACCCTACCATAAACTGCTTCTGCATCAATCAAGAAGCATCAAGTACAGGGTATAGCATCTTCTTTGAAGATTTTGTCACATTTCCTGTATCTTGCATATCTGAAGGATCTTGAATTTTGAACACAGCATTTATATTAATTTCTCCAACCAATTAGGTTTTAAAATTATACAGTTTTGCAGATGCTTATATTTGAGGGTTTAAAAAATTGATTGTCAGATCTTTCTTTTTTAAGTTGTGACTGCATAGCCTACCAATATTAGGCATGAAAGGACTTCCTAAAGGAAGCTTTCTGGCAGTTGTTGCCTTTACAAAGGAATCAACATCAGAGGCCCAGTGCCAAGGTGATTACAGAAAACCACTTTCCTTCATTCACTGGAGCCCTCTTGTGTCTAATTTTCTCCACAGAAAACATCTATTCCCCTCCATCCACCTGCCCAACCATGCCCATCCCTCATTTCCAAGGCACCTGTCATTACCACTTTATTCAGCAAAAGAGCTCTCTCCTTCCTCAGCCTCTGTGGCACTTAGCAGCTCTTTCCTGGGGGTGCCTCTTACTCTCCACCTTATGCTAGAGAGATCTTTAAGAACAAGCCTTGTTTACTTCATAGCTTGGTTCCCTTAAGAGACTTTTCCCAGTTCTCCCATTTCATCTCTTCTTGGTCCCTAACGTAGTAGTATTGCCTTAGTGGACACTTACTAAGTAAATATGAATAAATGCAAGAATAAATAATCATCTCTGAGCAGAAAGCAGGGAGACTAGTTAATCAGCCTTGAGGAATCGGTGGGATTTGGGTGGGAGAGATGGAGATGGGACATTTCAGAACTGATGGAGGTGCAAAGTGCAGGAATCTCCATCTTTCATGTGGGTCAAGTACTTGGGAGGGAATTTGTAAAGTGCATCTAAGGAAATGGTACGTGATGAGACTCAGAATCCCATGGATAAAACTGGAAGGAAAGTGTTCTATATTCGTTGGGAAAGATGGGTGTCAGATTGCAAGGGTTTGGAGTGGAGACTGAAGTGTTTGGATTTTGTAGTCAGGATCAAATCTTGCAGTTTTTTCATTTGAGAAACTTGATCCTTGGAGGTGGGGAAAAGATGGAAGACCTGTCTCTTGGGATATTGCTTCTTTATGAAGTAATGAGGACTGAGCCATTTTGGTTTGTTGGAAGTAAAAGGAAAGGGAAATGTGGCAATGATCATGAAGCCCAAATAGGAATTGGTAGTATGTGATTGCTTAGGCAAGGAGAAGAGGATGGAGAAGCTGAAGTAAGGGTGATAGTGCTATTAGGACAAATAGCAAATTTGCCAACAGATACATGTTCAGTGGAAGATGATAATTTCTGTTTCCAGGGTTGATTTTGAAGCCATCTTTGTGGAAATCAAGAAAAGTGGTGATGATCTTGAGAGAGAAATCTATATTTGAATTGTAGTTTTGAAAATCTTTTATCCTGATATCACAATTGAATTGCACACAGCTAAATGCTCTCTGTGCATACACTGGGTTCTCAGGGTGGGTGTGCCTGAGAATGGAATGTGAATTGGAGGTGTAAAGTGGGAGCAACGATGTCATTTGTGATTGCTCCTGGACTTTGTCCAAGCTTCTCCGCATGTCTTTACCCCCTTTATATGCTGGGGTGCCAAACTTGGACTTATCCATCTTTATAAAGTCCAACAAGAATAAAGAGATTTAAAAAATAATTTTTATTTCCACTTTAGAGATGGGATTAACAAGGCTACTAACATTTCCTTGAGCCATAGCCTCCCGATTCAAGTTTTCCACAAATGAGGAAGTTGTATTACTTTGAAATTATATTATTATAAAGCTCACCTTTTAAGAACAAATTCTCTTTTGCCACTTTGGGGGTCTCCAGGAAAATATTCTTCAGGCATTTATATAAGGTATAGTTCTCTTAAACAATTGTTTCAGCAGAAATTTTGGGACTGTTGTAAGTTGTGCCTTTGGTGCATACAGCTATTTTTGATGTACTTTTAAAAAAAAAATATTGTGATTATAAATGAAATAGTAGAGATGCCTGGGTGGCTTAGCTGTTGAGCATCTGCCTTCGGCTCAGGGTGATCCTGGAGTCCTGGGATCAAGTCCCACATCAGGCTCCCTGCACGGAGCCAGTTTCTCCCTCTGCCTATGTCTCTGCCTCTCTCTCTGTCTGTCTCTCACGAATAAATAAATAAAATCTTGGGATCCCTGGGTGGCGCAGCGGTTTGGCGCCTGTCTTTGGCCCAGGGCGCGGTCCTGGAGACCCGGGATCGAGTCCCACGTCGGGCTCCCGGTGCATGGAGCCTGCTTCTCCCTCTGCCTGTGTCTCTGCCTCTCTCTCTCTCTGTAACTATCATAAATAAAAAAAAAATTAAAAAAAAATTTAAAATCTTAAGCAAAAAAATAAAAAAATAAATGAAATAATATATGAAATGTACTAGCAAAAGAATGTGGATTGAGAATTAATGCTTGAAGTTTGAACACATGTTCTTTTATGAGCAATTCAGGGAAGGCTTAGTGATTTCAGCTTCTCAACATTGAAGAACTCATTAAGAAGAAAATGAGATATTGGAGCACCTGGGTGGCACAGTTCGTTGAGCAACTGACTCTTGATTTCAGCTCAGGTCATGATCTCAGGGTCGTGGGATTGAGCCCCCCATCAGGTTCAATGCTGACTATGGAGCCTGCTTGGGATTCTCTCTCCCTCCCCCACTCACACACATATGCTTGCCCCTCCCCCATTCTCTCTCTTTAAAATAAAAAAAAAGAAAGAAAATCAAATATTGATCCATATTATACCAATTAACTTATAACATAATAATCTTCCTGTTTTTATTTGTTGCTTCAAATAAAGTTCAAAAATTTCCTTCTTATATTTTTCTCTGGGAAATGTCCTGAGAGATAAGAATTAATAGTTTTCTCGTATTACTAAAATACACATAAAATTCACATTTATTTCCTTTAATAATGTGAAGATTTTTATTTGCTTTTTAACTTTCTACAAAGGATTTGAGATAGCTAGGTCAATTTCAGGGAATAAAGTTAACTGAAGTTTTCTTCCTCCCTCGCTCCCCTCTTCTTCCTCCCTACCTTGTTCTTTTCTTCCTTCCTTGTCTTCTTTCTTTTTTATTTTAAGGCTTGGGAGTGATTGGGGTGTCCATGTGAGGAAGGACCAGATTTTTAGGGAGTTGCTCACTTTGGGGAGGAGTGGAAAGTTTTTCATTCGAGAAACTTGGTCCTTGCTCTTTCAAGCAATGAGAACGTAATTGTGGGCACGCTTAAGAGTACCAGATGATATATTTTGATAAACAGTTTTCTGTAGAAAGCAGACAATACTTCTGCTCTTTTAACATTTTAGGTCAAGGCTGAGTGTGGTAAGAACATTGCCCTGAGAGTCAGGTGACAGGGAAGCTAGATCTGACCCAGGCCCTTAGAGGAAGATTCTCTTACTCTGTTTCTGGGTTTCTTCCTCGGAAATTTGAAGCCAAGCTGTTGAGTTCAATGATCTATGGTCCTTTTCACTTTTAGAAATTCTATGAAGATATGTTTCCAGAGACCTGGATCTTTTTAGTATGCTTCCTTTTCCATTAAAGCAGTAGCTGGGAGCCTACGTATGATTCAGAGGAAAGACCCTGGACATTTCCAGGTAAGATAAGGTTTGGAGTCAATTCTGAGAAATCTGCACAGGCAAAGCAGTTTGACCCATCTATCCCATGGTAAACATGGCTAAAATTTACGAGAAGGAGAAATTATTAGTTAGAAAGATCCTTCCAGATTTATTTGGTTATGTTCCACACTGTTTACAAACAGGATATTTTTTAAAATTATTTTTTGAACAAAACCCTAATGTTTAAAATCTAGATTTCTGTCTGGTGAAGACCACTGTCACAATCAGCAAGCTGCTTTCTTTTCTATCAGAGAAACGGCAAGCTGTCTTCTCTCAGTGTTTGCTATTCTCAAAGATCCAGCCACTGGAATTTTGAAGTGGGTCAAACCGCTTTTAACCTGGCTACTGTTACTCAATTTTATCAATTCCTCATTTTCTATTAGCAGAAAATCTGTTTCATGACTTCAATGTATAAAAGGTAGAAAGATCACAAAGCAGCCCTGAAGCAGATAAATATTGACCTAATCAAACAGACATGCTGCCGAGACTTGAAATGACTGGGGTTTTTGCCCTGGGACGAGGCCAGAAGAACGTTGAGGCTGTCCATGCCTAATTCACTTTATCTCTCACGTCTCCTTTTTTATTTTGTCTCCTTTTGTTTTTGTTTAGTAAACATCTGCTTTCTGTTAGATTGTTTTATCCTCTTAACCTTTATAAATGACAATTAAGTCCATCTAGTCTGTCAATAGCATGTCATTTATTTGTTGCTACAGCTGAGCCTGACCTTCATTGATTTTATGGGAGTAATTTGCTGGAAATGATTTTTATTTTTTATTTTTTTTTTTTTTTTTTTTTTTTTTTTTTTTGGAAATGATTTTTTAATGTTAGATTTATTACTGGGGCACTTCATTGTCAGATAATTGAAGCAAATTGTGATTTTTTTTTTTCCAAACCCAATGCAAGAAGTACGGGAAAGGGATAATATTTTTTTTCAAGGGTTATTTCCTATTGCCATAGAGATGTATGTTATACATGGTATTATACACTTTTCAAATTTGCATACATAGATCTTCTTTGAATGGTTCATACATTTTCTCTTTTTTTTAAATTTTTTTCTTAAGTATAGCTGAGCTAGCAATAGGAGCTGGTAATGAATTAGCATTCAAGTATGACGTGGCAAATTAGATATCCACATAAATTATCAAGTAACTACAATACCACCCCTTACATAATAGTTCTTGATATTTTGATTTAACTGCAGGTTCTATTATGAATAGGCTGATGTTATATAGTTAATCTTAACCTTTACATAAGTATTATCTTATTCCCCTAGTATTGGTGTTGACAAGTGTTTTATCATATTGTGTTTTTGGTTCTCCGAAAACTTTGTCCATTCAGATAATAATGAGCATTTCAACCCTAAATGAGGCTTTCTTGGTATTTGTATACTTATCCCATTGATGTAGGGACAGCTATACTATTGTTATACCTGTGCATTAGAGGAGATACTGAGCTATATATTTTATGTTTTGAAAAGTGGTTATGAGCATACCAGTCTTTCCTAGTTGTGTTTTTGTGTCCTGATGTTAACAGGGCCAGGCCAGCAAAGGTTTGCTAGCAGAGCCAAAGCCCTTATTATTCTGGAAATAGATTTTGGTTTGAAATAAAGGAAATGAACTTTCAAACTTAACTTTAAATATTAACATATGAAACATGCTGTTTTTCACACTCTGAATAATGATGCATTGTTGCACAGGAGGATTTCCAATATATCGGAACTAGTTAAAGGAAAGTGGAGCAGAACTTGGGCCTTATTCTTTAATGAGCATGTCCTTTTTTTACTCTCATGGGAGCAGAATCAAAGCAAGTCATTTTGTAACCAAAGGCAAAGAGAAAACTAGACCACAAGTCTCTGGAAATCTGTTCTAATTACAACAATTTCTCCACTCATTCACAATTGTTTTGAAGCAAAATTTTAAAAAGAGTAAAAAGTAGGATTTTATGTTTTTTACGTATTTTACATAGAGAAAAGATTTCTCTATATCCCTCCTGTCAGTTGAGAAACTAGAATGATGACTATGTGAATGGATATCGGTGATGTAATAGTTGCACCCGCCCATGTCACCAATGACTTCCTCTCCCCTCACATACTTTAAAGTGAACTCTACTAACAGCTTTAATGAAGAGCAGATAGATTATTAGCACATCACCAGGTTTTAAAAAAAATTCAAACTTGCTGCATCTGGAAAGGCAGTTTACAAACAGGCTTAGGAATAATTACTCCGAGGAGTATTCATTGAACAGTTTGGCAAAGGTAGAATTTACTTTCAAAACCAGAGTCGGGTGTAATAATCTGAGGAAGGAGAGGAAGCCAGCACCAGTGTCCTTCTCAACAAATTGGACTTTGAAATTCGATTTTAATGTAAGTAGAAATTATGGGACAAGACCCGTAAGGATTTGAGGGAGAAACTTCTTGCTTTTAAATTGTCATGCTTCTTTCTTGTCTCTGTTCCCGTCACTATTATTGATATAAAGAATCCATCAACATATTTTTATGGGTGATTAAGAAAGGCTGACCTTTCCTCTGCAGGTACAAATAGGTAGTTCTTCAGAGGCTGTAACTGAATGACAAGATAATTCTATCCATTTAATATTGAAGTGATGTTGATAGTATCATTCTTCTCGTGTTGGAAACAGGACAGCGTAGAGGCCTTTTCTGCCTCAGCCTGTTCTGCCCTGGGTGATGGATTTTCCCGCTGACTAATCGCTGTCACATTAACCCGCACTATTTCATCCTTCAGAGCTGTCAAGATAATGACGATAATCCAAGTGGCTCATTGTAGGTAAAGGAAATTATATGAGCAAAGTAATATCATAAAACAGTGTTTAAATATTTTAATTTCATTTGTCAGGGCTGCCCCAACACTTCATTACACATATAACCATCTCTCATCAGTGGAATTAGTGCATTATTCATTACTGTTAATTATTTTCACATAATGGCTGCCCTGATATATTTAACCTCCACATTATATCTCAGATAATGGGTCTGTAAAATTGAATTGTGTGAAGAGTGGAGTTCTAAAGCTCATTTGCAGAACATCAAAGAACAAAGAAGAGGAAAAGAATTCTAAATGGGACATTTTGCCCAGCTGGGGCCAAACATTTGTTTCTGTCTGATTTGCATACAGAAAATAGGTGGTGTAGAAGTGGCTTCATACTATATAGGCTGTCTGCTCCTATTATGGAACCAATTAGGATTTGTTAATATCGCACGCATCGGAAACAACTTGAGAATTATAGCATGGAAAAACGGAACAGTTAAGACCGTACTCTTACACAATATAGACAGAGTGGAATTTCCATTTGGGGACAGTATGTCATGGGCAGAGAGAGAGAGAGAAGGAAGGGATGCTAGTGAGTTCCAGATGAATTATCTACTTTTATGAATACCTTTAACAATGGACACTAAGTTTTTTAAAGTGGTATGAGCAAAGATGGACCATAAAAATCCATTTAGACTTTAGTCAGTTATTTCTACGGTGGCTAGTACAAAATTTATCACTTATATTTATGATAACACTTTCTCAGTCACTTAAAGGTTTAACATTCATACAAACAAAACATCCATTTAGAGTCCCCAGCACCCTGTGAATGGAAGCCATATTTTATAACAATTTTTAATTGTTCATGTTTGTGCATTATGATGCTTTTTTTTTTTTTTTGCATTATGATGCCTTTATGGAGCATCTGACAAACAGAATGATCTGATCAGCAATGTCAAACATATCTGTATGCGAGGGTATTTCTTTACATTTTCTCAGTGTGGGAAACTGGACCAAAAAAAAAAAAACCACAACTAAAATCTGTAGATCCTGAGGCAAAATCTCCTGATGGTGGAGCTTAGGCGACAGGTATATATTTTAAGAGCTCTGCAAATAATTCTGAGGGGCTTCCCATCATCAGAGCCTCAGCCTTAAGAGGTCAGAGGTTGTGTGTGGCTCATGGCAGGCTCATAGCCTACTTTTTGTAAATGTTTTGAAACTGTTTTTTTTTTTAATTTTTATTTATATTATGATAGTCACAGTCAAAGAGAGAGAAAGAGAGAGGCAGAGACATAGGCAGAGGGAGAAGCAGGCTCCATGCACCGGGAGCCCAACGTGGGACTCGATCCCGTGGCTCCAGGATCGCGCCCTGGGCCAAAGGCAGGCGCCAAACCGCTGCGCCACCCAGGGATCCCTTGAAACTGGTTTTTGAATATGCACAGTGGGTTTTGCCTTGGTTGAGCTTCTGATGGCAGCAGCTAGAACTTCCTGGCTTCCTTCACTGTTATCACAGGGCACAATGTAGAGAGTCATTCAATACACGCCTAGGAAGTTTACTCTGACCTTCCCACATTTTCACTGTTATAATTACACAGAAATTAATTTCTTCAATCTATAAATTTCCCATCTTCGGGATTTTTCTCTAGGCCAAGTCCTATGAGTGGGATTCACAGGGGTCTTGGTACATCTTGTCAAGTAGATTTCTTTTTTTTTCAAAGATTTTATTTATTTATTCATGAGAGACACAGACAGAGAGAGGCAGAGACACAGGCAGAGGGAGAAGCAGGCTCCATGCAGGGAGCCCCACGCGGGACTCGATCCTGAGTCTCCAGGATCACGCTCTGGGCTGAAGGCGGCGCTAAACCGCTGAGCCACCCGGGCTGCCCTGTCAAGTAGATTTCTAAGAGTTGCACGAATTAATAATACTACCACAACAATGTAAAAATATAAGTTTTATTGCAATCCTGGCAGAATTGGCTTTTAGCATTAAAGCATGGTTTTTCTTTGTTTAGAAAATGGTATCTCGCTATTTTAACATGCATTATTTTTCTTACTGTCCAAGTTGAGTACTTCCTGTTTTGCTTTATATTTCTCAGTTAGTTTAGTAATTGAATTAATTGAGTAACTTCTCAGTTAATTTAGTCTTTTTGGGCACCTGGATGGCTCAGCGGTTGAGCTTCTGCCTTCAGCCCAGGGTGTGATCCTGGAGTCCCAGGATCGAGTCCCACATCAGGCTCCCTGCATGGAGCCTGCTTCTCTCTCTGCCTATGCCTCTGTCTTCTCTCTCTGTGTGGCTCTCATAAATAGATAAATAAAAAATCATTTAAAAAATTAATCTTTTTACCATTTACCTATTGAGTTCTTGGTATTTTTCTTACCAAACTGAGTAATCTTTTTATATAACAAATGTATCATATTTGATCTGTCTCATTTACTGTGACTTTTTTTTAGTGTATATAGTTTGCATTTGTCTTTTAGCCTTTTTTTTTACTTGTATAAAAGTTTTCATTTTTTAGTAGTCAAATGAGTTGATCTTGTTCTAGTGTTTTTTTTTTTCCTTGCATCTTCAAGGCTTAGCACATTATTATAAATATCCCATTTTCCTTTAATTTTTTTTAATTTGAGTATAGTTGACACACAATGTTACATTAGTTTCAAGTGGAAACATAATGATTTGACAAATGTATATGTTATATTATGCTCACCACAAGTGTACTACCATCTGTCATCATGCAACACTGTTACAAGAACATGGACTATATTCCTTATGCTGTGCCTTTTATTCCCACAGTTATCTCATTTTAGAGATGGATTAGATCAAGTCCTGAGAATTTTGAAAATGTTATGAAGAAAGACTAACTATAGAGTTGGAAATAAAATCATGATAACTTAGCTCTCTGTCTGCCACACTATTCTTATAATTTAATAAATTAGGCAGGGACCCCTTCTGTATACTCATGAGAATAAACCCAGTCGGTGGGAAATAAACAGAAGACAAGTTCATCTCTGTCACTATCCCCTATACAAAGTCTGAGCTTTTGGACTGGACCTTGAGGTATTTCTTTTTTTTTTTTCCTTTTCTTTTTTTTTTTTCTTTTCCTGTTTTTTTTTTTCCCCTGCCTCAATCTACCCTTTTAATTCTATATATATCCCCCAATGCCTTATTCATTTACTTACCATTTCTTGAGCTTTTACAATGTGCCAGCAAGGTGTTGAAAATAAACAAAAGGATCTCACAGCTCATTCAGTTCCTTCTTCCTGGAATATTCCCATAGTTTCCCATTCCTAGAGCCTGCTTAATTTGCTCATTCTGTTTGGATATTCTTAGACCGGAGACATTGTTCCAAAGCACTACCTACTCTTTAAGGCTCTCATACAGATTCCACTTTCTTTAATGAGCCTTCTCTGTTCACTATATCCCTGTTGGAATGAATCACTCTGTTTCAAATATCCCCAAAGAATGATGTTTTTTATTTCTATTATGATATTTGATTTTTATGAGCTTCATAAAAGGGTTATTGATGTATGTCCCTGTCTCCTGCACTATATTATGACACTTATGACAATAGCAGTTGGATCTTATTCAACTTTGTATGTCTCACTGTACATAGTAAGGCCTGTGCCCATGGTAGGAACTGAGTGAATATTTGTAGTTTTTAAAAAATTTTGTTTGTCTGATAGAAAGCTCAAAGGCCAATAATACCATCATATCCTTCAGTATAGAATCACAATCAACATGACTTTGCCATTCCCAAATTTGTATGTTCATTATGAAACTGTAGAAACTATGGCTTCCACACAGCTCAAATTTAGTATCCAGTGGGTGTTTGATAAGTATTCTTGATGGACAAACTGTAAGAGTGGCCTTACATCTGTGTAGAGAACTTGCAATAACATTTATTATCTACTCTGTCTTTCCTGTAATTCTGTTTTTTTTTTTAATTTAAAAAATGGCATAAAACACCATTTAACTAGTGCCAACCGATGCATTGTGCTTACTGAGCCAGTTCTATGATTGAAAATCTTACATTAATTCTGTGCAAAGTGTTAATTTACATAGCATCCTGTTCTTATCATTGGCTAAAAAGGCTTATTTCACAACTGCCAAGTGGCAAAAGTATTAATACTTTCCATTAAGTATTAATAAAACATCCTGTAATACAGATTCCCTTCATTCTGGCTCATCTGGGAGTTGTTTGGAAGAGATCCATTTATTTCACTTAAAGTTTGTTACCTTCTTCCATTTCCGTGGCAAGTCCCAGGGCACCACCATGGCCTGGAAAGGTTGGTGTTCATTTGTTTAGAGACTTAAGAAAGATTAGTCTTTGCTATCAGTGTCAGAATGTGTCAAAAGCAGGGTCCCTCTTTTATTTTTCCTTGGCAACCCCAAGAATGAAGACAATCTGGTGTTTCTAATGAAAGTGACTTCTATAAACAAGTCGTCTCCCCCTGCTTGCCTGACAAAATACCAAGGCAATCCTAAGAAAAATTGGGAAGCTGAGAAAGTTCGGTTTTTGTTCTTGCCCAGCATTATTTTCTGAGCCTTCTTGGAAAACATCTCTTATTGTGGAACTTAACTTGTTCCTTCCCTCTCTGGCCATCTGCCCAGGCCTACCCTCTGGCTCTTTTTCTGGAGCCATCTCTCAGTCCTTGACTTTTCTCAGTTCCAGCTACCTTACTATGGAGGTAAATAAATAATGTATTCTGATCTCTTACCATGGCACTGTGCTAAGCACCTAATGTGTATTTTCTTATTTGTCCCCAAAGTAATCACATGGTAACAATCACAAAGTAACAAATCACAAAGTAACAATCTTTGTGAGTTTAAAAGATTTATCAAAGCTCACATAGCAAGTATGATAGATGGTTATTTCCACAGCTGTCTGCACCAATATCTCCCATTCTGCATGTTCTTTGAAGATGTGGCCTTGTAGGGCACCTGGGTAGGTCAGTGGTTAAGCATCTGCCTTTGGCTCAGGTTGTGATCCTGGGGTCCTGGAATTGAGTCCCACATCAGGCTTCCTTCAGGGAGCCTGTTTCTCCCTCTGCCTATCTCTGCCTCTCTCTGTGTGTGTCTCTCATGAATAAATAAATAAAATCAGAAAGAAAGAAAGAAAGAAAGAAAGAAGAAAGAAAGAAAGAAAGAAAGAAAGAAGAAAGAAAGAAAGAAAGAAAGAAAGAAAGAAGAAAGAAAGAAAAGAAAGAAAGAAAGAAGAAAGAAGAAAGAAAGAAAGAAAGAAAGAAAGAAAGAAAGAAAGAAAGAAAGAGAAAGAAAGAAAAAATAAATAGGGCTTTGTGACTTCTCCTGTTAAAAAATCAGACCTATATCTCTTCTCTTTGAATCTGGGCTACTTATGACTACTTCACCTGACAGAGTATGGTTGATGTTTCACTACTTGGCTTCAGCATCTGGGACAAAAAAGGAAATGTGACTTCTGCCTTGATCACTGGAATGCTTGTGCTTGGAGCCCTGAGCTGCCATGTGAGAGGCCTGATAACCCTGAGGCTTCCATAATGTGAAGAAACTAAGCTACACAGAGAGGTTGTGTGTGGATGCTCTGGTTGGGAATTGGAGCTTTTGAGTCATTTCATGTCCAGTAACAGACTTGTGAATGAAACTGTTTCGAACCCTCCAGACCAGCTCATCTGCCAGCTGAGAATCACTGAGTGATCTACTGAGTGATCTTAGTCAATGCTACAGGGAGCAAAAGGATCACTGAGATGAGCACTTCCCAAAATTCCTGACCCACACAATCTGTGAGAAAATAAAATGGTTGGTGTTTTCAGTCCAAGTTTTGAAGTACTTTTTTTTTTATTTTTATTTTTTGAAGTACTTTTAATATAACAAAAGTATTTGGAATAGCTAATAAATGGTAGACACGGTATGTGAGCTGCCCCTTCTGACTCCAGAGTTTTCACACTTAAGCTCTAAGCTATAAGGATGAACTAACCCCCAGTAACATGTGATACACTTTCTATCAGTATTTGCATATAACAGGAACCTGTCTTAACCCCAAAGGCTGATTTTTAATGGTGAAATTTCTGGCACCATTAGAAATGTCAGTGAGGTTCCTCAAATCAAATCAAACTACTCATTACTCATTGCACACTTGAGAAACAGCCTTCATCACTGAATACTGAACATAATTTATTTTATTTTTATTTGCTGTCTTTTGGAAAATAAGTTCTCAACGTTTTTGGTGGAGTGCAACACACATACAGAATAATGCACAAAACATAAGTGTACGGTTTATAAACTGTCATAAAGTGAACTCCCCCATGTAATGACTATCCAAGGCAGGATCTAGAATATTGCTAGCCTCTAGAATCTTCCCTTGAGCCACCTTAAAATTCTTTTCCTCTTCCTCAGAGGTAGCCACTACCCTGATTTCTGAAGTCATAAAGTAGTGTAGGCTACTTTTGAACTTCTTGTAGATGCAGCCATACTTCATCACAATGTTTGTGAAATTGACCCATGTTGGCGAAGGTAAATAACTTTTCTTAGTGTCTATTCCATGAAATACACATGGAATGAATATATCATGATCCAGTCTTTGTTTATCCAGTCTACTAGATACTTAGGTTAGGAAAAAAAAAAAAACACAACACAACACATTAGTTTTTTTCTTTTTTAAATTTTTACTCAAATTCCAGTTAGTTAATATTGTTTTTTTAAAGCTCTTTGTCAAGTTACACATATAGAAGGAACATAACATGTGAGAAATAACCACCAAATAAAATAAAACCTCCAACAGTTTATGTCCCAGAGGCAAATGAGAATAAAGTTACATGAGCACAGAGGGAGTCTTCACACATCAAGAGGACTTTAGATCTTGGAGGAAGGCTGAGATTTGGCCTGACCGGCTTACAGGGCTGGGGAGGATAGAGAGTATATATGGGGGGAAATGGGGCAGGCCTCCAAGAGGGAAATGGAGTAGTCAAGTCCTGCATCCAAAGGTAGATTTGCAGCTACTGTGAAGGTGGAAGATGGAATTCAATGGAAGAGATGGGGCAGGTCTTCAGCAGAGGCCTCAGGATGGGTGGTACTGCTGTTAGGTACTGCTAGTTCTGGGTGATGAGCAGTTTAGTGTAAGACCCATGGCAGAAATTGCAGATCTGGGCATTGACTACCAGCTCCAATACCATAAACAGGGAGATCTGGGGAAAGCTAGAAAGGATTCCAGAGTCTTTGTCAAGGTGGCTGCAAGCTCAGTGCAGCCCTCTAGAGGGCATCTGGAACTTCACGCAGGGAATACAAAGCAAACGTGTTGGGAGTTAAGGAATAACGGGGACCCTGGAATGACGGGGCTGCCTAAACTTCCTTCCCAGCTCCTTCCAGCATTCATTCTGATTGGTAGGTCCTCAGTGTGTACACCCTGTTAATGTTTTGATTATCATTCTTTTGGCTTTGGGCGAAGTACAGGTAACAATTATAACTATTGTTCTAAACTTATCCAAAATGTTCTTGTTGAGATTTCAAATTGAAGAACAGTAGAAATAAATCATTGCTTTTCCTTTGCCTTTGATTTTTACCTTTGGTGTTATTGAGTTTAAATGACAAGTGAAAAAAAAAAAGAAAGAAAGAAAGAAAAGAAAGAAAGAAAGAAAGAAAGAAAGAAAGAAAGAAGAAAGAAGAAAGAAAGAAAGAAAGAAAGAAAGAAAGAAAGAAAGAAAGAAAGAAAGAAAGAAAACTTAACCGTGAGTCTGGTTAAGGTACCTGGGTCTGGTTTTACTTTACTTCTGCCATATTTAGCTTATGTGGCAGACAAAGAGCAAATTTGGCTCTTATTAGCTCTTTCTTAAAGGGTCATCAGGATGTGTGTGTTTGATGGAACTGCAGGTGGTGGGCCATCCCTTCAGTTTCGAACCCTGAGGACAAGGGGTCCTATCTCTTGGGGTTTACAATTGATCACTTCAGCTGCTGGTCCATTCACAAACATCAAAATTCACATTAGCCAAATAATGTGGATTTAAAGATATCTCAGGGGGGATTTGATTCCATTAAAACTTTGTAAGGTATCACAGTTCAACAGGATGAGCCAAGAGCTGAAATAACAGGACTATGGATTTAATTGCCTCTCTCCCATTAACTCACTGGGACACAAACTCTCTGTGGTCTAATCTTGCTTGACTCTTCAAATACAGATGGAAAATGTTGGCTTCCTTCATATGATACATATGATGACAATAGAAATAGAAACACTGGTCATTTTGTCCAAGAAAAATATAATGCAATATACAGCTCAAGTCAGATGCTAAGTATTCATGAAAAATAGTTGATCTGTAGTTAGGTTTCCAAAAGGTATGCTGAAACAGTTTATCCAAGTTGTATCAAACATATTTTAAAGTGTTCCAATCACTGAACTATCTGCTTTTAGATTTAAATTTCACCACAAAATAAATAGAACTAAAGATTCATTTCCGTAGTCATACTAACCACATTTCAAGTGCTCATCAGTCACATGTGCATAGTGGCTGCTGTATTAGACAGTATAGGTCTAGCCCAAATGTGTAAATCTTACATACATGCTGGCACAGAAATCCATAGGAGTTAAAAACTTCAACTATGCAAACATATAGGAAATATGCTATTCTTTTTAGATTATTTTTTCTCATTTGTTTAGTATTTATCCCTTAAGTATCAAAATTCTTTCTTATTCTATAGGCTTTTTATAATACACTTTACATATTTCCTGACTTACTAAATGAATAACACTGAACATAATCAAAATGCTTCTTGCTGAGCTAAGGTCATAATTATAAATGTCAATCATGGTATTGTGTCTTGATATAGCACTCCCTTCAGGGGGTATTAGACCAAGAGTTGGTCACCTACAGCTGGAGCCAGTGTGGCCCTTTATCTGCTCTGTAAATAAAGCCACATTGGAACATAGTCATGCCCATTCATTTGTGTATAGTGTGTGCTTGCCTTATGCTACAGTGGTAGAAATTGAGTAGTTGTGACAGATATCCTACACCTACAAAGCCTAGAATATTTTCTATTTGGCCTTTACAGAAAAAGTTTGTCAATTTACAGAGTAGGTTATACTCTGTGACCCAAACTGCAGAGTGTTTACATTCTTATGTCTACTTTTTATCCTTCTCCTTACTCCCCTTGTTAGCAAGAAGTGTCTCTTCATTGTTATCAGAGTTCCTACATATAATAACTTACTCATTGACTTAAACCCCTATGGATTTAAAAAAGAGTAACGAAATATGTTAGACATTTTTTATGTTAGACATTTTTTATATTAGAAGCAAATTAACCATTTTAGATTCATTTTTGGGTTTTGCAGCATCTACTTGGCTATGCAGAATTTTATCTTTATTTCCAAGTTTTCAGACATATTGGCCTCTGCTTAGCCTACTTACCTCCCTATCCACTGGCTCCTACTTCAAATAGTAGTATGTTCTCATTGAGCCAAGTACTTCTAGTTTCTACATGTGCCTTGCATATTTACAACTTCCTATATCAACCATGGAATACCTTACTACTGCTTCTTGTCATTGTTAATGCTACTCCACCACTCTTACCTCTGGAAGACCTCTCACCCCCCACCTCCCACCCCTACCCAAGCTCCAGCAACACCAGGGCCATTGGAAGTCACTCTCCTCAGGACTTTCAGAACATATGTGATTATCTCAACTATAATATTTTTCATTCTGTCCTGCATTATCTGTACACATTTCTATTTGTCAAAGAAAGTATGGGCCCCTAGAAGGCAGGACTTACTTGGTGTATTTCCTGACACACAGTAGAGAATCAACAAATACTTATTGAACTGCTTGAGTCATTACAATAAAAGTATATTGTTTTTATCAACAATTGTGATTTATAAACAAATCACAAATTATAGACTTATCATTAGGTATTAAGAACCTTCACTCGAGCAATTTTTTGTTTGTTTTTTTGTTTTTGTTTGTTTGTTTTAGAGAGGGAGGGGGAGAGGGAGAGAGAGAGCATCTTAAGCAGGCTCCATGCCCAGCACAGAGTGGGACGTGGGGCTCCATCTCACAACCTTGAGATCATGACCTGAAATGAAATCAAAAGTCAGATGCTTAACTGACTGAACCACCCATGTGCCCCTCAAGCAATTTTTAAAAGGTATTTTGCACTTAAAAATCTTTCATTCTTTTTAGTATGTAATGTGTATGTCTAAATTTTCTCAACTTGTGAGAATAAAATGTGGGCATATTTAAATGAGATCATATTTCCATTAGTCTGGAAATTGTAATGACTTTGGATCCCAGCTTCCCAATACAGATACTCAAAACATTTCCACATTTTCCATGCCTCACAGTTTCCTCTGAAAACAGTTTTCTTCTTCAGCCTGCGCCTGTAGGTACAGGTTGCTCAATAGCTACCTATCTCCGAACCTTCTTGCCTGCTTCCCTTCCCTCCCCACTTCTCCCATCTTACTTCTATCCCTCCCAGACTCCCAGAACAGGCATAGGGAAACTCAACCCATACTAGGAAAATGAACATTTCTCTGAAGAGAATATAACTTGCAAAGATCCAACACTGTCTCTACTAAAGGCAACTATATATTGCCACCCAGAGCAGTTTAGCTCTTTGTAGATGCTAGTCTCAAATATCTCCATTTCAGAAGAGCACCTATACTTTATGTTTGAAAAACTGAAAATTGAATGATTTTCCTAGAACTCAAGGAATAGTTTGCCCCCCAAACTGTATCAAAGAGTATTAAACATGGCTTTTAAATGATAATTTTCGGGGATCCCTGGGTGGCGCAGCAGTTTGGCGCCTGCCTTTGGCCCAGGGCGTGATCCTGGAGACCCGGGATCGAATCCCACGTCAGGCTCCCGGTGCATGGAGCCTGCTTCTCCCTCTGCCTGTGTCTCTGCCTCTCTCTCTCTCTCTCTCTCTCTGTGACTATCATAAATAAATAAAAAAAAAATAAAAAAAATAAATGATAATTTTCCCAACTACTGTATTTAAGATTTTAAACATCTTTATTTATTTTTTTTATAATTTCTTTTTTTAATTTTTATTTATTTATGATAGTCACACAGAGAGAGAGAGACAGAGAGAGAGAGAGAGGCAGAGTCATAGGCAGAGGGAGAAGCAGGCTCCATGCACCAGGAGCCCGACGTGGGATTTGATCCCGGGTCTCCAGGATCGTGCCCTGGGCCAAAGGCAGGCGCTAAACCTCTGCGCCACCCAGGGATCCCTTTAAACATCTTTAGAGTTCAGTTTTAGCAATGGCATCCGAATTCCACATGGGGCAGAGCAAAACATTGTATAGCATGTATATTCTCAGGGGCCTGTCTTCTGTTGTATCATGAATATTCCCTCCACTATTACCAGGAAACATTAATGGAGGAATATGAACTAATCCTTTGGTGATTTTGTCAAAACTTCACAATGAATTAAGTGTTTAATAAATCCATTTGCTTGTTGGCATGGAGAAGAAATTTCATATACATGGGAAATTAAAACTTCGAGGTACTGGGAAAAGTGCATTACAATAACAAATTGAAATTAAGAAGTTCTACAACTTGAAATTAGGAAGTTGTACAACACGTTCATTTTCAATGACCGGAGCCCTGAGTATCTCCTGTCCGAGAGGCAGGTTCTCAGAGTGGATTTTAGGATTTTCTTCAAATAAGTAGACTTCTCCCTAAATCCCTACATATAGTTGAGGATCAAAGTCAGGGCTCTGAGGAAGCTTATGATCTGAATACCACCATTTTCTGGTAATAAATAATTCCTTATTTAGATCAGAAATATAATGGAACAAAAAGGTTAGAACTGCTGAGCTCTGTAATCAGACACAAAAGAAAACCTCATTCTTCAAATTGTTACTCACCAGTCTTTTAGATGCAGCTTGAAAGATTTTGTTTGCAAAAAGCTGTTGAGAGGTTATAAAGTCATTCCTAGCTACAAAGCTCCTTAGGGTTTTCAAAGTATTTAACCATTCCCTGTAAGTGCCCTTTCCCTGGGAGTGTTCAAAGCTTCCCGAGAAGATTCTTCAATATTTCTTTTTCTACAATCAAACTAGGCTCATTGTTTAGAAGAAATGGATTAGGTGAGTGTCTTTAAACTGCATTTTGAATGGAGTATGAAGTCAAGTGGCCTTAAACAAACACATATAGGCAATTTATAGTGAAAAAAAGGATTAAAAAATGTTAGCTATCACGATGGGGGGGAAATGTCATTGGGTTGGAGGTATATTATGTCAGCTAAAAAGCAAACATGCCTTCTTGGGAGAGCTGGATTTCAAGGGTTTTATTCTGTGTTTTCCACCAATGGCTGAACTCCTAATCATTGGCCAACCCTGCCTTTTTGAAGTGTTTCTCTTTGATTCATGGTAGCTCTTGTGTTCTAACAGCACAAAGTGGAGATTTAAAGCAATATCACTAGTCAGGCCAAAGGATCTACTGCCATCAAATAACTTATTAGTAAATACTTATTGAGCACAAACTATGGTCAAGGCAACTATGTGTTTTGTTGTCTTGTTTTTCTTTCTTTTTTTTTTTTTAAATTTTTATTTATTTATGATAGTTACAGAGAGAGAGAGAGGCAGAGACACAGGCAGAGGGAGAAGCAGGCTCCATGCACCGGGAGCCCGATGTGGGATTCGATCCCGGGTCTCCAGGATCACGCCCCGGGCCAAAGGCAAGCGCCAAACCGCTGCGCCACCCAGGGATCCCCTGTCTTGTTTTTCTAAGTCAAAGTCTCATTCTGCACTTTCCGAGGCTTGGGAAAAGAAAGACACGTCCCAGATTTGAATAATTAGAGGCAAATTGGACCACTTTTATCAATTCAGTTTTCACAGGGTTGGATCAGACCAGCAACTGGTGTGTTTATACCTGCAGCTATAGAGAATCACAAGTAATATGACTTCTATGACATAAGATAATTCAGGAAACCCTTCTCCTTGCCTTTGTTGCTCAAATTAGTGCTATCACATACAATTTAAGGTCCTAGGTATTAGAGGTTAAAAGAAAAAAGAAAAAATAATATTGGAAAAAACAGATGTGAAGTGAATATCTATAATTTTAGCAATAGAAGGAGAAAAAAAGAAGCTCTTTTACCTTCCCAAGAAATTTGGACACAGTTTTATAAATACTTACTGAATTATTTTCAACTTTTCCCATCCTTTGGAGCAGATCCTACACCAAGTGAATGAATAATGGATGATACACCTGTGTGATCAAGTACCCACACTCACACACACTTACTTGTTCTCACCACTGGCTGTGGAGATGCAGGGATAAGGGAAGATCGGGGCTAGTTGTAGACATCAAACCAGAAATAATTTGTTCTGTCATTTTGTTCATGGAAATCTGAAGTGTGAAGTCAGAATTGTGTAAAAGTAGTCAGTTACCCAGGGGCAGAACTAAGACAAGACCCAGGGATCCTGACTCCCAGTTGAGTTTTATTTATCTCTGTCTCTTATCATTCAAACCCAGTTCACACCAGAGGTAAAAGTTGAAGGCAAAGAAAAGCAAGAATTTATTTCTAACTTTCTCTACCTTGAGATCAACACCTCCAATGATGAGAAATTTCACCATCAGAAAATCAGCTCTTGTAGTTAAGACAGGATCCTGTTATATGCAAATACTGGTAGAAAGCATCACAGATTATTTGGAGTTAGCTCATCATTGCATAATCAGAATGCCTGGCTCACATTCTGGTTCCACTGTTTACTAGATATTCCAGTATTTCAAAACACACACATGCTGATGACTGAGAAAGAGCCAAGAAGACCCAGATTTGCTCTTGTGTGTTTGAAAATTCTCCCACATAAGCAAAATGTATGATGGCAAGACCCTTTGTTGTTGTTGTTGTTGTGGATGAATAAGGAACCACGATTTCATCCCATCTTCCTTTCCTTCCCACTAGTGACTTTGTCATAACTGTATATGTAAAAATTTAATATTCTTGTTGGTGGAGCTATAGTCAATAATCCGTCCATTTTCCCCGTGTCATGTAAGAATGAAAAATAAGCAGAAACACCTGTAAGTGAATTCAATTTTATAAGGAGATGAATTTTACTATGTTGCCCATACCTAAATAATAACAATAATAATAAATTGTCACAAAATCACATGGAGAATATCCACACAGCACAAATTTTACATGTGATGAAATCCCTTCATATATTTCTTCATAAAGCTTTTGCTCACTTTTTTATTCAATACAGTATTAAGACATAGAAGGGCATTTTGAAATATGCTTGAGTTTGTAGCACTGTCTCTCTTTTTCAAAAAAAAAATAAACTCAAAACTGTCAAAACCAAGTTTGTGTGTTATTGCTTAGAAATCTCATAAATGACCTTTCTCATATGAAACTTTCTTGTGGGAAAAGACAGATGTATAGTAGTTAAACTTGAATCCAAAAAGCAACTTTCATAATCTTTCCCTCCTCTTTCCTTATATCTTTACCACATGTGAGGCAGTGCAGGAGCTTTGGGAGCAAGGACTGGTGGGCACTCCATTTCTGGGCCCCCATCGCTTAGACCTCCCGAAGTGGTTAAAAGGATTGTGAAGGATTGGAAACTATAGCAGTGGGAAGTGGGATGAGGAGAAGTTTGACTTCAGATTAATTAGCTCAGAGAAAATAAAGGGCAAAGTATTATGGAGAATCATAGGAGCCAAAAATCAGTTAAAAATGTAATATTGTAAAAGAATATTTATATTAAAATAGATTTTGATGATTAAAAAATAACAATGCATATCCTAAAATTATTTTTAAAGTACAAAGAAGCATAGAGAAGAAAATAAAAATCACTGGCAAGTCCCATTGAGATAAGCACTATTGACATTTTTTGGTATTTTCTTTCCATCTTTTAGCTACATTTTTATATACAAAATATATGTGTGCATCCTTTACTGAAATGAAGCCAGTGTCTGTATACAGTTTTATATCTTGTTTTTTTTCAGTACACCTATCATGAGCATTTTCCCTGTGTCATCAAACATTTTTTGAAAATGATTTTTATTTTCTATATATTATTGTTTTATGGACTTCTATAACTCAACACTTTTCTGCACATATAACTTATCAGTTAAAGGGAATTTTCCATTTAGAGTACCTTGATTCCTCAGTGGCATCCAATTAACAAAATTACTTCACTGAAGGATTGGTTTTCTGTAGCAGGGTTCACAAGGTCCCTATAAATCCACTCAGAAGGGGAGTTGGTGGTAGAGATGCAGGTGGCTCCATCAGCTAGGGATGAAAATAACCAAGCCTCCAGAATGGTGATTCAAACTTTAATTCTCTCTGAATGGATGCATAAGCCTTATCTGTCCCATCTCAAACTTCAGAATCTTTTTAAGATCACTCTGGGTTATTGATCTACCAGTTCTTTTCCTTTTCAAAACATGATGAAATATCCCTTACACCCACACTCTAAGTTTCCTGGTTTACTTTTTTACCTCATTCACACAAGTTCCTCACATACTACCTTAATCTAGATGGTTCCCCAAATCCTGAAATAGTAATGAATTTTTCTAAGAATGAGGATATTGTGACTTTTCTTGTCACCACAAAAAATCGGTTTCCTCTTGATATTCACAGTGTAAACATTTGCTATATTTACATATGATCTAATGTGTCTTCATTTGTGTGCATCTTAATGTACTGCCTTTGTTGCATAAGCAAAGACAGGGCCTACATACCATAAAGTGAGTCAATTTGTGCTAGCATTAAAACACTGGTCTGCACTGCTATGTGTGTATATACTTGTTTGCATACCAAAAGCTCTCTTTTAATTCCTTTCCTCAATTTTTCCCCCTCATATCCTTTACAGTTTTCACAAATTTTTTTGGTCTCAAAAACATTATATGAAGTCTTCTCTGTGTTGGAACTAAGCAGGGGTGAGGTTGGCTGGAGCCAAGGATAGGCATTTAACCTGGAGGTCAAGTTTGGACTAAAATGGAAATGCCTCTCTTGATCCAGTAGACATTTAGGGAACTGAATGCTCCCTTCTGCAGTGAGTATTTGTCTGGTCAGTCTAAGCATATGACCCAATTGCTTTTGACTGATGTTGGTTGAAGTTGTTGATTATATTTATTGAATCCTCTCAATGGACATATTATATACTATGTCTCGTTGTTAGCAAGAAGGGATTGGGAGATAGGTCTAAGACATGGTCATTATCCATAAGGAGTTCACAAAATATAATCATATAGGATTTACCTGGGAGAACAATATGTGTGTCATTTGCTAATGAAAAATATCCCTAATATACAAACAATTCTTGTATATTAAATATACTAATGGGTAGAGACTATGAAAGGCAATCCTTACAAGGTGGCAATGAAGAGATCAACCTTCACTAGGAGTCAGGTAAATGCAAAACAAAAGTGTGAGATGCCATTTTTTTACTCTAATCCTGATCCTAACCCCTTTGTCTTGGTAAATATTAAAAAGGTTGATAATATCCAGTGTTGCTAAGAGTGTAGGGGAAGTAGACATTGAAATATGCAAATAGTAGGAGCATGACTTACTAAATATTTTGGAAAAGTAAACCGGAGCTACCTTTAGTAATTCAATTTTGCAAAATAACCTTTAACTCCACAGTCCTACTCTGGGAATCTACAGAAATAAAAACATAAATGCAAAATGACATGAATAAATTTATTTATTGTAATATTGGTTATCATGCTGGAATAAATGGCAACAAGGGAAATGACTAAATTAATTGTGATACAACCACACGATGGAATTTTACCAGCTATTAGAAAGCATGAGTTGAATCTATAGGTATGGTGTGTAAAAAAGGTTATAGAACAAAGTGCATAATAAATAGAAAAATATCCTCATATATTTTAGTATATACATTTATGGATTTTGTAGGAACACTGCAACAGGTGTCAATGCAATATGATGGAGGAAGAATTGAAGGCATTTGCTATCAATCCTTGCTGGAGAGCAAGAACGACTTCATATTGACTAAACCAATGAGCAATTGCTGAAACTTTTAATGTGCATAAAGCTGTGCTAGGCCCTGAGGGAAATACAGATATGAGATATAATTACCACCTCCAAATAGAATTTAAATCTAGTTAGGATGAGAACAGTTACATATAAAACAACATGAACAGGACAGAAAAGTATATAATGACATGCTAGGTTATATGTGCTAGGTTATAGGCTGCAGGTGCAGTGGAAATTGGAAGAGGTTGGTCCAGAGAAATGGAGGTGGGGCAGAGATAGAGGAGAGCTTAAGGTGAACCGGGTTTTGTCTAGAGTTTACTGCTTGTGTTGTGTTTATTTCTCTTTATTTCTTTGCTTTCTCCATTGTAGACTTTCACTGCTGTGCATTTGATCTGGTTATTTGCCTTTGACTCCATTGTTGATAATACTAGCTTGATAGTTTGGATCCTGAATAAATTAGACCCCAGTTAATTCTTAAGGGTCCCTTTGAAACTTTTCCCTCCAAATAAGCATTAGATGGCCTTTAGTCAACCACCCAAGCTCAGTGGTCTCCATCTTTATGGACATGGGTAAACAGGACAAGCACCATAATATTTAGTCTTCATGGCTCATCTCTGATTGGAAATCCAGGTCAACACCCTATAGGGCTTGTTTAATTCCTGCCTCCTTTGGCTGCTAAAATAAGTGAGAGTGAACCACGCTGGTCAAATTTGACCATTCTCTTTCCAGTTTGTTCTGATTACACAGACCCAGCCTCAATTAAGTAATTTGCTCTGTAATGGGAGGGGGTCATTTTGTGAGTGAATTTGAATGTCTGCATAGATCAGCATTATTGTTAATCACATCTGCACTTACATATATTTATATGCACACTCACAAGTGCAAAGATGCAGTTTCAAACTTAATTAAAAATAGAAAGCAACCTAAAGTGTGCTAGTATTTCCCCTGACTTCAGCATGATCTACCACTTTGACAAAATTTCATAAATCTCCTGCAATAGAAAATTCTACCGCACAGAACCATTTTATGCAGCAATATAGGTACTTAAAATATTCAACAACTTTCATCATGTTTTGCCTCTTGGTACATGGGATTTTTATGTATTTAATAGTTACATATGTTATATATTTTAAACAGTATTTTTTACTAATAGTCCCCCACAGTACATTTTTCTGAAACTCTAACATCTGTGTTTTGTTCTTGTAGCTCATGATAATAATCTTAAATTGAGCACATCCAACCACAGAGGACGGATTAGTTGGTTATTTTTTTAAAGGTGTCTGGATCCAGTGATGTAAGAGTCAAAACTTATCAAGTCTTGGTGACAGAAATGCCTCCCCCCCTCACTTTTTGAAGAGCAATTCCGGATCTGGCATCTGAGCAGCTCCTGCTGTTGCCAGGCCTGTAGCAGGTACACAGAAATTCAGAGGAGAGGAACCGTGGGGAATGTTCATTTGTTATTTATTTATAAACTTGCCGTGCCACATCATGTAAAATTAACACCTTTAATGGGCTCCTGCCTCAGTTGCTTGAAGGACGGGCTTTCACCAGCCAAGGCCACCCACTGGTTTCCAGGCAGTGTTGTTGTGTGTTTGCTTTGGGCTGCTAGCTCTGTAGAATCTACCTGCTGAAGTCATCTTTGTGTTAAGCAGGTCACCAAAGGTCTGTCCCATTAGACAGAACGTTCAGGAAGCGAAGTCTTTGGGGCTTTTGTGGCTGAAGAGACGAGTGATTACTTTGGAGCATAAATTCCTTTCTCTATCTGGTTAATGAAGAGATTTACTCCAACATTCATTTATTATAAATTTGGGGGGGGTATGGCTTCTCCCATGTGCCAGCATCCAGAGGGTCCCTTTCCTATAAGAGTTCATAAATAATCAACGTTTACAATGAAAAGGTTTTGTAAGCATTATCTTTTCCTGTCACAAAAATTCCCTCATGCTTCTAAGGGAAGACCAATATAATTTACAGGCAATGATTCTGGAGCTGAAATGCCTTTATGCATAGAGAATAGATTTGTTTAGGGATTTTGGAGAAATATCTCACTTTTCACCCACCTACCTCACTGCTTCTGCTTCAGTGCCTAAAATTTCAGTCTAATTTTATAGCATTATTCATATACAAATGATATCTGGGAAGGGAAAACACATTAAGTCATTCAACAAACATTGGTCAGCTTACCATGTGCTGAGTATTTCACTTGGTAGATATATAGGCTCCTGAAGAATTCATGATTTAATGGAGGAGATAAACAAGTGATAGACAATTATAAGCCAAATGAAAGTACTATAGTTGAGGTGGGTTCTGAGTACTAGGGAAATGTAAAGGAAAGAGGAATTAACATTGCCTGAAGAAATCAGGAGAGCGTTCATAAAGGAAGTGATATTCGAGCTTAAATAATGGATACATGCTTACCAAAATGAGAAGAAAAAATATTTGCAGGTAGTTTTCTTTTTTTTTTTTTCCAGGTAGTTTTCAAGGAACCAACATGGGCTCAGGTATAATAGCAATTTGTATTGGAAGGCCTTCCAGGTGCCAGTTGCTGTATAAAGTACCAGGCACTGTGTGGCATGCTTTAGATATATCATCTAGCCCAATTCTAACACGGGAAACATAGTATCACTGTTTTTATGTGAAAAAACAGAGGAGGTTAAATAGCTTGCCCAATTTGGGGATTCAAACAGGTCTATATATTCCTAAGCTCATGCCCTTGCTTTGTTCTTGCAGCATTCATGGCTGTCCTTTTGCACAGCTGTAAGGGGACATGGACTGCTGAAGTAGGCTGAGATCCAATACGGCTGTGAGGTGGGAGGGAAAGGGCTCAGGCAAGCCAAGTTGTGGCCAGAGTGTGCTGAGCCGTGAATGCTCTAAGAAGTCTGAACTTCACCATGTATCCCCTAAACAATGGGAAACCAGCCATGGAAGTTTGAATCGTGTGTGTGTGTGTGTGTGTGTGTGTATGTGTGTGTGCGTGTGTGTGCGCGCAGTGACCATGTGCTGGATGAACAGAGGGCAGTGGGTGGCCGTTGTGTGGGATGGGGAGGGGGGGAGGCGATCCTTCCATGAGATATAACATTGGCCTAAGCAGAGGCCTTCCATTAGCAGCAGTATAGAAATGTTAATCCTTAGTATGGAAGGGTATTTAGATTTGGGAGGTACACAGGCCTGTGACATACTAGCTGTGGGACCTCGGGCAAACCATTTGGTCACCCTTCACATAGTCCAAATGCATAGCCTGCATTCAGTTTCTTCATACACAAAAAGAGGTTAATAATATGTTCATCACATTCTTGCGAAGACTGGATAACATAGTCCATGCAATGCATTTGTCCCATGCTTGTCATTGCAAATTCCTAATTATTGATGGCTATTACCCTGTGAACACCCTCTAGAGAGTTACTTTATCAGACTATCTCATGAGATACCTGGGAAGGCGCTGAGTAAATGGGGTTTGGACACTCACTGACGTGTGCAGTGGGGTGGCAGGTGGATGGAGGGTAGAGAAAAACAAGAAAAGTCTAAAGCATTTTCCCAGAGTGAAAGTTGGGTCTGAATTCTGTAGAATGATGCCCAGAGTGGGATGAGAAAGAGGAAACCAAAGGTTGATTGAGGGCAAGTAGTCCTTCCCAAAGTGGCATTTGAGGAGGTCTTGGGACACAGGTGAATCTTTACCTTTTAATAATGCTGTATTTATTTTAACAACAATAATTAAATCCACCTCTTTCACTTCCATTCACTTGTGATGGTATCAAGTGGGTCTATTTAAAGATAAATATTACATAAATAACAGTGCAAGTGGCACATGAATCTAGCAAAAATTGTGAGTATGGTTTAACGTTGGGGGCATGTGGCACTAATGAATGTGGCTTTCTCCAGGGCAGGGACCTATTTGTTTCACCAAACCAAGTGTCCTGCTGGTGCTCTGGGAGCACTTTGATTGAGTTTTAGCATCAAGCCCTGTGTGCTACTGGCATCTTAGAGATCATTTCTTGCTCTCCCTGCCCTGAAACAGAGGCATTTCCACTAACAATGTGAATTCTAAATTCTTAATATGTACTTGCTGAATTTACATTGAATTCATGAAGAAGGTGCATAATGCTCTGAATAGTATTCAGCAGGGAATTATAATAAATGATCAAGAGCACAGGTTTAGAGTCCCTACTCTACCTGTTAATAGCCACTTAATCTTGGATAATTCATGTAACCACTCTGAGACTCAGGTCCTCATCTGTAAAGTAGAGATCTGCAAATAAAAGCACTGAACTCACGAGCCTCTTATGACCATGAGATAATACAAATGATGCAGAGTACTTTGCATAGGGCTTGTCAGAAATATTTAGTAAATATTTATTATTATCATACTAATATCATGCTAGCTATGACCACTGAAAGTTTGTGTCTGCTTTGGGAGAATGTTTATCTATTGCTTAGCACAGGTCCTGCCACACAAACATTTGATGAATAAATGGACAGATGAATAAGTCTTGGAAGAAGAGGTGAGCTGATCTAGGGCAATTTGATGACATTTTGTCCTATAAGCTTTAATAAGCTTTATAGGCAAGATATCTTGTAAATATCAAAATAAGGCAAAAATAAATGGCTATTGTCCTTTTAAAGGGTGGTAGTTTGTTAACATGCACATCAGCCAATATCACCTTTGTTTTTTTCATTTCCAGCGATATCTTGGGTGAAACCAGGACAGAGGTGGGGCTCCTCATAAGTAAAAAGGACGTGGGGCAATACAGGACTTGGCAATTATAACATAGCTCATGCTGTGTTACAATCCCACAGTCTGAGAGGCTGAGTTATTTTACTCATCTAAGAAATGCAATAATTCCCTCTAAATATGCTGCCTTAAGAATAACATTGGACATAAAATTTGAAGTGATTTTTAACTGAGATGGCCTAATATTCTGTTTAGCTTGACTAACCTTTAGACAGGCTCCTTCCTGACTTTTGGCCCTTGATCTCTCTTTTCTTACAGCATGTACTTTAGAAACCTTGCGGTTGTTTATATGTGGAATCTAAAAAAAAAAAAAAAAAAAAAAAGAACAAATGAATAAACAAGCAAACGAAAAGTAGAACCTAAGAATACAGAGAACAAACTGATAGTTGCCAGAGGGGATGGGGGATGGGGTGAGGGGATGATCAAACGAATGAAGAACAGTGGGAGAGAATAGGCTTCCAGTTATGGAATGAATATGTCAGGGGAATAAAAGGTACAGCATATGAAATCCACTGGGTGGTATTGTACTAGTCTTGCATGGTGACAGATGGTAGCCACACTGATGGTGACTATAACATAATGTATAGACTTGTCCAATCACTGTGTTGTACACCTGAAACTAATGTAACATTGTGTGTCAACTATACTCAAATTAAAAAATGTATTACAAAAAATTATAGTTGTAAATTCTTTCTCTACCCCTTTGAGATGTAAATCTTCCACAACCCAGAAAATTCTTAAGGACTGAGATCCATCTCTTTGGAATGTAGTCACTGGAGGAGACACCCCTGTGTCCCAGGCTTTATGGGACAGAGCCTCACTTCACTACTGGCCAGTTAGCAAATGCAGGTAGCCTAACCACATTGACCAAGCTCCCCACTAAAAGCTCTCCAGTACTTTTCCATTAGCCCATCTCAGGGTTAAAAAATCTTCCCATCTTTCATTTCAGTAGAGTTGAGTTCAATCTCTCTTCCCTATTGCAATAGTCTTGAATAAAGTCATCCTCACCATTTATTACAAATGTCTGGTACAATTTTTCTTTTACAGTTATATGAATTAAAAAGGGGGAGGTGAAGACTCACTCTGTGAATTTACTGGCTATCATTGAAGTGGGCATTGTACCTATTAAAATTAGACAGGTCTCATAATGCCCAAAGCTAATGCTGAAGTTCTTGATCAATTATGAATAGGGTGTGGATTGCTTGGCTTTAATGTGCACTGAAGATGGTGGTGACAGGTCTCAGGATGAAGCCCCAGCACCATGCAGGTAGCCAATATAGAATTAATACTCCTTAACTTCCTCAAGTGAAAGCTTGACTGATATTTTCTAAAAGCATTCTACTCTAAGAGAGTTAAATAATTGAGACTCAGAAATTCTGAGGTGGAACTGAAGGCAGGACATTTTGGTATTTTTACCATGTTGGGCTCAGAGAATTCTGGAAATTAGTTAGATAATTGATTTTACCAATTTGTTTTTATCATTTTTTCAGATCCAATTTCTGGCTGAAATAATAAGTTC
Organism: Canis lupus dingo; assembly: GCF_003254725.2. Classification (NCBI taxonomy): domain Eukaryota; kingdom Metazoa; phylum Chordata; class Mammalia; order Carnivora; family Canidae; genus Canis; species Canis lupus. The sequence goes on along the minus strand of NC_064264.1, from coordinate 32,445,574 downwards.
CTTTTATTGAGTTATAATTAATGTACAATATTAGTTTTAGAAGCACAACATAATGATTTTGTACATGTACAAACTGAGAAATGATCACCTTGTTAAAGTCAGTAAACATCCACCACCTCACATAGTTGTAATGTTTTTCTTATGATTAGAACTTTTAGATCTACTCTTAGCAACTTTCAAATATACAATACAGTATAGTTAACTATAGTCACCATATTATACATTATATCCCCAGGATTTATCTATCTTATAATGGAAATTTGTACCTTTGGCCACCTTCACCTATTTCAGCCACCCCTTACCCCCCATCTCTGGCAACCACCATCTGTTCTCTGATATAACTTAAGTTTCCCTAGAATTTCTGATAATTTCCCTTTGACTTAAGGATATCATGCAGCCTTCTTAAAATGGCTTCATAGTCTTGTCTCTATCTCTCCATTTTTATGTCCTGCTGCTCCCCTTCTCATGCCTTGTGATTCAACCGTTTTGACCTGTTTCAAATTCTCTGGACAGCCCATGTGCTCTTCCCACATGACTGCATTTGCTTTTAGCCCTCTCTCAAAGGCTCTTTCATTGTTCTTCACCTGGCTAACCTAGCTCATCCTCTAGAAAGCCTCCCCTCCTTATAGAACAGGGTTAGGGTCCCCTTCTAGTGCCCTCAAACTATCCTGTTTATATCTCCATGGCATGAGACTTATGAAATATATCATTATTGCCATTTTATTCATCTGTATGCCCTACTGGGGCAAGGACTCTGCCTTGTATATTCTCTGTGTCCCCAGCAGAATTGTCTGACCCAGGAGAAATATAGATAATATTTTCTAAAGTCATTGTCAAGAACTCAGGCTGAGAAAAAAAAAAAAAAAAAGAACTCAGGCTGAGTTTACAAACTGAAGAGAAAGATGGGTCTGCATCTAGTGCTAGCACATAATATACAAAATTAATATCAAATGCTAGCAGCAGTAACAATAAGAGTAACAATCTCCACAGGGCTTTTTTTTTTAAGATTTTATTTATTCATGAGAGACACAGAAAGAGAGGCAGAGACATAGGCAGAGGGAGGGCCCCATGGGGAGCCTGATGCGGGACTCGATCCCAGGACCTGGGATCGCACCGTGAGCCAAAGGCATACATTCAACAGCTGAACCACCCAGGCGTTCCTCCACAGGGCTTCTTGACTTTAGCTAGGCCTTAGGAAGCCTCCTCTTACTCCAATAAATCAGAAAAGTACTAGCTATGAATTTTTCTAGATCCAAGTGAGGGGCGGGGGGGAGGACAGACAGGTTTTTTTATTGACTATAAGGGATTCTGAGAGCACCTAGAAAATGAATTAGAGGACCTAGTTTGGGATCAGTGTGACATGTACATGATAAAGAGACCCGTTTACCAGAACAAAGAGATCTCCCTTCAGCCATTGGTGTTTGATGCACTTACTCTCTGAGCTGATCTGGATTATCACACCCAGACAGGTCATGCCTGCTGGCCCAGGTCCTAGTTCTGCTGCCTGCTGCACACTTTGCTTTGCTCTTCGGTTTCCCTTCCTATCATAACCAGCACCCCCACTCTATAACACTTACCCCTGTCTTCCATTCTTTTCTTCCATTCTTTTCTTCCTTTCCCTGGTGATCTCCAGTCATTATATGGAGGAATAGCTGCTCTGTATAAGGCAGGTTTGCCATCTTTGTAAGAAATAACACCCCAACTTCAGGTGCCGTGGTTAGTTCTCTCTTGTTCTGTTCAGGCAGCTTACTTGCAGTTCTGTGTGTCTGCTTGTAATGCTTCATGGCTCTGGGCAAGGTGAGCAAGGGGGTTCTTTGTGACAGCTCCAAAGCGATGTTTGAACTGGCACTTGCATCAGTTCACCTTGGTATGCACTTCCTCATTTCAGGCCCGCGGTAGTTGTTAGGTGTCTTCAATGTGATGACTGGGTGGTTAAAAGAAAGGTGAATGAGTCAGCACTTTTATGAAATAAGATTTCAGCAGTGAATACTGATTTTTCAAAAGATTTTATTTATTTATTCATGGGAGACACAGAGAGAGAGACAGAAAGAGAGAGAGAGAGAAAGAGGCAGAGAAATAGACAGAGGGAGAAGCAAGCTCCCTGCAGGGAGCCTGATGCAGGACTCAATCCCAGGACCCTGGGATCAGGACCTGAGCCAAAGGCAGACTCTCAACCACTGAGCCACCCAGGTGCCTCAATATTGATTTTTTTTTTTTTTTAAGATTGATGCCCTAAGTTTTATTTTTTTATTTTTTTATTTTTTGATGCCCTAAGTTTTAAATGGTATTTTGGATCAAACTCTATCTGTCCTAGATGAAAATGCCCCTGAGGAATGTTCACCTGTGTAGATCTCTATTAGAGGTAGACAGTCATCCTGGAACTAGAGCTGTTGAGGGTTAGGGACCTTGTTGGGCTGCCAGTGTCCTGTGTCAAGTTCTGATGCTTAAATGGAGAAGAGATGCTGAGTGCTTGGTATGATGTTGCTGTCGTCTACTTCTGCAGCCTTATGGGTCAGTGTTCCCTCCTGCAACTTGCCTCCTTAGCTGCTAAATCCCTCTCAATGTCCTGTCCCCAAGGGTCCCTCCTGTATCCTCCCACAGGACCCTGTGAGTGTCTCCATCTCGGCATAGAGGACACTACATGGTAATTGTATATTTACTGTCCTCTCTTTTCACAGGACTGTGAACTCCCTTGAGAGCAGGGGCTGTATCTCATTTATCTCTGAATCCTCAGAAACTAGCACAATTCCTGTTTCAAGATTGACACTCAGTGAATCCATTTAAAAAAACTAATGAATAGGAAATATTATTTTTAGTTCAACAGTAGATTTGCATGTATTAAGTCTTTGATATTATTTTGAACATATAATGATCAAATATTCACAAATTAAAATACAATTTTATCCTAAAATTTTTTTTAAAGCACAAAAGCTTTCAAAAAATAGAGAAAAAAATTCTTATTCCCAGTTTTCTTTTTCTTTTAGCAGTATTTGAAACACTTGCCCAGAAGAATTTCAGAATAGTTTGTCAAATTTGTTTTTTATGAAATTATTTTCCTAACAGTTCCTACTGGGACTGGAAATGCATTAATGTAGAATAGATTTGGGGAGAATTGTAGTGTTTAGTGGCTTTTTTTTTAGTCTTCCATTAAACACATGATTGCTCATGTCAATTATGCAAGCCTTCTTTTTTCTTTTAAGCTGTTTGGGAATTTTCTTCACTGAGATTATTTCAAGGTATATTGTTTTCCATAGTTTTGAGTTCAGATTAAAAATATCATAATGTTGGTTAGGATGTGGAGAAAATGTAACCCTTGTACTTTATTGGTGGAAATGTAAATTGGTGCAGCCACTATGGAAAATAGTATGAAAGTTCCTCAAAAAAATTAAAAGTAGAACTGCCATTTAATCTATCAATTTTACTTCTGGATATTTACTCAAAACAATTGAAATTGGGCCCTTGAAGAGATACCTGCATTCTCATATTCACTGTAGCATTATTCACAGTAGGCAAGATATGGAAACAACATAAACAAACATCCATTGACGGATGAATGGATAAAGAAAATGTAGTATACAGGTGCAATGAACTGTATTATTCAGCATTAAAAAAGAAGGAAATCCTGCCATATGTGACAACATGGATGAACCTCGAGGACATTATGTTAAGTGAAATAAGCTGATAACAGGACAAATACTGGGTGATTTCACATATATGAGGTATTTAAATAGTCCAACTCATAGAAGCAAAATGCAGAATAGTGGTTGCCAGGGACTGGAGAAGGGGGAAATGGGGAGTTGCTATTCAATGAGTATGCAATTTCATTCATGCAAGATGAACAAATTCTAGAGATCTGCTTTACAACATTGTAGCTATGATGAATAATACTTTTATAAAAAAATTTTATTTATTTGAGAGAGAGTGAGCATGAGCAAGGGTGGGGAGAGGCAGAGAGGGAGGGGCAGAGGAGGAGGGAGAAGGAGACTCCCTGCTGAGCAGGGAGCCCAATGTGGGGCTCCATCCCAGGACCTCAAGATCATGACCTGAGCCGAAGACAGATGCTTAACCACCTCAGCCACCAAGCATCCCTGGTTAATAATACTTTATTGTACACTTAAAAATTTAAGAATATAGATCTCATGCTACTCGTTCTTACCACAACCAACCAACTAACCAACCAAACAAATGAACAAATGAAGAGAAAGCCAAGATGAGGAGAATTACTTGAATGTACTTAGTACTTGTCTTATTTTGAATAACTTCCTAACATACAAATGAGTCTATGGTATAGCAAAATTTTTCTAAGTTCAGTTTTCTTATCTGTAAAAGAAACAAATGAGCAAACAAATAAAAAGGATAGTAAGGCTAAATACTAATGAAACAAAACAAAAACCCATGGCCTCAAATTTCAGCGCGCTGTCCTCAGTAATCCTGTGTTGAAGTACAGTGCTTTTCCATCTCCTCCCCAATCTTCAGTCTACCTGTGGAAGTGTTAGGACTCCAGAGGAGAGTGGGAAAGCTGTGAGAATCCACACCTCATAGGGCTCCTGTTCCTTCTTCGGGACTCTGTTTAGTAGAAGTTGGAGACCAATATTAGTTTGTAAGACTCTTTAACCCTGGTCCTTGCTTGTTGTTGAAAGCAAGAAGGGGTCTGCAATTGGGAGGGTCTTAGGCAAAAAGGGATAACTGATCCCTGCCTCTTACTTACAGGGCTGGGAAACAATAATGGATAAAGACTGAGCAGAAAATTGGTATCCCAACTTTGGTAGTTTACTTGTATGTCCCCCCCACCCAAAGCTTTCTGCAGTATATAGATTGGATTTTTTTTTTTTTTTAAGAATCAATTCACTCTACTAAACAGATTTAATTTCTCCAGCAAGTGTAGGCATTGTTGTTAAACCTCACTTTCTTTAAAGATCATAAGAGGTAACTCAGACATGCTTTTCTGATTAAACTGCTGAGCCTCACCTAGATTGCTAATCTGCAGAAACATGAGGAAATAAATAATTCTAGTTTAAAGTCATTTGAAGTTTGTTGTAGTCTGTTATGCAGCAATAGCTAGCTGATACACACTCCTTATTTTCAAAAACCTTCCACAGTCCATGGAAGATAATATTTAAAAAATGATAGTCATTTAATACATTTTGGTGGGGATAAGAATTTAAATAAATCAATGAATGAATGAATACAAGAAACAGTGTAGTTGTGCTTTTTTTTCTTAGTCAAAATTCAGGTTTAAAAAACTCCACTTTGTTCCCTTTAATGCTGATTTACTCTCCACTGCTCAGTCACTTGGCATACATCTTTCTAAGAGCAGCAATTGCACCAAATTGGTTATTTAGGGCCAGGGCTGTTTACTAGTCATCCCTATATCATTAATGCTCATATACACAAGGTATTTGAAAAGTGATTCTTTTGGATTTTAAAAGGATATATGAAGTTTTGTTTGGCCTCTGGAAACTGGATGACAGCCCTATTGGTATCAGTGATTTTGAACCATGGCTGAAAATTAAAATAATTTGAAAAGCTTTGAAACCATCAGAGTCCATCCAGCCTTACTTCAGGCCAATTCACAACCTTGGGCGGATACAACTAGGCAATGCTAATGTGCAGCAAGGGTGAGAACCTTTTTAGTTCAAATGTCCTTAAAGTTTATTACTATTCTGGCATTGCGAAATGGCCTCTTCTGCAACAAGGGGATCCTATTAAGAAATAATTTGGAATCACTAAATATTCTAATTTTCAAAGTTAAAACATTAGTGATAATTGAAGTGCTATATTATGAATGCATGAATTTTGTAAATAAATAGGGCAATTCATATCAAAATTTTGTTGTTTTAATTTTTCCTTTATTTTTTCACCAGAGCTTAATATATTTATCACAGTTTAAAAAATTTTTTTGACAAACACCGATTTAATGTTTCTATTTTATGTTCAGCTAAGATTTTAAAAATATTTAGTGTTTATGCCTTGGTTTTGATTTTGAGCATTTTGAAATGGCTCATTTAAAGAAGTTTTTGTTCAATAATAGCTCATCTAGAACAAGTCACTCAAGATTACCTCCCATATGAATATTTATACCTTAAGGTCTCAATTTGACAACATTAAGCTCTGTATTCTTATTTCTTAAACAACCAAAACATATTTATAGATTGATTTTAATGCACTTTTTTCCCCCATTTGAATACACTATGATTAAAAGTTCACAGCTTTGGTTACATTATATAATTTGAGAAATAACCAACAATGTCCCTAGTGATTAAATATTCAAGTTTGCAATTATTTTGTAACTTTTGTTCTGCTCTTCGCTCACTCAAAAAATTATCATAAAATTTTGAAAGATGTCCTCAGTGTAGAATATGTCCATAAAATATTAAATATTCAATTTTCCTCTATCATGGCTTGAAAAATTCATAATTACATGATGATCCACATAATAACTCATTCTGAAAAGTCATATATGGCACTCCCTCTGTGACTGAGTTAATAATTTACTGCTGTGTGGGATTTTCACTCTGCACTGTTAGTCTTGGGAACATTTATTAAGCAAATGTTCATTTGCAAAGATCAGGATGTGAATGAAGAGGGTAAGAATTTAATGAGGAGTGACAGACAGGTGAACTGATTCCATATAGAACTTTAGTACAAGAGAAAGCAGAGAGCTTTATCTTTCGTTGCCTCGATAGACACCTGAAATGAAATATAGAAGACAGAAGGCAGGAGAAAAAAAATGATGCTCTCCTGCAGGGGCCAACAGGGGGATAAATCAAGGAAAGCGAGGAATACAATTCAGGCCATTTGAAAAAATGCCATTGAATATGACGCTTTGAGCTTATATAGCAGAGGGGATGCTGACTTTTTATTTTAAAGTCACCAAATGCTGCCAAAGAGAATATTTCATTTCTTCTCTTTTTTCTCTCTGATATTCCAAATTCTCATTGACAATAGCTTGAGTGACCAAAACATTGCAACTGAATGATAAACAAGCAGATTAAGAAGCTTCTCTAGGACTGGTTACCTTAGGGCCTAGAATTGCTTACAGAGACTTTGGGAAAACTAAAGGCTTCTAATTTTTATGTAATACCTAGAAATAAACCTTAGAAATGAGTAATCCATATTTTCCTAATTGGATCCGTTCTGTAGAGATATAAGCAGCATAACTGAAACAAGCAGTTTGTGTTTGATTTATTGCATAATTGTATTATGGGGTAACTGTGACTTCACCTTTCCGTGTTGTCTTGGGTAGATATTGGAATATTCATAGCAGTGATGGATTACCAGGACAAGTCATCAGATATGATGAAGAAGGAAAACTGCCCAGTTGCCTTATTCTATTAATTTTTGACTGATGTGTGTTGAGGCTTGACAAAAGGAGTATAGAATCCATACACAGGTAACTTCTATGCCATTTTAATTTATTTGTGGAATACGATGAAGATTAAGAAAATACACAAAAGGATAAAACTAAAATAAATTTACAATAAAAAATAAGAGGCCATAATACAAACTAATGATTTAGATTTATTTAAGATTTATCTGTAGTCACCGGTTCTAACATCTTCACACTTCAGTTGCTCATCTGTAATGGTCAGTTATGAAAACCATATTGGACTACCAAGGAGGATATGAAGAATCAAATTTTGTTGATTGGAGATAGATTGAATTTGGTTTGTTTCCTCTTAAAAGCAAAGGCTGCATTTTATATCTTTGACAGCATCTTGAACTTTGCCTAAGCCAGCTATTTTGTCCTGAAAAATAGCAGAACTTAGGATGTACATAGATACAAGCAGACCCTGGTTCAAGTCCTGATTTTGCCATTGGTTGGCTGTGTGACATTAAACACTTCATAACTCTTAGTTTGTATCCTCAAATGTGATGATGTATGTCATGAGTAGATAGTCTTCAAAAGTCTTACAGCTCTAAAATTCCATAGTTAGAGAATGATGCTGGTGTTTCCATGCAGATTAATAACGACAATTCTAAAATACTTCTTCCCTTTTGCCATTCCATTAATTTTTAAAGACACATATCTTGATAGGTCTAATGTTTTGTTTTAATTATTTTCGTCTATATGAGGAGACTATGGATTTTTGAATTGGAGCATTTATTTTGAGGGTAGCCAGAAATATTTGTGCTAAAATGTATCTTTGTACTTCCATTCCATTACCTGGAAATGTTTGCCATTTTGACCAATAATAAATACCAGAGATTTCCCTCCAGTGCAGTTCCCTGGGGCTTCACATTTATATATGACCTTGGGTGAAGCGCCCAGGTGTTATCATTTCAAATAATCAGGTACTTTGAAGAGATTTGCCTTTATATTTTCCTATTCGTGGATATGTGAATAAAAGCTCGCCTTAATTAATACTCAGTGGAGAATCAGTAAAAAAATTTTTACTATGTAAAGAAAGGCTTGGCTTCTGGTTTTAACTTAGGCCCAGCTTTTTAAGCAAAATTCTTCCCATTTTACAAATAGAGAACAATATTTTTGCAATAATATATTTCACAGGTATTTTTAATAGGATGGGGAGACTGTGCTCTCTTTTACATACCCTAGGAGGAGGAAATATATTGATTGCTTCATTTTGTGTGTAAGAGAAAAATATTTGATAATATTTATTTAAAACTCAAAATGAGTGTAGTCTTTTAGTCTCCTGGCTTTGTCCTCATTCTTGATCTCAGTCTTCACTTTCACTTTTTCAGCTGGTCTTGCTGAAACTTAAGCTGCACCAGTGATCAAAGTCACTCTTAAAAAAAAAAAAAAAAAAAAGTCACTCTTGTTTGCTACAGTAAAGTCACATCCCAAGAAAGGCTCAATTTTTGATACTGGGAGAGACTGGACAAGGATTTATAGCCAAGTACTTTGAATAATAATAAGACAATTTCCTCATCAAAAATATTAGTTACCAAGGTCTAAATGAGGTCACTTTCAAATGCCAGGCAGAAATACTCAGTGGCCTACCAGAAGTAATTCTTAACTATAAATTTCAAGATGATGCGAGGCAGAATTTTAATCATAGCATTGAAAAAAATTAAACTTACTGCATCTCTCCTTAAAAATAATGTTTAAAACAATAACTACAGTAACAGTGGATATTGGAGAAACAGTCTTTCAGATACCAAGTACAATGAGTTTATCATTATTGTGTTCTTGTGTGGTAGCACCAAAAGCAGGCATACATGTATATAAAATATACACCCTCACATATATATATCATTAAACGTTGCCAACAAAGTATAAGACTTTGTAACTGCAATGAAAATATTTTGTAGGATATGTAAACTGGACGCTTCACCAAGTTGCTCAAAAATTATTTGGTTAAAGGGTAAATACACCTTGTACATCATAATGAAAGTCTTATAGGTAGGGGTGGAGATTAACACTTCAGGCTGTCTACAGAATATTAATAAAATTCAATATATTTTCTAAAAGGTATAATTTATATTTTGTGGAAATGAGACCCTTTTTCTAATAAAATTCTTCTGTCCTTCATTCTGTTCATATAATTTTGCTATAAATCATCCTGTAGGAATTTTTCCCCCTAAATATTCATCTCAGGGAGAACCTATTTAAATAAGCCCTCTTAGCAAGATCTTTCAGAATTAAAATTATACCACAAGCGATACTTCATCCAATATGTTTCCTCCTATAAAATTTTCTTATGCCTCAAATAATATTTTTGTTGAATTACATTATGTTAAAATTGTTGATTTGAGGTGACTTCAATAGTAAAGAAACACTGTGTTAAAAGACCAACAAATTATCTCAGCCTTTTTAATTGCACCACCTCTGAGTCTGTACCATTGCAGCTCCTTTCTGCTCTCCATCTACATATATAGTGAGAAAAACCTAAGGGCATTATTCTCAGCTTCACCACAAAGAAAGAATAAGAAAGAAGAAAAATTGCTGCTGGATATACTAGGTTTCCTTGTTTTCTGGTAAACTAGAACATTATGCTCTTTCATAGTCATCTGAAGCTAATTTTACTCTACTGTCTGGTAGTCATTAGAATAAATTCTTCTATTTTATTCCTGGTAGGAATATAATAAGTAATTTGATTTCTTAGGATGTGAGGTATAATATGGAGAGTAGATGGACATGTCAGGCATTAACCTACCCCCCCGCCACACACACATATTCATGCACACACAATACATTGATGTCAGGTCCTATGCACAGTCTCATACTTGGGGGAGTCTCCTGGGGATATTACAGGAGGTTCCATGGATCAGACAAACTGCACAGTTCAGGGAAGGTTTCTGATGGGGTAATTAGCAAATTTCTTGCTTTTATAAATTATCAGGTGCTTAGCAAATGAATATGCACATGTTTTGCTTCATCTATTTCTTATATCTGCCCAATGAGGTAGGTGGAGCGCTCTTTATCACTTGCATTTTCCATATGGAAACTGAGGCTTAATTAGGTCAAGTGACTTCCCAAGATTACACCACTTATAGTTCTGTTTTTGGATGCAAAGTTCAGGATTCCACTACTACCGTGTTTCTGTCAACTCACCTTTTAATCCTCCTGGGCTCTCCAGGGGCCCTCATATCACCTCAGCCCTAAGCATCAAGCAGGAGATGAAATGGGCTCATATTAAATGTATGCATTTATTGTTTGTTGTAGGATATGTATAAGAAGCAGTAGTGGGCACAGCCTCCACAGTCCTTCTGAACATTGGGCACTCTGTGTGGGACAAATGGCATCACAGGCTATAGCATATATATATGTGGAAACAAAACTCACTGCCTTTATAAGCTCCATTTGACTCCCTAGAGAAAAGGGTGGGCCCAAGAGCACCTACAAGCCTTTGGTACCATCCACAAACATTTATTGTGTACCAATGCTAATTATAAAAAATAGTATTTATTTGAGGCATACTATAAGTTGGACACTATTGTAAATATGTGTATGTGGATAAACTCAATACATACAGAAATACTATTGGTTATTATTAATATAATTGACATAGCTATTCTTATCTCCCCCTCTTAATAGATAAGGAAATCAAAGCACAAAGGGGTTAATTATTTGCCCAAAGTCACACAACCAGGAGGCAATGGATCCAAGATCTGAACCCAGCCAGAACTTGGTCTATGCTGTGCTGCCTCACTGGATATTAGAAGCAACCCTGAGTGATGCCGATACAAAAATGAACAAGGTTTTGTTTTCCAATGAATACAAAATCTATATGGGAGAGACAGACATGAGTGCTTTTCATTTCAGAGTTGCCACAGGAGAGGTCCAGGCAAGGTTCAACTGATACCCAGAATCTAATGCAACATGTCTGAGTACTCTCAGGGGGTTGATTCTGGGAACAATGAGGCTTCACTGAGTCAAGAAGGATGACTGAGGGTTGCCAATCTTTAGAACCTGAGGAAGCTGATCTCTAAGTACTAGGAATAGCACCTAAGAAGCATAGAGACAAGAAATGACATAGTGTGTTCCCAGACTCTCAGATTGGGGTGATCATGGCACAGTATGGTAGGCAGTGATGAGCAGAAACTGAAGCTGAGGGAAGAGGCAGGGGGACAGGTCATAAAAGCTTTGTAGAATGTGAACCATAGTTTGAACTTCATCACAGAGACCATGGGGGACCACAGAAGGATTTTAAGTAGGTGAGTCATATGATATTTCTGTTTTAGTAAGAGATCCTAGAATCAGTAGAAGGGATGGATTCAAGGTGATGGTAGAGATGAGCAGCAGTCAAACTAATTATTGCAACTTGCTATGAGAAATGATGGGAGATCTTAACCTAGGGCAATGGCAGTGAGAATCTAAGTGAGAAAGAGAGAGACAGAACTCTGCACTTAAATACTTGCTGTTTTCAGGCTTACTCTTACTAATGTCATTAGTTTCTTTTACTGTTTCCTTTCCTTTTGTATTTTGCCCAGATTATTTATCTGCCTTGGAGAAGAATGTTACAGAAAGGCAGGACATCAGTTTGGATACATTCTGTTTCAAATAACAAAAATCCAACTGGAAAGGACTTAAATAATGAGGAAAAGTTGTTATCTCACATAGGGAGCCTTGAGCTGGGGCACTTCCAGGTTTAGTTAATTCAGGAGTTCAATGACAATACCAGGGAATCTTTTTATGCCATTTATCTGTGCTACCTTTCTCAGTATTATCTGTCTCCCCTCTGGCTGGGTGTCCTCATGGTCTCAAGATGGCTGTCACAGTCCCGGGAATCAAAATCAGCAGACAGATTAGGGAGGAACTCAACCTCCCCTGACACACATAGCTGCATAATACAGACCCTGGGTTCTTGTGGTAAGTAAGAAGGAAGGAAGTATTTGAAGAGACAACTAACAGGTGCTTACCCAGAATACAATGAGAAAGAACATACTCATCTTCTTGCATTAAAAGAATAGGATTGCACAGCAAGAATCAAGTCTCGTATGCCAGATTATCTGAACAAATTACCGGAATTTCTTCATCAGCTCTTTAAGTGTTCCATTAGACAGGCTTAGCACGTCTGACCATGGTTTCATGTAAATGGGGTTCAGACTGGAAAGGAACTCAGGGAAAATAGTCTTTTTTTGCCTCAGGAGATAGTGGTAGAAGGAGAGAAAAGACAGTGAGACTGAAAAGGCCCTGTTTTCCCTTCACGGGCTGATTTGGGGAAGCAACAGTGCTGCTTTGGAGTGTAGGGTTGTGCACTGGGGTTAAGCAGTGATGGAACGATCCCATGTTGCACTGCCCGTTTGGAATTTGGGGAGGAGACTGCTCAGCAGACAGCCTTAGGGAGGGGTAGGAGTTTGGTCAGACAGAACGGAGATCTAGCTGGCTCTCTTTAGGTTTTCTTCAGTTTCCATGTGTAGAAGCCGACACAAAACCTTCTTGGGGAACAGCATTCCACTGGTCTGTCTCTGCATGAGCCAAGGGACTGGATATTAGACATGGTGGAGACTCAGAGTTTCCAGGAGCCGAAAAAAACCACAAGTTCAAGATCTGCAGGACTCCCAGCTGACAGGTGGATTCAGGACATAGCGGAGGTGTGCAGGTGCCAGCCAGGGACTAGCATGTCTGCTAATGCCAGCCTCCACCCTCCTCTAATGTCAGGAAGCCATGTAACCCTTCCTTTTATTATTGCAGAAGCTGTATTTGGTAGAGAATAGTATGTGAGAGTCTGAACCAAGATAAAGTGTGAGTTAACACCACAACCCTTCTACGTGGTCTATGGCATGCAGCAGGTCTCTGGGGCAGTTAGGGCTTTCATAAGCATGATTTCTTCTTCCCTAGAGTCTTGGTTCTTCTCATACAGGATGACATATGAGATACAAACATGGTTACAATAAATCTGCTTAGGAAAAGAAGGAGAAAAATGTTTAACAAATTCATATGATTCCTGCTCTTTTCTATAAAAATATTCGGTTTATTCCTATTCATAAGAAGGAATACTTATTACAAATGAAACACATTAACTTAACAAAAGGAAACGTTGGACGTTTGTGCTAAGGAAATCTTTACTACGAAGGATTTACTGAGATAAGACCTAATTCTTTAATTGCCATTAATTTGTACCCAATTAAAACAAGGTCTAAAAACTACAGTGAGTATAAATGAAGGAAATCTAAGCGGTGAAAGATCTGGAAACCCTGGGGACTTTCACCATAGAAGATAAGGCAGTAGTAAAACACACACACACACACACACACACACACACACACACACACACAAACCCCTGCTGGCTATAAATATATAAAGTGTTATGTTGATAAAATCAGATAATCAACTCAGTTCAGACTTCTAGCAGGACAAGTAACCCAAACCTCAGAGAGAACTCAGGGGGTGATTTGGGGTTAAAATCAGTGGTGCCTCTTGTAAGGACAAATAGAACTTAAAGAGGCTTAATTCTTCCTCTTGAAAATATGGGAAGAGTTTCCCCTCCCCTTCCTTTTTTCAGAACATTTACTTTAGAAAACTTGTCATTGAACATACTTTCTCATCTGCTTGAAATATAGTTGAAACCTTTTGAAAGCTACATAGCACTCTTATCAGCTTTCTGACCTGAAAATATTCTCAAGAACGGAGGAGTCATCTCTTTAAAATGTAAATGCCAAGGAAGATAGCACCCCTACCCACCCCAGGGTCAGTGCGAAGGAGGGAGCATAACTTCCACACACATGTTCCAACTTCCCAAACTACTTCCTGTCATAGAGATCTGAGAAATTTCTTTTTCCTCTGGATAAAGCCAATTAGCCAACACAGATGGTGACCCCAACTATCAGATGAAGTTAGGATGAATGCATGCTGCTGTCAAGTCCTCTGACTTAAGGACTAGTTACTATTTATATCAAGAACATGTATGTACTGGGTTGTGTCTGTGTGGCTATATAAGGGGGGGCAGTTTCTTTTGTGTTTTTGCAGTCTCTCTGAGGATTGACTGCAATGTGCATCACATTCCGGCTTAATGTTCATTCAGTAATAGAAGTGTTTTCTTTTTTTACTAGCTTTGTGAAGAGGTTTTCTGCGTTGGAAGAATTTGTCTTTTAATTATATTTCCCAACACCATATTGTTATATTGATAAATAATTAAGTATCTTACCTATTCATCCTATATTTCTATAAGCCCTCACTTCTTCTCTTCTTTCCCCCCTTCCTTCCTTCTCTTCTCCCTCCTTACTTCCTTCCCTCTCCTTCCCCTGTTATTCATCTTTTCTTATCTGATTTTTTCTTTTTTCCAATTGGTATGTAAGCCTATTCTTCTCCAGTTTAATTGTTCTGTATAGATGGGATAGTACCTTTAAAGTGAGAGGAAATGAGTCACAGTTGTTTTTTCAAAAAGTGACAAGATGACACCAAACACTGAAAACATTGGCTTAATCCAATGTATGCTTTTTCGTTTGTTTTGTTTTTTTATTTTTTTAACAGGGAGGAAGTTTTAGGATGGGGCCTCCTGATGTTTAACCTTGAGAATTCAGAACAAGGGATGTTTCCTGACATCATAAAAGAAGGTGTCTATTTGAGAAAACTGGTAAATATAAAAAATAGGAACTTCTAACTCAGAGAGGTGATAGGTTGGAAATTGTAAAATGCCCTTAAGGTATAGTACAGTATAATGGTATGTTATTGTATTCTAGTATAGTAGATTACATTATATTATAATCAGTCCTATACATGTGTGTGTATCCATGCATCTGTCTATCGATCTATTGGTCCTGTCCATCTCTCATCTATCATCTGTCTATCAGAAGCCATTTTATTTGTCCTTTTAGGGATAGAAAAAACATTCATTTGAGTGCTGTGACAAACTCCCTATTGTAGCAAAGAGGGGAAATGCAAATTATTACCATTGTTCATTTCCAAGATACCGTTCTTTGGTTATAAATCTACCCAAAGAGCATATAAGCAAAACAGTCTATTCAAAAGTACACATTAAGCAAAAAACACAGAACCTCTATAATGATTTAAGCAAGTGATATTATGATTCTATTTGTACTGATACCAGATAGGAATTGATGAACTAATGTGATTCCCTAAATCTTTGGTGTGGGGAGGTTCCCGGGAGGAACTACTTGGCTTAGCCTAAAAATCTGTGCATCATTTATGTCCCTGGACTTTTTAATAAGCTATAGCAGCAGTATTCCTGACTGAATACTATCCCTTGTCAGTATCAATAAATACTTAACCTTTTGAAGCCAAAATGTGCAACTGAAGTAAACAATGAAATATCTCTAATTCTCTCAGAAGGTTTAGACTCTGAAACTGTTTGCACAATACCGTGACTTAATTTCTGAATGCTACCTTAGTCACCCCAGATATTTTGACCCTGCCCTTGCCAGAAAGCCGTGGAGTAACTTCTGGCTTACACATAAATACAAATAAAGTCTCACATTTTGCATAAGCACAGATAGAATTCCACCCTGGACAGCGCTATTTAGTGCTATCTTAGGTCTACTGAAGATTCTATTTTTACCACAAATTCAAAGCTATCCAGTGTTACTTTTCTTAATTAAGCTGGGCTGCTCTCACAATTCAAAAAGCTTCATTTTTTTTCCTGCTTAAATTAAACTCCCTGTGCAATGCAGTGACCAAAACAAATAATCTATGACCTACAAACAAGACACTTGCATTCCCCGAAGAATTACGTTCTTGTTTCCTCTAGGTTATACATCTTTGAACCTCTCTTTGCCGTAACGACCTTCTGGTGCTCATTAGCATGCTGATTACCATTAACACAGCTATAATGCAGCAATTTTCTTGGTGTATGTCGAGGAGAAATGCTCATCTGAATGCAGTCAGGGGACAAAATTAACTGCATAAATCTACAGCGCAAACTGGATCTCGTCCAACTTTGCACGCGTCGTCTTTTCTCTCCTGGCTGTGACATCATCAACCAGATTCCCACTGACGGCTTAATAAGTATCTCAGGGTTTCATATTTAATTTCCTTTCATCTCTGTATATTACATTTCAACTTAATTTCAAGAGTGCCTGACCACCTTATTACCATGTCTCATAATATATATTTACCTTAATCTTTTAGCTATGTCCCTTAATGGCTCTTTTATGAGATTCATATCTACTTTACTTTTTATATCTTTTTTCCACATTCATATCTTGTTAAAAATATTGGCTAATGGAGCAGGACTTCAGTACACACACACACACACACACACACATTGATACATTGATGGAACTCAGAACAGGATTGAGACATGTAAGCAATTTGTATTTTAGGAGGAAAGCATAAATATTACTCTTTGGCAAAATAGAATTATGTAAATAATCATGAAAGGCAGTGAAGTTTTAATGGAGAGAACAAAAGATGTGTGAGATCTGTGTTTTTGCCACAGTTACAGACATTCAATGGTTTGTTAACAACACCGGTTACCACGTGTGAACTGAGCATTGCTAACTCTCAGCTTGCAGGTTATGTAGCTGACAGGAAAGCTCATGTGACTCTCTGAAATTCTTTTCTGGATTGTTCTTTGAGGATGATATTTTAAGTATTCTAACCATTGAACAAATGGCATGAATAATATTAGAAATTTTGTTTCTTTGATGGTTACATAACTGGAATGATAAGAAATGTGTCAGACTCAAAATCACTATTAAAATAAAATAAGGTTTGATATGATTACGAAGTAAACCAGAAGAGAAAGTTATCCATTTTATAATAAATAATGGGCTAAAATTAAAAATAATATTCTTTAAAAACAATAAGCTATGGCAATTTTTATTTTTAAAACATGAAATAAATTCTACAGTGTACTTTTCCAGTTTAAGAATGCAGACTGAGAACTACTCATTTGCTGCCTCAGGGTGATTAAACTCATGATGAGTAGCCTCCTGGTAGTTTCCTAGCACTTCCCAGCATGGAGGGAAGCGATGAAAGGGTGGGGCAAGGAGAAATAAACTAGCATGCCACTTCTCATAATACACTCCAATCCACTCTTTATTAGCAATATGAACAAAGTACTGTGGATGCTCACAGAAGGGGAGATTAATTCTGACTCTTCCCTGTGGGAATAGAGTTGAGGGACATGACTGAGAGAGTATGGGGTAATGTCAAGGGAAACGGAAATATTTGAATTGAGTTTTGAAGGTGGAGTAGAATTTTATTAGACTAAAAATGGTGGGGAGAAGAGAGACCTTTCTTCTCCCTGTGACTATTATAATAATAGCAGTAGAATCGCTGAATGTCCAAGTTGGAAAGGACTTTAATGACCCATTCTCTCTCCTTCACCTCCCAGCCCCAATTTACAGTTGATGGGAAGTACTACTTCTCCCTGTTTGTGAGATAAGGGATAGGTCAGTAGACTTGTAAATATATCATTAATGCAAAGAATAAGAAACTTTCTAATATTCCCAATTTGCATTTTATATACAAAATAAAAAACTGTAAAATGATGAAGCAGAAAATAAACTTGCATTTGTCATTATTCTCTCATAAAATTCCTGAATTTAGTATGTAGGAGCATTTACTTTCCAAAAGTTGCATCAGTACAATTCAAGTTCTAATTCTCCATCCCTCATGCATTCAGACTCTCGAGGCTTGGTTTCTTTAATAAAAACAGGAACCTCAAGAGGTAAATGTGACTTCCCAGCATTACTCACTAATTCCCAAGGAGAAACTCATCTTTTTCAGCAAAATAGCCTGATGAATTCCCATGGTATCTCATACCTGATCCAGAATACTTAGGTAAATTCTAAGCAGCCAAGAAAGTGGTACAGATTTGCTGCATGGCAATCAGAAATGGTTTGCCCCAAACTAGAACTCTGTGAATGGATATATATCTGGATTTGTGACATTTCAGCAATAAGTGCATATCTTTCTACCTATAATCATTCAATTATTCAGTCACTCATTAACATCCAACATCCATCTGTTGGATTTCTGTCTACTATATTCCAGTCACTCTGCTGAGTATTGGAATTATAAAAACATACCATGAAGGGTTCACATTGAGAGGCAATATAGCATTATAGAAAAAAATAAGTCATGATTTAAATGCTGGCTCTGATATTCAACAGCATATTTGTCTGCTTGGGCTGCCATAACAAAAGCCATAGACAGAGTGCCTTAAACAACAGAAATTTACTTTCTTACAGTTCTGGAGGCTGGACGTCTGGGATCAGAGTTTGGAGGGCTGGTGTGGTCAGGTTTTGGTGAGAGCTCTCTTTCTGCCTTCCAGACAGCTGTCTTTCTACTATGACTGTACATAGATGGGAGAGAGCAAGCTCTCTAGTGTCTCTTGTTACAAGGGCACTAATCCCATCATGAGGACTGCACCCTCATGACCTCATCTAAACTGAAT
Source organism: Canis lupus dingo (assembly GCF_003254725.2). NCBI lineage: Eukaryota > Metazoa > Chordata > Mammalia > Carnivora > Canidae > Canis > Canis lupus. The sequence continues at coordinate 32,426,807 of NC_064264.1, read as the reverse complement.
TACCTCCCAAAGTCTCCAGCTTCAAATACCCTCACACTAAGTGTTAGTGCTTCAAAATATGGATTTAGATGTGGGGGGAGAAAATTCAGTCCAGAACAGCAGCAGCTATGCTACTTTGATAAATTCCACAACCTTTCTTAGGGTCTACTTACTTATATGGGAAAGACAACACTGCATGCATTTTAGATTATTGAGAATAACATAAGGTAGTATAAGTAAAAGCCCCTATTACAGATATATTACAGATGGTACCTGATGAACAGTAGGGACTGCATAAATATCAGCATCATTTCTCTTTCCTCTCTGCTCCTGGCCTGCTAAAAGCTCCCAATTGTAGGAGTAGATTAAAAAATGGGGCATAGAGAAATAAAATAGCAAGACACTATCATAATGCTCTCTGACTCATTCCATATTAGCAATATGAAAAAAGTGCTATGGATGCTCATGGAAGAGAGCAATAATTCTGTTTCTGCTCCCTGGAAATAGTGAGGGACAGGAGAGAGGGCTGTGAAGTACGTGGTGTCCAGCAGAGAGGAGAAATTTGGATTAGGTTTTGGATGGAGTAGAATTACCCTAGGGTGAGAAGATGGGAAAAACCTTCCAGCCTAAGCAAAGACAGGAGGGCGCAACCCAGCCTGGTGCAGGCAGGGGATCTGGCGTGACAGGACCTCAGGCATCTAAGGAATTGGCACACACTTGGAGGTTGCTTGCTCTTTTCCTTCAAAAGATCCCCTATCATTTCATCTTCTCATCTTCATAGTATATCATCGACAGGGAGGGAAAACCTACACTGTATATCACTGAATACAAACTGAGAAGTCCACAGCACCCTGGGTTTTGGAGTTGCAGATATAAATGGCTTCACAGGGACTTCCAGATGCAAGGAGGCACTTGAAGCAAGTCTCAGCCTCCTTTGCAAATATCTTCTCCCATTCTGTAGGTTGTTGTCTTTTAGTTTTGTTGACTGTATCCTTTGCTGTGCAAAAGCTTCTTATCTTGATGAAGTCCCAATAGTTCATTTTTGCTTTTGTTTCTTTTGCCTTCGTGGATGTATCTTGCAAGAAGTTACTGTGGCTGAGTTCAAAAAGGGTGTTGCCTGTGTTCTCCTCTAGGATTTTGATGGAATCTTGTCGCACATTTAGATCTTTCATCCATTTTGAGTTTATCTTTGTGTCTGGTGTAAGAGAGTGGTCCAGTTTCATTCTCCTGCATGCAAATGACATATCAGATAAAGGGCTAGTTTCCAAGATCTATAAAGAACTTGTTAAACTCAACACCAAAGAAACAAACAATCCAATCATGAAATGGGCAAAAGACATGAAGAAAAATCTCACAGAGGAAGACACAGACCTGGCCAACATGCACATGAGAAAATGCTCCGCATCACTGGCCATCAGGGAAATACAAATCAGAACCACAATGAGATACCACCTCACACCAGTGAGAATGGGGAAAATTAACAAGGCAGGAAACCACAAATGTTGGAGAGGATGCAGAGAAAAGGGAACCCTCTTACACTGTTGGTGGGAATGTGAAGGTGCAGCCACTCTGGAAAACTGTGTGGAGGTTCCTCAAAGAGTTAAAAATAGATCTGCCCTACGACCCAGCAATTGCACTGTTGGGGATTTACCCCAAAGATTCAGATGCAATGAAACACCGGGACACCTGCACCCCGATGTTTCTAGCAGCAATGTCCACAATAGCCAAACTGTGGGAGGAGCCTCAGTATCCATCAAAAGATGAATGGATAAAGGAGATATGGTTTATGTATACAATGGAATATTACTCAGTCATTAGAAACGACAAATACCCACCATTTGCTTCAACGTGGATGGAACTGGAGGGTATTATGCTGAGTGAAGTAAGTCAATCGGAGAAGGACAAACATTATATGTTCTCATTCATTTGGGGAATATAAATAATAGTGAAAGGGAACATAAGGGAAGGGAGAAGAAATGTGTGGGAAATATCAGAAAGGGAGACAGCACATAAAGACTCCTAACTCTGGGAAACGAACTAGGGGTGGTGGAAGGGGAGGAGGGCAGGGGGTGGGGGTGAATGGGTGACGGGCACTTGACAGGATGAGCACTGGGTGTTATTCTGTATGTTGGTAAATTGAACACCAATAAAAAATAAATTTATTATAAAAAAAAAAAGTCTCAGCCTCCTGTGAGTCCCGACTGAGCCTCTGAGCAGCTGCCGATCAAAGTCCTTGAAAGGATGTCTCCTTAAGGAAAATCCTCTCGCATACAGTCCCAAATGCTGAAGGTTCCTTTTCCAGATTAAAAAAAAAAATCCTTTATTTCACAGATAAGGACCAAAATAATAGAGTCCCTTACACTAACACTCAGGGTATCAGATTCTTCTTAAAATAAAACAAAATAGAATCCTTCCTCTTTTTTAAAAATTATAATGGAAGAGCATTTCACTTTAAAAATTACAAACTACAGATAAACAAAGGAGAACAAAATAAGCCATCTGCATTCCTATTACCTAAAGATGGTTAATGTTTAAATTCTAGGAGATAGAACACTCTTTAATCTTTCTTTTATGCAAATAATATTTTACTTTTCCATGTTGCCTTTAATCTGTTTTTATCAGGTTTTATCAGAAATAAGGTGTTTCTCCAATCTAATTGTGATCGTTACTTAGTATGTAAAGTTGAGCTATCATTTGGTCTAACCAATTTCATATTCTTGTTCATTTAGCTTTTAAAAAAATTCTGTGGTGTATTCTTAGAGTTTTGAGTTTTGGGTAAGTTAATACTTTTTTAAAGATAGAGTTCTAGAGGTAGAATATTTCCATTTACAGGTTTATACATTTTAAAAGCAGTTGATAAGTATTACAAATTGCTAACCACAAAGGATGTAGCAATATAAAATTTTATGAGATTATCTATGTCACTATGTTTTTGCTAACACCAAATACTAGTATTTATTTGACATCTTTTTTTTTTTTTTTTTAAGAATAAGGTATAACAGGGAGGGATTACTTGATGTAGGGTGAAACAGCTGAAGGAGATTAAGAGTACATTTACCATAATGAGCATTGAGTAATGTACACAATTGTTGAATCACTATATTACACACCTGAAACTAATATCACACTGTATGTTAACTATACTGGAATAAAAATGTAAAACTTAATAAAAAATTTTAAAAAGTTAAGAGTTTAAAAATGGGGATCGCTTGAGCTTTAGAAAAGGGAGAACTGGGAGAATGGGTGTGAAGAGAGAAGGGTTTTAAGCATTCAAGGGTGCATCTTGCCTAGTTTGAGCTTTTGCCTGCAGTTAGCCCTGAGTTGCAAGATGTGTGTTCTGCATTTAACCCAAGAGATCAGGGTATACTTATTTAGAGTTCTCAAAAAACAAAACAAAATGAAACCCCCAAAACTTTGGAAACTTTCTCCATTGCTCTATTTCTCTGCAAATATACCCTTTCTTTCACCTCACAGTTGCTGGTTGCTCTGGGTGTGAAGCAGTTAAAGGCAAGTACCAGTGCTCGGGCTTTGGCATCTCTGCAAAGGCTCTCCACACCCCCTGCAAAGGCCACTGTGAATGGGGCCACAGAGATGCCCTCTCTGCAGGGAGGATTGTCTTTTGGAGTTTGAGACGTTAATTTTGTATTTATCTGATGACACAAAGAAACTGGAATTTTCATGAGGTAGATTGTTGACATGACCATGAAAATAAAACCAACAAAAGAGTACTTTTAAAAAAAAAAACAATGCTTTCAGGAAGTGGCACCTTACTCACTCATAGTTTACTGAATCATAAACCTAGAGTTGAGTATAAGGAAAGGGTCCCTGCCTTGAGGTTGCCCTAAGATGTAAATAGTGGCTTCAGTGTGGTTAAAAGGACTGTGTATGACCTAGTGCAGTATGAGGAAAGGACTGGTTACACGGTAATATAAGGTAGTTAGAGGGCTGGTCGGAGATAGAGACCTGAGTGAAAATCCACTTCCATCGTCCACTAGCTTTGTAACTTTGGCAACTGGCTTGGTCTTCCTATATCTCAGTGTCTTATCTATAAAATAGGAGTAATGACAAACATTATATGTTCTCATTCATTTGGGGAATATAAATAATAGTGAAAGGGAATATAAGGGAAGGGAGAAGAAATGTGTGGGAAATATCAGAAAGGGAGACAGAACGTAAAGACTGCTAACTCTGGGAAACGAACTAGGGGTGGTAGAAGGGGAGAAGGGCGGGGGTGGGAGTGAATGGGTGACGGGCACTGGGGGTTATTCTGTATGTTAGTAAATTGAACACCAATAAAAAATAAATTAAAAAAAATGAAAAAAAAATCAGATAAGAATACCAAAAAAAAAAAAAAAAAGGAGTAATGAAAGCCTCTGCCAAGGGTGTAGGGCTCAAATGACATGCCCATGCCCGTATAGTACTTGGCAAACATTTACATCATGATAAAGGGTCCATGAGTAGTGGATAATTGTAACCCAACTGAGAAGCTGATGCTCTAACACACGTGTTAACGTTGTGTGAAATGAAGAGGCTATGTTCTATTAACTCTTCCTTTATCGTTTAAAAATGTCCACAAACAATAAAAACAGGGAAATAGATGCACACAAAACTGTTAAGTCCTCACATTGAGAAAAAGATCTTAATGTAAGTCATTAACAGATGACCTGCTCCATTGTCCTGCTCCATTAACAGATTTTTTTTTTTTTAGCTCATTGCAACCAGAAAATTGATCTTGAGCGGGGCAGAACAAACAAGCAATATATATAAAAATATATATTATATTAATAGTAATATATTATTATATTGTATATTATATAGATATTATATTATATAGCATTATATAACACATAATATATTAATTATATATTATATAAATATTATATTACATTATATAATATTTATATAATGTATCAATAATATAATATATTAATATATATTAATATAATATAATATTATATTATTATAATATAATAATATATATATATTTTTTAAGGGACAGGTCTCAGTTCCTATAGGCTCCTTGGATTGAGATGAAAGATAGCTGAATTCTTTTTCCAGAGAACAGGTAAAGTGATACCAACCAAACAATAAATTGACAAATAGGCTTTATCTATTGGTATCTTGAGAAAGTGAGAATTCTGGCCAAATGACAAATCAGATCCTAGAATATGATACCAGACAAAAGGACTCTTTAACAGGAGACTGGAGACAACTGATGAGCAATTCAATGATATTTATCTCTAGATTAATGAATCAAGGTTATTGAAAATGGTGTTATAAATGAATGACTGGACACCAGGATGTCTTGTTTATCCTTTTTATTCTCCCCCAGTGTCTGGCAGACTTCATATGTATAGGTGCTCGAGAGCTACTCATTTCTAATTAATTCAAATGCATTAGATTTCATTTTATTACTATGCCTTTAATGCAATATGCTAATACTTCTGTATAGAAAGAATAGAGTATTATATATGTACCAACCAGTTTAATGTTTAATTCCAGGAACAGGCAGTTGCTTTCATCAAGAATCCATTCTCCAAAGAGGATGAGCTAACATTCTATCAGATGGGCCACGCTCTGGAGATGGCTACCCTAAAGTGTGTAGAAAAACTACCCATATTTCAACCGACACTTGAGGTGATGTTAATTAATATAGTGAATGTTAAGAATGGGTTGCTATTGATGAAATTAATGGCTTGTTGTTGACTATGTTTAATATCAGAAATGGGTTTTCACTGTGAAGTATGCAAAACATTGGAAATGGCTAAAACATTTAAAGGAAATCCCTCCCCTGCTTTGTTCCCCTTGCATGAACATGGAATTAAGAATCCAGCAACGTCTGTGGCCAAGATCTTTCTGCCCAGAATGTGATTCCCCAAATGGCCCTGAGCTCAAGCGTGGGTTTAGGACTGCTGCTCACTCAACTGATGCCACCTATAAGGAAAATAGACACGTGCTACAAGAACATGGTCATGCCTTGTGATTGCCTGAAGGCACACTGAGGTCACAGAACAGATTGTTTGAAGTACAGTGAAGCTTCCTTGCTAATGAATGCTTATTTAACAAATGTCAGGGACGCCTGGGTGGCTCAGCAGTTGGGCGTCTGCCTTTGGCCCAGGGCGTGATCCTGGAGACCCAGGATCGGGTCCCACATCGGGTTCTCTGCATGGAGCCTGCTTCTCCCTCTGCCTGTGTCTCTGCCTCTCTCTCTCTGTGTCTCTCATGAATAAATAAATAAAATCTTAAAAAAAAATCACAAATGTCTGCGTGTGCAGAACTGCAGTATTTTCCTCAATAAAGCTGTGCATGCAGGAGTAGCAATGGAATCCTCACCCATCTTAGATTTCTTTGGGGGCTACTGTTGCCTACCAAATGCATCTAAGAGCCACGCATGACCAAATTAGTTAAATAAAGTCACAGTGTCCTTCCTTGCTCTGTACAGTGGTCTTCTGTTACTTTCTCTGGATTTGAGAGGAGATTTTACTTTTCAGGAATGTTTAGAGCAGATTATATAGAAGATTCTGCTATCCCCAATTATCATTACTATTATATTTAATTTTTTACTTACCTTTGAGTGTACTGGGCCCAGTGACACTTATTTATAATGTAGAATATATTCTCTTCAATTTTCCCCAAAGGCAATGTTGATAGAGGAGAAGAAATGGCTTCCCTTCCATGTACAAATGCTATGGTGCAGAGATGGAACCTGTTTCATGGCCGGAAATGGGAGGAGGGCCAAGGAAGGGCCAGAGAAATGAGCATAGTGTTGGTCGTGGAGAATCTGGAGGAGATAGGATGTAAACTTTTCTCTGATAATAATTATTTTTTAAATAGAGATGATTTACTGGGGCCTTAACATATGTAAGATAATGTGATAAACTTTCAGCACGGGTTCTGAAATAGTTATTTAAAATCTCTATGAGGTAGTTGTTACCATCATTCTCAATTTCACAGAAGAGAAAACAGTAAGATGTTAAGCAACCTGCCTCATAAGTCTGAGGGCAACAGAAATCACACCCAGGTCTGTCACATTCTAAAACTCATAGCTCTGCTACTTAGCTGACCAGGAACATTCCTTCAAGCTCTCCAGACTTTTCTTTTTTATATGCATTCAAGAATAGAGATTTCTATTCCATTTTACACATACATTTTTATTTATTTATATTTATAAATATATTTATTTATTTATATTTTTTCAGTAACTCAATTACTGAATCCTATCCTTGCTTCTGCTGATATTTGCAAAATTTCTGTGACCTGGTAAAGGAAAGGAAACAAATTTTCCTTTTTTTTTTTTTTTGTTGATGGGGGGAGGACTCTCATTATAACATGTTAGCACAATTTTGAATATCTTAGATGAGCTCTTACTTGCAGAAATGTTAAAAGCAGATTAGGTAGGTCATTTTACCATGTCTAAAATTGCTAAAAGTATTGCCTTTTCTTCCTTTTTTAAAAAAAGGAAAATGGGAAAAAAATAAAGGAAATTGGAAAGTTTATGCTTATGATAGAAATCCAGGTATCACTTGCTTTTCAAAACTTTCCATTTCAGTCTTGCTTTTTGAAAAATCTTCATCAGGACCTGTTTTTGCTAATCATGAGATATCCAAAGAGGTTTTTACACTTTTACCAAAAAAGGGCAAAAAGAAAAAAAAAAAAGAAAAGAGCATTCAGTGTTTGTTTTTCAGGGAGCTGTTATAGAGGCAGTGCACACCCCAAGCACCAAAGAAGCAGCCCCGACAGGCTCTTTTCCTGGAACTACATTCAGCATCTCAGCATCAAGCCACCAGGTCTTTGAACTGTGTCTGTGAGCATATGTGCTTTATCTCAATTTATTGTGTGCCTCCACTAGCAAGATATGTCATAAAGTATCAGGAAAGCCTAAGAGAGGTTATTTATTTTTGGGGCCTGGGGATGCTCAAAAACTTTTCCATATAATGGCAATTGCTTCTTTGCTTTACGACATTTTGGCTCACCTAAGGTTTCATAGGCACACCCTACATTCAGATAGTGGGGGAAACCTGTATTTGGAAACATGGACAAGTATAAAGAAAATGAAGCAATAATAGTACTATCACTCAGATAACACCATTATTATTAAGTTTCTGGAATATATATCGTTTAGATTGTTTTCCCCAATACATATATAGTAACAAAATAGAATCACATTATACAACCAGTCTCTTCTTAACATTTTATGAACATCTTTCTATGTCACTAAATATCAATATGTAAAATATACGGTCTTAATTTAAGAACTATAGTTGGTTTCAACATTATATCCCTCTCTCCCTCCACAGGCACTCTTAAAATCTTGTTCACTCTAACTGTACTGGGAGGGTATGTGTGATGTTGTTAACCCAAGGGAAAATAAAAGTTGTTTATCAAATGCATCTGTACTATTCTTCCCCTATTTTGACAGGAACCATAATATTTTCAACAAAAATATTGACACAACTTGAAAATCAACTTCTCCTTGATCATCTTAGGCAACATAACTGAAGCCATTTGAAGATGCTGTTGTGTAAATTTTGTTACGTTTTGTTCTGGGAATGGGGTCAATATGGTCGTAGATCGAAGCCTGGGCACTTTGGCAGCAGTGAAATCAATGCTGTTCTGCATTTCCTTTATCAATATGCTCTGAAGGATCACATTTAGACCCGACTCTGCATTCATGTTGGTAAACATTTCTCCAAAAAGTGGATATTAACTCTTCGATAACTGATAGAAGTAACCAGCAGCACGTGCCTCCTTCAAAATGAGAGAATTTTAAACTATCAGCAAAAAAAAATTTCTTATTTTATTTCTTCAATCTCTATGATATTCTACACTCGTCCTCCTCTTTGTGAACCTGATGGTTATGATTGTTAATCCTAAGAAATCAATATGCAAATATATTACACTACAGTCTTTTAAATTGCATTGCCGATGGTACTCAAATAAGACAAAAAATTTACAGGTAAAACAAAAACGAAAGAGAACTCACAGAAACTAACCCCAAATCAAACAAGAATACCAAAAAGAATTCAAGATTTTTATTCACCAACTTAAGAGGAAGGCGACGGCACTTAGTTGATCTTGCTTTTTGCTTGTGTTCGGTCTCTCAGGCCCTCCTCAATTTTCTGAAGCAAGAGCCACTAGAGGGAAATAGGAAGTTGAAACATATTAATATGTCAAAGTGTGGAAGGTTGAGTCTCAGCATTCCCATGTGGATGTGTTTTGATTTCATGTCGATTTGCTTATTTTCTCTCTAACCTGGAGCTTCAGAGGCTAAACCTGAAAGTGTAGAGCAGATCCTGACTGAAATGCTAAATTACTCCTTCAGCGGCTAGGATTTAACAGAGTCTAGTACTGCAGCCTTTAAAGTATCCATGGTGGAGGACAGTTTCTTTTTTTATCTGTTTGTTTTTAGTTCTCAAACTATCACAGACTGATATTTTAGTAAAACACAAAATCACATTCTCGGTTGTCATGACATGTGCCAGATTGTTATACAAGATTTTATACCCAGGGGCACCTGGGTGGCTAGGTTGATTATCAGGCTCTTGGTTTGGGCTCAGGTCATAACCATAATCTCTTGGGTTGTGGGATCGAGCCCCATGTCGGGCTCCCCAATCCATTAGGAGTCTGCCTCAAGATTCTCTCACTCTGCCTCTGTCCTGCACCTGTGCTCAAGTGCACTCTCTAGCTCTCAAATAAATTAAATAAAACAAACAAACAAACAAATACATAAATAAATAAATCCTTTAAAAAAAAGTTTTTATCCCTTATTCTTAATTTCTGTATCTATAACAAACAGAGTTGACCTGGTCAAGTGGACTAAACATTAGTGTGAAAGTTTAAAGATTTAGTACTAAATTCTCCTTGGAGGCCAAAACGTTAAAATGACCCAGTTAAATTACCTAACTGTTCTAAGACTTTGTTTTTTTTCAGGATTTAAACTTTGCAGGGTTGTTTTAGGATGATATGAGATGTTACTGCTGTTGATTAAGTATCTTTCAAGTTCTGTATACAACCTGGTGGAAGAATTTGTAACCAGCTCATTTGATAACTGGGGACAACTGCAGTATGTTTGTTTTCAACATTTCCTGTGGAAATTCATTTCTTAACTGAGCTGCTAAGAAGAATCATTAATAATAGGTAACATAAAGCTAAGAATACACACATACACACAACGCACAAATAAAGACATGTGCAAGTAATTCAGCCATCATAAATGTGTATGACCTTGGAGACGATTGGACTAAGAAACCTGAATGGACGTGAGATAGACTTTGTCTTCTTTTAAATTCTTATAGGTTTTCTCTTTCTCAAAGGAAGGTGAATTTTCTCACAGGGTAGAAGGTTTGAGGATCCCAATTATGCATAACTATTTGTTTGGAAGGCAAGGACCGGGGGATCCCTGGGTGGCTCAGCAGTTTAGTGCTTGCTTTCAGCCCGGGGTATGATCCTGGAGACCCAGGATTGAGTCCCATGTTAGGCTCCCTGTGTGAAGCCTACTTCTCCCTCTGCCTGTGTCTCTGCCTCTCTCTGTGTGTCTCTCATGAACGAATAAATAAAATCTTAAAAAAAAAAAAAGAGAAAGGGAAGGCAAGGACCATTGGAAAAGATAGGTATGGCTTAGATGGAATGAATTTTTTAGAGCTTGCAGTGGGAAATGTTCATTAAAATTGGGGAAAACTCACAAGCATCCAAAAATTTCTTGAGCCCACTTCTAAGACAAGGTTATAAATCTGTGAAGTGTTTCTAAATTCACTGCTCTTTGGGTGTTAGACTTCTGTGTACATCACATTTCCTCTTCCCAATGTTCATGGCACCCTAAAAACAGGCAGGAAGTTTGCCTTTGCTGAGTCAGAAGAAAAAAGGTGAGCAGACCCCATCCAAAGGCATCAGCAGCCAAACAGATGTGGTAAGAATGATGTTTCTGATGTTACAGGCACCTGGCTACCGCCTTCCAGATTCAGGAAAACTGTACCCAGAGAGTTCCTCTGGAAATGAGTCAAGTGATCCATGATGGGAGAAGCTGATTTACTTATCTAAATTTAGGCAGGAGGCAATGAAACTACCCCTACTCATCAAGGTTTATGCAAGGCCATTATAATCTTTCCACATTATCTCTCCCTTTATTAATTCATCCAGCAGTCTATTTGCTTTTTTGGCCCAATGTAGCCCATTGAGCAGACATCTTAATTGAGCCGTTCATAATGATGCCTAGATCTTTTTCGCAAAAGATGCCAGCTAATTCAGAGCCCATCAGACCCATTAGTATGTGGGAACTTTAAACAGTCTTTTTCAATATGCATTACTTTGCAATGAACTACTTGGGAGTGCACTGGCCGTGCATAAACCAATCAAGTTCTCTTTTTTTTTTTTCTTTGGGAATACCACAGAATGTTTTGGTGAGCCTTAAAAGTAATCTTGAGATCGATCTCAAGTTAAACCAACTGGCCAAGTTTCAATTCTTTTTTTCAAGACTTCTATTTTTAAAGTTTGTTTGACTATGAAAACTAAGGTTTTTATTTCAAGCCAAAATTATATTCGAAGTCTTTTTCCTTTTTTTTTTTTTAATCTTAAGTATATCTACCTTAAAAAAAGCCTCAGGAGATTTCTATCAATCTTCAAAGAATGAAGGAAATCATAATGACTAGAAATCCCATGTAGAGGAGATACATTTTCATAATCAACCAGGATAATGGATTCTGTGATGGAAACCAAACCAAATAATTCTGCAAATATTTGAATCTAGCAAAACTGTCTTTTTGTTTATAGCCTATGATTTGAAATCTATTGAAATGAATTGGAATAGTTTAATTTTTTTTTTTGTAATTCTCCATCAATAATCTTGAGAATTTAAGAGTAGGAGCAATCTTTAGGGTCCATCCTGACAACAAATATGATTACTTAAGTTTTTCTAAGGATATGGGCATCTAAAATATTATAGAGGAGGGAGAATTATGTTCTGTGATATGATGACCCTTTTTGCTTTAACCTGTACCTTTACTAATATGAATTAGTATGTATTAATATGAATATTAGTAGTATTAATATGAATATTAATACCAATAATAATATTTGGTTCTCTGGAATGTGGAATATTTAGGTCAATTATAACATGAACCTACTAATTAAGCCTATTATTTCAACCTTGACTTGAGAATATTTCAAAGCTTCATAGAAAATAATTCAAGATTGTTCAAAATCATAATGTGGTTATCATAGAGATAAATTTTTATTCTACGTGAAGAACTGGAATTTGGCTGTGGCTCTTTTACCATCACCCTTCCCACCCCTACGTCTCAATGCTAGCTAGGTTTTGTGCTGTGCCTCATTTTTACAAAATAATATGTAATAAAGAAACTAAATACTGACAGTATGATGTTGTTGAATTAGTTAATTCTGATTGACTTACAGGACTCAATATAATATGACTAGTGATAGTAGCAATGATATACATCACTATCCATAACAATATAAAACAGCAAATATACTTGTATTTTGAGAGCAACTTTTCCAAGTGATAGATCAAGGTCAATAGGAATCATTTGATTCTTCATCAGAAATAATTTAGACTTGAAAGTGACAAAAGAAAGCCACTAATATTACACATGCCAATGACATATAGTGCCAGAAGTCTAAATGCACTTCACCAAATTTAGATACCCCTCTGTAATCACCGGGGAATTGTAATTGTTGAGAGCTATCAAGTGAGCAGTTGTTTATTGGCAAAAATTTCTCTTGCAGGATAGAAGCCAGACATCATGCTCAATTGGCTGTTTAATAAATGATTTTGGTGATAATGATATCAGTTTTACATGTTGTCACAATTTTTAAAGTCAGCTTTGGCATGCAATTTGTCTACTCACATCTTTCTGATGTTATCAGTTAGTTCCAGATCCCTGAATCCTCTCAAACTCCAAGGAGCATGATTGGCCCTCACTGGCAACCAGTGTCTTTGCAAGAGAACTAGCAACAAAGAAAAAGATATACAATGACCTTTCAGTGATTGAGTATTTAAAAAAAAAATCTATGCTGTAATTTACATATGGATGTATTGAGAACTCACAACATTATATGTGAAAAGGAAATATATTTTTCAGTGATATTTCTTGATATTTTTCACATTGGTACAATTTTACCCAACTTAAAATTGTGGAATTAAGAGATAGAGTAGATGGAGAAAATTCTTTTCTTTTCTACTTTCTTTTCTTTATATTGTATTTGTGGGAGATGATGGATATTAGCTGATCCTACTGCAATAATTATTTCAAAATATACGTAAATTAAACCATCATGCTGTAAGCCTTAAACATATATAGTGATCTATGTCAATTATTTCTCAATAAAATTGGGGAAATAATTTCTTCTTCTTTTAAAATTCCTTCTGATCACTTTAGAAATCAATAATAATCTCATATATCTTTTGAGTGTCTAACAGAAGGAGCATGTTTTCTGGAAAAGGAGTACTTAAAGGGAATCTAAAGCTCAGATGATGAATGGGGAAAAGCTGAAAAGCTGCTTATTGTAATTATTGTAGCAGTGCAAGAGATGGCTGGACGATCAGAGCAGTGTAAAGAGCAGCCCTGACGGCAGATGCTGTCTAAATAACGGACGCTACTTTCGTAAAGGCGTCTCAGACTTCGGGTTGTAAAAACCAACCGAACCAATCAACAAAAGAACTAACTCCATTAATGCATAGTGTTGGAAAGGCCTCTGGCCATACAGGAATGCAAACAGTAGCATCATATTTGCAAAAGGACATAGGTTCTTTGAAATGTGTGTGTATTCTCCTAGAGGCAGTCTTCTTTTTGTATCATAAAAAGATTGCCCCTAAGCCTAAAGCAACACATAGCCACAGTTTTGTATTGAGTCTGGGATTGATACTTTACTATGGACTTTGAAATCAACATGCTTGATGACTGAATGCACAGAAATAATCACAAGAAATCTTATAGTCTTGATCTTTGCTGATAGTCACCCAACTTGATTCCTTTTACTATGTTATGTAGAGTAACATAAGAGCATTGAGTTGACTTAAACGAAGTGCTTCCTAGGCAGAACAAGATCATCATGACAAATTATTTATTGGAAAAAAGTGCTGGAAAGAGGAGATGTGTCTTAGATTTGGGGTCCCATAGGTGGTAAGCAGATGGTTTATGAGACTGTGACATTTGTGTCATTTTGTAAATATTCAAATAAAAATGTCTCAGGAGTGTTAAAAAAAAGTAGACCCTAAAAATCCCTCATTTCAATCGTGACCACATATAGATATTCAGTACTTCTATAACAAACCAGAAATATAGACCTTTTTTATGTTTCATGTTCTTAGCAGTCAAGTCATTTGGGAGACAAAAATTATTTTTTAACATTTTGTTAATGACTCTTGCAAAAATGTGAGTTACTAATAAATTTTTATTTATTAAATAAATTTATTTTTTAAAAAAAGTCATCAAGATGGAGAAACAGTCATGCCATAACAAAGATCTGATGCCTGCACAGGATTAGGGAATTTCAGTCCAATGATCTTAATCATTATTTTTGGAATATCCCTGGAGTATGCCATCATTCATCCAGCTCAACGCAAATGTCTATGGGACAAACTACAACAACATGTATTTCATATATAGAGCAAAAATAAAGTAGCTGGCATAAGCCTATAAAATCAAAATTATGGAAAGGAAAAATGGGGAATGAAGAGAGTAAATCTGATGTAGAGCTAAAGTACAAAAGATCAAGAATTAAAGGAATGTCATAAAAAATATCTTCAAACTGGAAAAGGTATATTTTAATCTCTATAATGCAGTTAGGATGTACTTACTCAGAAAGAAGGCAAAACTGATGGGTATAATGGGAGTAGTATTTCAATAGTGTCCTGTGTGTGAGTGTGTGTGTGCATGTGCACACATTTATCTAAATATTTTTCATCAAATTGATTGAGGTATAATTTATATACGAGAAAATGTGCATATGCTAAGTACAGGGTTCAATGAGTTTTGAAACTATATTCCCTTACGTCATTCTCACAAAATGTCAATACTGAACGTTTCTTTTTACCTGAGGACTTTTACCCTCATTGCAGGCAGCATCTGGAGGAAACTGATTTGAGAAACGGAGCAAGAAAGCATTAACTCCTCGGATAGAGTTTTGTAACAGTTTTAAGAGAAGCTATCGGTTGAAGAAGGAATTTTAGGTGCAAAAGCTTGAGCATTGGAATATGAGAGCCAGAGACTCAATTAGCCAAACAATAGACATGGGAAGAATCTGAATGAGCTTTCTGTAAGCATCTCTTACTCTTGCTAAAAATTTTCCTGGGCTGTGGAGATGGAGGTGAGTCAGAAAAGCAAAGATTTAGCTGATTGCTTCAGTCTTATGGAGCACTAGGGTGGCACAAATAGTGAGGTGGTCTTTTTACCACACTGGATCAATTTCACAAATCTCTAGCAGTGCTGAGTGAGGGAATCGAAATGCTTCTCATGACTCCAAAAGAGGAGGCACGCGCTGGAGAGACAGCCTATGGGCTGGCAGTAGAAGAGGCAAGGTCTGTTGGAGGCTGAGGGGAACACAAGCATCAAGCAGTGGGGGCCAAAACAAGGGTGATATCAGCCAAAAAAAAAAAAAAAAAAAGAATCACTCTCCTATCTTCTTTCCCTGCAGCCTAGCTATGGTATAAGTTCCCCAGAACGTAAATGGAGCCTGGCAAGAATGGAGTAGGGGAAATCCTGAAATGTCAGAAAAACACCAATTTAAGAGAGTTTGATGAAAATTAAGCACTGGTGTTACCTGGTAAATAAGGCTCAAAGCAGAGATTAGATTGAGTTTTAGAAAAAGAAAGTTACAGTCTCTTTTTATGCACATTTGATTTCTGAGAAATTTGTGTCTACAACATAAGCAGAATAAATAAATCCAATACCATATTGGAAACTAAAATTAGTAATGAATGGATATCGCTCAACTATATTGAGTAACTGCATCTATCTGTATGGCACTTGAGAGTTGACAAGTGGTTTTATGTACTTAATCTCATTTGGTCCACTCAATAGCCTGCAAGATAAGCAAGCCAAAAACCCTTCCTCTACATGAAAATAGAGACAGCTGTAAAATATCAGCTCTGAATAATCACTGATTCAATTCATCCAAGAAATCAGCAAACTGCCACTACTTGTCACCTACTTGACATCCCATCTCCCCTGGAGTACCTTTCCAAGAGGCTGTGAAGGATATGGAACAGGATCATAAAAGCATCATCAAGAGTAAGGATGACCCTTGGTATGACAGAGAAGTGACTGGGATCATAAACAGAAGGAGATATGGAGGGGGAACAGTGAATTCTTGAAAGCTTTTATGTTAGCATTGCAAAAAAGGAAAGAGCTCAAGTTAGTGGTGTCTTAATCCTGCTGGTAGTAATTAAGATGGTGTGGAGAAGGCACAAAGGTTGACAGATGTAACAGCCTTACTTATCTGACTCAAAAGGCTACAGAGGTGACAGTGGCCCTGACTAGTGGTGAGGAAGAGCCTGGGCAAAGTAACAAAAGAGTTTAGAGAAATGAAACCAGTTTCAGAGACCGATCCTTGCAAACAAGGTGGCATTCCTGAGCCTGGTCTGTAGCTGGATAAATTCAGATGCAAATACCTGAACAAGGCACTTGTTGTCTGGGAACAGGTGGTATGAAAGCCTGCCAGGTGGCTGCTGGATCCATCAGCTCAGCTCTTGGCTGGGATGAGAGATTTGTTCATGTAGCTCGGGCAATAGAACAAGAGTTCCAGTTCTAGCTGCAACTGGAGAGAAATTAAGGCAGAAATCCAGTCTGTGGTCTAGGCAAGCAGGGAAGGACTAACAGAGATGAGGTTTAGGGCAGCAGGACCCCTGCCCTGTCACTGTGGGCTGAGACTGGAGCTGACCTTCTGACCAGGTCAGGATGACTGTGGAACTCAAGGGACCCTATCCTGCAGATGGAGGCCATTGGCAATGCCAGTGGAAGGGTCTGGAGAAGACGAAGATTGAACATGATGACTCTGGCACAGCTCTAATTTGAACTAGACTACCGAGGAAAGCCCAGTCTACCAGGATATACTAGTCATCCATCTGACACGCTGCTGAGGCAAGAGAGCTAATTACAAAGCAACGCTTTGGCCCGTAAGCTATTCATTAAAAAAACAAAATTAATTTTAACCAGACAACTAATGTGTTTTGATAGTAATTTGTAATTTTAACAAAAGTTAAGCCTAGAAAACTTCTAGATAAACAGGAAATGTACCATTTTCTAAGCGAGACTCGTCACATAAATAGTAAAATCATTTCTGCTGGTTTCTATCATACATAGAAGAAAGTGATCTGCTGGTCTGTTCATCTGACCAACCTGGTCTCACAGAGAAGTGAGTCCTGTGATTTTGATTTCTCCCCTAAGACCTTTAGATCCTATAATCAGTTTTAACAGGGCATTAAGAGGGGCATCTAAGAGCATCTGGTTTTCTCCTTTCCTTTCCTTTCCTTTCCTTTCCTTTCCTTTCCTTTCCTTTCCTTTCCTTTCCTTTCCTTTCCTTTCCTTTCCTTCCTTTCCTTTCCTTTCCTTTCGCTTTCTCTTTATTTGGAGAGCTTTTACTCTCCATGTGTGCAGAGAAAAAAAAATGTATTAATTAGGGGGGATTGGGAGCAGGTTCTCACACATGTTTAAGTATTAGTCTATTAGTCACTATACAGCTTTAGGGACACCCAATGCACCAGACAATGGATCTGTAATTTTACTGATTCCACTTTTTAGAGAATTCTGAACCAACTTTTCTTTGTAAATGCCTTCGTTCCCTCCCATGTAGCAGAAATAATAAAGATGATGAGAGAAGAATGAATACCTGTGGGATGTGTACTGCATGCTAGGTACCCTTTGAGGTGCTTTACAAGGGTTATCTCATTCTGTCTTCACAGCATGCCCATAAGGTGGACACTGTTATTTTCCTGGAATCTGGAGACACATGTTTCCACAGAATTAGATTTGAGATTTGATTTAAATTTGAAAGACAAACATGTTAATAAGCATGTAGCTCTATTTTCCGACTAACTCTTATGCCACATCAGCAGCTCAGATAAGTAAGAAATGAAAGCCCAGCTCAGTTAAGTCACTTGCCCAAGGGCATATTTCTGTTATATGACAGACCTGGCATAAATGTATGTTATTTCAGGTTCGTTTATTTTTCAACTATTCCGTACTTTCTCTTAGTTATAATTAAAAAAGAAAAATAATATCCTTAAGAAATACATTTAAAAAATGAGATCTGTTATGACCACCAGTATTAAGTAAATGATAATTTGTGGAAGCTACAATATATGCTTGTGTACATAGGTGTGTGCATATATATGTGTGTATGCATGTACATTTGTACGTATGTATATGCCTTTCAGAAAACATCAGGGAAGAAAAACAAAAGAATACATAGAGATCCCAAATTCTTGCAATCTTGCGGGACTTCTTGATGACCAAGTTTGTGTCAATGGTATGGAGGCACTTTGATCTCAGCTTCTACAGAAGACCCGAAGAAGGTACCTATTAAAATTTCATGGGTCATAATTAATGATCCCACTCATAAAATTGCTTCTAATAACTCTGGCTCTAGATAGACAGTTTACCTGCAGGGAGAATTTTCTTTGCAGCAACACATGGAAGATCATAAATTGGCCTGGCTCAGTAATTTAGTAGATCCTGGAGAGCTAAAACCTCCCTCTTTCTACATCAATGATTTCAAACTAAGTTTACTGCCACAAGAAATTGAGAGCTTGTTATAGACTTGCTTTCTAAACCTAATACCAAAGGTCTTGAAAATTCAAGGAAACTTTTGATTTCCATCTCCCGTTGCTGTTTTAGCACATCCACGCCCTTGTGTCTGTACATCATGCTTCTACAGCTATGGGATACACGTGGTGAGTCTTGATAGAAATCTGCTTCTTTGATGCCTCTGCTACAAGAAGCACAGGAAGGAATGAGGAACTACTGCATCCCTGTTGGACTAAGAGGCCTTCCTTCCATCCAACTCTTACTTTCCCCGCACCGCCACTATCCCACCTCATAAAACCCCCACCCTTCCCCAACAACAGTTCCTGAATTGCCAGTGTATAGTTGAGCCAAGAAGAGCATTTCATCACCACGCTGGCTTCCTCCCACCTCTCGGAGAGTTCTTTGGTCTCTCCCCGACCATTAGAGAAAATGTTATACATGGATAATGTGTTGGTATGACTATGCTTCTCAAACACTTATCAACTTTAATGGAATGCATAAAGGGAATTCTACTAGGGATAAAAAAAAAGTCACATTTTATTTTCTTTTTTAAAAGATTTTATTTATTTGAGATAGAATGTGTGCAAGAGAGAGCATGAGTAGGGGGAGAGGCAGAGAAAGAAGGAGAAACAATACCTTCACTGAGCAGGAAGCTTGACATGAGGCCCGATCCCAGGACCCTGAGGTCATGATGTGAGCTGAAGGCAGATGCTTAACCCACTGAACCACCCAGGCACCCCCAAAGGCACAGTTTAAATTAAAAAAATAAGGCCTGCTGGCCCATTTGACATTTCTGATTATCTGCACTGATTCCCTTCCATTAAGGATTGTTGACCGAACCTAATATTTTCTCTGAAATAGTTTTACATCCTTCATAGATTTTTTTCTTTTATGACAATGCAATAAAAGTCAATAGTTGACAAAGAAAAGGAACTCATGAATTTTCATTAAATAATGGACCCAACGACACACTATACTAAAAATGTTGACTTGGTTTCCCAAAGCTCATGGAAATAGGCTAAGGGGGAGAGAGAGAGAGAGAAGAATGTTCAGAATGAGAATGAAGATATAATTTACACGTGGTTATTAACTTAACCAATGTTGTCAATAGTGTATTTTTTGCTTTGCCTTGGGGCTAGATAGAAATGGTAAAATTATCTCCAATCCAATCAACTGGCACCTGCCATTCACGGTGTGAACAATGCCATGCTTAAAACTTTAAAGGACAACCCATCTTGTGTAGACTTTGAACCATCACCACTTGGAAATTACATCTCAAGAAACCAGAATCAAATATGACACATCGACCTAAAGTGGGAAAGGGTCAATAGCCCATTAGTGGTTCCCTAGAGAATTTGTGTTATAAGTGACCTTCTGTTTCTGCTGCCACTCTTACCCAACTGCATCAAAGCTGCTTGGGGAAGAGACAAACTAATCACTTGCATATACTAAATTTGCTGCAGGCCATTGTGTGATAAATTGTCCAATTTCACTAAGCAAGGTAGCTTGTAAAAAGAAAGAAAATTCGGTCTCATGCTGTATAAAGTCATTGCATGGTCAGGTCTTCAGCCGTAATGCAGGATGAAGCATATCTACATTTCCTGGCAACCTCTCCAACCTGCTGGGGGTGTGGTGCGTGAAAGGTGTGATATTAATTTCTCTATACTATTTAGAAAACAGCTGCCAGATGAGTCTCTCTAGCCAGGAGGACTTGAATTTTTTAAAATTGATATGTCATCTCATTGATTTGGGGGTTGCACTTTTATAATTTTGTTCTTTGAAGAAACTGAAGCACGGTGGATGAACCCTAAGACTAAGGTCAATTTGGAATACACTATATGACTAGTCAACCTGGCAATTTCAGAAACATCTTTCATTGCTGGCTTTAAAAATATGAGTAGTAATTTGGATATTAGAAATGATGATATAATAAATTCTGCTGCCTGCTCTAAAGATTAAGCAGTGGAGGCAAATTCTAGTGGCATTTCAGCTTACATAGGCTGACAGTTCAAAAACATATTTAAGTTTAATTTTGGTTGCTAATTTTGCTCAGTGTTTCTAGGCAATAATGCTAGGGATATCAACTTTTTCTGTTGACCAGTACTGAATAGATGGTGAGTAGGTTCTAAGTGGGATTAGAAAATGGGATGATCTGGGGATCCCTGGGTGGTGCAGCGGTTTAGCGCCTGCCTTTGTCCCAGGGTGCGATCCTGGAGACCCGGGATCGAATCCCACGTCGGGCTCCCGGTGCATGGAGCCTGTTTCTCCCTCTGCCTGTGTCTCTGCCTCTCTCTCTCTCACTGTGTGCCTATCATAAATAAATAAAATTTTTTTAAAAAAATGGGATGATCGTCTCTCTTAGCATTCCTGTTTGCTCCTGGCCCTTGTCTGCTGCACTATTCCATGAGAGGTGAGCTCCTTTCATTTCTGGAGTACCTTAGCCAGTCTCTGCCAAAAGGTGTGCCTTCCCAAACCAGTTATAGAGCACCTACACAGGTGCTACTCCAAAAAGGGATTTAAGTTGCTCAGGAAACCAGGTTACAGTGAAATGGGTCCTCTCTACAGGACTTCTCAGAGCTTCAATCTACCGGTGTGCATTGCAGATAACCAAGAGGGAGAGATAGTATGCAGCATTTATCAAAGTTACTTGTCCAAATATTTCTTTTGATCCAGGAGGACTTTGTGGGAGAGGTATTTCCATGGAGCACACTTTGCCAAACATTTAATTTGCCCAGTTTCAAATACATGCTGTCTTGAAAAATATCTGCAATGCCTAGTACAGTGAACTTACTATAAAAATATGACTATAATTGGTATGGCAGCAATACGCAGAAGTAAAACTTCAGAGGGAACTGCCACCATGGAGTAGTTTTGGAAAAATCCCAAACAAGTGTATAGAAATTCAAAGGGAGGGAAAAGGCATTGCTACCGTCCCCTGCCCTTCCCTCCCGCAGATTGACTGGTCAGCTTTCAGGGATGACACGATTTTTTTTTTTTTAAAGATTTTATTTATTTATTCATGATAGTCACACAGAGAGAGAGAGAGAGAGAGGCAGAGACACAGGCAGAGGGAGAAGCAGGGTCCATGCAGGGAGCCCAACGTGGGATTCGATCCCGGGTCTCCAGGATCGTGCCCTGGGCCAAAGGCAGGCGCTAAACCGCTGCACCACCCAGGGATCCTGGATGACATGATTTTTAAGAGATACCCCCACAACTGTGAAAGTTGGGGGAAGGCCTGACAGTTTTGGAATTTCCATTCTTTTTGTAACAAAGCAACTCCAGGGGAATTGTGAGCAGGCATGGAGGGGAAACTCACCAGGGAAACAATGTGGCTATGTGGCTGTGGGGGGCGGGGGGCAGCATCCTGTTGAGATGGCACTTCACCCTGCAGGAGAGAGCATTCATAGCCCTGGAAAGACCTCTTCTCCCTGGGTAATGCTTAACAAGACTTCCTCTTGCTCTAGGACCTGATATACCCATGACCAATCAGAATGCTCATGAATATGGTATATCTGAGTAGAGAAAAAAATGCATATGAACTGCAGTTCCTTATGATTTTCAGGCTTACATTAGTAACTTCAAAAGCTACATAATGAAAATGTTCAATAAAACAATAAAACCTGCTTTATTTTTTACTTATCCATCTATTATTTTACTTATTTTCTTGAACTTCTTTTAACATTATCAGCCATTTTACAATCCTTGGCCTGTTTTTTGTCCGTGTTCTCTGTTTTTCACCTTCTTTTTATTTCCCTGCCCCTGCTTCAGCTTTCAACACACCGCATTGGTGGATTTGTAGTAAAAGTCCCTAATATCTTCACATTAACAAGAATACAAATAAATTCCCAACTAAAAAAAAGTACAAAATTTTAAAGTGCTAACTGATTCAAATTGAAAGAGAGAAATTCATTAGGCATTTTTTTTTTTTTTTTTTGCTTCTTTATGGGATGAAGACCCTATATTCCAGGGCTCAGATGCATTTATGAAGGAGAAATTTTCAAAGGTCAGTTTTCTAAAATCAAGCTGATACACATTCACAACAAAAAAACATAGATAAAATCATGTCTGCAAATATACATTTCTTTCCTAAATTAAATAAAATTCCATTTCAAAACATATCAATGGGGAAGTAATTCTTTAAAGTTGTGTTTATTGATGTTTAAGCAGAAATGTCTGTCTTTCTGGATTTCATAGCTAGATCAAATTGTAGTGTTGTTTTATTTTTGCTTAGTAGTTGAATATAATCCTCTTTTCTCCAAAACTTTTTTGTTTGCTACTCAATACAGTGATGGATAAGTCCTTCAGTTGCAGTGAGCCTTGAGAGAATGGGGTAGGAACTAGTTTTCTGTATTACAGGTCAAGGAATAGAACTTTTATATCTTCTTTGGCCCAAATTGGGGATTCTATCTATCACTATATATTATCACTTCCAAAGATCTAATGCTTTTAAAGCCAAAAGCATTTTGTATATTCATCATTTCTCACCAAATATGAGAACTGCCAAAGAAATGCCTAGCTTTTAAAATTCCATAGCAGAATTAAATAAGCTCAAGCCTAAGCAGAAAATAAGAATACTGAAGCTAGAAGAAGAAAAATGAACAAAGCTTAGTTTGTTTCTGCTGATGAGCCTATTTCTAGTCTTCCCTTTAGGCTAGGGCATTCCTACAAAGCTCGCTGCTTCCAGCCATTGCACTGGAATCCCAGCTTTGATCTCTGGACTGTGGTGGGGCTGAGCACATCTGCCCAGTCTGATCAATGGGGGAAGGACCCGCTCTCTTCCTCCCTTCTGAACTCCTGGGGTGGGCCACAGGCTGTCATGACAAGTGCTCAGTAAGCCAAAGCCCCTTGTCCACACCATTCTTCTACAGTAGAGGGCAATAAAGCCAAGTTGTGAGGACACTTGCCCAAGGTTGCCAAATCAAAATTAGCCTGAGGTCCCTTACTAAGGGCTGCGTTCGGGGCTCTTCCATGATGTTGTCTCTCAGAGCTCTGCCAAGTAGGACTAACCATGATGATTTTATGAAGACAGCTCTAGCTGCCTCTATTCAAAATAACTCACCAACTGTTCTGAAAGTGTCTTACAGAGAAATTAGACTCCACCTGCTTAGGTGGTGAAAAAGTGCTTCTTGTCTCATAGCAATGGCCACAGTATCCTTAAGAGAAGAACCTGCATGGTGGGAAAGTTACAATGGATAAAAGAGTTGCTCCAGGGTCGCAAAGGTCTTAGGAAGGTGAAACTATGTTTTGGCCCTAACAGTTCGTTTCAACTTCCTTAAGCAGTTGGACTTTGACATCCAAGTCTTTCTGATACAATCATCTTAAATTTCAGAGACTACCAAGGAAATTCCAAATGACTGCATTAAGCTTGAGAAATCAGTTTAAAAGAAAGAAACTAGTCAAGACTAAAGAACTCTTTCTAAAGAATGAACATTTTAGGTAAAATCAGAATATTTACTAATAAATTGGCGATCTTATACAATGTCTATTTGGTGGGATCCTGCTAATGCTTTCTTGTCCAGAGCTCCCTTAACAGGAAAACAAGCAAGAGTTTATTAGATCCAATATATAAATAGTTTCTAATTTCTTTGAACTTGGACGACTTTACTATTATCATTATAATTATTAGATGGTAACTTATTTTAACACAACTGCTTCCTACCATCCAGTGAGGAAGGTTTTGGAGTCATGATGCTGTGGAGCAGACAAGCAAGGTGAGGCCTGATGAGCTCAGATGATTGATCCTCAGAATCAAAATTGAGTCCTTGGCCGGGCCGGGATAAACCACAGGTCCTTACTCACATGAAGTATTTATACATTTTAAAGATTTTAAATAAAATTTTTCTTGCTTCTCTCCACAATATTCATTAGTTCTAATCATATTATGGTCCCAATGTAGCTATTTTAAAGTGAAATTAAAAGGCAGCCTAGCTTTGGAGGGTAAGAGTTATTGAAAGAGGTGTCTGGAGAGTCATTTAAAATTTTCAAGTTAAAAAAAAAGGAGTGTATGTGTGAGAGCTGTTCTTTTCCTGTTAAAAATTAAGAAATCAAATATAGAAATAGTCTAATTTACATTAATGATCTGCAATCCATGAAACAATTTTTAACCATTTTAAAGTGAAAGGCTGGTGATTATGTGGGTGAGTGGATGGCGATAATAACCATAAATCTTTGAAAGCCGTGGATGTGCTAGGTAATAGTATATAAAAATGAATTTGGCTAGGCTCCTGGTCTGAGAACATCCATAAGGAAGGCCTGAGCAATCATTCTGAACCCTTAAGAGGGTGGAACTTACTATTTCTTCTTGTCCTTACCCTTGAAGGGTTGGTCTTTTCCTTCCTCCCATCTCCAAAACCCCTGTGCACATTCTGTAGGATATAGTTAGGTCCCCAAATGAGCACTGGCCCTCTCAATCTCCTTCCCAGGGAGGGAAGAGCTAAAGGTAGTTCAGGCAGTGGGAATGATGGGTGTGTATGATAAAACCTGTGCGAGCTGCTACTAACCTGGGTGAACTCCAACAGAGAATGTGCCCATTGTGTTGTGGGGGACAGGAAGTTCCTTTCTACAGGGCTGTGCCACAAAAATATGGTGTTCCTTGGCTGATAAACATTTGTTTTCCTTCCTGCTGGGTCCAGTCTATTTTAGAGACATTAATACTATAGGGACTGCAAATAAAGGAATGGAAGATGGAAGGGGAGAGGAAGATATGTCTGAATGCACTAGTGGGCACAACAGACCCCAGATCATACACAGGGGGAAGACCAGGGCCTACCAAGTGATTCTGCTAAGAAGAAGTAGAGGCAATCACAAGATGTGCAAATCATCCAGGAAAAAAATGCTTTGAATTATAGACCTGATTGAAAATGGTGTCTACTTGCCCTGTTCCCCAGTTCCAGATCCCACATGATTACTAGTAAAGAACACCTCATGGCAATCCACAACAAAGCATAGTCTGAAGCCAACTGATTTTAAACATACTCAGTGCTCCATTTAAATATGCCATGAACAAGCTTTCCAGGAATGCTCCTTCTTTTGCTGTACTTAGAACTCAAAAGTGCCATGAAAAGTGTGTGGGGTTGTGCTACAATAAATAGTACGTTCCTTAACAATTTTAATAGCTTACCTACAACCCCAGGTCTCTTAAGATAAATAGTTAGTGGTCACTATGTGTAAATGCCATATTTTCAGGGATGTCTGTGACGTGGATTGGGTTTTGCATGATGGCTCAATTCTATAGAAAGAATTTCAACTTTAAACCTTATTTTTAAAGATAAGAATGGATCTTTTAATAAAAAGTCTGCAGAGGATTGGCTCAAGCAAGGCCATTATGTGCTGTACATATGAGAGAAGGGGGCATGGCTTGTACTCAGAGAGTTTTAGAGGAAATTAGAATTCGACAAATGATCCTCTTTCTTGAACCCTGAAAAATCCCACTTTGATTTAGCACTGGTGGAATTGTTAATAGAAACTTCTTTGCACATTGTGTATAAACAGCATAGCCTGGCCTGTATCAACTTTATGCTCCAATAAACAAGACAATAATGACAAATTATCAAAGCAGGCCTCAGATGTGACCCTCAATTGGGAGAGCAGCAATTTAATGAAGACAAAAGCTAGGTGAAAGCTGCTAATATCATTTACTGATAAACAGATTTTCTCGGGAGGCTCCTAGCTGAATCCCCTAAGGACCCATAAACCTGCATAATTCCATTTAAAATATTGTGCAATTCACTAAATTAGTCTTTGAACATCCTTACTATCCAATTACGAAGCCCCAGCATGGACAGAATAATGAAATTTTTCAAACTGTGGAATGCATGTGGTCTTAACAAACTTATGACAAACACCAAAATTAGCTTTCAATTTTGAGGCCGATGTAGCTCCCTTTAATACCTCAAGTCAGAGTGGCAACAATAAAACACTATTGCAGGGCTAAGCAGAACAGAAGACAAATAAATCTTGGCTTACTCAGAATTCTGAACACGGTCTACCTTCAGGAAAAAAAATCATAAGAAGTTGAATGATGTTTTGCATTTGCAAGCTATTTGGTCGCTTAAAATCTAGTAAAAGCTTTACTGAATAAAGGGTACAAAATACCTCCTGGACAGTTCTATCTTCCAGGCAGGCAGAAAAGGCGAGAGTTTGAGGAAGTGAAATTTATTTCTGTTCAAGCATTGCAAGCTGCATTATTAAAGTCATTTGTCATGGTTTGAATATTTCTGCCTGATTCACCATTAAATTGGCCTTCTAATTACCAACTTTGTCATGAAAAGTGGTCTGGCTGTTTCATTCACCAGAAAACTTCAATTCTTTAATCATCACTTGCTTCATGTATATAAAAAGAAAGAAAAAAGAAAACAACAAACTATATATTTTTATCCTTAAATCTTAAAATAAGTGGTGTCAACACAATTATACTTAAATTATCACATAGCTTACACATTTTTAACATGTTGGTAAGTAGAAAGTGAGTTATCCTTTCATCTTTGTAAAGAAACTTGTCAACATCCAACTATTATCTGGTTACAGGACTCAGAGCTGCTATTGACCACATAGCCTCTCGTCACGACTCCAGAAAACAATAGGTACCAGCCGTACTCAGGACAGGTGCAATATTTCTCCTTCTTATATTTTCTACCTTCTTGGTCTCTTGGTTACTATGCTTAGGTCTATCTATAGTGAAAGACCTGGATTCCATAGCTTCTCCAAGCAGTCTAGTAAAGTCTTCAACCAGTTTTTTATGCTTGCTCATTCATACTTACAAGAAAAAAGGAAAGAGATTTGTGGTCGACAGTCACATAGGTGAGTATCTTCTCTTCTATATTCACTTGTGTTGGGTAGGGGAATGGCTCACTATGCACTCATATTTTAAACTATGCAGTATAGCTTCCTCCAGTGTTTGAGGGAAAGAAGACCTAACTTGCAAACGTTGTTAAGACAACTTTGACAGAGGCTTAGTAAGGCAACCATATTTGGAATATATCCATATAAAAAAAAAAAACAGAAAAATATTTTGATCCAAAGCATACCAAATTGTGAGGTGTTGTGCACTTTATGGATGAGGAAACTAAGGCATAGAGGGATTGTGTAAATATACCCAAAGGCACACAGCTAGTCAGAGCATTGGAGTCCATGAATATAACTATCCCCTGGCGTGCATGGATAGCACTTAGCACCATGCCCAGGGTAGGAAAATCTCTAACCTGGTTAATTTTTAGGTTTGGCCCATCTTCA
Source organism: Canis lupus dingo (assembly GCF_003254725.2). NCBI lineage: Eukaryota > Metazoa > Chordata > Mammalia > Carnivora > Canidae > Canis > Canis lupus. The sequence goes on along the minus strand of NC_064264.1, from coordinate 32,398,839 downwards.
GAAAGATGTATACACTTTAGACATTTCATTTTTAGGCTTCAAATAAAGAAGCCTATTTTAACTGTAAAGACAACTAACTGACAGTAAATTCAGGAACTTGAAGATTACATCATTGGGGTTTATGTGCTAACATTTCACAATCACCCTTTTATTATGAAAGCAATCTTTGGTAAGCATTTTCTATTGACCTATATGAGTAGCAAAAATGGGTAAAACATCCTAATGAATTTATGAGTGTTGGAACCTTATTTTTATATATTCTTCTTTTGTTTAATTACTAACTTTACTTGGACGAGAGCTGCATCTGCTAATGAGAGGTTGTTACTCATAATTATTTCATAACTTCAAGATAATCATGTGTATTTTCTGATCTATTTTTCAGATTGTATATAAATTAATCTACTGATTGCATCATGGTTTTTGACATTAAACCAAAATGGAGACAATTTGTTAAGTCTTGAAGTCGTAAGATGGGAGATTAGATAGCCACCTTTTAGAAATAGCTAGGACACCTTGGAGAAAAAAGGAGTGTTATTAATAATTATGGCTAAACAACTGGGCTAAACCAAGATTGTTCCTAACAAACTAGTACATTTTTTTCACCCTAGCAGTTGAGTGTTTATATTCTGGATCTCTTCTCTGGATTCAATTCTTACTTCTTCTGGATGATAACTTGCAGTAGGTTCCTAAAAATGGCTGATAGTAGGTAAAACTATGGGAGTCCCGGTGTGTCTAAATATATATCTGTTCTATTCTCAGACTCAATTAAGAATGTTCATAATATAAAATTTGGAGTGGAAAGTCATTTGCCATAGAGTTTTGAAAGCAATTTTTTCCATTTCTTCTAGTTTCCAGTGTTATTTTTGAGAAATCTGATGCCATTCTGGTTGTATGTTCTTTATATGTGATATGTTGCTTTGCTTTTGTATTTTTCTTAATCTATTTCTCCTTGTTTTTTTCCTTTACTTCTTTCTTTCCTGAATTTAAGATATAAGATTTTGTGTTTATCATTTTATATAATGAAAATTCTTAATGATGTGCCTTGGTTTACTTTATTGTTGTCATTTTGTTTTGTTTCTTTCATTTATTGTGCCGAGTAATTAACAATATTATAACCTGAGGACAAATGTCCTCAGTTCTGAATGCTTTTCTTCTGTTATTTTTTAGATAATTTCCTCTCCTCCATTCCTTCTATGCTCTCTAGACCTTTTGTTAATAAGACATTACATCTTTCCAATTGACTACTTTCTTTTTTATTCTACCATTTTCCATTTCTTTGCCTTTTTGACATTTGTTCTGGGAAATTTTCTGTCTTTATCAGCCTTTCAATTACACTGTTATCTTGGCTTTCCTAGTCTTCATTTATAAGAGTACTTTCTTGTTTTCTGTTCTTTTTCAAAGCATTTGGTTCTTGTTTTAGGAACACAATATCTTTTCTTGCCTCTCTAAGGATATTATTTTTTAAAGTTTCTTCTGTACTCTGCATTGTCTGTTTGCTCTGGATTCCTTTGTTTGTATGATTATTTTTATCCTCTTTTTCATTTTGGAGGCTTTACTTAAGTGCCTGATGATCCCCTATTGCCTGCCAATGTCTATGAACGAAGCATTAAAAGCAAATCAGAAGCTCCATATGTGTGGATGGAACTTTTCCTACTGAAGGATTTCACTGTGGACTCATCAGCAAGATGACCTTTTTTTTTTTTTTTAAATCAAAAGCTGTCTTTAAAGTCAATTAAGTTTCCCCAAAGATGAGTCCTTCCATTTTTCTTTTTTCTGATTTGTGGTAAAAAGTCTCCTAACCTGCTTCTCTTCATCAAATCACTGCTTTTAACCCCACTCCTTGAGCCTGACCCCTTCTGCGCCTATTATATCTGAATGCTGGAGACTTGCCACTCAGTTTCTCCCAGAAAATAAAACTCTAGTCTCCTTAGGAAATTCAACAACTGTATACACAGACTTTTGACCCAATCATATCTCCTTGGCTTGCACCCATCAGATACCTGATGTCTCCAAGTGCCGAACCTCTCAGGGGCTCACCTGTGATGTGGCTCCCCCTCTATTGGCATTTGTGTTCTAACTTACTCCAGTCTGTAATTCCCATTATCACCCCCCCCCCATTTGCTTTCAAAAATCTGATGAAAACTTTTCACATTTTTATACTTTCAGTCTCCGTGGAACCCACATATGCTCTAAGCATCAGCTCCTTACTACATTCAGCTGGTTAATGAGATGGCTATCTGGTGATGCCCCAGTTTCCACAATTGTCTCAGATGCTACTGAAAATCTCAAATTAGGCAAAAATCCAGATCAGAGATCTGAAGCCAGAGAACACTTCTAGCTTCACAAGATCCCTGCTGAAGTATCAAAGTAGGCAGCCTCCAGCAAATTGGGGGTTGCTGATCTTGAATCAGAGAAGGAATTGGAAAAGAAGTGGTGAGTTGGCAGAGAAAAAAACATAAGTGAAACAGAGACCTGCAGTGTTAGCAGTTGACATTTAAAAAAAAATTTAAATGATGAGCTTGTGGCTTTAATATCATTGCTCTATCCAAGCCTCTGAATCTTTTTATCATACCTAAAGAATTGTTCATTCATCTTTCAGGAATACATTAGAGCAGGAGAGTTTTCCCATAGGCAAAAGCATTATACATATTTGCAAATGTCTTACATAATGATGCGAATACTATGCATAGGGATGTTTTGATGAAAGGTAGAAACAATGCAGCAATTTCCAGTCTGTTTCATTAGCCATAATACTCCTAAGTAAAGGGAGTTTTCTTTGTTGTTTATGCTTTTTCAAACGTTAAAAAGGCTACTATTTAGAATTCATGGTCTGGGTATAAAGAGGAAAGCTGTTATTTGATGGAAAATGTTTGTCTCTTAATATGGATAGGTCATGTCACACTCCTGCTTCTGGTCATTATTTCTAATAACTTTGTTTAAAATACGTGCTTATTCAGGAAATAAAACCAATTTTTATTGGGATTCAGAAGTATTTTCAGTATACCATAGAAAATAAACCTGCAAATCCCAGCTGCAGGCATAAAATTGTCTTTTTGTTTAGCTTGTTACGGTCAACTCAGCTTTAAAATTTTACTTTTTTGCAGGAGAAGCTTAAACAGGATGACTTATATTAGGAGTAAGTTGTCAATGAAAAAAAATAAACAAAAATCCCAACAGTTTAGTGCCTGCTTTGCATCTGCATAAGAATTCCCCTTTCATTATACCCCAGCTACTGGCAGCTTATTTGGCCATTGCTTAATTTGCGCTCTGTTTTTACAAATGACACTTGTACTGGCCTCTTGGGGCTGCTGAGAGAAGCCAGGCCCCTCTCTTTCCCTTGTGTCAATTCTTTTGTGAACCTTTATAATTAGCCACTTAACAAATGGAGGGAAATGAACCTTCAGCTGCAAAGTATATCCTGAAGTTAAGTCAACCATGTGACAGGCAAAACCGATACATGAAAATCTCCTTAACTCAATTGTTGAGTTGCCTCAAGGGTTAAGAGGCATTCTACCCATAATAGCCTGAAAGAGAGGCCTTAGAAGTGGTGTTTTTGATGGTTTACTATCCAAATGCCTGTTAGCCTTTTCAAGAAACAGCACACATTAGAAAAAGCACATATTTCAAAGCATGATGGCTACTTTTTTTCCTCAAAATCTTTTGTTTTGCAGGAGAAAAATGTCAAAAGTCTGACTTTGAAAGTAACAAGATTCCCAGGCTTCAAATTTACAGATTAAATGTAAAGAAAAAAGGAAGGGAGGGGTTGAAGCTTACATCTTTTGGGCTGAAGTATTTAGGTGCAGAAAATGACATCATTATATATTAAGATATTAATGAATTTGTTTTCAGAATCTATAATAGGGACCCTAAGAGCGGGGTGCTATCATTACCAACTCTTTCCTTTTTATTACTAATTAGACTTCTAAATGTGAGTGTAAATGTACCTCAGAGAGTATGTATTAAAAGTTGCATATTCATAAGAGATCATTTCAAATTCATCTTCCAACAAAAACTTCAACTTTGATATTTTCTCATGTTCCCATTTATACTACATCAACATAGTCTTTTGGATTCAATTTCTAAATTCCATTGTGAACATTTTATCAAGGTATTTGCTTTTGGGAACTGTCTGATAATCTAGTCCCAGTTCAATAGGCAACAATCAAGTATTACCAGTGATTCTTTTTCAAGTTAAACTTATATTGCCTCAAATGTCTACAATGAAATTTATATGGTTTAGAGGCATATTCAAATCAAAAATATACATGATATCTTTTACATAGAGCTGGGGAGACATAAATAGAGTTTATATTCGATGGGGGCTTAGAATATTACAATATTAAAAGATAAAAAATGTTAAGATACTATAATAATACCAGATGCTTTATGTCTTGAGAGCAATAAAATGGAATCTAGTAACATTTTTGTAGGGTCAGTCAGAAGATAGGTTCACTTCAAATAAGCTCAATGTGTTACTATAAATAAAAAATTTTGTTTTGTTTTAACATATATCCTATCTTAATTGAAGTTTTATAGCAACTTGCCATTGGTTTCAAAGATGATTAAATTTGCTTTATGCTGTATTGAATTAGAGGATGACATTACTCAATTAAAGCCCCATCTATACGAGATCTGTTAACTCATCTATGCTTACCTTTTCTTAAAGCTTTACTTAGGTACAATTGACAAATTAAAGTTGTATACATTTAGGGTATACAACTTGGTGTCTTGACAAACATTTCTATTGTGAAATGATTGCCACTATCAGGCTTATTTAACATATCCATCACCTCACAGAGCTGCTATTTTCTTCTCTTGCTTTCTTTTAATGTGTGTGTATGTTGAGAACTCTTAAGATCTATCCTCTTTAGTAAAGTTCAAGTATGCAATACAGTTTTTTTAACTGTAGTGATCATGCTGTACAGCAAATCTCCAGAATTTACTCATTTTGCATAACTGAAGCTTTATATTCTTTGATCAAAATCTCCCCATTTCTCCCTCCCCTCAGCTCCTGGCAACCACCATTCTACTCTCTGCTTTATGATTTTGACTACTTCATATTCCACATGTAAGATCATATACCATTTGTTTTTCTGCATCTGACTTATTTCACTTAGCATGATGTCCTCCGGTTTTGGCCATGTTGTGGCAAATGACAGGATTTCCTGATTTTTAAAGGCTAAATAATATTTCATTGTATTTGTGGGCCACATTTTCTTTATCTGTTCATCTGTCAATGGGCATTTAAGTTGTTTCCATATCTTGGCTATTTTGTTTCCTTTTTTTAAAAAAAGATTTTATTTATTTATTCATGAGAGATAGAGAGAGAGAGAGGCAGAGATACAGGCAGAGGGAGAAGCAGGCTCCACGTAGGGAGCCCAATGTGAGACTCGATCTCAGGTCTCCAGGATCAAGCCCTGGGCTGAAGGTGGCACTAAACCACTGAGCCACCTGGGCTGCCCCATATCTCAGCTATTTTGAATAATGCTGCAATGAATGTACAACCTCAATAGCAACAAACCAAATAATTTGATTGGAAAATGAGCAAAAGACCTGAATAGATATTTCTGGAAAGAAGATATAAATGGCCAGCAGATATATGAAAAGGTGCTCAACATTGATATTCAGGGAAATACACCTCACACCTGTTAGAATGACTATTAGCAAAAAAGACATATGATAACAGTTCTTTTCATGCATTGTGCAGCTATAGCTCCTGGTCCCAAGAAGCATCTGAAGTGTGTAGCAGCTCCAGCAGCTGCTGGATAAACTGGTGTATTTGCCCCTTGTCCATCTATTGGTCCCCATGAACTGAGAGGATATCTCCTTTTCATCACTTTTCTAAAGAATAGACTTAAATATGCACTAAATGGAGATGAAGTAAAGAAGACCTGTATGCAGCGTTTTATTAAGATTTGATGGCAAGGTCTGAACTGATAAAACGTACTCTGGTGGTTTGATGGATGTCATCAGCATTGGCAAGACTGGGGAGAATTTTGGTCTGATCTATGGCACGAAGGGTCACTTTACTGTCTACTTTGCTGAGGAGGTCAAGTATAAGTTGTGCAAATTGAGAAAGACCTTTGTGGGGACAAAAGGAATCCCAAATCTGGTGACCCATGATGCTCACACCATCTGCTATTCTGAACCTCCCATCAAGGTGAATGACACCACTCAGATTGATTTGGAGACTGGAAAGATCACTGATTTCATAAAGCTTGACATCGGTAATCTGTGTATGGTGACAGATGTGCTAACCTGGGAAGAATTAGTCTGATCACCAACAGAGAGACACCTCGGTTCTTTTGATGTACTTCACATGGCAGATGCCAATGGCAACAGGTTTGCCACCTGGCTCTCCAGTGTTTTTGTTATTAGCAGAGACAACAAACCATGTGTTGCTCTTTGCTGTGGAAGTGGTATCTTTTTCACCATTGATGAGAAGAAAGACAAGAGACTGGTGGCCAAATAGAGCAGTGGGTAAATTGGTTTTTAGGTGACATGATTGGAAGTCTTTATACTTAATTAAAGATAATATGGCATGGAAAACAAAAGAAATGATAACAGGTGAGGATGGTGAGGATGGGGGGAGAAAGGGAACCCGTGTGTGTTGGTGGTGGGAAGGTCAATTGATGCAGCCATTATACCACACAGTGTGGGAGGTTCCTCAAACAATTGAAAATGGAACTACCTTATGATCCAGCAATGCCATATTCTGGGCATATCCAAAAGAAACGAAATCAGGGTCTTGAAGAGGTATCTGCACTCCCTTGCCTATCTTTCTGGATGAGGTAGCAGTGAGAGGAAGCCCTTACTATATGACTAACAGTGTGCCAGGCACTGTTCTAGGAACTGTACATATATTAGTGAATATAATCCTCATGCAATCCTGTGAGATAGTGAGGATAAGGTCACATTGGCAGAAAGTGGCAGAACTGAGCTGGAATTTGGCTGGCTGGCTCAAGTCTGTGTCCTTGACCAGCAGGCTACAGTGAATTGTATCCCTGAATTATCAACCATCTAGCTGTATTGACCAAACTTGTGTAGTATCATGTAACTAGATCATGAAAACCCCCTAGCGATTTTCCTTGGTTGGAAGTATTTTAACCTGTCAGAAGTCTTTTCCAAATTGTTGGTGGATTTAGAGACCTATTATTCAAGGCTGAAGTCAGCTAGTATTAGTTGGCCACATAATTTATTATCGTGTCGATGGGACATTTTGAAGAAGGAAATTGGGTGCTATTAATAATTACACACTTAGAAAACTGACATAATCTGGGCTGTCCCAGGCAAATCTGGGCATATAGTTGCCTGGCAAAGTACCTTGAAGCCTGGAAGCTCAACTTTCTTAGAATGTAGAAAGGAAAACAGCTGGAAATTCTTGCCAATTCTCTGGATGCCCTTGGAAAATGAAAGCAAATAATGGGTACAGTTGGAATCACCACATTGGCCTCCTACTTTGTAAATTGGAACCCCATTTTACTTTATTTTAAAAAGATTTTATTTATTTATTTGAGACAGAGACAGAGACAGCATGTGCCAGGTGGAGGGACAGAGAGAGAGAGAGGGAGAAGGGAACAGACTCCCCACTGATCATGGAGCCCGATGCAGGGCTCAATGTGGGGCTCAATCCCAGGACTCTGAGGACATGACCTGAGCCGAAGTCAGATGCCCAACCAGCTGAGCCACCCAGGCACCCCGGAACCCCATTTAAAAATCAATTTGAGAGTCTTAAAGCCTACTTTTAGAAATTGTTAAATCGAGCCTAGACTCTAGGCATCCTTAAAAGCAATCCTAGCCTTCCAGATTGCCAGTAGGCAAACAGCTGCGAATTTTTGCTGGTGAGGGTCTCAGGGGTTGGTGCCTCAGTCAGTTAAAGCTCCCTGTTATCTCCTCCTGCCCACCATCACCACCCACCACTCCCTGGTCATAGCCTTGGACAGTTGCTTTAGTCCATTAACGTCATCATTGTCACTAGGTGGTAAGGAATAGTAAGCAGCCTTTTTCTCAACTCACTGAAACTGCTTACAACATAGCACAATGCTGGATACATGGTGGGTGCTTAATCCAGATTGCTGGATGAAAATGAATGAATGAATGAATGAATGAATGAACAAATGAATGAACATGGGGAAGGACTGTTGCCCTCTTGGCACTGTTAGCAGCAATAACACACTGCACTGCCAATGGGAATACAGGTAGTGTTTTCATGGCCCTTCATGTTTTAGGGAATAGGTTATAAAATATTCCAACTGAAAGTCAAGTTGCCTATAAAAAATAGAAATCCACAATCTTTATGCCTGAGTGGCCTATTAGAATAGATTAATTCTGGTGGTATGGCTGCTAAGACACCTATAATTTGATGATAATGTTCCTCATGTTCAAAATGTTGTTCCAACTTTGACAGCTGGATTTAGGAAAAGTGCGATCCCATAAATATATAAGCCTGACTGCAGGATTTCCATCTTTGAACTTTTGGTACTTCTTTCCCACTTAGGTCGTCCTTGGCCCCACTTCATTCATCTAAGACCTGCCTTTTCCTGGGAGTCTGATCGAGTCTGTCTTCTTTGTGTTGCATTTCTCCACCATCATTCATGGTGAACTCTCTTCCATCTTCCACCTGAATCCTGTAACACAATCAATCTGTTTGCCCCATTGAGTAAGAGGCACAATGTGTATGGTTTAAGTGGGTAGGCACACCAATCTACATAATAAGTTACATAAGAATGTTTTTACAGAGAAGACTGTGTGTCTTTTCCTTGTCCTGATTACTGATAGATATATGTGTTGCAGAATTAATTCTCACAATTGCTTTTATTATAACATAACCGTTAGGTAGCCAAGTTCTGGGGAGGGGGGAAGAATTTTAGACCTCAACTACTTCTAACGATTAAAAGCTATGTGTATCTACTCAAAAGAACCTAAAGAATGCTCAGATAGGGATCCCTGGGTGGTGCAGCGGTTTGGCGCCTGCCTTTGGCCCAGGGCGCGATCCTGGAGACACGGGATCGAATCCCACATCAGGCTCCCGGTGCATGGAGCCTGCTTCGCCCTCGGCCTATGTCTCTGCCTCTCTCTCTCTCTCTCTCTGTGACTATCATAAATAAATAAAAATTGAAAAAAAAATTAAAAAAAAATAAATAAAAGAATGCTCAGATAGGCTTAGATCAGTAACGAGAATATTAATCAAAGGTGTGAGGACTTAAGTGTTATAATTGTCTTATAAATAGTAGACAATGATTGCTTGGTTTATAATGAGCACTGGATTATTTCTGTTAATGACTAACCAGAAATGTGCATAAGTAACATATATTTGCAACATTTATTATGTAAGTAGATGAATGCAGTTGTGCATAGCAGTTCAAGGCAGCATATGTGTGGTTAATCAGAATGATATAGGCAATAGGTGAGATAAGACTTCAGGTAAGTGATCACTATGAATTTTTCAGATCTTTCCTAGCACTAAAGCAATGCCTAAGGATGTAACGACTTTTTCCAAATACCCACTTAATGACAGAAGGATGAGGTACCTTATGTTGATTATGACATACTAAACACAGCTGTAGTGTTCTAAGAGTTAAGCATCCCTCATGTGAGTCCAACATACACCAGGATGCAAATGAAAACAGCCTGTTGGTTTTTTTCTTTGGTTCTCCAGTTGTGCTAAGTAAGAAGGAATAGATGAATAAACTTAGGCATGAGGATGTTTCTTACTTCACCAAGGCAACACAGAGAGGTTTCCTGAGTCCCAAGTCAGTGCTTTCAGTTTCCTATGTTACATAATGAATTTACATTCTTTTAATGGGTGAGTTACACAGAGGACATTAGCCAGAGGATGAACTTCCATGTTTTCCCTTCTTGTTCCCTGATCACCATCCTGAATTGGTGATAGTAGAACTTAAAAGATAGTATGATGGTAGGTGGATGTTATTATAGTCCTTCTGGTACCATCTCCACAGCATTTGCCACGTGTAATACTCATAAGTTTTGTTGGTGCTATTAATGAAGAATTCGCATTGAGAAGAAAAGTGATTTGGGAAGGCGAGAGTGAAAAGCATTTTTTCTCTAGTATTTCTGAATGATGCTGCAGGGGGCAGCAAGAAAGCATTCCTTCTGGGCACAGAGAAATGGTCTCTTTTGAGTTGGTAAACAGAGAATGTGGGTGTGCTGGCCCATCAAGTTAATGCAAATGAACAATATACCCAGAGTACTACAGTCCATGGGAAAAAGAGGAAGTAGGGATGTGTTCCACCTCTTCAAAACATTATACCCACATAGCAATTTTATAAATTCTTTTGTCAATTTTACATATCATTCTTCCGTATATTGTTCTTAACTACATGATCATGATGAATAGAAGCAAATTAGACATATTACTCTATATAGGAGGCCATATTGACCCATTCTAAAGTGCATTATTGGACCAATTTTAAAACAGAAGAATCAAAGTAATTGATTGGTGGCTGTGGGAATGTTGCTTCCACCAATATTTAAGTATATTTTGAACTCTGTATGCAGCTAAGAGAAACTAATTGAAGTCACATATGCATAATTTTTGGTGCAACAAAAACAGAAAGAAAATATTCTGAAGAGCAAATTTTAAAGCCACGACACTCCAATATTTCATCCAAATAAAAACTAAAAGTCCTTCTTCACACTGGCATAAAGTATTACTTTTTCATCTCTTTAAATAATTTGTAAGGTAAGTTATTCTTACTTTGAGAAATGTGTGTTTTAGGAAATTTTCCAACATGAATTTTGGAGAATAATATAACAAATACTTAAAATCAATTCTAGATCGCCAAAATTTTAAGTGATAATTTTGGCAGCCTTTCCAAGAATCATGATTTTATTCTAGATTTTTTATGTAAAACATGCTAAATTAGCGCATGTTCATTGTTTCTATTGCTTTTTCAATTACCATACTTCTGACATATTATGGTGTACACCTTAATTTCCTTATGATTCTCAAATTACTTTTGCTTAAAAGTAAGCAAATTCCTCTTAAGTTTGGTTCATTGTTTTATTTGGTTGAAGCCAGCTGAAGGGAGAATCTAGACATATCTGTTTGCATGTGTCCAGTTTTTTATCCACCCAGATACAAGTCAAGACGTAGATGGGAAAATGGAACCAAGCTTCCAAGGAATTGCATTTAACATTTAGGAAAAATTCTCGCCACATAAAAACTCACTAATTACTGTCACGGGTGCCTTGCTTCTCGATCGCCCCTATCTTGTTTTCATGGTTGAGAGAAACTTATCTTTCTCAAGCAGATTTGGGGGCCCACTGAACACATAGCGACATAATTGACATATTAGTCTCTTTGCTGCTCTCTTAAGGCTCAGTGCATACTGATGGCAGTCATCCAAACCAGTCTTCTCCACCTTTCACTTAACAAGCATAAAAATAAATGAATATTTAAAGTAGCAGCAAATGTATTAACTGGAAACAAATAGGTTTCATTTGTAACAAGTGCACACGGGTTAATTAACAAGAAGGAGCTTTTGTGTTGAAACAGGCTCCCTGATGCTGGTCGGGCTGGTGCCGTTAAGGGCCAATTGAGCTCCATAGGATAATTATCAGGTATCAGTGCACTCTTCCGTTGGTTAACAAAGTGCTGCCCACGATTTGCCTAAACCTATAAACCGTCATCTGTGATCCTCAGCAGCAATTAAGTGACAAACATCTTCTTGGCTGAGACTTGGGATAACAAGAGTCACGTAGTATTTAAGTAGCCAGAAGGATATTTTTGAATGTCAACTTTGAAGACCACTCTTTCGATCACAAAGCATCAGACAGAAGCATGTTTTGTATTATGTGGCAGAGGAAACACCATGGTACTTTTAAAAGAGATACTAAAATGGCCATACAGAATAGTTGAAGCAGTGCGTAGTTGAACAGCACTGATCCTCAAACCTGGCCGTATTTAGCAGGTGTGGTAGAATAGAGAGACACAACTCCACTCCTCCTAGCACTGTTGAGCCACTTTCCTGCCTACTGTTCTAGCTACCCACCCACATTTGAGGAGGGGCTGTTAAAAACATGATGGAAGTTCTCTCAAAGTTTGGGGGTGAAAGTCTAACCAATATGCAGCAGTTTCTCCAGGGCAGGAGTTACTAATTACTTGTACAAAAAAAAAAAAAAAAGAAAAAAAAAAAAAGAAAAAGAAAAAAAAGAAAAAAAATGAAAAGAAAAAGCTTATTACTAAAAATGTTATATCAGCATTAAAAAAGTAATTTTAGACCTAGAGATTGCCTTCTATCACAAACTAATTGATCTAGAAGTTTCAAGGATGTAACATTTAAAACACTTCTGTAAGTACAGCAACAGTTCCAGGAGCTATAAACCTTACAAAGGCACTGTAGAGTTAGTTCAATTAATTGTCTGGTTGGAATAATCTCCAAAACTTGCAGAAGCTCTTGTTTTTCTAGTTAAGAATCTTCTGGGCATTTAGTTGCTTACATTAAACAATGTTGTCTAACTGGTTTGCATAATTGGTAGAGCTAAAAGGCTGTTCCTCAACATTAAAAAATACGATTATAAATGTATGAGTTTCCCTCAGTCAGAGGGTACCGATTTTTCCCCCATGCCCAAATAACAGCATTTACAAATGTTTTCATGAACTGTGAGAAGCTACTGCTCAGTGCGTTCTAATGTAGGATTAGGTCAACAGCTCTCTTGAAAGAACAAAACCAACCCAGGGCCAAACAGGCAGGCAGGCCTAATTAAGCACTCCAGAGTAAGGAGAGCCTCTTGGAAAACTGCAACGGGCTCGACCCTGTCTTTGTACTTCGCCAGGTTTCTCTGCACCTTTGCCACTTTCCTCTGGATTTATTATTTTTTTTATGAATTATTTAAACATGGCCATTTCACATCTACAATTAGTTTTCAAAGAAAAGGCAACAGGAGAAAATAATCACAAGTTAAACAGCTTGAGAACCACTCTGGTTTTGGCAGGATGCAAAAGGCCCATCTCTGTATCAGAGTCGCCTTTGGCAGGAGCTTACCAGACCCTCTTTCATTTTAAGTCCCTTAGACTCAGTCCACATGGCAGCCTGAACCCCTAAGTCCAACAGGGAGGATATGCAAATACCAGAGAGTTGTTTGTCTAGGTTAGCTGTCTGTGTAACTTTTGTGGATGCGGATGGGAATCGATGGTCATAATGTCAATAGTAGGGGGGAAAAAAGTAGCCTACGGAGAAGGGACATTTTTCATAATCATTAAGGAGTTAACAATCCATTGAAAAATGGAAATGCTAGTACCACTAATCACTTACGGTGATTGGTAAAAATGGAAGTGCCTAACAATTATTTTATCCTAAATACCCTTCTCCCATTAGCACACAACACCCAGTCCTATCTTAGCAGGGAATGGCTTCCAAAAATCACAATATCCTGGTCCTTTATTTCTCACCACCAAACCAATCAGCAGGAAGAGACAAGCAAGAGATCATCAAAATCATCTTTTTGCCCTCAGGTACTGCTACACTCTGCTGGAACTCATCACATTGTAATATAATACAATATAAAGTGTTTTATCTACCAGACTAAAAACTTTTCTAAGCTAGGAGCTTCATGAAGCCCACTCATTTGTTATTCTCAGAGCCTGGCATATAACAGATCTCCCCAAATTTCTATATATGAAAGGACTAAAACCCACAGTGTGCAAAATGTATCTCTCTTAGAAAATCTTTGGGGAGACAAAAGGAACTTTAAAATTCACTCACCAATTCTTTTTTCCCATTTTGATATTTCACAATACTCCCTCTGGGAATATTCTTCATAGCTAAACAAACAGCAATTTCTACTTCATTGTTATCAGTCCGGTAGAAGAATTACCTTGAAAATCAAGTTTTTTAAAATGTATGTGGACTCAATAGTGCCACTCACATTTAAAATCGGGGAAAAGTCATTAATCTGTTACATGGGTTAAAGGTAAATTGCTAAAATACATGACTCGGAAGAGTTATATTTGATGGAACAGTGGAATCATTTGATAATATGATTTGGCATTTATTGAAGAGCTACCATTTGCGAAACCCTCAATAGGAAATTATTACTAAAATGCTAACAACAATGTTACAGAATAAATTTTGTGACCCCAACAGGCAAATATAGAAACCAAAGCTCAGGGAGGCTGCATGACTTTCCCAAGGTCACATAGCAAGGAAGGAAAAGGGTGGAGGGCCTAGGGTACTCAGATCCTGTGGTCTGACTTGAGGCCTGGACCACTGCAACCAATTTCTTCCCTGTGATCGAGTAAACTCTGTATTAAGGTTGGACTTTTCTTCCCTAATTTAGAGGCCCTAATCCACAAGTGGTTAGTGACCATGAGCATGTTAACTAGACTGGCAGAGGTGGCACCAGTCCCAAATCAGCTCCCTCCATCTCAGCCACAATATAGTAGGGTACCCATAACACACTCTAGCAAGGTCACATAAGCACAGAATTGAGATGAGCAAGATGCCAGGGCACTTTGGTTTCTCCCAAGGAGGACTCTTTCCTCAGCACTGTGGGAGCAGTTTGTGACCCAAGGCAAGGAACACAGTGAGTCTTGCCCCCACATCTGCCACCTTGGATCCATGTACAAGGCACTGTCATCCTTTTCCAACTCTTTCCTGCTGATGACAAATTTTTGGCCAATCCACAGCTCATTAGTACTCACACCAGAGGATGTTGTGGAAGAACAAGACAGTAGGCCCAGTTTAAATTTAAATTTTCCATATTTGCCAGTAAAGCAAATTGAAAACGATGTTTCCAAAACTGGACTTAAAACCAATGGCTAATTTGCCAATTTTATGGAATACTTAGGAATGTAACCATTACTGTTACTTTACACATTGACAAAGCTATCTGAAAGCTATTGCTAGAATACGTGAAATTTTCAGTAAAATTTCAGAAAGACTAGAGACTTCTGGTTAGTGCATGTGGACTAAAAGGAAAGGAACAGTCCATCGGTGGATGGTCACAAGAACCCAGAGCTATAGGTAGGGCGGTATGACCTATTTCTGCCACCTTTTCAGGTCTGTTGACTCTGAGCCAGCAGCTGGAACATGAAGTGCTCTTTCCCACTCTCTGGGGTCCACCAACTGCCCATGCTTGTAGTGGGACTCTATTCAGTGTGTCTCTTTTAGGTCAACATCTTTATGCACAAAAGGTGAAAAAGAAATGAGAATAAAATATGATGAAGACAGGACTAGATCCCACCACTCTGGATAAAAGCCCTTTAGTGGCTTCAGATTTCCTTCCGGGGAAAAGCCAAAGTCCTTACAGGATCCACCTACCCTGCCCTCTCTGACCTCCATCCCTACTCTTGTCCTCTTCTCGCTTGTCTTCCAGGGACACCATCCTGTTGTTGGGCGAGAAACATACCAGATATGCTCCCCCTTAGGATTTTCCACTAGCTGTTCTTTCCACTGGAACGCTCTTCCCACCAACAGTCTGGAAAACTCACTGACTTCTCTTCTTCTAACTTTGGCTCAGTTTTCTCACTGAGCTTACTGTGGCAAGCCTATTTATTTATTTTTTTAAAGATTTTATTTATTTGAGAGAAAGGGAGAGACAGAACGCAAGCAGGGGGAAGGGGCAGATGGAGATGAAGGCTCCCCCTGAGCAAGGACCCCGACTTGGGGCTCCATCCCAGGACCCCAGGACCATGACCTGAGCTGAAGGCAGATGCTTAACCAACTGAGCCACCCAGGCATCCCTGGCAGAGCTATTTAAATTACAATCCTCACCACCACCCACCTGGCACTTCCAGAGCTCCTTAAACACCTCTAACTTTCTTTTTGTATCACTTGTTACTTTCTAAAATGCTACATATTTTTTCTCACTTATTTTATTATCGTCTGTCTGCTCTCTCATCCTTCTCATACACTAAAGTTCAAGCTCCTTGTGAACAGGGATTTGGGTCTGTTTGGCTTATTGGTGTATCCTGTACTTAGGACAATGCTTCACACCTAGCAGGTGTTCAATAAACATTTGTTGAATAATTAAACGAATAAATGCTCTGATTAAAAGTCATTTACTCGGGACACCTGGGTGGCTTAGTGGTGGAGTGCCTCCTTTCAGCCCAGGGCATGATCCTGGAGTCCCGGGATTGAGTCCCACATTGGGCTCCTTGCATGGAGCCTGCTTCTCTCTCTACCTGTGTCTCTACCTCTCTCTCTCTCTCTCTCTCTCTCTCTCTGTGTGTGTGTGTCTCATGAATAAATAAATAAAATCTTAAAAAAATAAAATAAAAGTCATTTGCTCATTGAATGAATGTATGAAGACATTATGCTAAATACCTTAAAGATACAGAGCTGATTAAGACCTACAGGGAGCATTCATACAGTGGTGATTCAGCATTAAAGGGCTAAGAGTATTATCATTTAAGGACAATTATAAAGACCTCAGGGAGGAGGTAGTATTTGAGTTGAGTCTTGAGGGAAGCTGGATTTCTCCATGGTGAGTTGGGGTGGGTGGGAGAGTGGGAAAGAAGATTTTAACAGGTAGAGGACAAAGCATGGATGAAATCATACCTGATATAAGGATCACCGAGCAAGCTGTTTGTTTTGCCAAAGTGTAAGGAATATGAAGGGTAAATTAGTTTCAGATTAAAGAGCACTTGAAATTACTCAGCTATTAGAAATGACAAATACCCACCATTTGCTTCAACGTGGATGGAACTGGAGGGTATTATGCTGAGTGAAGTAAGTCAGTCGGAGAAGGACAAACATTATATGTTCTCATTCATTTGGGGAATATAAATAATAGTGAAAGGGAATATAAGGGAAGGGAGAAGAAATGTGTGGGAAATATCAGAAAGGGAGACAGAACGTAAAGACTGCTAACTCTGGGAAACGAACTAGGGGTGGTAGAAGGGGAGGAGGGCGGGGGGTGGGAGTGAATGGGTGATGGGCACTGGGGGTTATTCTGTATGTTAGTAAATTGAACACCAATAAAAAATAAATTAAAAAAAAAAGAGCACTTGAAATGATAGGTGCTTTGGAACACAAAACAGAATCTTAAGCAGAATAGTTTGGGTTGCCATGCGTAGGATGGACCAGAGAGGACAGATAGATGAGAACACTTTTGCCACTGGTAAGCAAGAAAGGCAGTGGGGCCTGGGGAAAAGTAGTAGCAGTGGAAATGCAAAGAATAAAAGAACAAAAGGTATGGATGTCAGTTTAAAAAAGTAACTAATTGGATGGAATATATGGGAAATAGGACAAGAAAAGGGAAGAATACCCAGCAATTGCACTGCTGGGGATTTACCCCAAAGATGCAGATGCAGTGAAATGGCAGGACACCTGCACCCCGATGTTTCTAGCAGCAATGTCCACAATAGCCAAACTGGAAGGAGCCTCGGTGTCCATCGAAAGATGAATGGATAAAGAAGCTGTGGTCTATGTATACAATGGAATATTACTCAGCGATTAGAAATGACAAATACCCACCATTTGCTTCGACGTGGATGGAACTGGAGGGTATTATGCTGAGTGGAATAAGTCAATTGGAGAAGGACAAACATTATATGGTCTCATTCATTTGGGGAATATAAATAATAGTGACAGGGAATAAAGGGGAAAGGAGAAAAAATAAGTGGGAAATAACAGAAAGGGAGACAGAACATGGAAGACTCTTAACTCTGGGAAATGAACTAGGGGTGGTGGAAGGGGAGGAGGGCGGGGGGGGGTGGGGGTGACTGGGTGGCAGGCACTGAGGTGGGCACTTGACGGGATGAGCACTGGGTGTTATTCTGTATGTTGGCAAAT
Organism: Canis lupus dingo; assembly: GCF_003254725.2. NCBI lineage: Eukaryota > Metazoa > Chordata > Mammalia > Carnivora > Canidae > Canis > Canis lupus. Next base: position 32,381,080 of record NC_064264.1, on the reverse strand, counting down.
TGAACACCAATAAAAAATAAATTTATTATTAAAAAAAAGAGAAGGGAAGAATATTATTGTAGCTCAGATGTTCTAGGTATTAAAAACCCGCAAATTAAGGGTGCCTGGGTATCTCAGTTGGTACAGTGTGCAACTCTTGGTTTTGTGGTTGTAAGTTGGAGCCCCATGTTGAGTATACAGATCACTTAAAATCTTAAAAAAATAAAATAAAACGCCCAAGTCATTATTTACTTTATTTAGTTCATTACAAGATCCACGGATACGCCTAAACTTCAAATTAATCCATGCACTTGCTTTTCCACTCCTTGGTCTCTCTCCCCTGAAGTATCTGAGATTCCGAGAACTGTGGAATGGGTTTGGCATGAATCGGAGCTATTGTCTCCAAGAACTGCAATGTGAGCAAGTGGTGTGGGGGGGGTGGGGTGGGAGCAGCAGGCTGTGCAACACGGATGGAGGAGGACCACTTACCCCCTTGATGAAGGGCATGTTTTCAAGTCTAATTGTGAACGGAGGGGGATACCTGGGTGGCTCAGTGGTTGAGTGTCTGCCCTTGGCTCAGGGCATGATTCGGGATCTGACATGGAGTCCCACATTGGCCTCCTTGCAGGGAACCTGCTTCTCCCTCTGCCTGTGTGTCTCTGCCCATCTCCCTCCCCCCGCCTCCCCGTGTGTCTCTCATAAATAAATAAATAAATAAAATCTTTAAAAAAATAATTGTGAATGGAGGGAGAGAAAGAGGCACTGATGTGTTGTTATTATCTGCATTTTATAGCAAGGATGCTGAGCCTTAGCATGGTTGCATTGTCTGAATTTGTATAGCTAGAAAGTAGCAGCTTGAGGATTTAAATTCAAATTTTGCCTGTAAAGCTTATGGAAGTACATATCAGAGAAACCTCTTATTTCTTTAATTACCGAATAAATTTTTCTAGAGAAACTTACTCTCTTCTCACCCTCCCTGTCCACTTACTTCTCTTTCCTCAATGTCCTCTGAGAACTCCTAACCAGATGTTATATACACAGTAGGTGCTTTGGTTGAATGACATATTATGTTCTTTGAGAGAATCTAAACTACCTTGAATATTTTACCCTCTTTGACTCTTACAATAAAAATATACTTCAAAAATAATGATAATATGTGAATTTATACAGTGAAAATTGTATTCCATACAAGATAGCTTTCAAACACCATGAAATAAAATACTACAGTACTTAGAACTAGAGGCTATTAACCTAATTAGTGTACTAAGCATGAAATATAAATGATCATACTATATTGCGAAAAAAATAATTGAAAATAATAGCTAACTACATTTCAGAATTATACAAATGATACAATTATTTTATCTTATAAATGTTAAGATGACAGGAATATTGTTAAGTAAATGGATTAAAAAGATGAGTTTCAGGGAATCCTATAATTTTAATATTACCTGCTAGAATTGGGCATAAAGCTTTGAGTATAGTTTAAACCGGCTACTTTGGCTCAGGAAAAGCAAAGTTTGCCTTCCACTGCACTGCAGCATAGTTCCAGTACTTTCTTCTTCTGCTAGCCTAATAGGGACAGCACGCTTAGGAGTTCCAAGGAGAGGGTAAGAAGGGCAAATAAATACAAGGCAGACCAACTACAATTTACAGTGGTCTTTAAACATGGCTCAGATTTAAACATTAGAAAACAAAAAGGAAAACTCCACAGAGGGCGCAGAATGGAGACACTCTGTCAGAGCAGAAACCACACTTTTTTTGGTCATGCGTGCTTCAAACCAGCACAGTGTCTGATTGAAAACAGTTATTCAGTGAGGAAACAGTCAACCAACCAATAAAAGAATTACAAAGAGAGGCTGAGCAGCAAGGGTCCTTCTGATATATAAATCTAAGCATAATCTTTCCATGGCCTCCCATCACCAAGACAGAATTCAAATGCTATAGTGAGGCTATACCGGGGTCTGTGCCAGCCCCTGCCCGGTTGGGCAGTCACAGCCCTCACCACTGAGCTGGTGTCCCATCATAATGGGTCCTGGAAGGACCCCTAGACAAACACCCCTTGGGGGCCCTTAATGTCCTTAATTTTCTGACTCAGGCCTGCAGGTGTGCTCCTGTTCCCTCGTCAAGACTCCTCCTTGATGCTGTCCATGGTACCATTTTCTCCCCTTGTTTTTCCACTATGGTGGCACCAGAACACATACTCCACTAGAGCTCTGTGTGTGTGCCTTAGACTGGAAGCTGAGCCTGGCTTATCTCTGAACACCCAGCAGTTCACAGGGTCAGGCTGCTCTACAAAAGTTCTTTGGGTGAACGCAGGAACAAAGTGCTGGTGAGAAGAAAAAGTATGAAGCTGAAATGGGGTGTGTAAAGAGGGTACTCTGAGAAGATCCGCTTTCCAAATTTCACCTTCAGCACCTGAAGCTGAGTGTCTTGGCACTAAAACAACTTGCTTTTTGGTTAAACAAAATTAGAGTTACTTGTTATTTGGCACAAGTGAGCTAAAAGAAATGACAGTTTCATCAATATTTTACTAATTTAAAACATTGTTTTCTGTTGAAAATGTCAGACTTGTAGAAAGATCTAGAATTATACATAATTCCCTAGATATTGGCATTTGTCACTTTTTAAAAACTGAATAATTTAAGAGAAATTTTGCAGAGATGAAGCCCCTTCACCTCTAAATATTTCAATTTATGCTTCCTAAAGACAAGAAATTATCTTAGGGAACCACAGTACAATTAACAACATCAGGAGACTAATACTGAGACGATACTATTAGCTGGTCTATAGATGTTTAGTCAGATTTGCCAATTGACTCAACGCCTTTTATAAGAAAGAAAATCCAAAGCCACGTGCTTCATTCAAGCCATCGTGCCTGCAGTCTTCTTTAACCTGGGACAGCGTTTGAGACTTTCCTTGAACTTCATGGCACTGACATTTTGTTAAGAGTGCAAGCCAGTTATCATACAGAATGTCCCCCATTTTGGGTTGATTTTATATGTTTCATCATGACTTTAGATTTGGGCTTTGAGCTCGGTGGCAATATCCTGGGAGGGGTGCTAAATTCTCCTCGGTGCTTGGTATCAGGAAGCACAGACTAGATTTGTGCATTTGTAGGTGATGTTAACTTTGATCCCTCGGCTAAAGGGAGATTTACCATGTTCCTCCACTTTCAAGTTCCTATTTCATCCTTTCTAATGAATTCTGTAGAGAGATACTATGAGATCATATAAATGATCACTTTCACCCGCCACTTTTCGCGTGGCACTTCTCTGACTCAGTTATTATGATGCTGGTTGCCAAATGGTGAGCTTCTAATTTCATGACTTCTTTCACCTTTATTAGTTGCCTTTCTGCTATAAGGAAGAAGTTTTCCTTCTCAGCTATCTGTTTATGTTTTATGTCTAGCGTGAACTCATGGCGTTTTTATTCTATTCAGTGGGTTGCAAACTTTTACACTCATTTATTTTGATTCTCACATGGTCCCATATTTAGCTGGTGGGAGCCCCTCAAGCTGGCTTCTGAGTTTCACGGGTTTTTAATCTGCTTTCAGGTGGCTCTGTTTGCATCAACTATTCAATCTCACACTTTAACCTCACTGTTCTTTTTGTTGGAGTACTCTTGAAAAACCTATCTTAGAAGATTTTATTCTTTATAATCAAATTTTAAACAGTGAATTCCAATATTAATTTAGGACCATGAGTTACCACAACAGTTAAATATACTTTTTTAAAAAATTAAACCTGCTTTTTCTTTTTTCTATCTACTACTTTCATGATCATTTTATTTGTAGATTCAGAAGTAGTTCAATTTGCGAAACGATTACAGTTTCTGTCAACATAGGTAACGTGAAATAGAAAGTTGAACAAGTCATCCAAATCATTACAGTAAAACTCTACTTTATGTTTGATAAAAGTATTACTACCTTTCTGCTCTATTCTTGGTACTAAGTGTGTGTGTGTGTGTGTGTGTGTGTGTGTGTGTGTGAAGTGGGGAGCAGCAAATGGAAGAGGGCTGGAAGGTGGTGTGGCATAGGATTGCCTGCCTAAGAAATCTTAGAAGTCTACATTGATAAAATGTAAAGAACAATTATTCAACGAGGCTTCCTTTGTCTATATAAATATATTTGCCTCTAGAGAAGCGTTCGCAAGGTTCCTAGCATTTTAGCATTTAACCTCTAGTGTTTAAGGTTTTTAGGGCTAATTTTGACGGAGACATATAAACCCCTTAAAGCACATGGAAAAACAATACCTTTCTTTTGTGACTATCTTTTCCAACACTAGAGCTTTAAATGCAACTATAGCAGATACACACATAAAAATGGGTAGTCATGGTCCTCCACAAGTCTTCCTGCCAGAATGCCTTGGTGTGGTGACAAAGGTATGTCATTGCTGAGCTCACCTCTTTAGCCCAGACTCCCAAGACCATGACACCATAGTGGATCCAGCTGAAACTGTAACGTAACTTCAGCAGGATGTAATTCCCCAAATCATCATTCAGCCACAGTTGTGTGTTAGCAGTTGTCCAGAAATTAGCTTACACGTTTACTTGCTGTTTTGCAGCTTTGCAGGCATGATGGAATAACCCCCATCTGCTTTCCCTGACCAGCAGAGGCCTTGCCTCGTTTGCTGGGGCTTCATTTCTGCGACTCTAAGAAGTTCAGAAAGTGGCATCCAGGGAAAAGACAGGCAACCGAAGCCTCCTGCTCGCACAATTGTAGTAGTGTCTGTGCTCCTGTCTGGCCTATCATATACCATTACAGTTGATCAAGCTTAAAAAGCAAACTCAGATTTTCAAGTAGAGCAGTCACTGGAGTACATTTATGGATCGTGTTCTTATTCCAATACAGTTCCCAGGGGACACAGTGCACAGCACAAGTAAGGTATCTGCTGCCTCCCTTCAATATAAGTTTTGCATAAAACAGAAATGCTAGTCTGTAAACAATATGAGTGCCTGTCATGCACACGGCAACCAGAAGGTGGCGCGGTCTCTCAACATTGACCAAGAGTTCTCAGCTCCACTGTTCAAGCAAATTTATTTGTGCAGAGAAGTGCTTCTTGCACTGTGTACTTACATTTATGCATTTGTGTCTGTTCCTGCTACATACACACCAACCCCTTCCTCTGCCTAGAATGAGAACTCTTTGCTTGTTTCCATTTCCTTTTCATCCTCTCCTCTTTGAAATTAATACTGCTTTGCCTTATGCATTAGAAGTCTTGAATATTGCTCTTTGCTTATCTTCCTGTTAGAAGCATTTGGCTAATGAAATCTAAATGAAGCCTCATGATTACGTCTTATTTGTAACCAATTTTCATCCTCTGAAGATCTTAATTTTATATTCGTTCATTAAGAGCTTAGTTCAAATGATAATTAATTCTTCGGTCAAAATTAGCAAAATGAATAACACACATGGAGTGATATACATGCCGTTATTAAATAGGGCATTCTAAACTTCAGGTGTACTTAATATTGCATTTATATCTCAGATTCCATTATAAAGAAAGAACATTGCCAAGAAATTCACTAGTATTCTCCTTTCATTAAGAGAAAAGTGACAACCCTTTGTGTTTTATGAAATGGGTTTCATTAAAATGCATCAGAGGCTTTAATAGTAAAAAGGAACAATGTTTAAACAAGTTGTCAATATTTCTTTTTTTTTTTTTAAGTTGTCAATATTTCACAGCAATTTGTGAATGCTGGCAAATAAGCATGATTTTGATACTTGAAAAGTACCCTTTTCAGAGCCACTAAGTGAACTCTGTGAGGAGAGTCACCCTTAACTTGCAAATGAAACAAATACACATTTTCTTGATGTACATTCTCATTTTTATGATTTCTTTCTGAGTCCTTTAGGCGGGAGATCCAGATAGAAAATGACCTCCTGTTTTCTGATATTCTTCTGTAAACTCTTTTCTTCTTACCCTTCTGTGCTTCCACTCCACCCTCTCCCCCACAGATGGGAATTTCTCTATAAGTTCTTCCTTTAACTTGGCCTTGGAGACATTGCCACCTTCTGCCCCCACCATCTGGCAACCTCCCTGCTTCTATACCACGTCCCCCCTCTTCTTCCCAATATGTCTGTCAGGATGCTTATTGGGAGGTGCAGCTCTCTCTGGGAAGCTTACTTAGCCCTTACATAATAAGCAGCATCTAAAATTAATTGAGCCGAACTGCCATTCAGTCTTGAGGAGTCCAAATAGCAACACAGGGAGGAATATGTATATGTTTGAAAATAGCCTAAGTTCTGAAGCAATATGGCTCATTCCTATGGGCATCCCATCCGACCATCCAACCAAGCACTCTCTCAAAAATATAAAATAAAATCACTAATCAGACAGATTCTAGATATTTCTCTCCTTATAGTATAGAGAAAATAGGCTTCTGTGAAGCCAAGTGGGTGAAATCTATAACTACAGCAGCTCTCTCATTTTTGGACATTTTAAAAACCTATTTTATATGTATAAAGAGAGAATCCCTCAGAGAGCCCAAAAGTTTTATATTATCCATCCTAACCTCAACCTGCCCTGCATTAGAATCAATAATGGTATTTTCTGCTTCCTCTCATGCCATTTCTACTCATGCCATAAAGAAGAGTAATGAAAGTTTAACCTCATACTGGCTCTATGACATTTTGAGTCTCCCTTCAAGTCTTGGAATATCCTAGCATATGCCAATCCTGGCATAGATCAGAGAACGGCAGGCTCAGGGGATGCCATATGGCCAGGAGCCTGCATGTTACACGGTGCCATGCTGGAGCCTCAGGTACCCCCAGCGAGGCTTAGATCTACTCTTGGTCTCCAGGGCCCAAACTGGATTGTTAGAAGCCCTTTGGGGGTGAAAGCCCTCCATGGTCACAGTCCATGGAGGGCTGTGAATAGTTACATCAGCCTGGAAATGGTTCAAGAGTCTACATTAATTGAACTGAATTGTCATCCTGTCAGATCAATCACAAATTAAAGCCTCTTTCTCCTCTAGGATAAGCAGCAAAGTGAATCCTATTTTCTTCTGTAGGGGTAAAGGGGAGACAATTCCCCACTCCCCCTTGGCACAGCCTGGGGGTTTTTAAGAGAGGACCCAAGAAGTTTGCCTCCTCCCACCTGCACAACACCAATAGATACATCACCCATAACAGATGAAGGATAAGATTTCAGGATTCCTTTCCTGGCATACAGTAGGCACTCAGTAATTTCAAAGTAAACATATTCTCAGATTCTTGAAGTTAAACATGGAGGTGAAATTTCATCCTGAAACTTCCCTTCTGCTCCCTCTTTTCTCTTCCCCATATCTTAGAGATTCTGGCTTTCTATTTATCTCCAGTGTCTATATCCAAAGTCACCTGCCTCCTTTGGGGGGTGGGGTGGGGTACGAGACCCCCAGCTCACAACAGAGGTCAGTTGAGGTCTTATATTGTTTCCTTAGAGAAGCATATCAATCCAAATCAACTATATTAAGATTTCAGAACAGTATCATATACCAATTCTTTAGGAGTAAAATGAGGGACCAAGCAGGTAGGGAAAGCACTCAGAATAAAATGGGAAATGGAAACAATGTGAGGGTAAGAAAGTAGGAAAAAGGTGGAGAGAGTGGAGTGAGCACTGTACTGGAGAAAAACCTGGCTAGTGATATTTTTTTAAGATTTTATTTATTTATTCATGAGAGACACAGAGAGAGAGAGAGATATTCAGAGACACAGGCAGAGGGAGAAGCAGGCTCCTCAAGGGAAGCCTGATGTGGGACTCTATCCTGGGACTCCCCGATCACTCCCTGAGCCGAAGGCAGACTCAACTGCTGAGCCACCCAGGCATCCCCTGGCTAGTGATTTTTAAAAATTTTAAACATTTAAAAAAATTCTACTGCTTTATTTTTCTCCCAGTGTTAATGGCATATAGTTGACATATAACATTGTAGTATTTTTAGTGTGCAACATAACAATTTGATATATGTCTATATTGTGAAAGGATTACCAGGATAAATTTAGTTAACACCCATTGCCACCAGTGTTTTTTTTTAAAGGATTGCTTTCCAGTCTGGGCCTGAGCCCCCTCACTTAAACATGTGCCCCTTCTTCTGAAAACCATTGTGCTGATTATATGGGTTGGCAGGTGAAAATGCCCTGGATTGGCCAGTGGTATGGTAAGCCCTCATGAAGGTTAGTTGTTATTTTTTTTCCCTATGGGCAAATCAAGATTATAAAGATGTCATATCTTTACAAATTAATTTTTAATAACAAATTAATTTTTAGATTTAGCAAAATTACAACAAAGACCCTAGTGGGATTTGGGGTAGAGAGAAATTAATAAAATTATTGAGTTAATCTGAAAGAAAAAAACTAATTAAGAACATTTACAAAAAAAATGATTCAGAAAGAGGACTTTTTTTTACTTGTTATAAAGCAAGACTAATAAGGCAGCAGCAGTAGAGGAGGAATTATAGAGAAATCAGCAAATTGCATAGCCAGTCTTTCAGCAGACCCAGCATAGCTCCTTTCACAATAAGGAAGTATCACATACCAAATGCTAGTTAAAAATAATTATGCAGGAGTAGGGGCGGGTGTGCGCCTGGGTGGCTCAGTAGGTGAAGTTCAGATCATGATCTAGATTGGAGCCCCACATCTAGCTCCCTGTTCAGCAGGGAGTCTGCTTCTCCACCTCCCCCCACCTGCTCTCTCTCTCTCTCTCTCTCTCTCCCTGTCTCTCTCAAAAAAAATTTTTTTTAAATCTTTAAAAAAACTGGAAGTATCTTGGTTGTCATTTTCAGTCACTACTTACTATATCCCAAGGATTATGAACAGCGTTGTCAGGTAGAAAGGAAAGATCTCACTTCTCAGGGGAGGGACCAGAGCTTCCTGCTGTGATACACCCTCCCAAGCAGAGCACACACCTGACTTTGCTCTCACATTTGCCTCTGGTAAGTGGTCATTTTAGTTAATACTCAACTGGCAGTGTAACGGGTATTAACTATGAAACAGGTTGGTCAAATTAAATGTAAAATTAAAACCAAAAAAACTAGAAAAAATAGGTGGCTATTTAGTTGATCTCAGGAGTAAAGGGCTTTTTAAAAATTACTTTCTTTTTTCCCAGCCTTACTGAGATATTATTGACATATATAACATATGTAAGTTTGTTTTTTTTTGTTTTTGTTTTGTTTTGTTTTGTTTTGTTTTGTTTTAGAGAGAGCATGAGTGCAAGTAGAATAAGGGTAAGAGGGACAAGGGGCAGAGAGAATCTGAAGCAGGCTCCACACTCAGCCCGGAGATGAATATGAGGCTCATCTCACAATCCTGAGATCATGATCTGAGCTGAAATCAAGAGTCGGATGCTTAATCAACTGAGTCACCCAAGCAGCCCATAACACATGTAAGTTTAAGGAATACATCGTGATAATTTGGTACCCATATATATTGAGAAATGATTACCACAATAACACCTCTATCCTCTCATGTAATTACCACTTTGTAAAGGGCTTTTAAGTATAAAAGGAAGGAAAAAGTATAAAAGGAAGGAAAAGGAAAATTGATGGGATATACTAAGTTTAAAAAATTAACTTATTATACAAAAATGTCATTAAAAAATAAAAAGGCCATTGGAACATTGGGAGAAATATTTGCAAGAAAATATAACAGACACAGGACCACTATTCTAAATGTATAAGAGGTATTTGAGATCAGAAAAATTCTCCAAAGGAGCCAAAGGAAAAGTAGTCAATGAACATTAACAATATTCAAAAGCAAAAGAATTAATATGGTGGACAATAGATATTTGAAAATAATCAGACTCAACAAAATCAAATATACATTAAAACTTTTTTCAACTATCTGGTTATCAAAATTTTTTAAATTTCATAATGTAGGTAAGATAGCCATGTTTTCTGATGCACAGCAGGCAAAAGTATAAAAGGATGAACTATCTAAAAGCAATTTGATAATATATTTCATCAGATTTTTTTTAACCTTCTTAATTTTTAAGGCAGAAATTTCACTTTGAGAAATCTTCTCTGAGGAACTAGCTAAATATAGGTTAAGATTTTTTTATGTATATAGGCAGCTCAGCAGTTTAGCACGGCCTCCAGACCAGGGTGTGATCCTGGAGACCCGGGATCAAGTCCCAGGTCAGGCTCCCTGCATGGAGCCTGCTTCTCCCTCTGCCTGTATCTCTGCCTCTCTCTCTCTCTCTCTCTCTCTCTCTCCCTCCCTGCTCTGTGTCTCTCATGAATAAATAAATAAAATCTAAAAAAAAAAAAAGAGATTTTTTTTTTATAAAATGAAAAGTAAACCAGAAGTAATGTCAATGCCTATAGAGGAAGGGCTCAATAGCCTTTATACATCTGTAGATGGAATATCACATTTCTACTAAAAATAATGTTTTCAAATAATTTTGGAAAAAAGATTGTAAGATGAAGTTAAGCAAATACAGTACGACTCTGTTATATGTGCAACACACTTTCAATTATGAAGCATATAGTCATCGTGAAAAGATAGAAGACTGGATCATTTTGAATTTCACATACTTTGATTTATTTTCTAAAAAGACTACAAAAAAATAATCTTACTTTTATAATCTAAGAAGGTATTAGTTTTTTTGTGGTCTTAGCTTTTAGAAATAGAAACAAAAAATAGAGACAAAAAATAAAGACAAGTTAAAATATTAGGATGATCTGGAAATTACTTGAGATCATCAGCATGAGAAGGATAGAAATGCATTTAATTATGAAGTGTGGCAGGGAAGAGAGAGAGCCAGAAAGAGAATTTAAAAGCATAGACAGACCCTAAATGCTTAGACATGAGTGGTAATCCAGGGTCACACCCCAAAATTCACTGAGGCCCTAGGCATCTGAATTAAAAAGTGTCTAGGTTACCATTTTGCCTTCTCATTATGTAAATCCTCACATCTTAAAACTGGAAGCTAAACTCTGAGTAGCTTCAGAACAGAAAGTATGCTCTGGTTTGAAGCATTCATTACCAAAGCAGTATCACCCTGAGGGCGACAGGGAGTGAGTCCGGGGCTTCCTGGGCCAGAGGTCTCCACCTGTGTCAACATTAATTCCTCATCTCTGGTCTGACAATCAGGAGAGTGCTCTGTCCTGAAACCACTGACCTGAAAATTGTCCCTGTGGAACCTGTCATTCAGGTGTTATTCTGACGGCTTATGGGCTGCTTATGACATTCTTGGGAAACTGTGGTCACCTGGAGACCAGTGCCATGGTGTCCTCCAAAGAGAGGAGCTGCTGCTCAGCCACAGCACTTGCTCCTACCTTGGAATCTGAGCTCAGTGTTGCCCAATCTCCTAATTGTTTGTTTGTTTTAAAGATTAAGCTAACAATCTGGATTTTTAAAGTGATAAATTTCACCATTCCTAAAATTGACAATTAATTAAACATATTTAAGACTTGTGCTGGGCAACTCTTTGTGAACCAAACAGAACATGGCTGCAGGTCTTGCCCAGCCCAAGGGCTACAGTTTGAGACTTTAAGAGCATCAGATGTGACTAAATGGTCTCTATCCTAACAATCAGGTGCCAGGCTTTGGGAGGGACCAGAGTTGTGAGGAAGAATAGGACAAGTTCTCTGCCTCTAGGGAGTTTCATATGTGGTGCAGGAGACAGAGTAGGTAAGCCAAAATACAATGATGTGGCATTATAGACAACAAATTGAAGCACTACTTAATAACACAAGAGGTAGTTCTGTCTGAAGAGAATCAAGGAAGGCTTAATGGAAGAGATGGCACTAGATTTGAGTGAGCTCTGGGATTCCCAAACAGGAAATACCATAGAGTTTAGTTTGCTGTCTTAAGGCAAGTGTTCATTTGAACTGAACCACAAAGTCAAGCCTTTTATGATCCACAACAGTTTTCTTAAGAGTGAAAAACAACTCCAACCTAAAAAATAATAAAAGCAAAACGAAGGAAACAGTGGACAAAGAACAGAAGTGGACCATGTTTAAAGGACTGAAAACAAAAATGAAAGAGAGTTTTAAAAAAATATGAACAGATGAGAAGCTGTAGGAAACAGAATAGGTACTTCGGAAGACATTCAGTAAAATGAGAAGTGAGTTCATACTGACTTCCAAAAATGCCTTAAAACTCTGGGACTTTCTGGACACTTGATTCCTTTCAGAGGAAAGGTGGACAATATGGGAAGTGAATGGTCTCTCAGACTCAGTTATCTCCCTCTAGCAAGGAGGAACTGTGATCAAAAATATTAATACCTATGGAGTTTTCTCCTAGGATGTAGACTCTTCATAACTAATGCTGCACTGCAAACTCTAAATGCTTAGTAAGTGTGGTTATAATGTTTTCCACATTGAGCTATTTTGGGGACAAACTTTTCACTTAATGTCCTAATTAAGTAATCCCAATCAAATATTTGTGGCATTAATCCTTTGGTCCCAGCAGTGCTCCAGGAGGCATATTATCCCTGGCTGGATCAGCCTGTGTGCTGCACACTCAGTAGAGGGAAAAGAAGACTTATATGAATAGAAGTGGTTACTCCATTCTTACATACAATTAGCTCATAATTATCCTTCAAAAGCAAATACGATTACCCTTTTCACTCCGCACATAATTCTTAGGTTGAATATTGCCAAGTTGGGACTTGTGTTCCATTTCAAGGTTTCCCTTGATGCTAATTTTAACCTGAATTCATCTGGATAAAAACATCTGTGAGACAAGAAAGGGACAGCAGCATGATATTCCCTGAACACCTCCCTTCTAGAAGAGAAAAATGCTAGTACCCAAGGATATCATGTTGGTCAGGATGGGCTAAGTTATGTTGCAATAACAAATAATCCTTAAACCTCAGTGGCTTAATATAACACAAATGTATTTCTTACTCACATTTCATGGGACAAAGTTTGCGTTCACATTCTCTGCTCACTGCAGAGAAGGGAAGAGTTTGTGGGGAATCGTGTACTGTCTCCTAAAGCTTCTGTCCAGAGATCATCCAATCACCTCTTTCATTGGCTAAAGCAAATCATGCTAATTTTTAAAAAATATTATTTATTTATTTATTCATGAGAGATACGGGGGGGGGGAGGAAGAGAGAGAGAGAGAGAGAGAGAGAGAGAGGCAGAGACATAGGCAGAGGGAGAAGCAGGCTCCATGCAGGGAGCCTAATGTGGGACTTGATCCCAGGACTCTAGGATCACGCCCTGGGCTGAAGGCAGGCTCTAAACCGCTGAGCCACCCAGGCATCCCAAATCAGGCTAATCTAACCTCAGCATGGGCAGGGATGTGCAACCCTACAATATACCTAAAAGGGGAACTGGAATATTTAAGAACAACTTTCATGGCTATCGTAAACATAATCCCTGATGAGAGAAATTCCCTCTTCAGGTTACTACAAAGTATAAGCTAACAGCCACTAGGTCATTTGATCCATGTCCCAACTTATCACTCAAAAAGGAGACAGAACTTAGAGATACAAAAATGAAAAACTTTTCCTTTTCCTCAACAAGTCTACAGACCAGGGGCAGGGAGGGAGATGATGATATGCACATAAGTAATCCCAATAGTTTGTAATTGCCAGAATGGAGAGAAGCACGGGACCAAGGGGATCAAGGGAAGGGGGAAGGATTAAGAGATGTATTGGGGCACCTGGGTGGCTTAGTGGTTGAGCATCTGCCTTTAGATCGGGTCATGATCCCGGGGTCCTGGTATCGAGTCCCACCTCAGACTCTTTGCTGAGAGCCTGCCTCTCCTTCTGCCTATGTCTCTGCCTCTCTCTGTGTGTCTCTCATGAATAAATGAATAAAATCTTAAAAAAAGAGAAAGAGATAGATGTGTAGAAGATATCAATGAGAGCAGTCATGATTGATAGTGGGCACGAAAAGAGAAACAAACAAATCTTGGATGCTTGCCAGGTTTCTGATTTGGTTAGTTGGATAGATATTGGTACAGTAATCAAAAAAACAAACAAGAAAAAGATAACAGTGTTAAGAAAAATCTTGGGCAATAGTAGGGAGAATGTATAAATTCCATTTGATCCAAGTTGTCCTTGAGTACTGAGGAGATTTAAGCAGAGAGGTCCAGTCAATGCTTAAACATAGAGGGCTGGGCTAATGGCAACTCTTCACATTTAGTTGAGCAACTACATATTGAGGGCCTAGTATACAGAGTACTTTGCAATATGGATACCAAGATAAAACACAAGCTCTGCTACCAAGGAGTTACTTCCAGTAGGAGCAAGAGACACATCAACAGATGATAGCCCTGGACGATGGTACTATTATAAGTTGTGTAGAGTGCTCTGGGAGACCAGCAAGGAGGCTTCTACATAAGGCTAGACGGGTGATGGTGTTCACTATTCAAGAAAGTCTTCTTGTAGGTGAGCCTGAGCTGGCTGTAGGAAGTTGGATCCAAGCACTTTGGACAGAGAGGATCTTTAAAACTAATAAAAATTTATTTCAGATATAATTTTCATTCCTAAATTTTTAATTTGCAATTTCTATTTCTCTTCTGGGAATGCTTACTTTTCCATTTATTTCAAGTGTTTTTGTCTTGGCCTCATGGAATATACATGTAATAGCTGCTTTAAAATCTTTGCCTGATAATTCTAATATCCAGGTTATCTTCATTGGTACCTGTTGATACCCTTTGGAATTAGTCACATTTTCCTAGTTCTTTGTAAATTAAATATATATTTTTTAAAAATATATATTTTTATTATATCCTAGACCTTTTTAAAAAATTTACTTTAATTTAATTAATTGACATATAGTGTGTTATTAGTTTCAGAGGTAGAGGTCAGTGATTCATCCGTCTTATATAACACCCAGTGCTCATTACATCAGGTGCCTTCTTTGATGACCATCACCCAGTTACCCCATCTCCCTGCCCCCTTCCCTTTAGCAACCCGCAGTTTGTTTCCTATAGTTAAGAGTCTCTTTGGTTTGTCTCCCTCTCTGATTTCATCTTATTTCATTTTTCCCTCCCTTCCCCTATGATCCTCTGTTTTGTTTCTTAAATTCCACATATGAGCGAAATCATATAACTGTCTTTCTCTAATTGACTTATTTCTCTTAGCATAATACTCTCCAGTTCCATTTACATCATTGCAAATGGTAAGATTTCATTTTTTGATGGCTGAGTAATATTCCATTGTATATATATCCTAGACATTTTTAACATTGTGTTGTTTAGATCCTAAACCCCATTAAAACCCTTGGAAGAACACTGATTATCTGTATTAGCAGGGTTTCAACCAACTTATTTTCAGATTACAATTTCTGTCACACCTTCCAGGGTGATGGTTCCAATATCAGCTAAGTTGTTAAAACCCTACTTTGGGTCTGTTGTGAGCACATGCCACTCAGGGATTAGTCTGGGACCCAGGTGATGATTTAAATCAAAGCTCAGTTCTCAGAGCCTTTGCTGTGCTCTCTTGGGTCTATCCTAACTACAGCTCAAGAGCAAGCCTGGAAGTCATCCTTATTCATTCACAGAATTAGGGGAAACACTTCTCCAAACCTCTCATCTCCAGAATTTTCCACATTCTCTTTTTTTGGAAAGTACCCATTTCGCTGATTCTCTGGCCAAAAAGATGGAGTTTATCTTGGTTTTCAGCTGCCATTTTGTTACTGCATAATTCCCATGACTATCGCCACCCCAGACAAATTAGGGAGAAAAAGCAAAAGCAAAAGAAAAAGAAAAAGAGAAAAAGAAAAAGGAAAAGGAAAAGGAAAAGAAAAAGAAAATGGAATGCTCTTCTCTACTCTCCCTTTACCCAATTCCCAAACTCAGGAGGATACCATTTTTTAGCAGAGTTTAATCATATAGATCTGCTGCCCACCACATGGGCTCCATTGGGAGCCCAGCCTTGCAAAACCATGAGAGAAAAAAAATGGTAGCCCCCCCCCCCCAAATTTTGTAACTCATAAAGGGCTATAAGCCAGTGTTCTGGCTGAAAAGACAAAATTTATCTCAGAATGTTAGATATCCATGGTACTGCTGGGTCAGGTCCACTGGAGGACTGTCTTTGGCTCGAGTTAATGAAAGAAGAAATAAGAATAAAACAGAAACTCATTGACTACCCATATGGATCAGTTTTCTGTGTTTTGACTCCTCTCCCCAGTCTGCCTGCTTTTGTCTATTTTTTCAGAGGCCTGGGAAGTTGTTTTTTTTTTTTTTTTTTTTTTTTTGTATTTGGAATGGAGACTTTAGTCATAGTCAGTAGGGAAGGTAGACTATAGTTGCCTTACTCCATCTTAGCTGTACCGGAAGTTCCAAGAAGGAGTGAATTAAATACTAAGAGAAATTCTAAGTAAAATTAAGAGTCTAAAAATTATTTATTTGATCTGGCTCTAGTATTGAAGGCTTATATACATTCACTGGCATGTGGGGTCAGACACAGGACTGCAGTGAAGTGAAGGGGGAATGGGTGTGAGTTATCTAGTTTGGCTGTGGGGGAGGGTGGGAACAAGAGCAGTATGAGTGGTGGATGAACATTTAGGAACATCATTAAAGGAGGGAGGAGACAGTATGTACCCAACGGTTAAGGTCCACTGACAGATTTGCTGGTGGTAAGATGAGGTTATTCTTGCTGATTTTCTACTTCCTCTCATGACATAGTAAGTGAAGTTATCAGCTGAGAATCAGGAGAAGGAGGAGTTCTTGAAGATTCAAGAAGAGAAATGTTCAATAATGATCTTGCTAAGAAAAAGGAACTTTCCAGAGAAAGACTGTAGGATTGAGAGGCAGTGGGGGAGGGCCCACCATAGTTTGTGGTGCTAACCTGAAACTCAAATTCATCTATCACCTAGCTCTATAATTTCTTACCTTTCTGTTCTCTAGTGGCTTCCACCTGCAATCCATATCTACAGTCCACAGCTGTGGTGGCACACTCTACCCTGGGGTTATCCAGGCTGGAGTCCCAGCAGAGGCAGGCCTGTGGGAAACAACCTGAGGATGAGTGGTACTAGGGATTGGGTCCCGCCAGGGAGAGGTCACTCTCAAGGTTATTCAGTGTATCATAGCACCATAGAAGAAGGAACACAGTAGTTAACAAGGAGACTGAGGCTCCCAGACTAGAAGGAAATTCACCAGCCACCAAACTGATGTTGCTTAGACAGAGACATAAAGGGGTGATGAGTCAGACTACTAATAAATCAGGTCAAGAGTTTATAACTGAGGAGTGAGAAGAGAAGCACAAGTCAGGAGGCTCAACCCTACACCACTGGGGATCTAGTGAGCCTTTCTTTCCACATCAACTGCCATACAGAGTGGGGATGGATACTTACAAATAAGCAACTCAGAACTACCGCACCTCTATAATCAAACTATAACGTTCTACACTCTGGCTGTAATGTGTTATCCTTTACTGTTATTATGTTTGCCATTTGTCTTCCTCAATGATTTTAATCCCACAGTTTAACCCCACAGTGTTCTCAATCTATCAGCCTGTCATGGCAGCTCATGGTTTGCTTCCAGCTTGACACACTGGCCTTCCATTTCAACCTCTCTTCCTTGGTACCCACAAAGGTCTCACTCCATTTCCTTCTTTACACCATCCTGAAACCAGTTCCCCTTCACTGTAGATCAACCCAGTACTCCGACCTTTCTTTCCAGCTGAAACACCTTCAAAATATATCACCAACTGGTCACCGTTAGTCATGTCACCTACCCTGATCCTTGGTTCATACCAACTCCTTCTCTCTCCAGGGCCACCACAGCAGCCTCCTGCCTAACCTCCCTCTTTATACCCTTGACCGTGACTAGTATCTCAAATACTTGGTTATCCACACAGCAGTCAGAGAAAACTTTCTGTGGTTTTTTTTTTTAATATATATTTTTTTAAATTCATGAGAGACAGATAGACAGAGACGTAGGTAGAGGGAGAAGCAGGCTCCCTGTGGGAAGCCTGACGCCAGACTCATCCCAGGACTCTGGGACCATGACCTGAGTGAAGTCAGATACTCAACCTCTGAGCCACCTAGGCGCCCCCTGGAGGGAATTTTCTAAAAAAGCTCATTTACATGATTTTCCTGCTATAACTCTTCAAAGGCTTGCCATTTTCATTAGGGCTCTGGCCTCCTTTATTTTACCCTATGACCTGACCCTTCTTAGCTCTTCTGTGGTGGCTCCTCCTTTTTCCTCCTTCCCTCTTCTTCTTCCACACTAGGCTTCTTGCCATTTCTTGAAAATGACAGGCTAATTCTTCCTACCTCAGGACTATTATACTTTCCATTCCCTCTGCCAAGGATTTCACACAACTTCTCCCATTTCATACAGGTCAGGCTCAAATGTGACCCTTTATGTAAAATAACCTGCCCCTTTATTACCATCTCTGCCTTTACCCTGCTCAGTTTTTTCATTGTGCTTATCACACTAGACCAGCCCACACCAGACCAGAGCTTCTGAAAGGCAAGACCTTAAAACTATCTTGTTTAGCTACTAGATCTGTAATAGGTAAAACAGTACCCAGCATACAACAGAAACCAGATAAATACTTGTTAGATCTGTTGAATTAGCAGCATGAAAGTTAATGGTGAGAGTCAAGGTGGGGATGAACGTCAATATCACACTATGAGTGGAGTAGAAAATAACTTTATCATTTCGAGAAAAAAGATTGAAGTATAAGTTGTTATTGCACTTAAAATGTTTTATAAGAAATCTGTATTAAAATATGCCATATATTTGATTTTAGAGTTGGAGGTCAACAGGACCTGTTAATAAGGTTTGCAAGTATCTTTTGTGTCATCCTCAGTTCTACAAGGAGAAGGTTGCACTGTTGAAAGATAAATGTAAGTAGCTTAAGCAGAAGTAATTAGGTGTATTTTTCACTTTCTGTGGTCCAGATTTGGAATAGTTCCTAGGCATGTGAAATTAGTGACAAGGGAAAAAATGTAAATATATAGCTAATGCAACAAATGTCACACAAATATTTTACTCTGTGCAATGTTTATCATTTTAATCCACTCCACATATCCCAACAGGAAATCTTCAAAATTTATCATGGTTTTTCTGTGTTTTAGAGGAAAAAATAGGGAGTTAGCTGGTATAGGAAGGCAGAGCTTGGAAACTGGAGTGTAATTAGAAAATGAAGAAGCCAAGCTAAGACAGACAGCCTCAATGTCTTCATTTATAAAATATTCAGATTACACTAGACATTTTTTTTTTTTTTTTTTTTTTTTTTACACTAGACATTCTTGAAGGACTTTTCAAGCTCTTTGGTTCTAAGTGTTTGAAAGTCCATGGTAAGGGTTGTGTGGATCAGCCACTACTTCAAATTGACATCAGGCAGATGTTCACTTAATCACGCTGGTAAGGAAGCCAAGTGACTGTCATTATTATCATTAATAAAAGGGTTATTGGGATGTCTGGGTGGCTCAATCAGTGAAGCATCTGCCTTCAGCTCAGGGCATGATCTCAGGGTTCTGAGATCGAGCCCCATGTCAGGCTCCCCACTCAGTGGAGTGTCTGCTTCTTCTTCTAACCTCTGCCTCCTCCCCCCCGCTCATGCTCTGTCTCTGTCTCTCTCAAATAAATAAAAATCTTAAAAAAAAAAAAAGGGTTATTGACTGCGCCTATTCTGGAGATCCACAGATAAGCTCTACACAGTGCCAGGTATGAACATGCGGTTCTCCGAGTGTGGTCCCCAGACCAGCAGCACCGCCAGCTTGTTAGAATGCAAATTCTTGGGCCCCACCCCAGACCAAATGAATTGGAAACTGAAGGGATGGAGCCCAGCAGCCTGTTTTCACACACTCGCCAGGTGATTTGGATGCACACCGCTATTTGAAGATATTGAAGTAAGTGAATCTTAAAGAAGGTACAAAAAGAATACAATGGACAAAGAGCTTTCCAGGACTTCTGAACCTTGTCTCATAAACAGGAGTTTGGACAAGGTTGGGAAGGTATTTCCAGGCAGAGAAAAAGGTCAGAGAGGTAGGGAAGACCTGACAGGTCCCAAGACTTACAGTGGCTGTGTGGGCTGGAGGTAGCAGGGCACACTCTTTCCTGGGTACCCTTCCATTCTCTGCTCCGTGGTGCCAACACATGTTGCAGTGATGAAGGGATCAAGTGAGGATGCAGCTGGAACAATGAAAGCTAGGGCCTTTAAACTGGCAGCCTGTGGGCCAAACTGTGCTTGTACATGGGCTATGTGAGGTTGGCACAGCGTTACAAAAATAATCTTGAGCCGACGTTTAATGATTAGTAGTTTCAACATTACAAAAAAAAAAAAAAAAAAATCTTGGGGCAGCCCAGGTGGCTCAGCAGTTTAGCACTGCCTTCAACCCAGGGCGTGATCCTGGAGTCCCAGGATCGAGTCCCACATTGGGCTCCCTGCATGGAGCCTGCTTCTCCCTCTGCCTGTGTCTCTGCCTCTCTCTCACTCTCTCTCTCTGTGTATGTGTGTGTGTGTGTGTGTCTCATGAATAAATAAATAAAATCTTAAAAAAAAAGAAAGAAACATAAAAAAATCTTTATTTTTTGGCTTTTATTAAAGAAATGCACTATCGCTTTTTTGCCCATGTCAACGTGGCAACAATTTGTTGTTGCTAGGAACAGCTGCAACTTTGTGTTGGGTGGTGCTTTCCCCATTTCTTTACAGCCCCTCCACCTCCTTTCCTATCTCTGGGAATCATCACCCTAGGACCGAACTTGTTCTCTGCTTCCATGTTTCAAAGATGACACATGCAAGGAGGACCAGAAGTGTTGACTCTTTCCAAATAAATGGGAAAGGGCTTATTTGGAGGGAGAGGGGGACTATTTCTACATGGTTGGTCATAATTGCAAAGAAACTTATAAACAGAATTTAATAGGAGTAAAAATGAAAGTGACAAACTCTGTCTTGGCAAGGCTTCACAAATCAGACCTGTTTCTTTGCAAACAGAAAAGGGCGTTGAAGAGTGAAGAGGAGTTTTCAAGATGAAAATTAACCTCTCTGACAGTCATCCTTTCCATAAAACGTGGGGTCTGAGGCAATTTATTATTTTAGATGTGTGCACCTTTTTTCTGTAATTAAAATAAATTGATAATCTCTCATCATGGGGCCACATATTATATGGCCATGTTGTTCAAGGCTACGTTTTAATTACCCTGGCCTGAGGCCCTCCTTGAGCCCAGGGGTACCTGGAAGTCCTTTTTAATAAGGAGTTAATGCTCAAGGCTCAGTGCAAAGCCATAGCCACTCTCATTTGAAAATGACGAGTGGAGATACATTCCATAAATCAAAAGCCTGAGGAAAAATAGTTAACCCAATATGTTCTGAGCTTTTCTGTGCTTCCTTGAGGGGGTTCATTATGAATGAATACTTTGCTAGGTCACTGAAATATTTAAAGGCGAGAAGCAAAAAGCATCAGACTCTAACCTTGTGTGCTTATGTATGTGTATTTTCTTTTTTTAAACCAGTGCATTCCTTAAAAAGGCGAGGGCAGAGCAGCCTTCCTGCAGAATCCTGGCTGGCCTCCTAAACAGAGACAGAGGTAGCAGGTCCCCCTGCCATTATGTAATTGGGAGGTCCTGCAGCTGCAGCAGTGCTTGCTGGCCTGGGGTGGGGGTGGGGGGATGTAGTTCAGATCTAGATGGACACAAATTCCTCATGGGGGTGCCCGATTGTGGGTCCAGATGGCCTGTGCCAAGTGCTGCGCAGGTGAGCCAGTGTACACCTGCTGGAGACGCCCCCGTGCCAGGGACAAGCTCACAGCACCACTCAGCCTGGTCTGTTTGTGTGTTTGTCGTCGAGCGCTTTGCAACTAGACAGGGAGAGTGTAACGGCGTCCCCTCATAGCTGGAGGCCTGGAAAGAGGATGTAAGTGTGATTACTGCTGACAGCTAATGGAGCATCGCCGTTAGAGCCCGTAGTGGAGATGCTGCTTTTGGATGTCAGCTACTTTGGTTCCTATCCCAGAAAATTTCTCATAGGGAACTGATTGATCTTTCAAACAAAATGACTGGAGAGGCCAAGTTGTTTCTACCTCCTTCTTTTTAGTTCCTCATCCTTAAATCGCAAAGACAGATGGCAGTGTAGAGGTGAAATGTTTGCTGGCAACGGAAAGGCGTAGAGGGAATGCCCAGAGGTCTCTGCCATCACCTTGTCTTCTGCGGAGAGAGCAGCTACCGGCTGCGAGAGAAGGGAGAGCACAAGGCAGCACGTGTGACATGCACACGTCTGAACACACACTGGCCTACGAGATTTATGCATACTCGGCTCAAAGTGGTTCACGAGATGCGCCCCTTAGCTTCTCTTGATGGCATCTACAGTTTATGTCAATGGCGATCACTAGAATAGATTTGAGAAGAACATAAGAATAAAATAAACATTTTACGTAAGAAGTGATGTAGCCCATGTGACTGTCACCCCTACCTTCCTGCACTTGCCCTCCTGGGCCGTGCTGGTTCATGCTTCCTTGTGCTCCCTGGGACTGGAAATCCTTACATAGCTTCACACTTAGGCCTCTATTTTGCCATTTATGTGCAAATCTCAGCTCAGGAAAAGTTTCCCCAAGTAACTGCAATTTACTGCAATTATTGTATTATGATTATCTATATATGTAACTGACTCCTCAAACAGTGAGCTCTCGCTCTCTGTCTCTCTCTCTCTTTTTAATAAATTCAACCAGTATTTATTAAGCTGTTATGTGCCAAGCAATATAAGTACAAGGAAAGCATGGGTAAATGAAGTACTAAACAAGCCAACAAATGCAGGCACTGATCATTTCAAATATCGACAAGCGGTGGGCTACAGTTGTTGGTCATTTAGAGGTGGAGCAGGGAATCCATGGGTGGCGCAGCGGTTTGGCGCCTGCCTTTGGCCCAGGGTGCGGTCCTGGAGACCCGGGATCGAATCCCACGTCGGCTCCCGGTGCATGGAGCCTGCTTCTCTCTCTGCCTGTGTCTCTGCCTCTCTCTCTCTCTCTTTGTGATGACTATCATAAATAAATAGAAATTAAAAAAAAAAAAGAGGTGGAGCAGGGGTCGAAGAGGCTTCAGAGGAAACTGAAAAGTACTACCCACCAGGTAAGAACATTCTAGGAAACAAAGTTCCCTGCAGGACAAAGGACAGAATGCTCAATTTTACCAGCTGCATGCTTCCCAGTTTACCTTGGGCAAGGAGATATCAAGAAGGATCTTACTCAGAATATTTCAGTGGAGTGGTAGGAACCAAGACGCTCCCGGAAGGGGGTCTTTCTTACCTTTGTTGTCTAGCACATAGTAGGCACTTAATAAACAGTGACTGAATATATGAATTTCCTGTTTGCCTAGCCCAGCCCATGCGGATTTGAATTTCATTTCTAGACCCTTTTGTATTCTATATAAGCATCTTTCATAGCAATGACATTTTGTACCTTTAATTATTTACATCTCCCCCTACTGGACCATATATTCCTTGAAGGAAGGGGGGTTTTGTCATATTCATCTTTGCATGCTGAGAACCCAGCCCTGTTTCTAGAATATAGCAGTCATTCAGTTAATAAATATTGGATGAATGAGTATTTATTAGATAACAACAATCATTGCTTCATTTTTTTTTCTAAAACCAGCTAAAATTTTCAGGCCATTCGAAGAATAGACTAAGCAGAGGGCGTCTATTTCAATAGAAATAGCTCTTAGATGATACAGTTAACAACAGACATAAAGGAGCAAAATTTAGACATCTTCCTTTTAGGAATCAAATTTATAAACTGCCATTCTTATCATCAGAATAGGAGCTAATGTTTACTAATGCATATTGTTTGGTGCTTCCTGTGCTAAATAATATATATATACTTACATGTTTCATTTTGTTTCATTTTCAGAGCCATCTTAATAGGCAAGTAATGTTATATTCCCATCCTAGAGATGAGAAAACAAAGGCTTGAAGAAAATTAAAACTTGCCAGAGATCATATAAACCATTGTGTGACTCAAGAACTGGATCTTTTGGGGATCCCCGGATGGCTCAGCAGTTTAGCACCTGCCTTTGGTCTGGGGCATGATCCTGGAGTCCTGGGATCGAGTCCCACATCAGGCTCCCTGCATGGAGCCTGCTTCTCCCTCCTGTGTCTCTGCCCCCCGCCCCCGTGTGTCTATCATAAATAAATAAATAAATCTTAACAAAAAAAAAGAACTGGATCTTTTGCCACCAACTTCTTCTGCTCTTAGGCAGAACTCTGAGATAGGATTTTTAATGATGCGGGTGGAAGGCATCATCACTCAAATCTTTACGCAAACTGTAATGAACTTCAGTTTTATCTAAAAAAAAAAAATCCCAATTCCAACACTAATAAAATAGCTCTCGGTCACTGTGAACTTACTGAATCCAACGCACTGTGCTAGGCACTTACGGCTATTCCTTCAAATCCCTGAAGGATAGATATTATCTGCATCTCAGAGTAGAAAAATGAGGCTCTGGGCAGTTATGGGATGCTGCCTAGGGTCACAGAGATCATCAGTGGTGAGGAGAGGATTTCCCACCCCAGAGTCCAGGGCGCTCCCACAGGCCATGGTATCTTCCCTTACCCTCAACTCCAGCTCGGCCCCAAGTGCCCAAAGCAAACAAAAAAGAAGCAAAACCCAACACCACCTAAACTGGGATAAAACCAAAAAAAAAAAAAAACAATAAAAAAAAAAAAAAGAAAAGCTCAGCACCGAGCACAGCTAAGCACCTGCCCATTAAAAAAAAGTCCAGAGGCTGTTTTTAAGCAATTAATTCTCCAAGGCACGCGGGGCGTCCACGAAGTCTTGAAACCCAGAAAGAATCCGGACAGAGTGTTTCCATCTCAAGTAGCATCCCCCCTTCTCCCTCCGCCCCCCCCCCACAGCCCCCGCTGGGGCGTGCATTTGCTTCCCGGTCCCGGGGGTCCCGGGGGTCCGGCCGACGCGTGGCTGAGCCCGGGGGCCGCGGGCCCTGACTCGGCCCAGGTCGGGCAGCTGCTGCCGCTCGGCGTCTGCCCAGGGCGCGGGGCCAGCTGTCTCGGCCCGCATGACACCGCGGTAATGCGAACAACTGGAAGCAATAATGTGTCTCCCCATTTGCCTAACAATGCCAACATGGACAATAACTCAGAAGACTGAAGATTTGTGCTGTAATTTAATAAACCCCATGCACATTTCTACAATTGAGTATCACATCTGTGCAATGGATCCTAGAAGTGTAATATTCTTTTATAAGGGACCATTAACCAATCTTAAGTTTATAGGTTTCCTTAAATCTTTTTCATCAGCTGTTAAACTACAGTAAAGAGAAAATTGCCTCTTATGAGACAAGGGATAGTAAAATACAAAGACTGTGATTAAACGTCAATCAATTAAGGATTATAATATAATAAAATGCTGACTGATGATTAAAATGAGCCCATTCTAGGAGGATTGTATAAGCAATATTAAGAATTATTTTTAAAAGTCAGTAGTATAAACTTCAATTAGATCACATTATCTACGAGTCCTTGCTCTGTATGAAGAAAAGATTTATAAGAAGTGTTCCTCAGGTACAAAGATCCCAAAACCGGCATTGAATGTCTATGCTTAAAAAGTATTTTTTTTAGCTTCTCATTTTACTATTCCCCAGTCTCCCGAATTTTAAATTCTTCTCTGTACAGAATAAGTAATGGCATTTTTGTTTCAGCTATTTTTCCACCAGTGTGTGCAGCTGGGCAGCAGTTTATGAAAATGGGTTGTGTAGTAAAACCACCAAACAAACAAACAACACTGCAATTGAGGTAACAAAACACTGCCTAGAACTTAGGGCCCCAGAAAGGAGCTCTGGGATTGTTTGTAAAACTTTGCAATCTAAGCCTTCCAGAAATGGTCCCTTACAGAATTTCTTTCTCTGAAGGTCAGAGCACACTTCTGCCTAGGAAGAGATTGCCTGCTGCAGAAGTGTTGCAAAGTGATCCAGAGCGATCCACTTTACTTATTTCTGTCTGCTGTTGGCCACACATCTTTCACTGTGAGCTTCTCCACTAGGGTTAGAGTTCTGATGGAAGATCCACGCTAACTACAGGAGGCTTGACAGCCCAGCAAAAAAAGAAAAAAGAAAAAAAAAATAAGAGAGTCTTCTTCCTCTTTTCTCTTGCTGCCATATTTTTTCTCTAAGTATATTATTAGCAAGGGGCCTTTTTTTTTTCTATGTTGAGATGCTCCATCCTCAGACCTTCTCTTCTACATTGCCTTCTCAAAGCAGTTTTCCTGCTACACTGCTTGTACCTGGTCCCTTTGGAGCTCCAAGGGCATTCAGACTCCTGCCAGTTTGCAGGGAGCATTTGAAGCTTGTTACAACAGCTGGCTTATATGAGCCTTGAAGGAAAAGCATGCATACACGTGGCAGCACAATTAAAGTATAAAGCAGCTGGCAAAGTAAGTAGAGACCAAACGGTGCAGGTAACTCACGGCTTTGCTAGAAACTGTGCTGGAGAAGCCTTGCATGGCAGACAGAAGCATAATTAATGAATAAATCCCAGTGCAGCCTGGCTTCTGCACTTACCACTCTATGGAAACTATTCTGGTAAAGGTCACCAGTGACCTTCGAGTTACCAAGTTCATGGATGCTTTTTAGTCAATGTTTTCCTAAGCATCTCTGCTGGACTTGGCAGGACAGTTGAGTGAAGAGCAAAAGTCACACACTCACCAAGTGACAAAGCTGGAGTTTGAAACAGGTAGGTTTACCCCTAAACTCAAGATCTTTCCTTTGAAACTAACTGCCTCTCGACGTTTCACAGATATTATAAGGCAATGGTGAATGGGAGAAGTGACAGTCCTATTTTCTCTTCTTTGTAGCACAGACCTAACATGACAGTAATAGTATTTTAAGAAGGCACAGAGCCACAAAGACAAAGAGAATGGGAAAAGAGGTGGTAGAGGACAGATTTCAAGAGATGTTTGAAAGATAAAAAGAGGCAAATATCCAAAGTGCATGCAGGGCTTACAAGAAAACTTCATGGAAAAATCCATGATTAGTGGCTAGGAGAGATTTTTAAAATATAGAATAGAATAGAGTAGACTAGGATAGAATAGAAAGAAGAATAGAAAAGAAACAAACCAATGTGCCCCACGGAACAGGCCCTGGGGATACCAAGTCTTAGGGAAGTGCAGGGGTGAGATACGTGAAAGGAATCAAGGTTGATTGAATGCCTATAGACAGGAATTGCTGCTCTGGATCACCACCCCTGCCCCCTGGAACAGAGTTATTACTTCTCTTCACCATCCCAAGAGACAAACTGAAAGCTCAGTCACCGAACAAATCCAGCCAGTAAAAGACTTCAGATTTGGGGCACAGATACATGAGTAGAGTGAAGCTGGGGGCTGGAGAAGAAAAGTAGAATTCGGTGCAACAGAGGATGGAATTCCCTGCCTCTCCACCCTGTTCCCCAGGCCTGTTCCAGGATCCCTGCAGTCAAATGTACACTGTTTTCTGTTCCCCACCCCTCATTATTAGATTTTTCCTGGATCGCTTGAAATTCCACAAAGAGAGTGCTTCCAGATACTGGCATGTGGGAACATTCTACCTGAGAAAGTCAAGTTGCTACCTTGTCACCATAGGGTGACCTTGTCCAGACTCATGCAGGCAGAGCTTCCAGTCAGCTCTGTAGTTCTGCCTATGGATTATGAATGGATGGCTACTAAGAAACTCCCCCAAAATGAAAAGGCAAAAAATGAACAAAGACAACATAATAACAAATAAACAGAACAAAGAAATGTGGACAATGCACTATAGATAAGAAGAAACTTGTTAATGTCCTCACGGAGATAAGAACATATTGCCCTCATGAAATAAAACTCCAAGATAACAACGAAGAGCTCACAGAAATTAAAAATCAAATAGCCCAAGTGGCAAATGGATCACAAGAGTTAGAAGATAAATGCAAGGTGATCATTCAGTGGATAAAAAAGGCAAATATATCAAAACTATGAGAAAATAGCTAAAAAATTTAGAAAAGTAGTAATGGATTATATATAGGAAGTCCAGAATAAGCAAAACCAAAAACATGGAGGAAAAGAAACTATCAAATAAATAATAAAGAAAACATTTTCCCCAAACTGTTAAACATGAATTTCCAAATTGAGCCTAGCAATTCTCCAACACAAAAAGTGAAAAAGAAAATTGACCACCACAAACCTAACCTAGGCCCAACACTGTGGAACTATAGAACCCTGGAATAAAGAGTGATATTTCACATGGGGAGGGAGAAAGAGAGGGAGGATCAAGAACAATGCTGTGTCAGACTTCTCAATAACAACACAAAAAGCTAATAGACCAAAGAATGATGTTTTCAAGATTCTGATGGAAAATGATCCTCAAATTAGAATCTTCAAACCAATCATCCCTGAGAGTAATCTAAAGATGATTTTAGATATAACAGGATTTTCTTAGTAAAATACTGAATCGTGCACTCCAGTAAAGTGAGGAAATACATCAGGATTGAACATCAAGATGATCATCAGAATTTCATGGAATAAGATAATCCTTGCAGCAGTGCCAGAGAGCAACCAGAGGAAACCACAGGGTTGTGGGAGTGAGGTCTCCGAGGGCAAGAATGGAAACAATGCATTACCTTTTTGGCTCCTTTGAGAATATATTAATATACATTAGAAAGATATATTGGGGGATCTGGTCAAAATAATTTGTGTTGTATTAACAGAAAACTCAGCTAGTGAAAAATGATGGACTTGTTACTCAAGGAAAAACTAAAGTTGAACTAGGAAAAAAAAAAACATTATCCAGGTATACTCCTTGACTTGGGAAGGAACAGTTTTCACATTTCATAATAATGTGAACATTACCTATGGATTTTAACACAAAAGTTATAAATCTGTCAGAAAGGGAAGTCCCAACACTCTTCGTCTACCACTACAGGAAGTTAAGTAGATAAGGTTTGATAAAGAATTAGCAATATGAGGATGTTGCTTGCAAATATAATGGTAAATAATGAACACCTAAAAGAGCTAACAGTGGTGGCCTCTGGGATGATGTCCTGTGCATAACAAAAAATATAGCAAGGAATATTTTTCATTATGAATCCTCTGGTATCCTACAATTAAAACAAACAAGCCTGGTAGGTGTTAGTAGGAGCAGGCCACCTTGAGATGGTTAGGGATTGAGATACTTCAAGCCTGAGTTTCAGACTTTACAGGGCTGGTCATT
The DNA here is from genome assembly GCF_003254725.2 of Canis lupus dingo. Classification (NCBI taxonomy): domain Eukaryota; kingdom Metazoa; phylum Chordata; class Mammalia; order Carnivora; family Canidae; genus Canis; species Canis lupus. The sequence goes on along the minus strand of NC_064264.1, from coordinate 32,352,045 downwards.
TTCTAGGTTGCCTTTACTTCTGCAGCATAGGCTTTTAGGGGTTTCTGTTGAAAGAATGGGATATTCCACCTTGGGATATTCCACCGTAGCAGGTCCTAAAAACAAATTTCTATCTTCCCAGTGCTGTGAAACTAAGGGACTGCTCAGCTTTTCATTGTCTTACTTGTATTTTATTCTTGGCTTCGAAGCCTTTGAACCTCTGTAATTTAAGAACTGGCAAATAAATACACTAAAATGGAGAATACCAAGCAGGTTGAGCTCACATCTCTGCAGTCCCCTCATTCCCAACACCCGTACCTCTTGTTTCTGCCAGCTTTAGCAGCTCCAATTTACAGTTTTTGTCTCCCAGTTCCATGAGTGCTGCTGTGTGCTCCAAGCCACTGCTTTTTTACCCAGTTTGTTGAACTCATGAGCCAATGTCTCAAGGGGAAAGCATCAGAAAATACTGCCCTCTACTACAGTCTGAACTGAGTCCTCTCCAAATTCATATGTTGGAGCTCTAACCCCCAAACTGACTGTATCTGAAGGATTTTCAGGATGTTATCAACATTCAATGATGTCAGGATGGGCCTGGATCTGATAGGATTTGTCGCCTTATGGGAAGATACCTTTCTTTCCCTCCCCGACCCTCTCTCTCCACCATGTGAGGACACAGGGAGGAGGTGGTCATCTACAAGCCAGGAAGAGAGTCCTACCAGGAGCCAAATCAGCCAGTACTTTGATCTCGGACTTCTAGCCTCCAGAACTGTAAGAAACAAATTCCTGTTGTTTAAGACTCTAAGTCATAGTCTATGGTGATAGTTTTAGTCTATAGTATTTTGTTATAGCAGCCAAAGCAGACTAAGACAAACTCTTTCCATGCATTTTTCTGCTCTCTGAGGTCTCGGCTCCTAAAATCCTGGCTGCCTTGGTTGCTTTCTTATTTCTTCAATTGTTTTACCCCCCTTGGGTTTTATGTACTTGTTCTGGTAGGAAGTTGGACTGATAACAATTCTATCAAAGGAATAAGCAAACAATCTCAGAAGGAAACATAAGAATATTTGAAGAAAAATCATTCTGGGAATAGGAAAAAGCATGAAGTCTAGAGAACATGTTCTGGAAACAAAAGAATGGGAGACCAAAAGCATGGGTAACTTGATTGGAAGAGAGCATTGTATAAACTGAGTTTGAAAAGTAGGCAGAAGTTAGATCATATAAGGGCCTGGTAGGCAAGGGTGAAGAAAATGAATATTATTTTGATGGCAGTGGACACCCATGGAGGATCTTATATTTGGAGGGGATCTGATCTATCATCTATCTATCTATCTATCTATCTATCTATCTATCTATCTATCTATTGTCTATCCACCTATCTACTATGTACATATAGCATTCATAATCAATATATATTTCTAGCCTCTGTGACAATAATGGATCATTAAGGGATTAGTTAGGAGGCTACTATAGAAATCCAGGTGGGAGAAGATTTGTCTAACATGGTAGGAAGAAGGTAGTGAGCAGAAGTTAGATCTGTAGTATCTTATAGGTAGTAGACTTGCTGATAGGTTGAATATTTATTATTGAAGGAAGAATGAAATCTACGATGACTTGGATATTTTTTTTTCAGCCTGAGCAACAGATACTAGGAAGTGTTGAAGGAAAGATTGTTTTAGAGGACTGACAGAGGTTCCATTACATTCGAGATGTCTGTTAGACATCTGGAACGGTGAATTTTAGGCATCAACTTGGCTAGACTATGGGGAACAGCTGTTTGGTCAAACACTAGAGCAGATGTCATTATGAAGGGTTCTTCTTTTTTTCTTTTAGATGTGATTAACATTTACAATAAGTTGACTTTTTTATTAAAGATTTTATTTATTTATTCATGAGAGACACAGAGAGAGAGGCAGAGGCAAGGCAGAGGGAGAAGCAGGCTCCATGCAGGAACCCTGATGCAGGACTCGATCCCAGGCCTCAGGGATCACACCCTGAGCCAAAGGCAGATGCTCAACCGCCAAGCCACCCAGGTGTCCCTACAATCAGTTGACTTTAAATAAAGCAGGTGATCCTCCATAATAAGGGTGGGCCTCATCCAATCAATTGAAGGAGCAAAGACTGAGATTTCCTGAAGAAGGAATTTGACCTCAGAGTGTAGCATAGAAATTCTCCTGAGTTTCCAGCCTTGGAGTCAAGACTGCAGTATCCATACTTAACTGGATCTTCAGCCTGATGGCATGGCCTATAGATTTAGGACTTGTCAGCCCCCATGATCTCATGAACCAATTCCTTTAAAATATATACATTTTCAAATGTATGAGATATTTAGGACCCCTCTAAATCCAGGATGACCTTATCTCAAGATCTGTATATTAATTACATCTGCAAAGATCCATATTCCACATAAAGTCATGTCCTGAGATTCTGGGTGAACATATATTATGGGGTACACTATTCAACTCATTGCAATAATGCGCAATGATATGTAATAATATGTAATGTTGATATTACTTCTACCATTAATAGATGATATGTGGCACTACAAGATCCTGTTTGCTTAATTCTATCACCCTCATGTAGAATTACACTCATCATAGAATCACTTTCAACTCATTCATTCAATGGTTTTGAGATAAACCATTATCTACAAAGTTACTCTTAGAAATTGGGGTCCTTGGGTGGCTCAGTCGGTTAAGTATTTTCATTTGGCTCAGAGGACCCTGGGATCAAGGCCCATGTTGGGCTTCCTGCTCAGACTCCCTGCTCAGAGGAGAGCCTGCTTCTCCCTGTCACTCTGCCACTCCCCCTGCTTGTGCTCTCTTGCTCATGCTCTCTGTCAAATAAATAAATAAAATCTTAAAAAAAAAAAAAGAAATCGTATAAATTACCAGAGACTATTACCCACATTTGTACTTTATGTTCAGAGCAAAATTATGTCAAGGTTGTATGTTCCAGAGGTTAACAGCTGTGTCACTTTCATTGGCTTTGCTGCTGCTGCAGGCACAGTGGAAGCTTTTTCAATGATAATGTTCCAATCCATAAAATAGACCCAAGCATCCGGTGGACTGGTGTGGATGTAGTTTGCCTAAGTTTAAATTTCCATCTTTCAGGATGTGAGGAAACTTAAATAATCAGTATTCTTGATTTATCACCTCTGCTAAACTTTTATGGCTGCCTACCCCTAGAGACGTGTCATTTTCTTTGCACTGAAAGATCTGCAAAGTGTCTGGACCAAAGTGACTAGAATTGCCCTCATTCACAAAAGGCCTCAGAGAGCAAATTAAAGACCAATTCCCCTATTCTGCTGCCTTTTCATCTGAGTCCTGTGGTCATTTCTGCTGATGTCAGCTTCACTCTACAGCGATCACTGTCGTTTTCCTACAGAGATGGATGAGTGAGCGGGCTCCTGCAGTAGCTATCCATCACATCTGCCTATGGATGTTCAAGGCCATGTCTGTGGCTCCACATTTGGCAGCAATTAAATGTGGGTTGCATCCAGCAATACAGTCCTCTTGTGCCACCCACAGAGAACCCGGGAACCTGAAAGATTTTCTGCTTATTGCAAGAGAGCTGCTAACTGCTTAGCTACTGAGATTGAAAAGTGGAAGTGAAGATGAGATGAAAAACAAAAGGGAGAGGAAAAACTGAATACAAATACTCAGGAACTCACATGGTCAACCTAGTGCGTCTTCGAGCCCACTGATTTTGCTGATTTTGAAAGCAGTTTGCTGTGTGTGCTAAGGCTTAGCATACAAACTGTAGTGACTTTGTGGGTCAGAGCAGCTAGATGTGCTGAATTAGGTGCATTATCTAGGCATAAGACGTGGATGGCTGCTCACAGATAAGGAAAAATGGGTTACTTGATGACCTTCCAAAACTGAAAACCAAGATGTACTGATAGCTTAATAAACATCACAGGAAAATTTTGTTCATATTCTAGCATTTCTAGAGTTGTTGTTTCTTTTTTTGTCATTCATTCAGCATTAATTAGGCAAGCATGGTCACCGATTCACCAGTGAACTTCAGAGACGCTGTGAATGCAATGTGCAACCCTAGGTTAAGAGCTATTTGAGAACAAGCCTTCTAATTTCTAGTTCAAGTCATTTACAACTCATTAAAAATAGAAAAAGGATTAGTGGTAAGAAGAAGGAAGAAGAAGAAGAAGAAGAAGAAGAAGAAGAAGAAGAAGAAGAAGAAGAAGAAGAAGAAAAAGAAGAAGAAGGGAAAAGAAAAGAAAAGAAGAAGAAGGAGAAAGAAGAAAGAAGAGAAGAAGAAGAAGAAGAAGAAGAAGAAGAAGAAGAAGAAGAAGAAGAGAAAAGAAAAGAAAAGAAGAAGAAGGAGAAAGAAGAAAGAAGAAGAGAAGAAGAAGAAGAAGAAGAAGAAGAAGAAGAAGAAGAAGAAGAAGAAGAAGGAGAAGAAGAAGAAGGAGAAGAAAAAGAAACAGATATTAAGCTTAACATATGAAAAATGTGATTGTCTTCTAGATGGGCCAGGAAAATTATTAGGACGTACATAAGTCATCATGCTCTCCAGGGCCTTCCCTTTCTTCCCTTTCTTCCAAGACAGTTGTTCAGCAAATAGTAATTGAGCACTTACTATTTGGGTACAAGTAGAAGACAGTGCATTCAAGGATGTACAGACTCCTAATCCTCATTTTCTTTTCCTTTTGAAATATACTGATTTATGCCTTCTCCACATTCTCTAAGCTGGGAACTTTGGGTCTTCTAAAATGGCAAATGAACACACACTAAACTGATCTATGTTATCATTGGATTAACAATGTGAAGAACCTGCCAATATAAAAAACCTACATCCTTTGGTGTCACAGGAGCAGTTTGGGATGACTTCTGGAGATGGTAGCATGGCCCATGTTAACGTATTTTCTTCCCAGAGATTTTGAATTTCTTCCACAAAGAAATGGAAGGACCTACATAAAATAAGTCAGGGAGATATTTTTGGGGAGACTCATACTCTTCTTATGCAGTTGTGCTGAATCACAAAGTAACTATTTAATCTGATTCTATATATATATTACATTTTATACATTAAAACATCTTCTATATTTAACTCATCAAAGTCATGTCTGCTTTAGAGTTTTCTGTATTTACTGAGCCTCATTGGAGCAGATGGTTGAAACGCTAAGAAGAAAACCAACAGTATTACACTAGGAGCACAGCTAGTACCATGTTTCATTCAATATAATGCTGTGCTGATTGGAAATCCATAGTCTGCTATTAACCCTGAAATCTTCCTTCCAAACAGTGGAAAAACCAAATGATTTTTTTTTTCTTTTAGAACTACTATCCTCTGGAGACTCATATCCTAAAAGTGGGCATAGTTTAGCTCTTCATCCTCATCACAATGTATTGTGCCTGCAAAAATGTGCAAGATTTAAAGATGCAGGCTTGACAATATCTTTCTAGATATGGCAGCACTTCTTGGAGTTTATATTGCTGCTGCTGTTCTATGCTTTGCACAGGAGAAGATTTGGGGATCTCTTCTAGCTCTTACTGTTCCAACATGAGCTCAACACTGGTCAGCTAAACACATGATAAGGTTAGGTCAGATAGATCATTGCTTCATCTCTGTTCGATCTATAGGATCGAGGATTAAAGGCACCCAGCAGAGAGGTGGGTGGGAGTTGGAATCTAGCCCTTATTTTCCTGGGTGAGTGTGTGCCCTGGTGTGATGCTGAATCCACTCAGAGGAAGAGACACCCTTTCTGTTTTGCACAAAGCCATCAGATTGGCTGCTGACCACCCTGTGCAAGTAGCATCCATACATACCAGGCACAGGGGCCCAGTTCAGCTTTCAACCATAGGTCTTCCTCACCATTTATAGTAATGGGCCTCAAATAAATCCATGTCACCTCTTTTTTTAAAATATTTTATTTATTTTTTCATGAGAGACAGAGAGAGAGAGAAAGAGAGAGAGAGAGAGAGAGGCAGAGGGAGAAGCAGGTTCCATGCAAGGAGCCCAACATGGGACTCAATCCCGGGTCCCCAGGATCAGGTCCTGGGCTGAAGGCAGGCGCTAAACCGCTGAGCCACCCGGGCTGCCCTCCATGTCACCTCTTAATCTCAACCAGCTTGGAAAAGTATAAGAAGTACTTGGGTGGCCCTTACACTTAAAATACTTTTGATGACCTACATTTGTTATTGTGGCATAGTACACCTTTTCCCTATTCTGTTACATTCCAAGTCTTGTGAAATAAGTGCAGTATGATTAGCAGTAGGTTAGATGCTCAAGGGAATGAAGAAAGGAATTGTGGGAATGTGATTGTATAAATGCACGAGTGCACATTTAGCAGTTTTTGTTCTTGCTTTTGCTCAGTTTGGATTCTTATTTGGATAGTTAGAATATCTTTTGCATCTCTTTCATTTGCTGTGTCATAAATTATTTATTCTTCAAGGCCCAGCTTACATGTCACCTCCTCTGGGTAGCCCTCCCCACCACCAGGCGGTATTCCACATGTCCCCATATAACTACCCATATTTACTGCAGGCTTTACCACTAGTAATTTGTATTGGCCGGTCTGTATTGGGTCAGCCTGACCATGAATGAGTTATTTAAAGACAAGGGCTGCACTAAAAGCACTTCCGTAGCTCCTGTGTCAGTGTGGAATCTTGCACGACTTGGATATTCAAGAAATGGTAAGTGAGTCCATGGTGAATGACATAATTCCTGCAGTGTGATCATTAACCTTTGAGAGATATGACTTCTTTGAAAATGCTGTAGACTCTCTCCTCAGAAAAAAAATAAGTGCATATATACTCTTTGGGCAAAATTTTGCATAAAATTTTGTTCTTGGGTCCTGTGAAGCCCTTCCACGGACCTGCCTATGGGTCCACAGAACTCAGATCAAGAGCCACTCTTGAAAGGAAGTAGACTAATGGCCTCGTACAAGAAAGAGCTAAATACTTCCCAGCTATCTCCTTCACTCAAATATTTATCATGCCGGATGCTGAGAATGCTATGATGAATACCATGCACGTACTTACCACCCAGTGAGCCGATAATAATGCTACAGCATGATAAGTGCTATTCTAACATGTTCTAAGGATGCCAGCATCAGGGAAGTGGTTTTCAGATTCATGGTTTCATGGACCAAAAATGTACCAAAAAATACCGAGTGATAGGAGTGTTCAATTTTTTTACTATCTCAAATTGGAACTTAAAAAAAAAAGTATTCTGCTATCACCTTCATTTCATCAAAGGTTACTCCTCAAAGAGAAGAAATATATACTCTTGGAATAAAAAACTATCCTTTTAACTGATCACGTATAATTTTGTGTGAAAACTTTTCCTACACAGGCACCAGGGTGATCTGAGTCAAGGCAGCACCCAAAAAGCTGTGCAATCACTGTGGTATATCAGGCCCTTTTTGCTAGACAGAAATTGAGTGTCAGGATAAATGTAAGAAACCAGGAAGAAACAGAAGAACTGGATGTAGATCAACAAACGTAGCAATCCCAGAGTTAGTATTACTTTATTTTTAAAACAATTTGAAGACATTCTCTTCTATGATCTATACGCCATAATTTTCTTTTAAGTGGCATATCAGGCCAAGCAAACCTTAGTAAATACATATTTCACTTTAAAATATTTCTTACAAGGGGCACCAAGGTGGCTCAGTCAATTAAGCATCTGCCTTTGTCTCAGGTTATGTTTCTGGGGTCCTGGGATCAAGCCCCACATTGAGCTCTCTGCTCGGTGAGAAGTCTGCTTCTCCCCCTGCCGCTCTCTCTCTCTCTCTCTCTTGCTCTCTCATGAATAAATAAATAAAATCTTTAAAAAATATTTCTTACAATTGTATTAATGTTATTGTAAGGTATCTGTTGACAATTTTTTAAGTGTTTATAGATTAACTACTCAGCTATTCTAGCTAATTTAAAATAATTAAAATCTTATATAATCAAAAATTACTTCTTTCAGATGAACTTCAGGTATGTATTCCTCATCTCTGACCCAGGACTACTGCTGCTGAAAAAATAGCTACTGTTAATATTTCTGGGTATATTTCTATTCAGACAATACTATATGTTATCAACAGCTCACTGTCAGATGTTTTGTCCTTCTGGCATGTGAATATTTAAAAGCCATCTCTGCCTAGAACCACCATTTCCTACCTGCCTTTTCCTCCACCCAAGATTATCCTTTTAAATCTGTAGCAAATAATTTTTAGACTCATTTCTTATTATAGCATTAGCACAGCCAGCACAAACATCCTCTTTTTCCTTTCTCCCGCCATGTGTACACATAATGGAGTTTCTTATTAAATATACATGCAATCCCTCGTTGCATATAAATGTACCTCATCAAAGAATAAGGGAGACCCTGCAACTCTGCCATCGATTGGTCATAAAGATAGAGTAATATCTGAATGGTGTTCTTGGGCTTTCTCTTAAAAAAAAAAAAAAAAGAAAGAAAGAAAAAGAAAAGAAAAGAAAATACCTGAAAGAGTCCTGTAACTTTAGCAACCATCATAAGGAGCTCTAATGTGGTTCCTTTTTTACATATTTATCAGACTGCATTTTATCACCTATTTTTGAGACCACAGAAAACAAAAACTGCTTTCTTACTTCCCGAAAAGAATTTACCAGATCATGGGTTTTGTCTTCACGGGATAACACTCTTGTCTTCCAGGGAAGTGCCAGTCTGAAGGAGGCCAGGCTACTTCGGGTGAGGGTGGGGGTGTGTGTGTGAAAATGGACCAGTAGTAAAATGTTTTTTTGGTGATTCAAGTAGATCTCAAAGGAAATACCATGCAGTACCCTACAAGACACCTTTTGAATAAGTAAAGCAGAAGAATATTTCTCATCCGAGCAATTTCCCTTTAACATTAGATGCCAACGACTTGAAATTTACAAGCACGTTTTGCAGGGCAGAAGGAAGGCATCAACAGCCTATTAAGGAATGGTAAAATAAGGACGCAGAAGGACAGTCTATTGTCTGGTGGAGGGTGCAGGCTTCCCCCAACGCTCTCCTCCCTCTGGTTGGGGAGTGCTAAATTACATCGTCGGAAAACACACTTGGATGGGTGACTTCTACGGGGTCTGCACACACTAGGTGAAACGCATCTATTGACTTACAAGCTGGATGCATGTGTCAAAATGCAATCCGGTATTTTTGTAATAATAGCTAGCAGTCATGGCTGTAAATTATTTATGGAGAGTATTCAGTGCAAACAGGTTAGTGCACACATCCTCTTCAGCTTGACTGCCCTGGTTTTAGATCACGCAGACATTCAACTCCTGGGAGATCTGCTCTTATCACTGCAAACCCTAAAAGGGGCCCCAACTGCAGTCAGTGCAGCCACCCTCGGCCGCCCGGCCCCTTGCTAAAGCTCTACCTCAAGGTTCAGGGAGTAAACACGGTCCCTCTGCCCCCGCTCTCACAGCCGCCTGGCCCTGGCCATGTAAGGTAATATCAGACATGAAGGCGGATCGATCTCCGCAGCAGAGGCATGGCCATGCTCCGCTATCTTTGTGCAGCAACACGGAAGAATGTGCACAGAAAAGGCCACTGGTGATCCTAACGCAAGCTGACATTTCACTAATGCCATGTTTCTGAGGCTGGAAAGAGCTGGCTATCCAGCGAAGCCCTCAGTTTAAATTTAAATTAAGCGTGGCCCCCTATTGCAATGCCGAGCATGGATGTCCCCTTCTGCCCTGGACGGTTTGAGCCATGGACATTTCCATTTCTTCTCAGTGATCAATGCAGGCAGGTGGACTTCTCTGCCGTGCCACACAGATGGCCAGAAAGGTTACAGCATCTTTTACATTTTAAGAATTAAAGCCACAAGGGAGAGCAAACTCTCTGTTAATATTTCAGGAAGGCTATTCCGCTTCCCCATCAAACAGGCAATTAGTGAGATATGGACCTCAGATGTCCCAGGTCAGATAACTATACATTTCACTGTATCTTCTTTGTCCTTTAAGATGAAAAGATATTACAGTCTCCTCACTGCTTAATACGGGAGAACTATTTTGTCAGAAGAGATCACAGCTTTTATTTGTGGGCTTAGAACAGGAAGTGGGTTAAGCTATCTGTTCACCAATTTATAAGCAGAATAGAAGATGCTAGCACAACAGTTGGAACAAAAGTTGGAAACATAATAAGCACTGCAAAGTGGGAAGAGCAGAAAATAAAATCTTGTGGGTTCTAGAATCAGCTTTCTTTAGGATTGGATAGCATTGGTTTGTGTCCCAAGCGGTTTCATAGAGCTTTAGGAAGCAATAGATAATAAGATCTCCATAGCTCAGAAAGCACAGGGCTGGGAATCAGGAGCCCTGGTTCAGTGATGTAAAAGCCTGGATGACTTGGGGGCATTCACTTAACCTCTGTGAGTGCCGGTTTCTTCATCCTCAAAATGGGGAAAATAAAATCCTCCCTGGGCATCATTTCGTTATAAGGACAAAGCGACATAATACAAGGGAAGAAGGCTATCAGAGTATGTTGAGTGGTGGCCCCCCAAAAGATACATTCATTTCTTAGTGCCTGACACAAGTGAATATAACCTTAATTTGAAAAAAAAAAGTACATTCTTCAATGATGTAATTAAATTGAGGGTTTGAGAGGAGAAGACCATCCTGGACTATAGGACTGGTCGTTGAAGTGTTTGAAGAGACATAAAGAGGAGACAGAAGAGAGGGCCATGTGAAGAGGAGCCAAAGATTGGTGGGATGCAGCCACAAGACAAAGAAGCCATCTGCCACCAGAAGCTGGAAGAAGCAGGGGGCCATTCTCCCCTAGAGCATCAGGGAAAGACTGGCCTTGCCAACACTCTGATTTGAACTCTGTGCCATAGCAGCCATGAGAAAATAATTATGCAGAGTGGGAACTAAAAGAGTAAGAATTCTCTCACCTCTGGCACAAAATTTAAAGTGGTCCCCCATGGGCAGCCTGCGTGGCTCAGCAGTTTAGCGCCGCCTTCAACCCAGGGCCTGATCCTGGAGACCAGGGATCGAAGTCCCACATCAGGCTCCCTGCATGGAGCCAGCTTCTCCCTCTGCCTGTGTCTCTGCCTCGCTCTCTCTGTGTCTTTCATGAATAAATAAATAAAATCTTTTTTAAAAAAAAGTGGTCCCCCAGAAACCAGTAATCAAAAGAAATAGTATTTTAAGGCAACATTCAAAAAAAATCAAAATCAATGTAAAAAGAAACCCACCACAGTGACAAAAACACTCAAATTGCTAGTTGGTAAAAGATTTGTTTTTGATATTGAAAAAGTGCCCTCTCATTATTATAATTTACAAAAACCAGATGAGGTGAGACACCATTTTCTAGATAGAGCTTCTCACTAAGAAGTGTCTGTCATTAAGCTAGTTTTCAGTTGAATTGTGTTTTAGAGATTGGGTGATCAGAGGCAAATAGAATGCTAATAAAAAAGGAAATCTTCAGGTATGGAATTAGATCGCAATTTGAATCACCTGGGAAGATTTATAAAATCTCAGTGCCCAGGCTCCACCTCAGAGAAATCATCTCAGAATCTCTGTAGGTGGGACTCCAGGGTGAGTTATCAGTGGCAGGAGAAGATTCCAGGGGCAGCCTCGGCTGAGAAGCACAGCTGTGAATGGTGAGGGAGGGTGAAGGTGGAGTCGGGTGTCCTGGAAGTCTGTACATCCTTTACATGACAAATGGTAATTTCAACTCAGAACCTCTGCCTGCTTTCAGAGCAGGGATATGTTGCTATCCCATAAACATTTATTGGGTGATTCTGAACCACATCAAAAATTATGTACCAATCAGTGCTTGATTTTCTTTTCAATGGTTTAGAGGGTCGTCAATGGTAATTCACTGAGGATGGTAATAGTGACTGTGGTAAAACTTGTATAGTTTTTTAGAGTTTGCAAAACATAAAACTGTCTCCCCTTCAGTCCCCAAAGTGACCTATCACATGTGGTTCCAAATTTCTAAAGTTCCTATCTTCAATGCTTCTTCACTTAAGTTGGGTGAATGGTATCCCCACCCGCATCCACCCCAAAGATACACACACTCAGAGATTATTTGGAAAAGAAATCTTTGCAGATGTAATTATGTAAAAGATCTCAAGATGAGGAGATGATCCTGGATTATCCTAGTGGTCCCTATATCCAGTGACAAGTGTCTTTATAAGAGACACATAGAGAAGAAGCCACAGTCATAGAGGAGGAGGCCATGTAAAGAGGGAAGCAGAGATGCAGACAGAAGACTTGCAAGGCCATAAGACAAAGAATGTCAAGAGTCACCAGAAGCTGCCAGAAGTTTGGATTCTAGGATTCTCCCCTAGAGCCTTTGGAGGGAATAGGACCCAGCCAACACCTGGATTTTGGACTTCTGGACTCCAGAAGTGTGAGGGAATAAATTTCTGTTGTTTTAAGCCACTTGCTATCTGCATGATAGAATTCAAATGTTCTGTTACCAAGAAGCACCTCATGATCTGCCCCCCCCACCCCGCTATCTCTCCACACTTAACCTCCTGCCAGGACCTTGCATGGCCCTTCTCAGCAGTCTCACCTCTTACTGCTCCTCCATACCTGGGCTTACAGGGGCATGGCTGTGTCCCACTGTGGTTGCATGTGCAGCTTCCCCCAAACTGATCCCCTTCCTCTGCCACATGCCTGGTGGACTCCTTAATGGTACCCAGCCCAAACATGGGCTTTGGAGCTTTCAAAAGCTCCAGGCAGTCTGATCCTGCCCTGTCTGTTCTCAAACTGCCTTGTATGTATTTACTGTACCCTCTTAACATGTGCCATGTGTTACTGGAATCACTTGCTTACCCAAACATTTCTTCCACGTCACTCTCAACTCCTTGAGAGAAGAGTGAGTCGTATGCAGTTTGATCTTCCCAGTACCTAACATAGCATCTGCCTTCTTAATAATCACTGATTAAACAAAATAGTTCATTACTAATGTCTTTTAATACGCATTATTTCATCTACATTTTCAATGTTCAGTGAAATGCAGACTACTCTTAGCATATTTTTACAGAAGAGAAAATCGAGGAACAAATATGGCAGTTGAATTGTTAGAATTTAAACCTAAAATCTTGACTTGAAATTGAAATATATATTCAGATATATAGTATATACTATTAAATATATGATAAATCATATATATTTAACACATATATTTACTAAATATATATTTGACTATATATATGTATACTTGATCATATAGAGAGAAATACAGATATGTATTTAACTGTATATATTTAAGTAGGTCTTAAGTATATTAAGTAGGTCTCTCCACAACATGTAGTGCCTCATTGCTTTCTGCCTGGAGTTAAAGCTTATTTATGTATGTATAAGTCTTACTTCTAGTAAGTTCATTGAGAGTGGGATCCAGGTTTTATTAAATGTTTTTGCCATCCTGTGTCTTCTAAATAGCAATCATTCAAATAGTAGTTGAATGGATTAGTGATCATTGCGATGACTTTTAAAAATTTCTTCCCTATTTCTATAGAATTACTTAATGAGGCCATATAAAGTCATCTTAACTAGTAACTATAAACATGAAATTCCCAGCCTATTACATGTTATTTTCTGCCCTGTTTCAGGGAATGGGGGGGGGGGGCTTGTGTACTGGGTTGCTATTTCACTCTAAATGTTTCCCTGCTGCACTGGTAATACAGCTGAGCTTATCTTTTCACTGATTTTTCAGAAAGTTAATAACAGATAGCACCTCATTTTCAGAGCAAGTTTAGTCAAAGCCAGTATAGATGCTGTTATGGAGATTCTCATGGAGAGGTGCACTTTGACTTCTTATTTCTGATGCCACCATGGGTAAGGATCATGCCAATGGAGAGGTGAAACTTTCAGTTACTGCCAGTGTAAAAGAAACCATCATCCAAATTCTAATTATGGTCACCAGCAGACAGATGGAGGTGAAGTCCTGGGTCCAGGATGCAAAAAAGCAGATGGGATGCAGGAGAAATGGAGCAAGGTCAGTTGAAAGCAGGCAGAGGTTCTGAGTTGAAAGGAGACAGCAGTATAAGAAGGTAGAATGCGAGGTAATGGTAAGAGGCAGGACAAAGAGAGAAAGGGGGTTGCCCAGGAGACTGGGTCTTGAGTATACCCTACCTTTGAACCAGCTTAGGAAGTGACAGTAAATGTTTATCAAATGTGTGATAATCCTCTCTATTTATTTCATAGGCAAGTTGTAAGGAGTAATTTCCCTGTGAAATGCCTTAGACCAAAATAGCTCTGAAGAGTAGCAAATAAATCACATTTTAAATGCTTTAAAAATAGGTGATGGGGTGCCTGGGTGGCTCAGTAGTTAAGCGTCTGCCTTTGGCTCGGGTCATGATCCTGGGATCCTGGGATGAAGTCCTGCATTGGGCTCCCCCACTGGGAGTCTGCTTTTCCGTCTGCCTCGGTCTCTGCCTCTCTCAGTGTCTCTCATGAATAAATAAAAATCTTTAAAAAATAAAAACAGGTTATAGGTAAACAATGGCAGTTCAATCTTATGGGTGTTCTTAGGGCTTTGTTTGTCAGTTGGTTGTACTTAGTAAGACAAGTCAAGCAAGGGTCACGTGCACAATATGCTGGTGATGTGTTCTAGGTAAACCATAAAAGAAAATCAACCTATGGTTTACTCACTGAAAGTTTTCATTTTCAACCAAACAACTAGGCTTATTTTTCATCCAAGTGTCATTTACTCCCATAAGTAAATCAATCCACAAAAATGAGTAGTATCCTAAAAAAACATGTTGAAATTTGTTGAAAATTTATGAAGCATTTTCCATAGTTACAATGCTATTCTGGGCTAAGTTTCTAAGTCATCTCCCCACAAACTCCATTTAAACCAGGACGTATTAGGATACAGGACTATAATACTAGATTCATAGCAATGTAATCACTTGTACATGTTGTTGCTATCCCATAAACATTTATTGTTGTTTGCTATAAACCCATCATTGGGATAGCTTCTGGAGAGAATGAAAAAATTTAATACAATAAGTTCATGTTCATAAAGTGTTCAAAGTTCAAGTTGGAGATACAGAAATATTCATAAGTATACTATGTTATATGGAATGATATGATATGCCATAAATGAAGGAAGTGCCTAGTTATGAGAGTGTAGGTATCACAATAGGGGCATAAAAGGGTGAAACAAGAATACCCCCATTACATTGCAAACAAGGGGGATGTTTATTAGTAGTGCTGAGTAAATGCACTATTCAATGGCAGATCTGCATTTGTAGAAGGTATTTCCTTATGTTCAGTTACAATTTCATACTGACTCATTTTCATATGAATTTGTAATATTTTGTAATGTCTCTTTTTATATGATCTAACCAGGGGATTCTTCTGTGTGTGCTTGAAGAAAATGTTCACCGTTTTTCTTGGATGGAGTGTTATATATATTAGAACCATGTATTCTGAAGTATGCTTCATGTAAAAAATGTTCTTGTTTAAAAAACTAAAAACTTTAACCTGAGGGCATTAATTTAAAATAAAGCCTATCAGAGAGGAGATGGGTTGAGGGATGGGTGAAACAGGTGAAGCGGATTAGGAGTACACTTATCACAATGAACACTGAGTAATGATGTATAAATTGTTGAATCACTTCATTGTACACTTGAAACTGATACAACACTGTATGTTAACAATACGGGAATTAAAATTTTTAAAAAACTGAAAAAAGAAAAAATATAAGGTAGGTTAAGGACCATACATAAGGATTATCTCAGAATTATGATTTTCCCCCTTTGAAAAATAGAACTCAAAGTCATACTGATAAGTCCTAGAAGAATAAAAATGCTTGGTTGAAAATGAACGGTGAGTCAGTATGCTTTGAAAATGTGGATGAAGAATTTAGCAAAGAAGCAGAGGAGGAAAATGGGGCTTGGGAAGAATGATGGGTAATGGAAAAGCATGAGCAAAACATGAATTTGGGAAAGGCTGTGGCATGGATCTACAAGTCAAAGTGTGAGGGATAATAACAAGGAATGTATCTCCACGTTGGTCAGCATGTGCTTTATCTCTACCAACCTGGCAATAAAAGTGATAGTCTATTTAAAAAGAAGGCAGATTCTGGAGCCAGATGGCCTGGCTTTACATCTTACTAGCAGTGGGATCCTATCTAAATTTTTTTTAAGATTATTTATTTATTTATTCATGACAGACACAGAGAGAGAGAGAGAGAGAATGAGAGAAGCAGAGACACAGGCAGAGGGAGAAGCAGGCTCCATGCAGGGAGCCCGATGTGGGACTCGATTCCGGGTCTCCAGGATCACGCCCTGGACTTAAGGCGGCGCCAAACCGCTGAGCCACCAGGGCTGCCCGATCCTATCTAAATTACTTAAACCTCACCTTGTTGCAGTTTCCCCATGTGTAAAATGGGATCACAAAAGTGCCCCTAGGGATGCTCTGAAGTACATGAGTTAATAAATGGAAGGTTCTTGAAATAGTGCTTGGTGTTGAAAGAAGGAATTCACCACTCTCCCCGAGGATCCTTGTACCTTCTTGTAGGAGATGTCAAGAATGCAAAACTCTGATTACTCTTTACTGGGGACACCTTTCGGGGTTGTGTTTATGGCAAACAAGTTTGAGAAATGAGATAACGTCTTCTGAGACAGAGAACATGTCTGATTACTGCTTGTTATAAAACAGCAAGTATCTCAAGCCCAATGTTCTTCTCTGGTAATATGACCAATAGCAGGTCCAAGCCATCCACCTGGGCTCATACTGCATCATCCCATGGTATATAGGGGACAAGTGAAGATGACACAAAAATGGTGCTTGTGTTTCTTGCTCTACTATAAGTAATAAAGACCATTTTCTCTAACCCAGAAATTGCTTATCTTCTGCCAGTATCCATGAAATTGTTACAGGCTAAATGATTAGCTTTGAAGTAGGATAAAATCAAATCCTATACTCAACAGCTGGCACATAGTAAACATTAAGTAAACATTAGTTTTAAGAAGGAGATTCCATCACTGGGAGCTGAAAAATCCTGAAGACAAGATAGACACTTGAGGGTTGGGACTGACAAAAGCATTAGGGGGGTTAGTCTTGGAACGTTGCTGGTTCATCCCTTCTATATCCTCTTACTTGTCTTCTTTCTTAGCCACCATTAATACCAGTAGTGTTTGCACTAGGATGCCTTAAAATTGTACACTGATGATAAAATCTGTGCTCAATCTAATAGCTTTTCCTCAACTCACCTACCTCCAAAAGGAAAACACAACCATTTGCAGAGTGGGAATAACTAAAGGGATTTGCCATGTTAACAAAAGGATGGTCTAGTAAGACTTTACCTATGATATAGAATCTCTTTTGTGTTGGTTTTTAAAAATGTACTAGACAAATCTCTACTTAATGAAGGATCTTTGGGGATGTAGAGAAATGAAGTAATATTAATCTACATGTAAAAATATACAAGGATCAAGCTATCTTGGACCTTTCCCTAGAGGAACTGGGACAAGTGGGGACTCTGGAGTAAAGAACCATACAGGAAAGAAGAAGAGTACTGAGGAGGTAAAATGAGGGCTGAAGACAGCTGGCTTACACCTCTGCCTCCCTCAAGCAATACAGACTATCCCATCTTCCTCCTCCTGACGGTCCCCTTTCTTCATCCCTGCCACTGCATTTTCATAAGGTCTACCCATGAAGATAGAGTTGGTACCAAAGCACAGTAGACTGGGGAGGAAGGTGAACAGGGAAAGAAGGGCACATGGCAGAAAGACAATGGGCAGCTGGGAAGTCACCATTCCATCAGCCGTCTCTGATTATGCACAGGAATCGGGGCACCTTGTATGTTAACTGAAATTTTCAGTGACATAAAGTCTGAGTAGAGGATGCCAATTAATAAAGCATTATTATTTCCAGACACTTGGAATGGATGCCCATATCTTTTTCAGTGATACCTTCTGAGAGAACAACCAAGGTTTACATTTTAGGCTCATTACTGAGACCATAACTTGACCTAAGAGAAAGATCAGTGCACTGGGGTCAGAAGACCTGAGGGGTTTTCTTGCCTCTGTCACCTCCTTGTCCAATGACCTTAGGCAAGATGCTTAGCCCAAGCTTGAGTTTCCTCTTCTCTAAAAGGAAGGTAACACTATCAAACTCACAGGGTCCTGGGAGCATGAGCTAAGAGAATGGATGCAAAGTTTTTGTACACTGTAAATTGTGAAGTATTATATGATGAGAAAAACAATAATGAGAGAAATTCACCTTCAGAACTCAATCCCATAGTTTTCTGTGTAGGAATATAATCCTGTGCTAGCTATGCTAAGATCAAGCAATGTGAAACTTTAATATGTTAGTAGTCTGAACAACAGATGCTGGACCACATGACTGCATGTCCTTATATATACATGTTTAAGTACCATAACACAAATATTTTGAAGTGATACATGTGTTTATAAGTCCAGTATGGAGCATGAATTGACTCAATAATTTTTCTCAGAAAAAATGATCTTGAAAGAAAGCTTTTTAATGTTTCTCAGAATTAGAGATCCATAAAATACTATTCCTTTGGACTATGTTATCAAGGGAGTATAAATATTTTGAATACATGAATAATTAGAGATGGAAGTCAAAGTAATGCCTCATTCTTCTATCAAATCACTCTGCTGATGGCAAGGCTCTGTCTGTGCTTCCAAATTATGCTGTTTTGGTGGTCAATAGAGACTATTCTGGAAACTGGAAATAGCTTGCATACTAACTTATATGAGACTGAAAGAAGCTTAACTTGGTAGCTACTATATTCACCTCTTGAAATAGGGTTGCCAGGTAAAAATAAGTTGCCAGGAGCCAAGTTAAATGAGAATTTCAGATAAACAACAAATAATTGCCATAAAATGCATATTTGGACCATTCTTATGCCAAAGTATTATTTGTTACTTTTCTGAAGTTCGAATTTACCAGCATCCCTTATTTTTATTTGCTAAAGCCTGCAGCCCTACCTGAAGTGGCAAGCTGCTTCATGACCCTGTATCTCAATGATCTCACCATATTTAATTAATTTCACGAGGCAAACAGCTCTGTCCCTTCAGCCCCTGTGGGATCTGCTATTTCTCCTCGTCCTCCCTGACACTGTGAAGGGGAGATCACATATCCTGTACCCAGACTGTGCCTGCTGTAATAGATATTAAATCACAACCCTGCCTGAAATCACTTAGAATTCACCCACTACATTCCCATCTCCTTTGGAGAAGTCTGGAAATAAGTATATAGGAGCTTTGGAACAAATACAACACAACTTTTTTTTTTTTTTTTTTTTTTTTCTGTTAGAGAGTACAAAGAAACTCCAAGAAGCTCCAGATTCTAATTCTACCCAGATGAGTAAATGCAATTAATGATAACTGTTTACATTGTCTCATTTTGACATTTCTTTGATTATTTTTTAAAGACGATGCCACTTCTGCAGAGCTAATTAGAATCTAATTATTTCCACATACATAAGTGTTCTCAAGCCTCTGTCTCACACAGGTCATGAGATAGTGGTTGCAGATCAGCCTCTTGTCGTTTACATTATTTAAAAAAATAGGGAAAGGGTACTATTCTGCATAATTAGCGGTGTTAATTAAAAACTGGACCTAAGATATCAGCTGTAGGGGTGCCATGACAAGCCCCTTAGTGCTAGCTCAGATTCTACTGCCTTCTGATTAGAACACAAGTCTGGAAATATCCACCTCCATTTCCTCCATTACATTGTGATGCTTTCAGGCCTGATCATCCATTCAGACCTGGTAATCATTTTCATGAAGGTCTGGTGAGAAGGAGGGGGATACAAGAGTTTGGTAAATATGCCCCATGATTTATGGTTCCGAATAATAATCCAGAAATTCAAAATTACTGTTAGAACTCTGAGGGGGATCCCCAGGCTCTTCACCATGTATGTAAGTTCTAGCATCCTGAAGGATCACAAGGTAATTTGCAATTCTCACAGCCATCACATCTGAGAATTTTCATGGGAGATGCATTATAAGGTTTTTTTTTAAATAAAAAGCAAATAAAAATAATTGATTCAGCTTTTATTAAACCACTACCCCAAATGGATGAATTGATAGAGCACTGGAATAAAATGCAAACTGTCCCCCATGGACATTTCAGCTGAAAATGTCCAACTTTTAGATCAATTGAAATTTGTGTAGATTAAAAGTATATTCTTTCCCAAACTATAAAGTCGCACCTGTCTATGTTACTGCAAATCATCCTTAATAATAAGTGAGGATATTCTAATTATTTTCCACATGGTGATTTTCATGATTCCTCAGAAATCTTATAAATATTATACATCTATAGAAATAAAAGATAAGTACATTGAAGGTAGAGAGGATGACTCCATTTTATGGAGTGTTTTCAGAAGCACAAAACTCCAGGAAGGTTTTGAGGAACTTATAATACAATTACAATATGATCATTTATAATAATACAATCAGGCATAAAAACAAACTAATGAAGTGAAGACACAAAATCTAGGGATTAAGGAAGGTAGTGTGTTTGGGGGAAAGAAAAGAGTAAGGGCAATCAGGGAAATAAGAGGCCAATGGCTGTGGAAAACTAAATAGGGTGCTGAGTTTAACTCTCCCCTGTTAGCAACTACAAAAGAGAAGAAAGCAAGCACATTATAGAGTTCTCATTGCCAAGGGGTAAAGTATTCCAGTTTCCCAAGAGACCCACAGTTGGCCTTTGGCCCAACCCCCCAGACGAAAGTGGGAAAAAGCTGTGATGTCGTTAAGTGTGTCCTTGTGTCTGGACTTGACAGAAGCCTGGTTATTTCCAAGCAGCTTTCAGCACTGGATGGGAAGGGAGGGCCTCCAGAGGCCAGGTGCTCTCAATCTCGTCTCTCCCTGAATCTCTCGAAGGCTCACTCTTCAAACATGTCGACCTTGACCCACATTTGTAAAAACAATACTTCACTTACTAGGTGTTACTCTTATGTTTTCTATTCTATTCTATAGCCATGGATTTTTTAAAAGCTTTGGTCAAAGCCCACTAAGTTGACTTTTTGAGTCACAAATAAATGGATGGAGACCCACAGTTTGAGAAAACCACAGTAGTAAGCATATAATTTTCTTAAAATACAGAAAAATGGTAAAATGTAATGTGTTTTGTATTCATATAAATATATGTAAATATATATTGAAGTCTGTATGTATCCACAAACATGTACATCATATCAAAATACCTATGTAAAATTTTACAATTGTGGTAATAACTTGCTTAAACTCATGAGAAATATTGAAATAGATATGAACATACCCTTTAATCATATAGTGGAGTTAAACCCATATTAAATGTTAAAATGATGGTATGTATTTTTACTCATCTCATAGATTTTATCTTGTTTTTAACACAAAGATGTTTTAACTAATCTATATAATTAAGCTAGCTGACTCTTGAATTCTTATTACCTATGTTCTTCCTATAACTTCTCTGATAAGCTTTTCTCCATTCCCAGGCAGTCTGTGCTGTCAAGCATATGAGTGAGTCATTTATAAGTATCTGCATATCAACCTAGCACATCATTTTATTCAGATATGACTTAGACAAAACATGATTATTAGCTTGAAAATTTTATTATTCTTGTATTTTTTCAAATGGCAATGATTCCAAAATAAGATCTCCCTTCTTACCTGCATACTATTCACTGACTTCCTTTTTCTCATTCTCTGTCACCATAAAAGAATGTCAAATCTCCTAGGGTAGGTTGTTAGTCCTTTTTTCCCTCTCCAAATAATGTTAGCTTTTTCTCTGTTTTCAAATATACCATAATTGAAAGAGCCCTGTTCGCTAGGCATGCTCGAGGGGAGATCAGGCTGGTTCACCAGGAAAGATGTCCAGAAGCGATAATGCTTGAACTGAGATAGGGAAGAGGTTGCCTGAGATAGAGGCAAGGAAGGGCATCTCTAAGAGAGTGAAACTTGCTACAAGGGGGTCAAAGTCATCAGGAATAGTTGAAGTAAATAGTTTTGGCTGAAGAACAATGGAAAGTAATTCTCCAAGTGAAGGCAAGGGCCAGATCAGAAATTTGTTATTTATTACATAGGTGGAAGAGAGACTTGGAATGTTTCCAAGCAGAGGAGTGACATGATTAAACTTCCAGTTTAGAAAGTTCACCTTGACAGAAATGTAGAGAATGGAATGAAGGAGGTTGAGATATGAGGCTGAGAGTTCAGTTATGAGGTCATGGCAACAATCTAAACAAGAAATGATAACAGCTGGGTTAAGGCATTGGTAGAATTGAAGGAAAGGACATGGTCTGAGTAAGACATGATAGAGGCCACGTGGCTAGGCCTTTTGGAGACTGTCAAGGTGTATTGGTGGATAGTGTTTAGGGTGGGGCAGAGGCATAGGGGGAGAAATCTAGAATGATGCCTGGCTTCTAGTCTGGACATCTGTATAAAATGTGGTGTTTGTAACACAAGAATCAAACTGTGCAAGGAAGATGAGAAGTTCAGCTTACCAAGGTTGAATTGGGATGTTTATTGCCATTCTCCATAGACATGTTCTCCGAAGAGCTAACTTTCAGTGAGCACTCACTACATGCTAGATATCATACTAAGCATTTCACATGCATAACTTCATCTTCTAAAGACTCTTGTAAGAACAACTGTTATTATCCTCATTTTTCATGTAAGAAACAGAAGCTAAGAGAGTGAACTAATTTGCCCAAGATCACAGAGCTGGTAAGTGGCTGAGTATGGACTCCCTGCCAAGCCTGTCTGACCCAGCCCCTGTACTTAAGCCCTGTGCTATACAGGACCAGTGAAGAGACACTCAGTGAAACATCAGTGGTAGCTGAAGTTGTAGTTGTGAGTAGGGCTGCCAGTTAGAGTATACATAAAAGAAAGCAGAACCCAAGGAAAATCCTCAAAGAACAACAACATTTAACACACAGACTAGAAATTAGTGGCCCCTATTTGCCCACAGATATAGTTTGTTTGGCTAGCACAGCATTAAAAAAAAAACTTGAACTGAAAAGTCTTCTGGAGGGGATAGGGAGCATTCTGCATCCCCTCACAGTCCCCACCACCCCCTGTTACTTACCACTTACACCTACCAGTGCCCTCACACCTGTACATTTCCTACAGAGCCCCAGGATACATGAGAGTTGCAATCTCTAAAGAGTGTGGAAGAAGAAAAACTCATTTAGGAAAGGAAAAATCAATAAGGAGAAGGTAAAAAAATATTAAAAGAATGTGGCCTCAGACAAGTTGAAGAAGGAAAAGGTCTCAGAAAAAAATGGACAGTCAACCATATTATGTCACAGATGGTCAAGTAAGATGAGGAGAAAATGATGTGTATTGAAGGAGGCAATCTGGTGGTTACTTGTAATCTTGGAAACAAGACAATGAGGTGAGTGGAAGGGGAATAGCATCAGATTCCAGGAAGGTGAAGAGTGAATGGTATGGAGAAGGTAGAGATAGATGGTGTAGGGTCCTCTTTAAGGAAGTGTGCATGGTTCTGAAGGGAAGGAAAACAACAGAGAAATGACTAATGGGAGATGTGTGGTTACATGGGAACTTTTGCTCTCAGAATGGGAAATATATATGGGCTTGTTTTTATGCTGAGGAATAATAGCCATAGGGATGATCACTTGGGAACCAGGAGAGAGGAGAGGGTGAGTTCAACAGTAACGTTTACAAGTGATACTGTGCACCACTGTCTTAAGACCCTGGGGACAGAGAAGTGAAGAAAGAGACAAGGTCCTTATTCTCATGGAGACTACTTTCTGGAAGACAGCCAATAGACGAGGATAGATAAAATAAAGGAATGATATGATAGAGAATGGAAGTCTTCCCTTTTTATTTTTGTTTTTTGTAAGATGGCTTTATATTGGGCATTCAGAGAAGCCCATTCTGAGGCCCGACATTTGAGCTGAGACTTGAATGAAAACAGGCACTAGCCATGGATGCTCTGTGGGGAGAGCATTCTAGATTGAACAACTAGCCAATGTGTGTATCTAGGGTTGGTGTCAGCTTGGTGTGATTGGGAAACGACAGAAGCCAGTGATTCAGGAACTACATCACAGTAGGAGATGAAGTCAGAGAGATGGGCATGGGGTGGGGTGGGGGGCTGTCTGTCAAATGGTGGAGCTTGGAGCTTTGGAGCTTTCAGTAGGCTGGTCACAGTAAGCTGTGACCATGGGAGAGCTTTAAGCAGGGGAGTGCTATCAGCTTCAAGCAGGTGAGAGGGGATGGATCCCAGCACAAATTAGAAGAATAAGCCGTGAACAGACATGTTGTCAACTCTTTCACCAAAATGAGAAAAGCGGAAAAGAATAGGAGGAAGTAAAGAGAGCTGTTGGTAGTGTAGGAGGAAGGTGGAGGAGTTAATACTTAAGGACCTCAGTTTGCTCAGTGAAGTTAGAGGCAAGATCATCTGCTACGAGTGAATGGGGAGATTGTGGAGAACAAATTGTATTATTCTGTGCTGGCTGCCATAGTAAAATACCATTGACTAGGTGGCTTAAACAGCAGAAATCTATTTCCTCCCAGTTCCAGAGGCTGGAAATCCATGATCAAGGTTTCAGCCAATCCAATTTCTGTTGAGATCTCTCTTCTTAACTTGCAGATGGCAGCAACTTTTGCTGTATTCTTATAAGATTGGGGGAAGCAGGGAGTGGGAGGAGAGAGAGCTCTGGTGTCTCTCTTCTTATAATGACACCAGTCCTATAGGATTAAGGCCTCACCTTTATAACCTCATTTAACCTTATTACTTATTCCCAGGTCTCATCTCCAAATAGTCATATTGGGGGTTAGGGCTGCAACATTTGAGTTTTGGTGGGGAGACACAAACATTTGGTCCATAATGGGGATTTGTGGAGAAAAGGAAAACTTTGGGGTATTGAAGAAATGGAAAATTGAGAATATATGGAAAATCGGGAATATAAAAATTATCTTCCATCCTAACTTTTTTCTATATTTAGGAGAAATTATTTCAGTCTTTCCATAATTCCAAACTTTAGATAATTAGAAAATATTTGGGTAATGAATTCATTAGCCTTCATGTACAATCTCCCATTGACTTAGGAAATAGGTGGATTCTATTAATTGGAAATTACTTTATTTGTCAGCAGATAAGGCAGGTTGGCAGGACAACCTGGGGCTGAGTCAGAGCTAAAGCAGGCTGTATAAAAAGATGACAGAAATAAGAGGGAGAAGCTGGGAGAAGCCCTACCATCCAGGAAGCTGGCATAAGGGTGCTGGGGGACACTGGCCAAGTGAAAGGACAGGAGAGAGGAAAACGCTTGTGATGGGTGGCCAAGGAAGGGCCAGGGGAAGAACAAAAGTGCCTCAGGATTTGTACTGGTTTCTTCTGATGGAAACATGATGTGCTCTCTTCTCCAAAGGAAATTTTCAACCAAATCTATAATGTCCATGAAGGCTATGCAGAACAATTTGGCCTTTTTTTGGAGCTGGGGAGAGCCGAGCCCTGCTCTAAAATCAGTGCCTGGAGGAAATCCAAGCAAGAAGGCTACATGTTAGAGATATTCAAAGGCAAAGAGCCCCAGCAGAAGATAACACAAAAACTAACAAGAGTGCATGATTTTAAGATTATTTTTACAGGGCCCCGCATATTTCTTTTTGACCTGTGCTCTGCTAGAAGATTCTCTGGAATTTGCAGGTAACAGGTACAGATGATTTTAAAGTACTTTGATACCTCATATGCACCCCCCCGCCCCGCCGTGCCACCTTTCACTGTAGCTTGGGTGCCAGCATTACTGTGTCTGACTCTGCCTAGTGGCATTTCCTGCCAATATCCCAACTCCTTCTATTGCAAATAGACATGACATCTAATAATACTTCTCAAAAATCAAAATCAGAACAAATCCAGATTCTTCACTTCATTTCAATTCCCAGTACCTATAAATACTGTCCTGATTGCTTATTTCTCACTATGTGATTTTTTACCCCCTAAGTGTTCCTTATATGTGGGTTTTTTCTACAATTAAAGATTGAGAGAGAGAGAGAGAGAGAGAGAGAAGGCTGCCATGCATTTCCTTTCTATTCTTTGAATCTCCATTTTGGTGTCATGCCCAGAGTGGTCCATTAATCAATGCTGGTGGAATTGATGAGCCTATGAATAAATAATAATTAATGACCATTTTGACTCACCCAGGTGTTTATCTGCTCAACTGTGTTATTGAGATGCCAGGGGTATCTACGTATTATAGAAATATTTGCTGATTGAGGAACTTATTGATAGATGTGAATTATGTGACTGCTTTATTTTCAAGGTTCTCCTGAAGTGTTGGTGCGGCTCACGGCTCCGTGAGGGTTTCCACTGCAAGTGATTACAGAAGTGGCATGTGGAGAGTGGACTGGGAGGCAAAATATATGCAGGAAAAGTGGAAATCACCAAGGAAAACGAGTGAAGGGGAAATCAATGTGAGGTGAAAGGTCAACAAGCCTCCTGCTGTTAGTCTGTCAAAATGTATTTAATGGGTTCATTGGATATTTTTCACATTTAAGAAATTGACATGAGAAAGGGTTAGCCTGTAATAACTTTTTATCTCTCATTTACAAAATAGCTATTTTTTTTTCTTTTGAGAATTTTACTTCTGATCTCAGTATTGCACTCATGCCCAGGGGTTTGAGGTCTCAACAGAACTATAATGACAAGCCTTTAAAACAGTTACAGTAATTATTTTTCAGTAGTTAATTCTTTAATCATAGCCACATTAATTTGTCAAAGTGTAATTTAAAACATATTCATTGAAATTAAGTAAGGATCAAATATGGAACTTGTTTTATCCAAGGGAGTAGTTTCTGGGTGTGATCTCATTGCATTTATTAAAGGCATGCCTTATTTATTCTTTTCTCTATCAACTGTACAATTAGATTGACCTCCAGTTCTCTCCTCTTCAAGCAAGAGGGTAAAAATAACAGATACAAAAAACTAACTCATCTCTAGAAATAGATTTTGGTAAAGAACTTCAAAAATAAAAAAGTCTTTCCATGTAAAATCACATTTGTACTATCTATTTAAAATTTCTGTAGTCTCACTTCATGGGTTTTCTTACTTCTTTAATACTCCCTGTTCTTTTAGACAGTTCAGTCATCATCTTACTAGAGGCTCAGATTTTTGCCTTTTTCTAATATCTTTAACCAAAGTACGTTTAGATACATTTGAAATATCAATGCATTTGGTGATTCCTGAGTTATACAGAGAGATTAAGCATTAAACATTAATAGCTAGAAAAGTCAGCATGGTGAAGTTATACATATGTTGTTTTATCCCTTTTTATAAGTAAGATAATTTATGTTATAGATTTAAATGTCCCTTAGTTTTCCATCTTGAGCACCTAATACCAATTCGGCAAGCTCAGACTAGAATCTTGGCATTGAGTGAAGATCTGCTCCATTAATTTTGGTGAGAAATGTAGAAGTAAAATATGGCATGGGAATATTTCTTAGAATTGTCAAGGCTCCCAGGGATCTGGCACCTTCATTTGCCATGGGTAATATGAGCAGAGCTCAAAGACATGCACATAAAAAGATCTGAAAAACTAAAAGCACTTTATAAATTTTGCCACAACACATTGAAATTAGAAATTTTAAATAGTTCACATAAAAAGGTAGTACAAAGGTCAAAATGAATATTTTTATACTTTTCATTTTTAGAATATTAAACATTTGTTATTTATTAAATGAAAGTTTATTAATATTTACCATACAAGGGCATTTTGCCAGATATCAGTGAACCCAAGATGGAATGAACACAGTCACTGCCCTTCAGGGATGCTTTGTCTAGCAAGGAAGCATTAATGGAAACAAAAATTATGCGACAAGTGCCATGTATCAGTTTTTTATTGCATGTAACAAATTGTCTCAAACTTAATGATATAAAACAACATACAGTGCGTCTGGGTGACTCAGTTGGTTAAGTGGTTAAATGTCCACTGACTCAGTTTCAGCTCAGGTTGGGATCTCAGGGTCATGAGATCCAGCCACATGTTGGCTCATGCTCAGCACAGAGTCTGCTTGTCCCTCTCCCTCCTCCTCTGCCCCTCCATCCATTCGCATGTGGGCACTCTCTCTCTCTAATTAATTAATTAATTAATTAATCAAACAACATACTTTTATTATCTCATAGTTTCTGTGGATATGGAGCCTGGGCATGGTTTAGCTGAATTCTCTACTCAGAGACTCACAAGGCTGCAATGATAGTGTCAGCCAGGGCCATGGTGTCATCTGAGGCTCAAGATCCTCTTCCAAACTCAAGTGGTTGTTGGCAGAATTCATTTTCCTGCAGCTGCAGAACTCATGGTAACTTGCTTTCTCAAGATTGGTAGATGAGTCTGTGAACCCAAGAAAGCCCTGAGCCCTCTTTTAAAGAGTTTACCTGATTAAATCAGGCTCCCCAGAGTAATATGCCTTTGATGAACTCAGTCAGCTGATTAGGGGTCTTTAGTTTCCTCTACAAAGCCACTTCACGTTCACCATAGAACATAATTAGAGGAGCATATCCCATGATACTCAGGTTCTGCCTATATCAAAGGGAGGAGATTATATGAGAGTGGGAGTCATTGGGCTTCATCTTACAATTTGGTTTACCACATGCCAAAACAGACATTTAAGGAAGTGACAAATGACTAGTCTAGTAGGGAAAAATAGGATAAAGAAAAGCTCATGGCACTGGGTGTTATACTATATGTTGGCAAATCGAACTCCAATAAAAAAAAATATACAA
The DNA here is from genome assembly GCF_003254725.2 of Canis lupus dingo. Classification (NCBI taxonomy): domain Eukaryota; kingdom Metazoa; phylum Chordata; class Mammalia; order Carnivora; family Canidae; genus Canis; species Canis lupus. The sequence continues at coordinate 32,323,432 of NC_064264.1, read as the reverse complement.
AAAAAGAAAAGAAAAAGAAAAGCTCATGAGCATTGGTTAGCTATGTTAAGTTAAGCTCCTTGATGTCATGATTATTATTTTGTGCCAGCTGGAGAGAAAATTCACTCCAGACTTCATTAAACAAAGAGTCCCAAAGCTATATTAAGGAGGAAGTACAAATAGAACACGGAATGCATTTAATTTCAGATGCAATGGTCACTGGGCCCTAGTAAAGGAAGGATTTAAACAATATGGTACTTGAGTGGGAAACTGTATAGATTCTTAGATAGTAGATTGTAATACATTTTAAGTCATTGGCTGCCTTAGGTTGGGTTCCCCTGGAGGCAAAGTCTTACGTGCAAATAGCTTATTTGAGAATGTGATTCCTGGAAATGGGAGAGAGGGACAAGAGAGAGTGAAGTAGGGGAGGAGGGAAAAGTGATGTAAAAGTGGGTTTTGAGTTGGTCACTGCTTGAGGCATAAGGGACCTTCTGAGGGACCTTCTGAAATGGCAATCAGAATTTTTCCCTTGCGGATGAGCCAAGAAGTGTTATTCTATTGGTTCTTGGCACCTGTGAGTCAGCTATGGCCCATGGCTCTGAATGCCAAATGGATACCTATGGTGTCAGAGAAGTAGAATGAAAGGAGAAAGGGTGTGGCCTGAGCACAAAGGTGAAGCACTAGCAAAAAGCTGGTCCAAGCTTGTGCAGGACTGGTGGCCCGAAAGGATGGAGGTACAACATGAGGCTGAGGAGATTTGGAGGTGCATATAATAGGCATTTGATATATTGAGCTTTTAAAATATAATGAAAACTATAGCGAAAACTGTTCAGGAAAATGCTGACATGTGCATGCATGCACACACCTACACAGATTGTACACACTCAGGTAGTTCTTCTACCCCTAACGTTCATCCATGTACCCAAGAACAGGCACTTCTGTTTGAGGTGTTCATTATAAGGAAGATATTTTGACTATCTGGGAAACTGTATAGGTTTTCTCAAGGAAAATATAAGCTGTCTGTAAATAATTGCCCCTTTTCCCTATGAGGTACCCTCTCTTAAAATAATCTTTTATTCTTCAATAAAGCTCACTTCAACACCTATAAATCTCTTTATTTATTTTTTTAAAGGTTTTATTTATTCATGAGAGATACAGAGAGAAAGAGAGGCAGACACAAGCAGAGGGAGAAGCAGGCTCCATACAGAGAGCCTGATGTGGGACTCGATCCCGCGACTCCAGGATCACGTCCTGGGCAGAAGGCAGACGCTAAACCACTGAGCCACCCAGGGATTCCCCAATCTCCTCTTTAATAACAGGTGTGGGTATGTATTCCAAGTTCATCTGGAGCCACTAGTTGTAGCAGTGATAGAAAGGGATGAGGGAAAGTTGGACTATGGTAAGAGAGCAGAACCTCTTACCTCTTACATAGAACCTCATACCTCTTACCTCTTAAATTCTGGTCTGAGGAAATTTTCTATAATATGAGCCTTTTATCTCTTCATGTCAAGGTGTTCCAATCTCTAACTCTGACTTCAATAACAGTAATTACTGTAGGCATGGAGACTGGTACAATGGAAGTTTACATGTCCAGTCATGGTAGGTCAGTTTTGTTCTCTACTAGAGCCATAATCTGAGCTTTTAGGAGGCCACCACCTCAGTCAGTCCTAGGGGGGAAAATGTGTAAATGGATCAGTGCAATCTCATAAAGTTAAAAAGGCAAACTAAACGCATCTTCCTTCTTGAGAAATGAATGCAAGGGACTGCACATTCACTCAAACCTCGGTGAAATAACACAATCGGTTTGCTAGATGAAAAGAAATCTCACTAAAATCTTAGCTAAAACAAAGGGAGAACCATGTAAGAGAGAAGATAGAAAGTCAAGTGTAGTAATGTAGCAGTCAATAAACATAAGTATATGGTCACACAAAAAATAAAACTATAAAGAAATTATTAGATTTCCTCTAGAGACTCCCATTAGATGTCCAATAAAAAGCAGCAAAGAGAAAAAGAGAGATCCCTGACATCAAAAATGGATTTGAGTATAGATTTGTTGTGGTTATTTGCTCTTTTGTGTTTTTTGTGGTGGGTAGAAAAATTGAAAATTTGAAGATGCAAAAGTAGCTCAACCATTAGATGTACAGTGATTTTAGAGTCTCCAAGAGAGTATGAGAATTGCTATCCAAAATCCTATATTAGTTTCTAGATATATTCTAGGGATGTCAAAATTTGTAGAGCTAATAATACTATTCAAATCTCTTTGAAAACTCATTTACATTCATTATCTTTATAACCACTTTTTAAAAGCCAGTGGGAATGTGTTTTGAATCTTCTTTCTCCTACTTCCTTCATACTCCTGTGAGAACTCAGCCTGACAGGACTGCAGAGTTTTCAGTGAAGCTGGAGGAATGAATAAAAAATGCCTATTTTTGACTTGCTAAATGCTAAAGAACTGTCCTTAGTATTCCAGACCAGCACATCAGCTTTCAAACCAAATTGTAGTCAGCTGTTCTGATCACCTGGGTCACCTTTTGGAGATGGACCCTCAGGTAATCCTGCCAAATGTTCTCATCCACACCTTATAGCTACCAGTAGTTTTGAAGGGGCTCAAATCCAATAAGTATCCCTTACAGCTTATAAACCTAGTTTATTCTGTAATCATTATAGAGGAAGAACTGATGCTTTTAAGTGAAACAAAGATACTGAAGTTGCTAGACATCATAAGAGACACCCAATTATCTCCTAAGGCATATGAAGCTTACCCAATTGCTATGAACTAAATATGTGAGGTCCCACTGCTGTGATTCATGTGTTGAAGCCCTAATTCCCAATGTGATAATATTTGGAGGTGGGCTTTAGGATATCATTAGGTATAGATGAGGTCATGCAAGTACAGCCTCCCCAAAACGATTTCACATTATAAGAAGAAAATATCTGAGCTCTTTCTCTCCACCATGTAATGACATCTCCACCATGTGATGACAAGAAGAAGGTGGACATCTTGAGAAACAGGACTGTCACCAGACATCAAATATGCCAGCACCATGATCTTGGATTTTCAAGCCTCTAGAACTGTTAGAAACAAATTTTTATTGTTTAAGCCCCCTACTCAGGGTGCCTGGGTGGCTCAGTGATGTTCAAATCTGCCTATGGCTCAGATCATGATCCCAGAGTCCTGGGATCAAGTCCCGCATCAGGCTCCCTGAAGGGAGCCTCCTTCTCCTTCTACCTATGTCCCTGCCTTTCTCTGTGTCTCTCATGAATAAATAAATAAAATATATTTTTTAAAAGTCTCCAAACTATGGTTTTTGTTATATCAGCTCAAACTGACTTAGACATCTGTTCAACATCAGGAAATGTATTAAGAATTATTTTTACTAAGTAATCACTGAATGTCGAACACACGAAGTGCTAAACACATACTAATTTTAAACTTCCTGTAATCATTAGTACACTTATTTTAAACTATTTTGTCTTTTTCTAAGGTGTATTTCTTTTACAAATGTTACTTGATATATTAACATATAACCTCATATTCATTTTAAGTGTACAAGATAATGGGGCTCCTAGGTGGCTCAGTCAGTTAAAGGCCTATCTGCCTTTGGGTGATGATCTCTGGGTCCTGGGATCAAGGCCCTTCTCACTAGGAAGTCTGCTTCTCCCTCTCTCTCGTCCCTTTGCCCTGCTACTCATGTTCTCTCTAATAAAGAAATAAAATATTTTCTTAAAAGTGTACACATAATTATTTGATATATGTATGTGTTGTGAAATGATTACAATAGGTTTAGTTAACACCTACCACCAAATATAGCTACATTTTTTTCTTATAATGAGAAATTTGAAAATATACTCTCTTAACAACTTTAAAATATTCAAAATAGTACCGTTGGCTACAGTCACTATGCTGCACATTACACCTCCAGGACTTGTTTATCTTATAGTAGAAAGTGTTTACCTTTTGATTCTTCATCCATTTGTGGGTAGTGGGCAAAAGGGGTAAAGTGTGTTTCTTGTAGGCAGCATATATTTGGATATGATTTTTAGTGTATTCTGACATTCAGCCTTTTAATTGGAGTGTAATTACATTTAACGTAATTATTGCTATGGTTGGGTTTAAAATGATCATCTTGCTATTTGTTTTCTATTTGTCCATCTGTTCTTTTCTTTTGGATTATGTAAGTTTCTTTGATGCCATATTATTTGCTTTTTTAAAAAAGATTTTATTTATTTATTCATGAGAGACACACAGAGAGCGAAGCAGAGACACAGGCAGAGGGAGAAGCAGGCTCCATGCAGGGAGCCCTATGTGGGACTTGATCACGGGACTCCAGGATCCCGCCCTGGGCTGAAGGTGGTGCTAAACTGCTGAGCCACCCAGGCTGCCCTCTTATTTGCTTTTTAAGCTTGCTAGCTATGGTCGCATTATGGTATGCATTATGGTTTAGAGTATGCATCTTTGATTTATGACTGTCTATCTTTAGGTGTTCTTATACCACTTCATGCATGATATAAAAACCTTACAATGATATGCTTTAATTTTTTCTCTTTTGTCCTTAGTACTATTGTCACACAATTATTTATACAAATGTTATGAACTCCATACAACACTGTTTTTTGTTTGCTTTTTTGTTTTGTTTAAATAGGCAGTCACTGGGGTGACTTGGGCAGCTCAGTTGGTTAAGTGTCCAACTCTTGATTTGGCTTAGATCATGATCTCAGGGTTGTAGGGTCAAGTCCCGCATCAGGTTTCGTGCTCAGCAAGGAGTCTGCTTGGGATTCTCTCTCTCTCCTTCTCCTTCTGCCCCTCCCCCTGCTTGTGTGTGAGCTCTCTCTCTCTCTCTCAAATAAATAAATCTTTAAATAGTTACCTTTTAAGTTGTTTTAAATAATAAGAAAAAATTATACATATCTACCAGTGTAGTTATCCTTTCCAGTATTCTTCATTGCTACATATATGTACATATTTTTGTTACCAATTTTTATCTGTCTGAAGGAGTTACTTTAATATTTCTTATAGTGATATTGTTGTTGATTAATTATTACAGCTTTTTTACACTTGAAAAAATCTTTATTTCACCCTTCTTTTTGAAATATATTTTTGCTGGATATATAATTCTAGGTTGAAAATATTTTGCTGTCAGTACTTTAAAGATGTTCCACTGTCTTTTCACTTGCATTGCTTCCAATCAGAAATATGTTAATATCCTTATCTTTTTCATGCCCTATGTAATGTACCTTTTTATACTGGTTGCTTTTTATTTTTCCTCTTTATTGTCAATGGTGAGCAGTGTAAGTATGATATGCTACTGTGTTATTTTCATGTTGTTGTACTTTAGATTTGTTTAGCTATGTAAGGTTATAGTTTTCATAAAATTTGTATGTTTTTTATCTTTTTCAGAGACTCTAATTGCATGTATACTAAGTTGGGTTTGTTTTGTTTTGTTTTGTTTTGTTTTGAGAAAAAAAAAGGAAAGAGTGAGATCATGGGGAGGGATAGAGGGAGAGGGAGAGAGAGAATCCCAAGCAGGCTCCATGCGCAGCACAGAGTCAGAGTCAGCGCTTGATTTCAGAATGAATGAGACAGATTGAGAGTCCAGAAATAAAATTTTATACCTACAGCCAATTGGTATTCAACAGAGGTGCCAAGGTAATTCAAAGGGGGAAAGAATAGTCTTTTTAACAAATGATATTGAGACTATGGAAACTCCAAATGTAAAAAGATGAACTTAGCCCCTACCTCCATATAGAAAAGTCTTCATATCTACTATATAGAAAAAATAACAAATGGATCAGAACCCAAATGCAAGAGCTAAAGTTATACAGATTTTTAGTATAAAACATAAGAAAAAAATTTTGAGACTTTGGATCAGGCAAAGATATCTTAAATATGACACAAAAAACATGAAGAAAAACTTGATAGATCAGACTTCATAAAAATTAAGAACTTGTACTCAAAAGACAGCATTAAGAAAGTTAAAAACAATCCACAAAATAATATACAATATTTGCAAATTACATATCTGCTAAAGGACTTGTATAAAAATATATAAAGAAGTTTTACAACTCAATATGAAGACAAATAATCCAACTAAAAAAGGAACAAAAGATTTGAGTACCAAATAAGTTTTAAGAATGGCTAATAGGTGCATGAAAGGGTGCTCAACATCATTAGTCTTTAGGGAAATGCAAACCAAAACCACAATGATATGTCCTTTAATACCCATTAGGAAGGCTATAACCAAAAAGAAAGACAGTAACAACTGCTGGCAAAGATGTGGAAAAAAATGAGAACCCTCCTAATTTACTCATGGGAGTATAAAATAGTTCAGCCACTTTGAAAATAATTGGGTAGTTTCTCAAAATATTAAGCCTAGAGTTACCATATGATCCCAAACTTCCATTCCTGGATATCCACCCCAGAGAAGTCCAAAGATATGCCCACAAAAGGACTTATACACAAATGTTTGTAATAGCGTTATTAGTAATAGCCAAAAAGTGGAGCCAACCCAATGTCCATGCAATAAATGGAAAAACAAAATATAACACATCCATCCACTGAATACTATTTAGCAATAAAGTAGAATGAACTTTTGATATACACTATAACATGGATGTACCTCAAAAACGTTTTAATTGAATGGAGCCAGACACAAAAGGCTATATGATCCCCTTTTTATGAAATGTATAGAAGAGGCAAATCTATGGAGATAGAAAGTGAACTAGTGCTTGCCCAGGGTTGGGGGTGGCAATGGGATGAACCATAAATAAGGACAGGTGATCTTATTGGGGTGAAAACATGTGCCAAAAATGGGTGATAGTGATGGTTACATAATTCATTAAGCTTACTAAAAAAAAGTAAACTTTTTTTACTTTGAATTGTAAACTTGGAGCAGGCAAATTTTATGATATGTAAATTATACAATTCAATAAAGTTATTCAAAGATTCCAACAACTGTTGTTGAGGAAAGGCACCTCAATTGGAGACACCTGGCACTTACTCTCTAGCTCTTATGGCCCACAACAGACAGAACAGGAGGTGGCACCTTTCTGGGGGAGACCTGGAGTGCCAGATCTATTCCTGTTGAATGTACAGCTGCCTCAGCTGAGTAGTGTTTCATTGATACGGTTATGTTATTTTTGAAACACTGTATTTCAGAAGCATCTCATGGCATCCACATAAACAAACTCCCCTAAACCAAATAGTTAGATCAATATATGAGTAAAAGTCCCCCCATGGCCAAGGAATGGATAATCAATATGTCAGACCACATTTATGTCAAGTGAAGAAAATCAGAGTGACATGAAAGAAATGAATGATTATACTTGAGTATTAGAGCTTGTCTGCCTCAGGTTATTTTGATGATACTTCAAATATTTATGGAAACAAGGGAATCTTCTTTTCAAACAGCTTAAATTTGAGTGGGGATGTTTCTAGCAGCATCCTAGGAAACACTGGTGGCTTCAGGAAGTCCTTGATTCTTTGTAAGGACTCCAAGCATATACAAATTTTTGATGTAGTCTGAAATAAAATGTGTGACAGTCCAGGAACATAACAAAATTCAACATTCTATAAGTTTCCTTCAGAGAAATAAAACATTTCATACCTGAAACTATTAATCCTCTTCCCTGTAGCTACCCAATCCCTGGTTGTTATGACTAGTGGAAAAAATGTGGAACTTAAAATATTATATATGTTACTTGAATTCACACCTGTTGTAAATGACTATATTGTGAGTTCTAAGGGAACTGGGTCATATTCATCTTTGGATCCCTAGCACTTGGCTAAAATTTGAATATAATGCTCAGTATATATCTGAGAAGTGATAACAAGAATCACTTAATTATGTTCATTGAGCACATCTGTCCCCTGCCTCAATAAACAGCATTTATTGCTTCTTGCATGCATTCAAGTCATTCACTCCCTCATTTAACAATATTTGCTGAATACCTACTATCTGCAAAATATAGTATTAGTTGCTAAAATTGCCATGGCAAAAAGACACAGTCTTTACCTCCTAGGAGCTCTGGAGAACAAAGACACAGAAAAAAATACTCTGCAAAAACTAGAGACAATATTAAGTAAGGGGACTGCCCGCCCCTTTATAACTCAGTTTCGGGTATGACTGCAGAGAGATTCAAGTGGAGGCCTGAGATCCCAGTTATGCCAAGGGGCAAGGAGGTGAGAAGGGATAGAGAAGGAATAAGGTAATTCTAGCAAGGTGGTATGGAGGCTTGGAAAGAATATGGGCTTTAAAATCAGATAGACCCGGGTTTCCATCCTTACTTACACTCACTAGCTCTGGGACCCTGGCCAAGCCTTTTATTTTCACTATTTTGCTCATTTGTAAAAAGGGGCTAATGATAATGTCCACTGTGTTGGTGGCATGATTATGGCTATTGTGGCTGGTGCAGACCCTGGAACACCGTTAATACTCAAAAGTTTAGTCATTGCTATTCCAGTCCAAAAATCAGTGATATACCTTCAAAGTGATGTGTGAATTTTTTAAATACAGTTTTAATATTTTATTTGAGTGTTTATTAACTATTGGCAAAATTTTTCAACAGTTTCTCCTTATTTGCAAATCCTAAGTGGCCCCCCCCCATTGCTTATAAAATTAAGTCTAAGTATTCTTTTAACAGCTGTATTGAAGTATTTTGATCTATTTATCCATCTGTTGATGGACATTTGGGTTGTCCACACTTTTTAACTATAAGCTGTCAACATCTGTGTATCAGTCCTGTGTGGATATATATTTTTTCCTTGAATAGATACATAGGAATAAAGTTGATGGGTTGTAAGAGAACTCCAGTTAAACATTTTGAGAAACTTCCCAACTATTTTTCAAATGTCTGGAGCATTTCACATGTCCACCAGCAGTGCATGAAGGTCCTAGTTTCTGCACACTTAAGCCAGTAATTGGTATTGATAGTTTTTTTTTAATTTAAACACTTTTCTAAAGAAGGATTATTTCAATGTTAAAGTATTTCAATTTCATAAATTGAAAATATAAAGAATTGGATAAAAAGCAAAGTAACTCATAATTTCACCAAGTATATTAGCTGTTAATGTTTTGGGGCATATCTTTGTCATTTTTTCTTAAACAACACTTTTTTATCTCATTGTGATGTTATGGAATATCCGACTTTGATCAAATATGAATTTAGGGAGGCACTTGGGTGACTCAGTCAATTAAGCATCTGACTCTTGATTTTGGCTTAGGTCATGATACCAGGGTTAGATCAAGCCCCAAGTTGGGCTCCGTGCTGAGTGTAGAGCCTCCCTAATATCCTCTCTCCCACTCTCTCTGCCCTAGCTTCCCACTCATGAGCTCTCTGAATAAATGAATGAATGATGAATGAAATAAGTAGCTAAAATCTTTCAAAAAATATGAATTTATGGAAGGGATTAATATGATCAAAGAAAAAATACATATAATAGCAAACATTACCTACTAATTTTGACAGGATCTATGTTAATCTCTTTACCAAATTATCTCATTTAACCCTCAAAGCGGCATTATGAGGAAGTGAATATCATTATCTTAGTTATTTTGTAGACAAGAGTAACTGAAATTTCATGAAGTTAAGTAATTTCCGTAGGTTAATATTTAAGTACATAACAGAGCCAGACCTCAAACTCATGTCTGGAGCTTTCCAGGGCCCCCTTTTATAAACCACTAAACTCATGTTGATTACGGAAACTCACTGGGCCTAAAGGATAGAAAGGATTTAGTTGATAGGAAGGGCCTATTGTTTGGAAAAGGAATTACACTATAAAGAAAAGATAGTCATGAAATATTTGAAGGTAACTGAAGAAACCACCCCGATTAGAGTTGAGCGAGTAGGACAGAATTGGACAGGTTGGATTATATATGGTCTTGGATGTAAGGCTGAGGAGGTGAACTATTCCCTAGAGGCAATAGGAATTCAGTGGATGTGTCTGAGATAGTGAGGTTGCATGGGGCCTTATTCCATAGTGCTATCACAAGAGGGATGGAAGAAGGGAATGATTAGATGAGGAAGGAGTCAGGATGTTGTTGAAGAGCTCATGGGTGCAGTAAAAAGGAGCAAGACTATGGGGTGGCAGAAGATGGAAATGGATTTAGGGAGAATATTGAATGGGAATTAAGTGATGGAAAGGGCAGAGAGGTACTCTCCCCATTCCCCACCCTCCACCATGGCTGGTAGTAAAGAGAAATTAAACTTGGACAATTAGATAAACTAAATAAATTACTTTGTTCTGTAAAATTCTCTACTGGAGAAAAAAATACTAATTTTTCCAGATACATCTGATAGTTTTGAGTAATTTTAATGTAGCTTAGTATTTAATTCTATGCTGCTCACACCAACATGGTCAATGAATGTCAATAAGTAACAATTTCTTCTATAAAGGAATTAAATTCTGATATTTGGAAGATAAAGCTAATTCACAATAATCTATGTGATGTTACATTTATGATATAACTAACAATGTACTCTTCCTAGGGTCTAGGTCATTTGATGGCCCTAAGTAGGAATAGGTAGGAGGAGACAAGGGGCTGCTATAATTACATTCCTTTTTTTTTTTTTTTTAAGATTTTATTTATTTATTCATGAGAGACATGCAAAGAGGCAGAGACATAGGCAGAAGGAGAAGCAGGCTCCCCATGGAGAGCCTGATATGGAACTTGATCTCAGGACCCCAGGATCACACCCTGAGCAGAAAGCAGAGATTCAACCAGTAAGCCACCCAGGCATCCCTGATTACATTCCTGATGGGATTACAGCCATAGTAGCTTCAAAGCATAAATGACTCTTTTCCTAGGTTTTTGATTTGTGACCAGGGAGTAAATTAAAAAGAATACGGAAAGCCATACTTTAAAAAGATATATTATTAAGATTCTTCACTTTTCATAGCTGACATCTATTGAGACTCAGTATCATGTAGTTAGAAGATAATAGTAGCAGGAGTGGTAGTAGTAATATAGCTACTACTGATTGAGCATTACTATGTGAATAGCACTGTGATAAAACTTTACAAATATGGGGATCCCTGGGTGGCGTAGCGGTTTAGCGCCTGCCTTTGGCCCAGGGCGCGATCCTGAAGACTGGGGATCGAATCCCACATCCGGCTCCCGGTGCATGGAGCCTGCTTCTCCCTCTGCCTGTGTCTCTGCCTCTCTCTCTCTCTCTGTGACTATCATAAATAAATAAAAATTAAAAAAAAAAACTTTACAAATATGATTTCACTGATACCTAATACAACATGACCTAAGAAGTAGGAACTATTTATTTTTACAAGCAACAATACTTAAGCTCACAAGTCTAACTAACATTCCCTTGGCAAGAGGTAGAAAGTTTACAGTCAAATTCACCCATCTCTTGCTCCAAACCTGTGATCCTTCTCTCCTACATAGATCCACTGTACCTTTATGTTAAGAAGCTTTGTCATCTGCTATCACTTGAGTTATATAATTTGAAATTATAGAATTTAGAAAACGCTATTATTTCTACTTAATTGGTCATTCTAAACCCATTTATCTCCAAGCTGAAATCACTCTTTTTGTCTTTGAGAGTAGTGATGCACTTGTTTAAAAGAACTATTCAGATATTTTTTCAGGAGAATCCACTCTTTCAGTCATTGTGTTTGTCCATCGTCATCCTATTCTCATGTTCTGGCTGGCCTTCTGCCCTTAATTCACTCTGTTCCATTACATTGGCTTGCTCTGTGTCCTTCACCTATTCTGTTCCCTTGGTCTTGCCTGCCTTCCACCCCCAATCTGATCTGTTCCCTGCCTGGTCTGCTCTCCACCTTTCCTTCCCCCACTTCCCTTGTATGGCATGCTCTCTGTCCTTTCCCCATCTGTTCCCTTGGTTGGGGCTGTTCTCTACCCTCATTCCTATTCTTATTCCCTTAGTCTTTCTACAGTCCTCATTCATCTTTCCAAATGGAAGTTATCTGCCAATGTCCTATTCGATTAACTCTATTTCTCTTCCTAATTAATTTCCCTAAAATTATTGGATACCTTTCTCCTCTGTACCTTCAAAGAACATCAGGCCCATTCCTCACCTACATTGGTTTGTGTCAATAATTGTCTCTTTTACTCATTAGATTACAATTTCCTTATGGGCAAGAACTACAACTTACTTATCTCACCTTCACTATGATTGACCTTTATAACTGCAATGCCTGACACACTTTAAACTGAATTGTTAAGCTTTAAAAGGTCATCTGACTCATTAGTCATGTTTTATTTTATTTGTTCTACTTACTCTTCAGTGTGTCTATCACGTGGTTTGCCTGGACACTATTCTAGTTCATTTCAGTTTTTAACCAAGGTCCCCATTAGGAGAACTATCACTCTAAAACAGTAAAAAAAAAAAAAAAAAAAAAAAAAAAAAAAAATTAAAAAAATTAAAAAAATTCATACCTTATCTGTATGACAATGACTGGCTGGTTCTGCAGCCCAGATCACACCAACACTCTCTCCAGATTCACATTGCAAAATCATATCGACTTCTTGGGTTTAATCATGCTCATATTTAAATCTCTTTAAGTACTACTCTCATCCAAATGCTTCTTCCCAGATGTGCTGCATTATTAATGGAATAGAATTAGATATAGGGGTTTTAAAATGAACTAGAGCTTCCAAATATATTAGACTTCATCTTCCAATTTTGACATTTCTTATTTCTTGATATTGCTATTTTTCACAAGTCCTTTTGCCCCATTTCTTTATCTTCTCTTGTGTTCATATCATCTTTCTAATTAATACCTCTTGCAATTAAATTAGTGCTTTGTTTATGATGCTTCTAATATCTGCAGTTAAGATCCTAAGAAGTGACTTAATACTGATTTTTCTAGTGTCCCTGAATGACTCCTTCTGAATGGATAAACCACTATTTATCATGATCACAGATTTTCCTCAGCACTTTTTTTTCTTTTTCTGAGCAAGTTTCCAGTCACATATCATATCACGGCAATTATTCATTTCTCAGCTATTCTGAGTTAATTTTCTAGCCAATACACTTTATCAAATTATTTGCTCTAATTAGGTACTTTCCTCTATATGTTGATGAACTCAGAGAAAAAGAATTACTGGCAGCTTCAGGAACTCCAGGTGTTTGTGTGTGGGAATGGGAAATGGTGAAAGAGAAAGAAGAAATACAATCTCATGGTAGATTACAAAGTAAAAACACAAATCCATCTGAGCTTACACTTTAACGGAAGTGATTTGTTCTGGGAACAAAGGGAACATGTTGGCCAAGTAATTTGTTCAACAAAAGTTTCTGGAATGAATTTTAAAGAACACAAAGTTGTACTATTTTCTTCACCCCACAACATTTTAGTGTTCTTGTTACTATAGATAAGCAAGTCAAAATAGATGCAGAATTCCTTGCAGACTCTTATGTTTGTCCTCTAGGATTTATAGTCTAGGATGGATAGTCTAAAGATTCTTTTTAGAACAGTTGTCATTCCTTCTCTTTCTTCAAACCAGATTTCTCTCTTTCTTTTGATGTTGAGTAAAATGCTGCACATTGAAATGGAAAAAGCCTCAGTATGACAGCAGTCTTACCTAAGTCATCCTTCCTGATTTGTTGTCTTTTGGCCCAAAAATATTGAGTAAAAAAGTTTTATGGGTCCCTTATGGTTTGTGTTTCAAATTTAACAATATCTAAAAGGAGGCTCTAACTTGAGAAATTGACCAAGGATATCAATAAGTATTGAACCTTTATTCTGTAATGTAAACCACATTGAAAACAAATGAAAAATAGCTAAGATATATCTGGCTTGCTACATGGTAAGCATCTTACTACTGGATTTTAATTTAACATCTTTAATACTTCCAACAGCCCTATAAGGTAAGTACTACTATTATTCCCATCTTACAGATAAGAACATTGAGCCTTAGGGGACATAGGTAACTTACCCAAAGTTGTCAGGGTGGTGCTAGTGGCATCTAGTGCATAGAGGTCAGGGATGCTGCTAAACACTGTATAGTGCTTAAGACCTCCCCCACAATAAAGAATTATTCATTCTAAATTGTCAGTTATGCTGAGGCTGAAAGACCGTCTTCTAGACACCTAATTTTAGTACCCTGGGAAAGATGGGGAATTGTGAGAATAGCAATTTTACTACCAGTTTTAGTCATAACCAGAAAGAGGGGAATTTCAATTCAGGAAGACCCATGTTTTCTTAGGACTGCTTCAAAGTGTTCTATGGGGTCTATTTCTTGCTTCTGGGTGCATATTACTGGATCTTGGTTTCTCTCAAGCAGTTGCTCAAAGTACAAGCTTTAAAATAAAGTCTTTTATCACAAGTTCCTATGACAAGCTTGGCTTTCTTCTAATAGGCCCTGCAGATGCTGTAGAGGTCTCTAACCTGGGTGCATCATGCCTCTGGTCTCCCTAGTGGCTACCTTCTGTGTCATTAGATTGCAATGGGTGATAGGTAGCTATGATGTTTTTGGAAGAGTTATTTTACCCATCTTGAATTTTGGCAATGCCATCTTACTCACTAAATAATATCACTAAACACCCTTCAGATAACAACATCCCTGGACAACACTGTTAAATCTTTCTGTGCCACTTTTCAGCAGACTGGCCTTATATGCCGTGGTTAACCAACTACTCCCCCCGTTACACTCTCCCGATAGAGCTGTTCAAAGACAAAACAAATTATTATTGACAGCTTGGAAAATTATCTCACTATGGCTTAGAAAAAATGTGAGGATGTGATCAAAGTCAGCCTACATCTTTCTGTACTTCACCTACTGGAATGGAAACTCCTTGAGAGTAGGAACTAAAGTTTTTTGAAGGTCATGTGGAGAGTTAAACATGATGAAGCTTAGGGAGTATTTAATATTAATGGTATTTCCAACAAAAATGATCAGATATTCCTTTCTGATGATTTTTATAACAGTTTGGGGCATTTAGATAAAAGAAATATGATGACAACTTGGAGGGAGTTCAGAATGAAACAATAAAAATGAATGAATGGTTAGAGGGAAGAGGGAATCAGTTATGTGCTGGCTAAACAAGAATGAAAGAAGGAAAAACCTATGATAAATGAACAGTGTATGTATCAAAGAGCAAATTGCTTCGTTGTTGATAGGCTGTCGAGTAAGACAGCTATCACCTCTGGAGCCATATATTTTGGGATTAACTGGGTTTACCATTACCCTCCCTGATTCCCTTGAATTGAATAGAATTCCCTTGCCCAGTTCTAATTTAATTGATCCACAAGGAGTCATTTGCTGCAGTTGGTAGGAGTTAAGGCATTAAACAAGATTTTGTTACATTTCTTTTCTATTTTCCAAGGATTTGTCATCACTCTAAAACTAATAAAAATAAAATATTCCTAAGAAGAATTCCAGTTCTCCCATTCTTAATAAGAATTCTATGAAATCTTGAAAGGGTTGGGGACCAAGAATAGAAATATGAAGAAGGTGGTAAAGAAGAGATATGGTGCTAATAACTAACTTGGAGAACAAATACAGAAAGCTTTGGAAATTAATTCTGCCCTACTGGCTGGGGATCCCTGTCCCTGCACTGATCTTACCACATCTAAAATACTGTAAAATCTTGATCTCCATATTATAAGGGAACTATTGACATTAAAGAAAGAGTGAAAAGAGTTTGAAGATGCAAATAAAGGAAATATGGATGATTAGCCAAAGGAAATTTAATGGGGATATTATAGCCATCTTTAAATGTCTGAAGTATGGCCAGAGTAAAACCAAATGGGTAGGAGTTTCAGCAAGATAAATCTCTGATCAACATAAGGGAAAAATGACAAATGATGAGCTGAACCATAATGGAAGTGCTGTAGAGAGAAAGAGGTAATAGTCACTTGAAAGATCAAACCAAGACTGAATGATTATCTGCTAGATTTATAGATGACATTCATGCATACATAGGTAGAAGGGATGGAGCTGATATATTGTTCTTTTCTGATACTATACATTATTGGTTTTTTCCAGATAATTCTTTTCTTCTATTCTTTTAAAAGTTTGGTTAACACATGAGTTTCAGGTGTTGGTGGTATTATTCTTTAATTTGTTGAACACATCTAGTTTTTTTGTTTGTTTTTTGAACACATCTAGTTTTTAAAAATCTTTTATTTAAACTCAATTTAGAATTAAAGTTAAAATATACTTATTACTAGTTTCAGGGGTAGAATTTAGTGACCATCCGTTGTATATAACACCCAGTGCTCATTACATCAAGTGCCCTCCTTAATGACCATCACTCAATTGCCCCACCCACACCCCCTCCAGCAGTCCTTTGTTTCCTGGAGTTAAGAGTCTCTATGGCTCATCTCCCTCTCTGGTTTCATCTTATTTTATTTTTCCTTCCCTTCCCCTATGTTCATCTGTTTCCTAAATTCACATATGAGTGAAATAATATGATATTTGTCTTTCTCTGACTGACTTATTTCACTTAGCATAATACCCTCTAGTTCCAACCACATCGTGGCAAATAGCAAAATTTCATTCTTTTGATGACTAATATTCCACTATATATATTTATCTTGCATCATCTTTATTCATCTGTTTTTCAATTGAACCCGAATGAATGATTGAAAGATATTTAATTGTTGAGAGACATAAATCATCTTGATCAATTTATATTCTTAAATATTTATTAAATCTCACCTCATTCACACCTTATATCTCCACTGTCTCTTTCTTAATTCAGCCCTCATGAATTCTCCTCTGGATTACCGCAATAGCTTCTGAATTGTTTTCTCCACATTCCTACCTTCTAACCCATTTTCTCCAGTGCTACCTGTATGACGGTTGCCCCTGGAGACACTCAGTTAAAACATGCTGATGGCCCCTACCTACCCATGAATAAAGGCCATGCTTCTGAGCACAGCACTGGAGATTCCCAGCTCATGGACCAGCCTCTCACACCTGCCTATCTGCTTCTGTCCTTCCTTTGGAGATCTTCCTTCCAGTAGTACTGGATCTTCTGTAATCTCTAAAGAGGAAATGCTGTTCCACACTTTTAAGACTTGATGCATTATGTTCCAACTGCTCCTTAATCTTAGTCCATTTTGCCCAACTTTAGTTTTTAATCATCAAATAGATGGTTTTATTAAACAGTCCATTGTATAATTAGTCTCAACTGATTATCTCCTCAACCATTTATGTTCAGAGCTACCAAACCAAAATGGAAGAGGAAAAAGAAGGCAGTCACTTGTTGAATAGTGTTCTACATAACCTATTTCTCAAGAAGTTCTACTTGATTTCCTTAATTCATGGAAAAAAAGTCTACTATCTATTTTTATAACTGTGTTTTGAACATTTTATTAAAATGTACTGTTTTCCATGGTAATTATTAAATTTTTTCACATTTAAGAAATGTGGTAATATACTATTCTTTATTATGAAATACTATTGGCAACTCATAAATAATTTTCTTATTTTCTTTTTACCATGTCCTATACTTCCAATAACCCTGATCAAATGCAGAGCACACTTTCTAATGTCAGGCTGGTGAAAATGCCTCTGCTTCTAATATACTAAAAGCAGACTATTTCGCATATCCAAAATGAGCAGCACACACTTATTTATAATGTGTCCTGGTACATAACATTCATCATCCTTGATATATAATTTGTAGATTTCAAGTTCATTTTAAATATAAATCTTTGCATAATGCATATTTAACAATGGATTTGGCATCCTTTATATATGACTACATACAGGTAGAGTACCCTTGCTGAACTACAATAAAAGAAATTCCACAAAGATGAATTTAGTTTGATAACTGGAACCCCCAATAGTACATCATAATAATCAAAGCTTTAAATGCAATAATGTTTAGGAATTGAGCTGGCACCAGGGAGACTAAGTCTTCAAGTCAATATTTGAAAATTAGAGCTGTTGTGTGAAATGAAGTGCTCAACTGGAGAGCTGCCAACTGCTGAAAGCTCACATACAGGAGCTGTGACTGAGAAAATATAGAATTTCCAAGCAAAGCCAAGGAGGGGATACTGAGGAGAGTGTGTCTCATCCCAGCTCTGGGCTCAGTCCTTTTCCCACTCTTTTTCCTTCCCTGTCCATGGGTCCTGTAGCCTGGATCTGGTTTCTGTTTCCTGAGTGAATTTATTCTTTACTCCTTGGCCCCCAGAAAGAACAGAAAAATGAGATTACCTTTTAGATGGAAGTGGGGACTTGGTTTTAGTGTCAACTTCTGTTAAATATTGCATCATTATAGGAGATTCAGAAACACATTCAAAACAAAAGTGTAAAAACTATGTCTGTTTCAGAATTGGGAGAACCTTAAACTAATTATGTGAATAAAAATATAAATTCAGGTGGAAATATCAGACACATTCTAAATTAAATATATGGATATCAGTGTATATAAATTTTCCATCTAGTATAAAATTTTCAGTTCCTTTTTTTTTTTTAGAGCATCTTCGTATATCAGAAACACTGATCATGTGTCCACAGATCATATGCCTTCCTGGGGAAGTAGGGGGAGAGAAGACCCGATACTGTTTCAGTCACAGTTCAGGCAGGAAAACACCGCCAGTGCTAGGTAATTCAATAGAGCAGATTTTATATGTGGAATTAGAGATAGAAGTGTTGGAAGAGACAAAAAGCCAAACAGGGGACTGTGAGACAACTCAAAGATTAACAACAGCAAAAAGCAGCCACAAACCCAAAGGCTTAAATGATAAAGTGATGAGAAAGTATAAGCAGGTCACCGAATTCAGCCATTGTTTTTATTATCATTATTTAAATTCAATTAGCCAACATACAGTACATTGTTAGTTTCAGATGAACTGTTCAATAATTTATCAGATGCGTATAACACCCAGTGCTCATCACATCACATGCCCTCATAATGTCCATCATCCATTACCCCATCCTGCCACTCACTTCCCCTCAAGCAGCCCTCAGTTTGTTTCCTATAGTTAAGAATCTCTCATGGTTTTTCTCCCTCTCTGATGACTTCCCATTCAGTTTTCCCTCCCCTCCCCTATGATCCTCTGTGCTATTTCTTATATTCCACATATGAATGAAATCATATGATAATTGTTTTTTCTCTGATTGACTTATTTTTCTCAGCATAATACCCTCCAGTTTTCATCCACATCAAGGTAAATGGTAAGTATTCAACCTTCCTGATGGCTGAGTAATATTCCATTGTATATATACCACCTCTTTTTAATCTGTTTATTTACGGATGAGCATCTTGACTTTTTCCACAGTTTTGCTACTGTGAACATTGCTGCTAGAGTATGGAGATTCCTCAAGAAGTTCAAAATAAAGCTACCCTATGACCCAGCAATTGCACTACCAGGTATTTACCCCAAAGATACAAATGTAGTGATCCAAAGTGGCACCTACACCACAATGTTCATAGAAGCCAGCCATTGTGGTGGGAATTGAAAACAATATTAAGCCTACCCTGAAGGAACTGTGAAAGGATATGCATTTTCACAGGACATGAAGCCATGTCCTGAGAAAGTCTCTCTGTCAAAGATGATACCCAGGAGTTGGTAGGGAGTGGTGAGGTGCAGGGGAACAATTTTCTTTCCTCCCACCCTCCAATCTCCCACCAGTGCCTCTCACTGGTCAAACCTGATGGGAAACCAGGGACAAGGGATCCTGGGAAATGTAGTTTTCAGGGCTCCATCCCCTAAAAGTCACTGACCAAATTACATACTCAATCAGAATAAATGAGTAGGATAGCAGTAATTTGATTTGCAATTTTCTTTCCCTAAAACTGCCTTCAGTATAGAAAATGAAACCTAATGGTAAAAGATATGACACAGAGTTAACAATACAGAGTTGATTTACCTCTCAACAATGATCTTTTGCCCATCATGAGTTCCCAGACTCATGTAAATGTAAATTAGTCTACTAGGCAAATTTTGACTAAAGGCTTACAGTGTTTAGGGGGGAGGGGTGTGTGGTGTGAGGAATATAACTTAAATAAAAGTTCACAAATGAAATGTCAATTTTTTTAAAAAAGCATTTATTTAGCATCATTATCAGACTATTACATTTAGCAATCAACAGTATGGGTGCAAAAAAAAAAACTACATTAAAACCCTTTGTTGGAATGTTTTATACTTTCGACTGAACAGAAACTAAAATAGCCTGTTATACAATTAGTCACAAAAACATTCCTTGAGTTTTTTGCCCATATGCATGAATATTGTCTAAAAGATGTCTTCTTTGCAGCAGCTAGGCCCTGCCACCACTGTGCTTGGCTGAGTTCACAAATCTGTTGTAACCTGTAGCTTCCCTGTCACTTCTTTGGCTTCTCTCTCCTGCTAAGCTTTGTTTCCTGGCAGTAAGTAAAACCTTCTGCCATTACCATAATTTCTGGTGTTGCTGGAACCACCATAGCCACCTTGGTTTCGTGGTTTGGCAAAATATTGGCCTCCACCACCATAGGGGCCAGAGCTTCTGCCTCCAAAATTTCCTCCTTTCATGGGTCCGAAATTTGAGGATTGATTGTTGTGATTGCCAAAGTTGTTATAGCTTCCGCCACCTCCAAAGTTGCTTCCATCATTACCAAATCCATTACAGCCATCCCCACTGCCACTGTATCCACCACCACCTTGACTGCCACTGAAGCCATGTCAGCCACTGAAGTTCTATGACCAAAATTGTCATTCCCACCAAAACCACCTGCATGACCACCACCAAAGTTTCCAGAACCACTTCGACCTCTTTGGCTGGATGAAGTACTAGCCATCTCTTGCTTCAATAGGGCTTTCCTTACTTCACAGTTGTGGCCATTCACAGTATAGGATTTTCGAATGACAATCTTGTCTACAGAGTCATGGTCATCAAATGTCACAAAAGCAAAACCTCTCTTTTTGCCACTGCCTCGGTCAGTCATGATCTCAAGCACTTCAATTTTCCCATACTGTTCAAAATAATCTCTTAGATGATGTTCTTCAGTGTCTTCTTTAATGCCACCAACAAAAATCTTTTTCACAGTTAAGTGGGCACCAGGTCTTTGAGAATCTTCTCTTGAGACAGCCCTCTTTGGTTCCACAACACTTCCATCCACCTTGTGTGGCCTTGCACTCATGGCTGCATCCACCTCCTCCATGGTGGCATACGTGACAAAACCAAAGCCTCTGGAGCACTTGGTGTTTGGATCTCTCATTACCATGCAGTCTGTAAACATTCCCCATTGTTCAAAATGGCTCCTCAGACTTTCATCAGTTGTTTAAAAGCTCAAACCTCCGATGAAGAGCTTCTGCAGCTGCTCAGGCTCTTTGGGAAGCTCTGACTTAGACATGATGGGAGGGGAGGGGGAGAGACAATGGGGAGGGGGAGGAGAGGAGAGACTTTAACGATGCTTACTCAGCAGCATCCATGGGCAGGAAGCAATAATCTAACCAACGTATCTCAAAATGTCAAATTATGTAAGACTTTACCAAATGAAGTGCTCCATTTCACAGTATAGACTATGGATTTTTTTTTTTACTATGGACTTTATTAATTTTTTTAAAAGATTTTATTTATTTATTTATGAGAGACACACAGAGGCAGAGGGAGGAGCAAGCTCCCTGCAGAGAGCTCAATGAAGGACTCAGTCCCAGGACCCTGGGATCACGACCTGAGCCAAAGGCAGATGCTCAACCACTGAGCCACCCAGGTGCCCCTAGAATATGGACTTAAAAAAAAAATGGAAAAGGAAATTTGAAAAAAAGACAGGAGAACAACCAGAACAAGAACACATAGTCGGAAAAGACCACCTAGCAATGGGTTTCTGAGCACAGTGTAAAGAAGTACGTCAGATTAATAAAGGAGGAGGAGAAAATATTAGATATTCCAGGTAAAAGCAGAAAAAGGAAGCGAAGGTAGAAATGAAACTGGCTTTTTCTTGAGTCAAAGAGATAGCTGTTCATATTAGAAAGAAGAATATGAATTAGGACTGGGAGGAAAAGGTAATTGAATATTCGCATAGAATTAGAGGAGTAACAGAAAGACCACAACATCATGTAGGTCAGCAGTTCTTTTCAAGGACTGTTTTTGTGGCCCCAACACACAATAATGGTAGCTATGATTCAGGGGTGGGGTGGCAAGTGGGAGATGTTCAGACCTCACTACACCACTCTGCGCTCCCTTTTCACACTGAGAATCATGGATCTAAGGCATCGTCTTGTACAACCAATTCAATCATCTCCAAAATATAACTGTCACGCTGTCCTTAAGAAGATTTGAAGGACTGATGGATGGGCAAATGGATAGGTAAAGCAAGTATAGTAAAATGATAACAATTTTTTCAACTTTATGTTTGAAAATTTTCATAATAAAATGTGGGTAAAAAACCCTCACAGGAGGAGAATATTTTATTTCCTTCCTTGGAAGAATATCAGTTGGGAAATTCTTTCTCTGATCTCCTTCTTAATGCATTTTAAATGTGTTCCCTCCTTCCCTTGGCCATTCTTCAGCCTTATGGTGAATCCCCTTATAATTACTGAATATATGTGTACATATTTGTGTGGGTCTCTCTTGCCTCCATAATGAACATATAATTTCTTTAATAAGAATGAGGGTGATATTGACTTATATTTACTCTTTGAATGGTCAAAACATACTCTCTACTTTCTCTTTAATGTCTTGTGAGACCAAATTATTCAATTGCTGCTACACACAAAGAATTTGTTGCTAATCATCAAATACTTGCATTTTAAAAATTTTCCTTACTAATCAACACACTTGATTATAATTAAGATGATATTTTAACTCCTATGGAGTGCATTTTTCACTATTTTTTATTCATGTATATTATTTACTATATGGTAATAGCAGTCCCCTGTGTTTACATGTGTCTATTAAATATTTCAATTTATTCCATGAACGTGAGTTTTATTTTTAGGGTAGAAAGTATTAATTTTACTTCAGCAGAAGAATAGGTACAGTAAGCCTGAAATGAAAATGGCATATTTCATAAATAGGTAATAATATCCAAAGACAGTTTTATTGCCCAACAACCTCCAGATTTAAGGTTTATAAATAAAATATCCATTTTCTGTCAATGGCCTAGTATCTATAGTCTTATGAACTACATTCGACAATTTCATGCATTGATTTAAAATACATAGAAGTAAAATACAATTACCTAAACAAAATATTCAAAGTCAGTTATTCAGTTGGACAGAAAGGAAAACAAATATTCATCTGAGAAGTCTGATTTCACAATCAACCATCAAATGGAAGTACACATTTTTACACTTATAACTCAGAATATTTGAAATAGGTGAAGAGACTTGGACATCATTTCAGTTCCATTCACATTTATAGAACTCTTATGAAGACTGTGTGAGTCAATCAATAGGAGAAACTGAATGATACAACTCTGTATCCATAGAGCCCATTGTATGATTAAATGGACAAGTATATCCAGCTTAAAAACATTTTTCCTGGACTATAGTTCTCAGATACTACCCTCTTTCTTTTTGCACCTACTCAACTTGTGATAGATAGAACAGTGACCTCTCAAGTTGTCTATGTCCTCATTTCCAGAAACTGAGAATATGTGACCTTCCATGGCAAAACAGACTTTGCAATGTGATTAAGTTAAGGAATTTGAGATGGAGAGACTTTCCTGGTTTATCTAGGTGAACCCAACCTATCATGACATCCTTATAAGAGGCAGGAAAGTTAGAGTTAGAGAAGGAGATGTGATAATGGAATCAGAGGCGAGAGACACTAGAAGGTGCTACCTTGCTGGCCTTGAAGATGGAGGGGGTGCTATGAGAGAAGGAATGCAGGCAGTCTTTAGAATTTGGAAAAGGCAAGGAAAGAGACTGTGCCCTAGGGCCTCCAAAAGGAATGCAGCTCTGCCAACACCTCACTTTTAGGATTTCTGATCTCTAAATTTGCGTTATTTTTAGCCAATAAGTTCATGGTAGTTTCCTACAGCATCCATAAAGAACAAAAACATCAACCATCTTGAATATAACTGACCCTTACTGTATCTACCTTACCACTCCTGGTCACTCTACTCCCACCACCATATGGTTTCCCTACTCCTCTCTTCTCTGAATTGCTTTTACTGCTCATCTATAATGTCAAAGTCACCAAATCCAGCAATCACTTTTTGGACATTTCCTTCCTTGTCCTTTTTGAAGTATTTGGCAGGAAACTTCTTCTAATCTGGGTTATCTATTAGTTGGGCTCTTTGGTTTGCAATAAGATTACCTCCCTCATTTTCCTTCCAGCAATGGGATGTGCTTTAGGCAACTTCTGACATGGCTCCCAGTGAACCCAATTCTTGGTATTCACATCTTCATGAAATGCCCTCTCCTTGAGTGCAAGCTGGACCTTGTGACTTGTTTCTAACGAATATAATATGTAAAAAGGGATGGTATGTTATTTCTGAAATTAGGATACAAGAGACAGTGACTTCCATGTTGTTATACTCTCTCATTCTCTCCCCTGCTCGCTTTCATGAAGCCAGTTGTCACATGAGTCACTTTATCAAGAGGCCCATTTGGCACATAATTTGACAGGTCCCTCTGGCCAACAGCCAGAGAATAACTGGGGTTCTCAGGGCAATGCCTTAGAAGGACATATTTCTACCAACATGAGTGGCCTTAGAATCATATTCTCCCCACAACTGAGCCTTGAAATGAGACCATGGTCCAGAATACAAAATCTGAATTATACTCTTGTGAGAGAACTTGAGACAGACGCACCCAGTTAAGCTGCAACTAGATTCTTACCCCAGACAAATTGTCATCTAATAAATGTATGTTGTTTTAAGCCATTATATTTTGTGGTAATTTGTTACACAACAATAGATACCTAATACATGTGGGTCATAAAAAGAATATACTTAGTCATGAGGAGGGTAAGACTCCTAGTTGTATAATCAGACCTCAGAGTTACAAACAAAAACATGAGGCCCCTAACAAGAATAGGAAAAGCAGTACATCATAGAATCTCAGATTGCAACACATTTCAGGGACTGTGATTCAAGACTTAACTCACCCCTGATTTACTAAGCATCTCATTTTCCTATTCAATAGCTGAACTCTATGGACACTTAACTCTCGTGCTTGGCCGGTAGAAAGTAGAAATTCCATTCTGCTTTTATAGCTCCTTCCTTTTTATTTTTAATTTTTTTAAAAGATTTTATTTATTTATTCATGAGAGATAGACAGAGAGAGAGAGAGAGAGAAGGAGTGAGGGAGAGAGAGAGAGAGATGCAGAGACACAGGCAGAGGAAGAAGCAGGCTCCATGCGGGGAGCCCGATGTGGGATTTGATCCCGGTCTCCAGGACCAGGCCCTGAGCTGAAGGCGGCGCTAAACTGCTGAGCCACTGGGCTGCCTTCCTTCTCTCTCTAATCAACCATCTCACCACTCTTCTAGTCCATGACTTCTGCTCATACATGGATTTGGTTGCCTCATGGATCCTGCAGCCTGCCTTCTGTCTGTGTGTTTGTCAGCTCCTATATCTATTACTAGTTTGCTAGGGCTGCCATAACAAAGTACCACAACAGAAATTCAGAAATTTATTATCTCATAGTTCTGGAGGTTCAAATTCTAAGATCAAGGTGTCAATATGGTTGGTTCCCTCTGAACACTATGAGGGAGAATCTGTTCCATGCCTCCTTCATAGTTTCTGGTGGTTTGCTGCCAATTTTTGGTATTCCTTAGTTTGTAGAAGCAATGTCTGCCTTTATCTTAACATGATACCTGTATCCAAATTTCCCCTTCTTATAAAGCCCCCAGCCATATTGGATTAGGGGCCCTGCTCCAGTATGACATCATCTTAATAGTTACATTGCAATGATTCTATTTCCAGCTAAAGTCACATTCTAAGGTACTGGGGTTTAGAATTTCAACATATGAGTGGGAGAGGTGGTTAGAGAGACATGATTCAACCCATAACGACATCTGCTACTACTTCTTTCTGTATAACCCCAGGTTTCCGGAAAGAGAATCGTACCTCCCTCTTGGTCATTACTGACCCATTTGAGTAAAGTTCTTACAAACAGTCCTTACAGTCCTTTCAGAACTTAGGATGACCTCTAATTGGCTGGCCTTAGGTGATAAAACATGTGGCCCAGAACATACTCATCTGTGTATCTAGATGATGAACCACCCAGGGCTGTTTCCCTCAGCAGGGAGTTCTGAGAGATAATCGCTTTGAAAGGAGCAATGGGACAAACAGGTGAATCACTAAGTTTGTGCATCCATTAAAACTTCTATGACATTATTGTTTTCCAATTTCACTCCCACCTTGCTGGTGCTCAACACTGAGCAATTCTTTCTCCACTCTCTGTTTAAATATTATTTTCCTAGATCTGTGTTCTTAGCCCTATTTCTCTCTCTCTCTCTCTCTCTCTCTCACACACACACACACACACACACACACACACACACACACACCCTTTCACCCGGAACACTTTGCTCTCAGTGACTTCATCCAAACCCATGGCTTCAACTGCCACGTTGG
This sequence comes from Canis lupus dingo, assembly GCF_003254725.2. NCBI lineage: Eukaryota > Metazoa > Chordata > Mammalia > Carnivora > Canidae > Canis > Canis lupus. The sequence goes on along the minus strand of NC_064264.1, from coordinate 32,297,013 downwards.
ATTTCCAAATCCATTGCTCCATTCTGTAAAGCACATTTATTCAACTGCTTGCTTGGCTTCACTACCTAGAAAACACACACATACCTTAGACTTAGCAACCCAAACCTGAATTTGCTGACTCACCTCCTACAAACATGCCTCTCCTTCAGCTCACACCATCTGTATCCTCCCAGCCGTCCTCAATGAGAGCGTCCCTCTCACCAGTCACCCTGACACATTCATTCAGTTACTGAGGCCCAAAGCTCACCCCTAAATGTCTCCCCTACCTTTTCCCTCCCAGCTATTCCCACTTGGCACCTTAATTCAGGGTGGCTCATTTCTCTTCTAGATGATACCAACTCTCAGTGCAGCTCTCAGAATGTTATTTCAGAAAGTACAAAAGTTATCTCATTATTTCCCTGCAAAAAATCATTTAATAATACCTGACAGATTTGGGTTAAATTTGAAGCACAGAAAAATACCTAATTTCCAGGACTCTGTCTACTTTTCCAGCCCTTCATCTCCTGACTGCATGCTGAGGGATATTCCCTGCAAGACATTCATAAGTAGACCAAATTAAAAGGATTCTGTGATCAAACGTGATCTAGTCTTGTCCGTCTTCAAAAGACCTACTATGGAATTTAATTTCTATTTATATGAGTACTTACCCACATCCCCACTCATACCTGTAGATCACGCCATCATAGACTTTATTATATTACACTATAATAATCAATCTGCTTGATTGTTTCCTCCATTAGAAGAGAAATTCCTTGAGGGCAGGATTTACTTTCCTTTGTGACATTGGAGTCCTAATGATGTGTTCAATAATTTTTTGTTAAGTGAGTGTATGTATATGTTAGATTCTATAGTGAACAAGTTGCAATCCTTAGCATTAAAGAATCATATTGAAGGAAATAGACATTTCATAAATAATTATAATGTCAAGTTAGATATCTGCTACTCATAAAGTGCAAGGGGCCCAGATGGGGCGAGAGATATCTTGAGGGAGCTGAAAAACTGAAGAGAACTGTTCAGTATCCTAACGTGGTCAAAATGATAGTTCCCAAGACCATCCCTTTCAAAGAATGATTTCTTCATGTGCTCAACCACTTGAGCCTTTGTTCTCAATCAAAAGATGCAGCTTTTTAAATTCCAGACAATAATCTTTCCAAGTCTAAGGATTTGGTGCAAAACCTTTCCAATCTAAGAAAGAATTTGCGGCAGAGCTCGTTAACGATGTGAGGGCTGTTCTGTGAATTCCCTGTCACTGGAGATGGCCAAACAGAAGTCGGATTACATATTTTGGGGGAATGTTTTAGCAGGTGTCTTCACAGTAGTGGATGGAAAGACAACTAATCTTATATATGGTTAATTCCAAACATGAAATTCCATCATTTTTATGTGTTATTATATCATGTGTATTATATGTATTAGTTACTTCTAATTGTTAACAATGAAACTCACCTCTTTCAGATTTCAATGACAGAAAAAAAAGCTTTGACATAATAATCATTTTATTCTTTAAAGCCTAAATTGCCCAGGCTTCATGTCATATGTTACAGGATATACAACTTCCTTTTATTTGTTCATTAAATTTCTCAATTTTTATTGACCTTTTCCCACCACCTTTAACCCTATTTATTGATTAAAAGTAGTTTTAATCTGTTTACAATATATACATGTATGTGCATGTGCAAGAGAGACAGAAAGAGAGAGAGTGAGAGAAACGCTCCTAATCTCTGTGGGGTTGAATGTCAAGAGAGATTTATTTTTATTCCTTCCAAATACTTGGTCAAAAGGGTTATATTTGCAACAGATTACGAAGGTTAACAAGGGACTTGAATCTTGAAATGCCATTCATCTTGAAGTAGCAAGTGCCCAGTCTCCTATAAATGGAATGTCATGTTATTTTTAGATGAGGCTTTTGCCAAGAGGATCCAGGACACAGTGAGCAACATTCAGTCTGATTAGCGACCTTATTTAAACATGTGAATGGCTGCGGTTCCTTAACGTTGCTTGCAATAAGTCTGTGGCAAGTCTATTCCCTTAGTGAGGGTGCATTATTTAGTTCATAAATTTAAAAGAGAGGGGAAAAAAAAAGGCTTTCGAATAATGCAGTCTTGTTTACTAATAACAGAACATGGAAGTTTGAGAGGAGAGTATAGTTCTTGTTAAGTAGGGCACCAAGGTATTTTCAACCCAAGATCTCTTAAAGGGTTCTCATTGACATTTATGTTGCAGCAGTTCCTAAATCCAGATCTGCCCATCCAGAAGTCTAGCCCAAAGACCAGCAAGGACAGCAAATTACCCCTGGTGCCAACATAGCTTGGGGAAAAAAAGGACAAACAGAATTTGAGGTAGAAACAAAACCAAATGTTTGCTACTTCATTAGACCACCATAGTCAAGAAAATTATGTTATGGAAAGCAATCCCTCAGGTAGCTGGTAGGAATGCTTATGAGTATATATGAGGAGGGATCTCTAAGCAGGGAGCCTTGTGTGGCTATAATTCTCTGTCACTACAAAAGAAGGTTCTAGAAAGTTTGCTGGACTATAAAATTCCATCGGGGCTAAAGAAGTGTTTCACTGGATTTCCATATCCAGATTCCCCTTTTTAAAAGGTCCCTCAACATGAGGGACCATAGCATAAACAATATTATCTTATCAACAGGTAAGTGTGTTTTCAAATCATAGTCTATTTCTTCCTTGGCCTTTTAGGCTCTTCATTTTTATTCTTAAGTGACTAACCTCTCTAATGCTAGGACTTTAATATGGCTCCTAAATTTAGACAGAGGACTAATTCATATAAATCACAGCCCTAAGGCATGTACAGAGGGTTTTTCTGGGAAGGGACAGTGCTCTCTTCCCCAGAGTGAAGTCCCATAATATCCTTCAGAGTGAACCTGCTATTTCTCATACACAAGGCTTATGATAAGTTGGGGCTTATTAAATCCAAAGGACAAGCAACCCCCCAGGGAGGACCACCATTCATTTAAGTCTTCCAACTCCACCGGAGGAAACAAAAAAATTTAGAGCCCCTCGGAATTCCCCCAATGCCTGCTAGCTCCCCTAACATCCTATTGCCGGATTGCTAAAAGGATGCCCATGACTGCCACCAATATCATTATCCGGGATGTTACTGAAATACAGATTTCTTGACCCATCCCAATCATGCTGAGTCAGAATCTCTAGGTGGAAGGGCCAAAAATCTGCATAATTAATAAGCTCCTTGGATAGTCCTTATACTAGAACATTTGGGAAAGCCCTACCATGGTGGCCCCTCTTCAGCCAGATTCCTCTTCCAACACAGGGCCCAGAACACAAATGAATGAGAGGTTGCATAGGCAACCAAGTTCCCTAAAACGATTTCCTTAAAACTTGGCTAGTATTCTGCTTTAGACCGACTATTCTCACCGGCCTCTGCACAGATCCCTGGTGATCTCCTAGTCCTCGGGGCCGTCTTCTCACATGGGAAAATCTTAGGTTGATTTTAACAGCTGTAACTTCACATGACCCTTGTTCTCAGACCCAGCTAGCTACTTAGAAGCTAAATTTCCCTTTGTGGCTACCTCTTGTTCCACATAGCACTGGACCCTGCTGGGTGTTTAAGGAGCATGGCACATAGTGGGGTAGAGGCCTTTGTTCAATGAATACTCCATCTGCAGTTTGGAGGAGATAAACTCTACTGAAACCAGGAAACAGCAAAATCCTTGCAAAGCAGGTTACTCCCAAGAGGAATTTTCACATCGCTTTTCAAATATTGGCATTAAAATAAGCTTCTTCCCTTGGGAATCATTTCAAAGAGAAAGTAAATTTGAAGTCCTTTGAGGTCCCCCTATATCTAATGAACATATCATACAAAAACAAATTGCATTTCATAAGCTGGCAATCACAAGAAAAGAGTGGAGAGAGCTCAATTTAATTAACTCATTAGACATGTCTCTTTTTAAAAATGAAACCAGTTCCCATCCCAGAAATTCCAGAAATAATCATGACCAGTAGTTTGACAGGGTCTCTCCTGTACTGTTCAGCTTTGGAATTTTAGTTCTCTCCCTTGTTTTCATTCAAGTGATCCAAGCACAAAGAAATGAGATTGCAGCCCATTCACCCCAGGAGAACAGTGGCCTGAGGAGTGCGATGCCACAGTTGCTGTCAAGGCCTTTGAATGAGAAAAGTAACTGGTCAGGGCAGCGTGACATAATGTGCAACCCATTAGAACTGGTGGCTTTCCCAGTGCCCCTCATCGTGGTCATGCTGGAGGCCTTTGTGACATGTACAGCGACTGCCGTGGGGTAATTGTGCGTAGTTATATAAAACGGACTAATGCCAGCCAAGCAAATCGTGTAGAAGGACTGATTGTGTTCCTTGCTAAATGTTTTGTCAAGCTGACCATGCCCTTTATTTATCTCTAACACAACATGCTTATTTTGCCCCATCTACTGTATTCACCCTGCAAATTTATGAGGCTCTATTAATCTTCTGCCCTGCTGACTATCCCTGTTGCAAAGTGTCAGCAGACTTTTGTACCTTGCTAATGTACAAAGGGCTTCCTATGAGTAATATCAGCATTTTGCCTTTTAATTGCACATATAATTTTTAGGTCTTACAGCTAATAAGGGAATTGAGACCACAGTTCATCACTGTCTCGAATGGTACTCCAGGGGTGTGGGGACTGTGGAAGCTGAGAGAAGAATATAGCTGTTCTGGTTCCAAGCAATAGTTTCTCTCATTATAATGGTACCATCCTGACTATAGTGTCAAGGGTCTGTCACTTTTCCCATTATACACCCTACTTTTCCTGGGCTTTATAATTCCACAGTAAAAATGTACTTTTCTTTGAGAACTTTTCATGTTGGATCTCAGCTCGTGAGTATTTTTATCCCCCCTCATATCAATTCTAAATGAAATAAGCTGTGTGATTTTTAAAATCAAAGAAACCAACATTATCTATTGGCCAAACTTCTGAACGTCTAAAGCTTTCAAATGGGTGCACTTTCGCTAGTCCTTCAATTGACCTTTCTTCTATTGGATTTTTTCTTTTTTAATGCAGACTCAGGTTTAAGTACTTTCAAGGAAAAAAATGTTAAAATAAATGGGGGATTAGTGTTTGCAATGTGGGCATTTTGGTTTTGCGTTAATAGCCTTTCACAAACATTTTTACTATGCCTGAAAAATGTGCATTATTGATGAGTGTACTTCTTACTGTGCAAAAGCCATTAGGAAAGAAATGAAAGGTCTGTGGCAAGAAGTGGATGCACAGAGAGGGCCTGGTAGATAGTGTTTTCATTTAGCAGCTACAGAGGGCCCATAATCATCTTGCCCAGACTATTTCATTTGCCTTTTCTTCCAGGCACCTCCATGGTTACTGCATGCCTCTTTTGACACCTAGAAAATAGATACTGTGGAACTTTGATTATATGGCATTAAGAGCCAATTGCTGAATTTATCAAACAACTAATTCAATGAGTACAGGAAATCAGACACTAATTTGAGGAAGAGGCCATTTTGGGGAGGTGGGCGGGCTGAGTTCTCGTCTTGACCGTTTATGATTCTGAATATTTTCATGCACCTTAGCTGCTTTAACTGAGAACTGGACTGTGGGTTAATGCCCTTTCTGTGGCTTTGATTCTAGGCATGCAGGGCAAAAAGAATCAGAATGTCTGAGCATCAATCAACCTGATTCCATCAGGCAAGGAAGATTCCAGCTAAACTGAATGTCACGTTTGTCACCCTGAGCTTCCCGTTTCCTTCTTCCCCTGGTGGCAGCTGTATTTCCTCCACATTTGAGCATCAACCCATGGAGTTAACCACCTCCCTGGAAGGTGGAGGTCCCATCTCTTAAGTGCTCTGACTGAAGTCCTCCATGTGGTCTCATTTTACTCCTGCTTGTTCAGGAATTTTAGGCAATTCATTGGCTGAATCCTTGAGTAATGTCAAAAGCAGAAGAAAGCCCTCTGGTGGTTACAGGTGTATCACAGAAGGTACCAAGCTGAGCTAACAGAGGATCTTCCTGATTTGGGGGGTGGGGGGATAATAAAGTTCTTTGCTAAAATGGAATTCAGAGGACAAAAAGAACTTCAGTGACTACTGTATGCCATCTGCTCTCTCCTCAACTTATCTGCAGATAAGAAAGTTAGAGCTTAAAAAGCTTAAGCTTTTCCTAGATAGGAGGTTCTAATCTAGACCTTCTGAATTTTTCTTTTTAAGATTTCATTTATTTACTTGACAGAGAGAAAGCACAAGAGGGGGGGAGGGGCAGAGGGAGAGGAAAAGGGAGAAGCAGACTCCTGCCGAGCAGGGAGCCCAACTCAGGGCTCAATCCCAAGACCCTGGGATCATGCCCTGTGCCAAAGGCAGATGCTTAACCAACTGAGTCACCCGGGCGCCCAACCTTCTGAATCTTTTAGTAATCATCTTTTCTTGTACCATGGAGCAAAAAGCCCCAAAGAAAAGATTGGTATTCAGTTTGGGATTTAACCTTAAAGTCATGGTTTAAAATACACTATTATTGGAGTCACTCTCCATCTTTACTCCTGCCTTGTTATTTGTTCATTTAGTCATTCATTTAAAAAAGCATTAATGAAGTATCATCTGTAAGTCAGATGTCTCTATGTGATGACCCCATTTAATTTATATGCAAAGATGCTGTTGTGACTGGCTCCCAGAAGTGCAGTGGGACTCGGGAAGCTGATGGGTGGGTGCGCAGTCTTGCTTCTCCCATGATGGGCAGAACCATTGTATTTGGCTGCCATTGATGAGCAACGGGGCCCTCTACCTGTTTTTTATCTTGCTACATCATGTATTATTTGGCTGAAGCATTTGTTTCATTTTGTGTTACAGGGTTTTCTTTAAAGTTTTTAAAATTAATTCTGGTGTAGTTAATATACAGTGCTCTATAGTTTCAGGTGTACAATATTGTGAACTCAACATTCTATATATTACTCGGTGCTCATCATGATAAGTGCACACTTAATTCTCTTGAACCATTTCATTCATCCCTCCACCACCTCCCCTCTGGTAACTATCAGTTTGTTCTCTATAGTTAAGAGTTAGCTTACATTTTTTAAAAACCATAATCTATGATTACTTTACTTATCTTCGAGTAAAAAAATAAACAATAGCCACTGCTAATCGTATCACACAGTATAACTACAAGATCCTTGTTATTTAGGAAATTTACCTGGATTATTATTATTATTATTATTATTATTATTATTATTTAGTATTTCATTTATTTATTTGAGAGACAGAGAGCATGAGTGAGGGGAAGGAGGGACAGAAAAGAGGGAGAAGAAGACTCCTGCCGGAATAGGGATCCGACTCAGGACCCAATCCCCGGATCCCAGGATCATGACCAGAGCTGATGTCAGACACCTTACCAATTGAGCCACTCAGGCACCTGAAAGACAAAGAAAGAGAGAAAGAAAGAGAGAGAGAGAATCTTAAGCAGGCTTCATGGCCAGCACAAATCCCATTTGGAACTCAATCTCATGAACCCTGAGATCATGACCTGAACAGCCAAAATCCAAAGTCAGATGCTCAACCACTCAACTGACTGAGCCACTCTGGTGTTCCTGGAATTATTTTCCTAAATGAAAATCCATTTGATGCAAAGAACAAGAATTTTTTTTAAGAGAGAGAGGGAGAGAGAGGGAGAGAGAGAGTAAGCCTGTGTGTGCCCATGGGTAAGTAAGTGGGGGCAGGGCAGAGGGAGAGAGAGAATCTTAAACAGACTCCATACCCAGCAACTGAGATCAACTTGAGGCTTATTCTTGCAACCCTGAGATCATGACCTGAGCTGAAATCAAAAGTCAGACACAACCAATTCAGCTACCCAGGTATCCCAAGATTAAGAATTTTATAGCCAAAAAAATTCCCTAGAAATTATAGTAAAAAATAAGAGTATACCTTCAGAATCTTTTTTAATAAGCTTAAAATCTGTGCTTATCCTAGAATAACTCTTTTCCAGTGTTCATCATCAGTATTACCACCCAGTGATTGTTTAAGAACATATATAACATGGTTTCATAAGTTGTTTATCAACATTAGAAATAAGACTATTTTTAGAGCATAGTGAAATCCTCCTTGCTTTATACAGACAGAATTCTCTTGGGACTATAACAATCAATGAGTCAGATCTATAGAAGGGTTATAGATTCAGAATCATGGACAATAGGCAAATAGGCACCTTCCAGGGAAGGCACCTTTGAAGAGGAAGACATAAATTCACACTGACTTTCTTTTCTTACATGATATATAGTAGGAAACCAATATTAAAGTTGTATTTCGTTTTTTTTTTTTTTTCATCTGTCACTGGGATCAATGTCCACCTTAAAATAGTTTCATAAAAGTTCCTATCAGGATATTCTAACTGTTGAGTACATTGACTCACTACAAACACTATTCCAGATCTTCAGTTTATACTAAGATTATGTGACTATGTTCATGTGTCAAAGATAGTAAGGATTCTGGGGTCAGAATACCGTCTGAATCCTGATCCCACCACCCATTAGCTCAATAATTTAGGGTAAGTTACTTAACCTCTGCCTGCCTCAATTTACCCATCTATAAAATGGGGATCAAAATGAACTACCTCAGATAGTTGCTGTAGGATTAAATTAGACTATATAAGAAAAACATATGAAACCATTCTAAGACCTAGAGCTAAATGGTGGTTTTAAAAGTATCTCAAAGTCTGATTTGTCAGTGAGTTTTATTGCCTCTTCCAGCAACATCTCTTAACCCTGTAAGATCCCTACAGGTCCTTCTGAACACAGAAACAATTTCTCATGTTTTATTTTTATTTGGAAATTTTTTTTTTATTTGGAAATTTTTTTAAAACAATCGGCTAGGGATCCCTGGGTGGCGCAGCGGTTTGGCGCCTGCCTTTGGCCCGGGGCACGATCCTGGAGACCCGGAATCGAATCCCACGTCGGGCTCCCGGTGCATGGAGCCTGCTTCTCCCTCTGCCTGTGTCTCTGCCTCTCTCTCTCTCTCTCTGTGACTATCATAAATAAATAAAAATTTTAAAAAAATTTTTAAACAATCGGCTAAAATGAAGCTCCTAATGTGCTTTACAAATTGATCTTTGCATGACATCATAGAGTTCATTTCAATAACTACACAATAAGTTAAGTCTATGGAAGAAACCAGAGGATATTTTAAAATCATAACTGAGAGATGTGTATCCTATAGGAACTAATGAAAACAACTTGGCTATGGTAGATGGACTCTAAGATGACCTCCAGTGATCACTGTCTTATGGTTCTCAAGCCCCTATGTAATCTCTTCCCTTTGATATGGGCTGGATTGATTGACTAGCTTCTATAATACAAATGATGGGACCTTGTTTCTGAGATTAGGTAATAAGGACTCCGGCTTCTGGTCTTGCTCAATTTCTGTCACTGTCTCAGATCACTCACTCGGAATGAAATCAGCTGCCATGTCATGAGGCAGCCTAATGGAAGGTCCATGTGGTAAGAGACCAAAGCCTGCCAAAAACTATATGAGCGAGCTTAGAAGCAGATCCTCCCAACCAGTCAAACCTTTAGATGGAACAGCAGCCCCAGCTATCAGCTTGACTGAATCTCATAAAAGACTAGAACCAGAGGCACCCAGCTAATGGTACTAGGATTTCTCTCCCATAAACTTGTAAGATAGTGAATTTTGCTTTAACTGCTAAGTTTGGGGATAATTCGTTACACAGCAATAGATAAATACTGCCAACACTATTGAATCAAAACAGGCAAGTTTCCAGTTTAAGCAGAAGACAAATTGGAGTTTTCTGTGGTTTGTGAGCCAAATCCACTACACATTTACATAAAGAGACAGACTATAGACTTTTATAGAAAAGTTTACTGTCCCTTGAGATAAACCATTGCATTTCCCAGAGGACAAGCAACCTCTCAAAGTTATTTGAAAGAATTGAAGAATACAAAAAACAGTTGCTCAGCACTCCAGGTGATTGACTCTTAAATGAGTTGTCTTTTTTAGTCTGTGCCAAGTATGCCAAGTGTATGTATTCCTCTGCACAAGGGTAAAATAATTATCAACCATCTTACATGACTATGCAATATGTTGAATTTTATTTTCAAGTATACATTTATTTATTTTTATTTTTTTCAAGTATATATTTAAATTAATGTTCTTAACAGTCTAGGATTTGGGGGTAGACTGTATGTATCATAGAACCTCAGTAATTGACAAATATCAATTCTGTGTTCTTTACCAGTAATTCCCCAGCACCTATGACATAAAGATAGTTACCCTGTCCATGGCTACAGTAGAAGCAAAGCAAGCTCTGGACAAGTGCTACTCTGAGTGTGGTCCATAGACTAGTGCTGGTCTATGAATTGTTTCTAACCTGTCTGTGTTAGGATAAGAACTAAAACTGAGAGAAAGCATTTGGAAACTAGCATAGCAATTGAAAAACCAATCATCTGTTGTTGATAATCATTTTAAAAGGTAAAGCTTGCCTTTTGAATTTGGATGTCTTCAGATTTTTTATTTAATTTTTCTTGTAATCATTTCTGTCATGTTTTACTGAAATATCAATCCACAAGAGATTGGAGAGTTTTTTTTTAATGTTCTTTGTCACAAGGAGGTTGAGGATGCTTTAAAAAGTCATTAAAAAGCTTCCAACATCCAGGAGTTTAAGTTTTAAGTTTTTATGACAAGATCTATTTCTATCAGTACTAGAAACACTTTGGTCCACCATAACAATGAGCTAAAGCCCACAGTGTATATATCATACATATACATATGTATGTACCACCCTTACTGGACAAAAGCTTGGTCTTATATCCTGTTCACTGGTGTTGTGTAGTATTTACATTGCGTTCTTTGTGACACTATATGTATATATACAATCATATGATATGCCAATCCAAAAAAAGTTAGGATGTCTGCTTCTCCCTTTTAGATGCCCTCTCCTGTCAATATTTAGTTTAATATTTAAGCACAATATGCTAAAGTCAGGTACTTCTATCCTCTACTTCATTAAATAGAAAAGCTCTAAGAATGAGTTTATAATAAGTGCATGGAGAATTGAAAATTTATAGCACAGTGTATAGGGATGACAAATCCTCAACACCATCATGGGGTCCTACCTCCATGACAGTAATTTCTACCACTCAACACATTCCTCCTGCCAAGCCAAATGCAGCTGCAGGAATCTTCTCATCACAGCAGGCCAGGAAGCCACTACTAATCAATCAAAGTGGGCACATGAGCTGAACACTCTTTGCCACCTCTCATATAATGAGAAAACCATGGGTATCATGAGAATTCAATCCAAATCTGGTTCTCACAACCAGCCATTTGAATCTGGTCCACTCTCATCATCTCGCTAGATCTATATGTTGTCTATAACAGAGGGGGCTGGACTAAATCAGAGTTTCTCACATTAGAGTTCAGATAGCCGTTAAAAAATGCTGATGTCTGTGCCCCAACTATTGAGTCCCCTTTTAGGCTGGCTAATAGCACCTTAGGCGTTGGTAATTTTTAACGCTGCCCTGGTGATTCTGATGCACAGCCAGAGTTGAAAATCATGGGATTTGAGGATCCCTACAGGTCCTTCTCAACTCGAATATTCTAAGACTATGATTTTGTGAAGCAATAATACAATCAGTCACACAGACTTAGAGTCCGCCAATTAAATTGGATTGGCTAGGGCTTGAAGAGCCAACTTAATCCCTTGGGTGGTTTATAACTAGAGAGAATAAAAGGCATAGGGATTTTGAATTATGAGGTAATAATTCTATCTTAGGTGCATATGATCACAACCACTCAAGCTTTACTCTTGTGGTTTTTATGACTTCTCAGGATACCTTGTAAGAATTATTATAGCCCCATAAATCACTCTTGCCTACTATTGCAGGTATGCCATAATTTATAATAACAATAACTATTGTATATGCATTGTAATTATCCAAGGTCTTTTATTTGAAGATCTCAGTGCATTTTATTGATTTAAACTCATTAATCTTAATATTTTCATGAAAAGGGCATAAACTCATAATCATCCCATTTCATAGGTGAAGAAACTAAGTCAACCAGTCACCTGAGTATGTATATAAATATATATAAGTATGTATACAAAAATAAACATATTAAGTGAGTATGAGTATAAATATGTAAATATAAATATTTATTTGTTTGTTTATTCAATCAAAATTGAATCAAACAAACAAAATTCAATCCAGAATCTATATGTTTTATTTTTTCGATATTAAGCAACTGGGAGTGTAAACATCCTCTCTCAAAATTTCCATAAGGGACAACTCTATTTTATTTATTCATCCATACCTACTATTTCCCAGACATCAAAGATAGAGTGATAGTGTGTCTCCCTTTCAACCCTCTAATATGGGGTTGAGAGAGAGACACATTAATACATACTCACAATGAAAGAGAGACACATTAATACATATAGTGAAAGGTATTAAAGCACTTTAATAGAAATGTATCTGTAATACCATGGTGGAATTGGGGAGAAGTGAGCTGACTCCGACTTTGGGAAGGTTGGAGCATGTTTTCCAGAGAAAATGACTTCAGACTTGGATTTTGGAACTGAGTTCATTTGATGTGAGAAGGTGGAGAAGTGTGTTTCAAGCAGAGGCATTTTGTTGAAATACAGAGACATGTTGGTGATGTCTGCTATGTATACAAGGAAATGGGAGAAGGTAAAACTAGGAAAGAAGGTTGGGAACAAATCCTGAGGTTCCTTAGACATCTAAGGATTGTGGTCTTTTTCTATAGGTGATTTGTATTCATGGCGTGTATTTATATGTATATCCTCCTTTAATATGAAAGTGTTTTGCAAGCAAATGCTAGAGTTTTAACATCTTCTTCTTTAGAGTTATTACAAGGAAATAATGGGAAAAGGTAAGTATACTATGGATTTCTACATTTTTGTAAGCAAGGGTCTCAGTATTTCACTGATCACTTACCAGTTTTCTGGGCTGGGCGATGAGGGGAGCCTGTTTAGATATGCAGAATTTTAGAACTGAAAAAGAACTTGGAAGTTAACCTCAGAAACATTAGAGCCACCCTCACAGGACAAAAGCTCGGTCTTATATCCTGTTCACTGGGGTTGTGTAGTATTTACATTGTGTTCTTTGTGACACTATACTGCCAAAGTGTTCCATTACAAAGGGAACCTTTGTGGTCAAGTGAGTCTAAAAAGCTCTACATTCTAGAGTTCTATCTCAAAGAGCCATTAGGCTTATAAAGACTATGAATAATCCTATCAGAAACAGTCCTATAAGTTTGTTTAAACTAGTATTTCCCAAACATACTTAATAATAGAACTATTTCTTTCAGAACTTCAATTAACAATCAAGCTTTTTTCTCTCTTATATTTGTCATCTAGTTGCTGATTTTAACCTGCCCTTCAGACTTGAACTTTCTGGCTTCTTTACTGGTTTCTTTTTCTTTTTTTCCTATCTGACACATCTTCTTGGTTCCTAATAAGTAAGAGCAGGAAGAAGGCTGTCATTCATATTACCCAATTTTTTAGCAGTATACTCAGATTATATCACAGAACACTCAAGGTTTGTCCATCTCTGTTATGAATACAAATATAGACCCCCTCCCTTCAAGTATTTTCTTGATGTCCATCTTTCTTGGATGTCTTTTCCCTGCCATTCCTTTCCTCTGGACTCTATTACTCCTGAAGATTTGCCCCTTTTACCTGTCAGCTATCCATGGTGGTAATGAGCAAAATGTCAACCACTCTGTCTTAAATACTCCCACACAGCAGCTAAAAGAATCCTTCATTTTCAATTCAAATGGTCTAATAAATGTTGAATGAGCCTTTCAGCATGGTGTCAGTTTAAGAAATAGAAAAATATTAAGCTGCATTTTTTTAAAGATTTATTTATCTGAGAGAGTCAGGGGAAGAGCAGAGAAAGAGAATCTTAAGCAGACTCTGCACTGAGTGCAGAGCTCAATGGGGGGTCTTGATATCATGACCCTGAGATCACAACCTGAGCTGAAACCAAGAGCTGAACCCTTAAGTACTCTGAGAGCACATATTATCATTATACCCACTTTACAGTTTGGGAAATCACAGCTCAAAGATGTGCAGCAAAATTGCTCAAGGTCACACTGCTGATGTTGGACTAGAATGAGTTGAAAGCATTTACCACCACATTTACTAAAAACCCTAGTTAAAGCAGACCCTTTTCTAGGTCTTAGAATACACAGATGAGAAAAATAGGATTCCAGATAGATCCCAACCCAAACCTGACACTGTGACTGTAGTATTGCCTCAATATTAAAGCTGGGATGGTCAGATGTGCAACCAGAACAGCTCCACTTGCTCCAGATTTCTCAGAAAGGCTTGTTGTTCTGTAATGGTCAGAGCACCCATGTGGTGCTCTTGCACCCTGAGGTCCCAGCTTGCTTTTGGCCTAGGTCTGTGCCTGTGGGTAGTAATTTCCACCATACCCAACTTCAATCATGCTTCCACAGGCTTGGGAACAAGAAATTCTAAAGAACTTTCACGCTTTCTCAGGGTCTAAGATGTTTCCCTAAGTCTAGCAGTGCTTCTCAAACATAGGCATACATCAGAATCACCTAGAGGGTTTATTAAATCTCAGTTTGCTGGGTAACTCTCTCCAGAGCTTCTGATTCAGTGGATCTGGGATAAAGAAAGATAACTGGCATCAATTGTCAGGTAATGGTGATGCTATTGGTTGAGGGATCACACTTTGAGAACCACTGCCCTAGAGTCCCTCTTTCCCTGCCCAGCAAATTCTCTTCCTTCCTCTTGCTTTTGCAAGAGTTGAAATATTACTTTAGAAATGATACCTTCACTCCTGCCAGAAGTTAGATATTACCTCTACTCATACATCTCCAATTGCTCAATTACAAAGTGGAGAAAAGTACCTTGACTCTAAATGTTCCACAGCCAATCACTAATACCAGTTCTGTCATTACGTAGCTTTTAACCTTTGAGCAAATAAGTAATCTCAATTTTCTTGTCTACAAAAGAGAGTGATATGTACATCCCAGTAGTTTACACAAAGATAAAATAATACCTGTATTTAAAAGAACCTGATAGTTTTTGCTTTAAAAGTTAGTGATATAAAAATCAAAGTGAGGCCTTTCCCTATTGTGGAACTGACTAGTTACTGGTATAAAGCTACTTGTCTAAAAATATACAGCAAGAAAAGGCAGAGTCTGATATAAAATTCAAGCCTATTCATTCCCCTTATAGATTTCCCCCAGGTACACTACTCCACAACAATAACAATAGTAGATAAATACTCAAATGGGCTTTGGGAAGCCTAATATAGAAACTGACAAGAAATAAAGTGATCCATTCCCTCCTCTAGGTATCTATTTCAATGGTTCCATTAGTAATTGAATTTCTCTTCTGGATGCATAATTGATAACAAAATAAAAATAAAAATAGATCTTTAATCTAAGTATCTAAGTACAATACATATTACAGTGCAGCGATCATTCCTGCAAAACTCAGGGGTGTGATTTCATTATGCCAAGTTTTAAAATTCCCTTAAAGCTCATCAATGAAGCTTTCAGCTAAGTTCAGTTTGAGAGATGTTTATGTTTGCATTTGGAGGGTTAACTCTCTCTTCTGTGAAAGTCTTCTTCCTAACCAGAAATAATCCTACCAACATCAAGAATGGTAGCAAGATAAGAGTTATGCTGAGGGTGAGAACAAGGCATGTGAAGAAATCACCCAATAGTTTGAATGGAGAAAGTGAGGAAATGATTTCATAGTGACTTGATTTGCCTTCTATTAAAAACAGGAGCTTAAATAGTGTAGAGTTGTAGATGGTTGCATGGATAAGAGTAATGTTTTTATAAGCCAGCAAAGGAAATGTTATTCTGTTTAATTCAGTTCAATGACCATTAAGTAAGTGCCCAGTATGCTTGACAATATTTTTAGTCAGTGGGAATGCAAAAATGAGGAGGGCACAGCTCCATCTTCAAGTGATAGAAAAAGTCATATTGTGATGATTCAAAATGAAATGGTTTCAGCTGCATGCTTAGACTCACAGTGCCATAATTTAGCTTGGATCACATTAAATAAATTCAGATATAATGTAGGTTGGTTGAACACAAGTCCACAAACACATACTGATTTTTGGGCACTTAGTATGGGATAAGGGATGTGCTAGGAGACCATGGTGAATCAAGTATTGTCTGAGAGAGAACTGCGTTTCACCAATAAGAAACATCAATGTCTTTTCAGCACCTGGGTTTGGGGCTTGAATTCACTGAAGTCCTATGGCCTTGAGCATGGGAAAGCTAAGAGTCATATTCTATGATCATGTCACCTTCAGAAATAACTCCCTAGATTTTTTTGGCTTTTTGAATACATTTTATTTGAACATCATTGCTACCCAATAACTCAAATTGCTCTGCTCATTGACTTTGTCTCATAATTATTAGGGGCAGAGAAATATCACTGCAGTAAAACAGTGTCATGTGACAAAGATAAAAGGAAAAAAGTGGTCTAAAATACTAGGCTCGGCATATTTTAACAAAGATTATTGTCTGTAATTTGTTTCCCTCTTGGGGACATTAATGTTGGCTCAAGTGGGAAGTAAATGTTGACAAAATAGCTTTGAAGTTAGGAAGATAGATGAGATTGCTCAGATCATTTGAGGCCAGAAGATGATCTGGAATCAAAATACTTGACCACTTCTTCCTCTGTGTCCATGCTCTACCATATTCTGAGACCAAGCATTTGGTCTCAGAACTTGATTTTTTGCATTTGATTTTTGACAGTTCTTCAAGATTCTTGAATTCAGGGACATTGTTTTATCATTCTTGTTCTAAAGATCAGCATAGAGTCTAGCACATACATTGCTCCTAACGGGTTTGTTGAACTCAGAAGCCTGAAGAACGTCAACAGATTTAAGGAGACAAGAGAGGAAAAATCCATGAAACACTGTGTATGGCTTCCTTATACCGTGTTTTAGACATCCATGTCTCTTACTATTCTATACAATAGTTAACCTGCCAATTATACTGAAGGAAGAAAAGACTAAAGCTTAATGTCAGATAAAAGTCATTATTTAATTTTTTAAAGGACTGGAAAGAATTGTGCCAATAATTTAAATCTTTTTATATGGTAAGATTATGATGATGTCTTTCATATGTTTAAATACTTTTCTATAATTTCTAAATTTCTTAATGTAGCATCTTAGTTTTTAAAAAAATTTTTAATTTTAATTTTTTTTTCATGTCTTAGTTTTATAATAACTTTGTGAGTTGTGAAATTGACCACAATCAATGAACAATGCAGGGGTTGGAGGCACTGACCCTCGTGCAGTAAAAATCTGCATTTCACTTTCATCTCCCCCAAAACATAATTACTAATAGCCTATTGTTGACTAGAGGCCTTAATGATAATACAGTCAATTAACACATCTTTTGTATATTATATGTATTATATATAGTATTCTTACAATATAGGAAGCCGGAGAAAAGAAAATATTGTTAAGAATATCATAAGGTAAAGGAATGCACTTACAGTACTGCACTGTATTTATAGAAAAAAGTCCACATATAAGTGGACCCTCACAGTTTAAACCCATGTTGTTCAACGATCAGCTATATATATGTCCCTTTTTCTTTCAGGCTACAAAAGAAATTCAAGGCAAATTTATGGAAAGTATGGCAATGACATAAGTTAATTTGGTTGAGTTGTAATAAGAAGTCAGTCATGTCAGTAATCTAAATGAAATGGAATAAATGAATAAATGCTCAGCCTCTTTGCAAAAAATAGTGCCAATTCACTATGTTTATATTTACAATTATTATAATAGCAGTGAAACTAGTAATAAACAATAATTTTATACTTCTTTCCTAGAGTATAGATTAACCTTTTCCCCTGTTGCAAAGGATTTTATAAAAGGAAATTCTAATTTAAAATAAAAAATGAATAACATTTGCAAGTAAAACCACAAAAACTCCTGGGGCTTATATTTCTTTAATGTTGGAAATATTTGTTAAAAGTTATATTTCCTGTTTTTTTATATTTAATGAATATGACTTTGCCTCCAGAGTCTCTACTTTTTTTTTTATATACTCTCCAGAAGCACTTCATGGAGTATCATAAGCAAATCTATTTTTAAATGCTTAGAACATATTAGTAATAATTAGCATTTCATGTACACTCTTTGTATGTAATGTTCAATCTCTAGAATTAATTTTGAAATGTATCCTCTTAAACCTCTAACCCAGCTTGTATTTCACTAAAACGGTAAGCTTAAACCTGATCAAATCACAAAGGTTTTCAATACTATCTATGGGAAGTGGTTTTATTTAAAGGATCCACTGTCTAAATCTGTAGTTCCACAAATTTAGGAATTATTTTTATCAGCACATTCATGAGCACTAGATAAAAGGTTATAATATTAGGCACTGTAGGCAATGCAAAGCTTAACATAGAATAGATACTGCTTGCAAGAAGCTTAAAGTCTAATTGAGAAAAACAAGACATGAAAACACACACACTTAAAATATGACAGAAAGTAATAAAGACAAGAAAAGCACAGATGAAGTGCCATGGAAGTAAGAGCAGGGAATAAGAGATTAAATGTCATGTGAGCTAAAGTTGAATAAGATACACATATGCAGAAATGGGTATGACAAGCATTACAGCTTTGAGCTCTTATCTGTCATATTAAATTGTAACTATTGGTTTATGTGACTGTCTGTATTTCACTAGACGGTGAACTCTGAAAGCCAGAACCATGTCTTGCCGCCTTTGTATATCCTCGGTTCCCAAGACAGTGACCGGAAATAGCATTAATACATAGTTGTTGAATGCTGAATGACTAGAATGAAGAAAAGTACAATAGTAAATCATGGAAGCTTTGGGGAGGGGTGGGGGCAGCTTATCCAGCAGTGATGAAAAACATTATTAAGTGGAAAAAACAGACGTGTGAGAGGACAGAGGCATTTATTTAACTGTGCTGGGTGTAGAATGCAAACTTTATGCAGCCAGCAAGTGGCTTAACCAGTGCTCAAGTTCAGATGTTCCACTTGCAACTGGGTGCTATTTCCAAGACATAATTGTATTCTTATTTTGAAACATAGGAATGACTGGCTCTGGTTTAAAAATCTACTATTAAAATAAATTTCATCTGCACTTTAAAATAAGTAGTACATTGATATGGACTGAACTGCTCATTCATCCACATTTTGAAGCCCTGACCCTCAATGTGACCATATTTGAAGATGGTATTTCTTATAGGAAGTGATTAAGTTTAAACAAGGTCATAACTGTGGACTCCTAGGGGCATCTCAGTGGCTCAGTGGTTGAGCATCTGCCTTTGGCTCAGGACATGATCCCAGGGTCCTGGGATGGAGTCCTGCATCAGGATCCCTGCAGGGAGCCCACTTCTCCCTCTGCCTATGTCTCTGCCTCTCTCTCTCTCATGAATAAATAAATAAAAATCTTTAAAAAAAAAACTTGGAGTCCTAATCCATGGATTGGTGACCTTATAAGAAAAGGAAAAGATCCCACCTTCTCTGCCCCTTCTCTTCATGTGCATGAGTTGAGGAAAAGCTATCTGAGGACACAGAGAGAAGGTAGCCATCTGCAAGCCAGGAAGAGAGCCCTCACCAGAACGTGAGCATGATGGGACCTTGACTTCAGACTTCCAGTTTCCAGAACTGTGAGAAAAAAAATTCTGCTTTTCAATCTACTCAGTCTATGGTATTTTGTTATGGCAGCCTGAGAAGGATAAGACATACATGTTTCTAAATAGGGTAGCAAAGAGTTTAACAACCTTCAAGCTGAATTATCATCCAACCCAAACTCCGTTTTTTCTCTTAAATAGCAAGTGTGATATTCATGAGAGCTTTTACTTTTTATCTGAATAAACTAATTGCCCTCAACTCTCTTATTAGTCAACACCCTGTATGATCCTTGGGGTAGAGCCTCCATTTTGCCTACCATGGTGGCAGATGCACTGGAAGCACTCAAACATTTTTTTCTGAGTGAACAAGTATTGGTCATTTCCCTGTCTGAGTGGTAAGACACCACTAAATCTTAACCTGAGCAGAGGTTCACCTTCCTTAGAGACCCAAATGATACCAACATAGGGAACATGTAATGTGTGACTTTTTTCAGACATATTATATTTTCATTAAAAACACCTCTTGCAGTTAAGCAACACCACCAAATAAGCAATACAGAAACGGTTTTGTGTAGCTCACTAACAAATATGGAATAGTAGCTTCACTTACAGAACTACTTTGGTCTATTCAGACCAAAAAAAAATTGAGTATGTGTAAATCACTCAAATGAAAAATTTAAGCATTCAGCAGAGCAAATGAAAATATTTTACTTTATTTCTATGCATCAAAGAAGCAAGGTATGGTAAAAGGATTTTATATGACATTGGGAAATAAAAGTAACACTTGTTTAGAGTTTAATGGCACAACTTTACTTTATCACATTTTAGTTTATAAGAGGATAGTATTGACCCTGTAATGATGCCATGTTACAACCATCATCTACTGGACATCACATAATGACTTCAACTCCAATGACATGACCCAGTGGTTATTCTCCTCTCCAGCAGCTTGACTTCTACACATCTCATCTTCCTCTTTAGACCTTCCCTAATGATCAAAACATGTCAATTTTAGTTTTCTTCATTTTAGTCAGAGATAGCATTGTCAGGAAACTGCAAAAAATATCTTTTGAAGACAATGTGGAAAATATGTGACTGGAGAAACTTATTAAGAGGATTAAAATGGCCCAGCTTTTTATTTTTTATTTATTTTTTATTTTTTTTAAAGATTTCATTTATTTATTTGAGAGAGAGAAGCAAGGAGAGGAGCACAGAGGGGGAGAGAGAGGGACAAGCAGACCCTGTGTTGAATGCTGAGCCTGACCTGGGGCTTGATCTTTTGACCCGGAGATCATGACCTGAGCCAAAACCAAGAATTGGAAGCTCAACCAACTGAGCCACTCAAGTATCTCATAATGGCCCATCTTTTGAAGCTAATTTTTGCAAGGAAAGATTGGGGAAAAGGCACAATTCACAATGATATCTCAGAATAGCAAACCCGATTATGGCCATAAAGCCCGTCTGCTCTGCCGTTTGTGAATGTTTGTCTAGGATCAGGCCCTGTGAGTGGTATTCATGAGGCAGATCGGTGGCATAACCCTGTGTTGGGAACTAACAGGCCATTACTGACTCATTGTCTATTCATTTTAGATTGTTTCTATGGAGGATTTATAGAAACAATACCAAGGTGGCACCAAGGTGGCTATCAATGCTGTTTACAGACAATTTAGAGGAATAAACCTGCAGTTATGCCCGGGCTGGCTTCCCTTGTGGTCCTGGGGCGTAGTGCTCTAATCCTATTGTGACGTGATTGTTTCACCATAAACTGCTCCACAGAGGCCTGTAATTGGCGTACAGGTTCAAATTAGATTGCTGTGTGTTTAGGAAAGCAGGGGTCATTTCACATCAGCACCTCTCATTAAGAAGCAGGCGACAAAATTCTCCATTACAGGAAATCTAATGTATATATTATCTTTTATTATATAGAAAATACCCAGAGTATATAGTCTTGGACACATGCACACAGACATTACCCATCTTGTCTTTCACCACCATGAGGAGGATAGGCAATGTGTAAATGCAAGACGCATCGCTGAGAACGGCAATTAAATATTTACCAGCACTGTATCATGGAACACTGGGTTTAGGAGCTAAAAACGGGAGACAGGAAGGTAATTAATGGGTGAAAAGTCCAACAATTAGTTGTGCTGTCTGTTAATAATATCATGATATGATGGTGGAGGCCAAAAAGGCTTGTTGTCCTTGCTTTCAACCTTACTGCTGGGTGAGCTCAGGTGAGGTCTCAGGAAAAAACACCCTCTTCCTAGGCTCCCTCACTTCTTCTCAAAATCACCAGGTAAGTCTTCAAACCATTGATAGCACAATTTACTAAAGGAGAAGCTACTCATGGTGCAAGGTTACTCTCTGGGTAGGTAAAAGCCTGGGACAGACAATACTCCAGTTGAAGGAATAATAAACATTTCACAATTGGATGCCACAGTGAATAAACATTTTTCAAGTTTTTGCTTTAGCCTTTTAAAGAGTCATGGAGGGAAGAAGGTATTTAAAAGAGGCTGAAATGAGAAGAAAATTATATGAGCCAAAAAGAATGTAATGTTAGAAAGTTAAGAAACAGAATAGTAAAAAGTGAACTGAGGCAGAATGTGAAGCACAATGAGAGGGTCTGTAATCAAAAACCGCAATGTAGATATGTACAAAAGTGAGAGAAGCGAGAAGAAAGAGGTGGTAAGAAGGTAAAGTGGGGAGAGGGCTTGGAGAAAGAAGAGATACTTTCCACTTCCAAAAAGGACACTGATTTGCTTTTGGACAGGTAAGAAACTGTGGGAAAATGTGACCTGAGCTTGATTGAGCCTGATACTAAGGAAGAAGTCAAGTAGTACACACACACAGGCATATGTGCACACACGCATACATGCACACACACACACACGCACGTGAGCGCACACAAACTTAAGAATTTCTCTGACTTCTAAAACAGCTCCTGGCCATCAGCCATGGAAATGAAGCTCAGACCAGCACAAGATCCCTGTATGGGTCAAATTGCATCCTGGAAAAAGAAATGTTGGAATCCTAATCCTTCAGTAACCTTAGAATGTGACTGTATTTGGAGATAGGTCTTCACAGAGATCGTCAAGTTTAAAGAGGTCATTAATGTGGACCCTAATATCAAATGACTATTGTCCTTACAAAAAGAATCATTTGGACACAGAGACAGATGTACATACAGGAAGGATGATGTAAAAACACATGGGGAAGAGATGGCCATCATATGCCAAAAAGAAAAAAGCCTGAAATCCCTCAGAAGAAACCAACCTGGCCGACACCTTGATTTTGGACTTCTAGCCTCCAGAACTGTGAGATAGTAAGTTTCTGTGTTCAAACCACCCAGTTTGTTATGGTAGCCCTAGTAAACGGGTACAGTTCCATAGCTAGAGGGCCCCTCAGTCAATAGGTACATCAGCCTCCTTCTCCCAACCTTCCAGACCCAGGTGTGCCTGCAAGAGATTCCCGAAGATGAACCACAGAGCTGCAGATGCTCTGCCTTCTGCACAGCAGCCTGTGAAGTCTCTGCTACTTTCTTGCTCATCTACATCAAGCAAGCATATTACCCATTGGCAAATACTTCGGGCTCGCTGTCTTCAGAGACCTACAATGTTCAAAGCTTACCATGACACAAGAACGCATAACCTATGGGCAGCATCCAGTGACACGATGCAAGCCCTTGCCCACCAAGGCTACAGTCACCAACTGGGGGGCTAACTCCATGAATGTATGTGCCTCAGTGTTTTGATAGGCCTTCTGGTGACATTGTGTTCTCTTCAAACACACCCACAGAATAGGGAAACCATCTGTGCCATTGTCCCACAGGAAGTGGAACACACTAGCTGATGGATTCTCATCTTGGTGGAGCCAAGCCAGGATGTTCAAATGCTATCACTCCATGCTCTGAGTCCCTGAAAAGCATTCTCCCCATCGCACCCCAACACCAGCCGTCCCTTTGCTAATACATCTCTACTATGACTTCAGAGAAGGACCTAAAAGACATGTTTCTATGCTTGACAGTGGTCATCCTGGCAATTGTCAATGAGGTGACTGTACCTGAGATGTCCTGAAGACTCTGATCATAAGACATGCCTTTCCTGTCTTTTGTCCCTGAGAAGCATTGAAGTTTGGCAGAAAAAGGCATAAATAAGATATATGACCTTGAGACAGTCAATCTCATCATCTAGAACAGGAGGGCCTGCTAAAAAAATCTCTAATCCCTTCTCTGATAATTATATGACTGGTAGTTTGTGCGGGTTCCTCTTTCCTAAATCCTCCATGTTTTCCTGGCTCAGAATCATCCCCAAAGTGATCCTGTATCAGTCCTGTCTAGCTTCATCAACAGTTTTCTCCAAGGTGAACGCTTTATAGTAAGTGCTCACATAGCCCCCTCTGAGTCTCTTTTACAAGTAAAGAGAACGAACACTCTATACCCCATATGAAACCCAAGCACATCAGTGGTTTAAGCCGATTGCTTTCACCACCAGAAAGCTCTGTTACGTAATGTAACTATTAGGCTAGGCAGAGCTTCATCTGATGATAAATGATAGGTCACAGAAAGTTCATGCCCAATAACAGAAGTTGCACATCAGTATTACCAGGAGCGCACACATATGAAAGGAAGCAGGAGCCATCAATAACTACGTTTGGTCCTGATAATTATTATTAGCTTAGTAATAGTTATTGCCATCCTCTCTCTTTCTGCTGATTTAGTAAAGAGCAACTAATAACAATGAGGGGTCAAATGTACAAACCAAATGATACTCCTTGCCCAGACACATAATGCAGTTTCTAATGAGCTAATAAATGCTGTGTATGTGTGTGTGTGTGTGTGTGTGTGTGTGTGTGTGTGTGTTTGCAGGTGTGTGCTTAACCCAAGAAAATTAAACTTGCTAGGTGGCCAGGGACTCACCAACTACATTTTCTTTTCTTTCTGCTAAATCACAGACTACCATAAGCTTTCTTTGAAACCCTGCAATATCGCAAGAACCAGCTAAAGAATTCCCCTTCCGGCTGCTCTTTGAATCTTCTTAAAACCTAATTCAAAGTATTGTCATTCTTTTGTAGACACAAGTCTATAAACTCATTCTCCAGATAGAAGTTTTGAAACAAAACATGGGGACTTCTGAGACATGAAGAGCTCCTTAGTAATTAAGATAAAATAAGGATTCCCATCCCGACTCTCTATTACAGATCTGTGAAACAGCTCGATACTGCACTTCACTGGGCTGAAGCCCATTCGGGCCATCGAGTTGAAAACCGCTGTATTATTATTCTTTGATGTCTACAGCTCAGTAGCACAAAGCTGGTCTCTGAGCACTTACTCTCTATAAAGACACTCCAAATGTTTGGCCTTTGGGCTGTAAATATTGTGTCACCATTGATTTTTAACATATAAAGTGTATTTTCCTGAATGTCAAGTATTTTCAAAGTGCAGGGCCTCCCAGGAGCACAAAGTAGAAGGAATTAAAGATGGTTTAAAAGCTAGGACTACAAGCAAGCAGGAAAGAAAGACAAGGGAAGGAAGAGATGAGAAGGAGAATGAATGTGAGCAATATTCAAGTACTGTGGGCTCTTTCGCGGGTTAGTTTCAAACGTTACGTGGAAATGTAGCTCACTGTCACTAACAACACGTTAGCATCGGTATCATCAGTTCCATTCCTTTACAACAGCAACTGTGCTCTGAGACACTGCATACAGCACTACGGTGGAGTCTTTGTAAAAATTTTACCTCCTTCATTGTGATATCTCTTTGATTACTCTTCACAGTAAACAGATGCAAAACTACTCGTAAAGGAAAAATCTCTATCAAATTTTCTACTTCACAAACTGTAAAACTCTATTTCAAAGCAACTGCTATCAAATATCCTTATAGAACTTGCATTCAAATTAGAAAACACACTAGAAAATAATTTTGAGCAGCTGTTTGCACATTAAAAAATCTGCCAAAGTTCACCGTCATTTCTTGGCAAAGTTGAACACAGATTTGAGGCAAATGAAATGTCGTTTTTCTTGTTTCTTTATAAGTTAGGAGAAATGCCCTGAGCTGTGTCCCAGACCTACAGTGGATCACCTTGCTCTTTCTTTATCAGTCTCCTGTGCCAAGTCATAATCGGACCATCAAGTTCAGTTTCTGACCTCCTACATGCAAGCTGAGATTCCCGTGGGACGTGGATGAGCTGAGGGAGCTATTCTCTTTCCCTCAGTCAATCAGGCAAATGCAACCAAAGTTAGGAAAAATCTCCTTATACAAAGCATTCCTAATTTTCATTGGCCTGTGTGTGAAGCTAAAAAAAAAATAAAGGTTTTGTTCCCATTCGACAAAAAGGAGTGATAAATGTCATCAAACCTTCAAATCTCTCATTGCTTTACAATACTTGATTTATCCATATCTAATGTGAATAATCACCCGAGTCGAAATCTAATTTAAAATACAGGCTTATAACTTAAAAGTCCAAGGAAATAAAATTGCAAAACTAGAGCATTGTTGGAAGATGCCAGAAGAAAGTCCAAGGGAATAGATTTTTAAGGAGCAAACATGTCAAGTCACTGATATGACATGTGGGTAGTAAATGCTGAAACTATTCCTGTCAGTTTCATGCATATTGCTATTCTCTTCTTTTATTAAGCTGTGGTGGTTTGCTTGGGAATTTCAGGATGACCACTTTTTATTCTTATCATCCATTGTTCCACTGCCCCCTCAGATTCCCATCTTCTATCTCCTATAACTGCTCCTGACCATCACTGATTGATTGGGAAAATGTATTGATATCTATCCTTCAATAATTATCTAGGGATAAATATTCACATTACTGAGTCATGCTCTACCTGTACTTAATACTGCATCTACACGTTTTCTAAGGATGTGCTTAATACTGCTAATAAAAATCAGGTTGACTATCTTAATGTCTTATAAAATACAAAGGAATTCCTTGTGACTCTGTTCAGTGTAAGGCAGCCAGTATTAATTAGGCAGTCTTCATATCCTCAGCTAAATGCTAAGGCAAATCACCAAAGGAAAAGCCAAAGAAAATGAGCCTTTGCTAAGGAATAAGGAAATCTCAGTCCCATCTCTGTTACGGAGTCACTGTGTAACCTTTGACCCACCATCTCTCTGGTCCTCAGTTTTTTAAATTAAAACAACTAGCCTCTGTGAACGGTAAGATCTCTCCAGTGTTTCAAATGATTGCTGTGTCTTCTGAGCCTTTAAGATGCTGTGGTTTTTATTATACTCTAAGTGTGTAGGTGTATGAGGTAGGGACAGAAGGAAGTAAAGGATAAAACTAAGAGATAAAATGATAAACAATATACATCTGTTCATTGTTGGACCACAAAAGGGAAATTTGAAGTCAAACAATGAACAATATATATTATTTACAGTTACAATGCTGTAAGTACAGCATTTTTAAGAAAGGGGAAATATTCACTTCTATAACCATTTTCTTCAGAAACATGGCTATTTACACACACAAGTAGTCTAAAACCCTGACAACAATAGAGTTTCTCCAAAATTGTGGTAGAACATTGATAATGTAAGGGCTATTCTTTTCGAAATTTTAGGACATCTTAGGTTTTTATTCTTAGTTGCAATAAGAAAACCTCTCTCTAAATAGGATAAAACAAAGTCATAAACCTATTCGATTCTATTCATAAGTTCTATTCGATATGTTTATAAGGAATGACAGACAACCCCCAAATTGAACAATCTAACCAATTCTTGAGGGGTAGTAATTGGAATTAATCCAAGGGCTTTCTATCTATTGTTGAGATACATTAAAGTTATAAATATGATACGGCAATTTGACTCTGAAAATAATCACAGGCTGAGGTTAACAATGAAATCAAGATGCAATGTACTGTATTGGTGTAATTTTATTTCCTCATTAATTATTCTTCCAATACAATAAACACTAAGAATCTACACATACTTCAGAGCAGGCATCTTAAAATTCAATTCCCTTTCAGGAATTTGTAGTCATTTAGATCAACAGCTTGATAGAGAGCATATTGCCTTTCTCATTCCACTTTCTTGACCACATTTGATTATCTGGTAATAATATATTTGTATACAGTTTAGGAATAACATTTCTCATTTGATTACATTGGATAAAATAAATATTGTTTACCTATACTATCCTAATTTCTTAATATTAAAAGCTAATGTTCATTAATTTGTTTATCGATCTCTAACTTTGGAATTGTTAGAGGAGTCATGGCTACAACCAAAACAAAAAATTCCTTGCCTTCTGGCAAGTTACATTTCAGTGCCAGGAAGACAGATAATAAACACAATAAACACAAAAATAGACAAGTTCTATTTTTAAAAGTGGCAGTACCTATATTGGACTATTCTTCTTTATATAATGGTTCAGTCCTGGTTATGAATAATACATCTTGCTTCCACAAAGCGTTCAGATACTGATCTAATTAGACTCATTTCTGAGGTCTTCCTATAGTTCACGCATCAAACACAGGCCCTTCAGGCAGCTGTGCTTGGGTCCATAGGCATGAGATGTTAAAGAAATGAGCGCAGTCATACTAACATTGCCTTCCCTCTCTTACAGATGTAGCATGACAGGGATTGCCCGAGGCACTCTAATTACAAAGTATTTAGTGGTCAGGATCTACCATACACCTGCCAGAAACTCGAGAGGAGAGATGTTGCACCAGGATTTTTATCCTACCCAGGAACCCAGCTGGAAGCCAAGTTCTAAAGATGCTGGTGGCGGCATAAAAACCACATGCCTTCAGAGTTCAGTTGGAAATCCCTGGAATTCTCCCCTTGGATGGGCAGGTACAGTGCCTCATTCCACAAGGATTGTCCACGGACCATGAAGCCAAGAGTGTGCTTCTGCCACAAACAACTTGGAAGTAGAGATGATTTCCAAGGCTAGAGAATTGCACTTCTCACCTGAACAAATATCTGAAGGGTTTCCAAATGAGGGATACAGATCTTTTCCAGAAAAGATAAAATTTGATGGAGAGTTATATGCCACTTTCATACTGCAAATGCATGGTTTTGAAAATTAAATAACAAGTGTATTTTAAATGGATCCTCAAATTTAGAGCTGAAGACGTTAAATCATAATTATTAAAATAAAAATAAAGATTTCACAGTGACCTGGAAAAATTCATTTTTCAGATGAAAAATTAATACATATTTGTCTAAGAATATAAAGTTTATTTTATTTTATTTTTTTAGAAGATAAAGTTTAAATCAACGTTTCCACTCTTGTTACTTCTATTTTTGCAGATCAAGTTCTCTGTTACTAACACTTTAGATTTATAGTATGACACTTTTAAAAAAGACTGTCTCACATAGAAATCTTAGAAAAGAAATCCACAAAAATGAATCTGCTTCCAGACTATCAGAGAAAACAGGAAAAAAAGTCAAATCCATTTGCTTATTGCATATGCCTGCTGTGTTAATCTGATAATAATAGGAGATATAAATAATTAACTGCTACCTCATATGCCACTTTGTAGGTGGAAATCAGGAGGCTCATTTTGCCCATGATCAAGTTAATGAAGCAGAACCATACAAAACCTAAAATACATTTTGTTTCCCTACAATTTAGGGAATGCAAATCGCCAAATGGCTCCTACTAGAATCTTACTTTCTTCTTTGAATTTTTACCCATTTGACTGTACAGACCTTTTTTGTTATATAACCTATAAAATATTACTTTGGAAATATTTTGAATTAAAAAATGAAGGACCAAAGAAGACCTGAAATATTATTGAGCCTATGCCCCCTTGCCTGTAACAATGTCTCTCCTCAAACAACACTTAGACAACTTTATATTTATCCCAATTTAAAGACATTCACTGAAGAAGATTCTAACTTCTCTCTCTGGGAAACTCAGTTCAGCATTTAACAATTTCATGACTTGGAAAATACACTTACTTTGAACTCAAATGCAGGTTGCTTTAATTTTTTTTATCCATTTCCTCTGTCTGTCATTCCTGTGGACAGAGAATGGCAACTATCACCTCCCATGTAAATCCTACAATCAGACTATGGCCAGGTTCCTCTTTTTTTTCACTGCAAATGTTCTAGTTCTATTAATGTCATATCCTATTTTCTTGTCTGAAAACCCTTACCCACCATAAACCTCTCTGGAGTCACAGTGGTAATGTTTTCATCTCTTCAACTTGTATAACCCAGAAATCCCACTTCTAATTGCCTAGAATATTAAGAATTAAGATGTGTAAAATTTAGTTCAGAAGCAGAAATCCCCATGAAGATGGATTCCCCTATGGTGATTTTGGGATTTTTCTGCATGTGATCTATAGAATGATTTCTGACAGTGTCCTAGTCTTGATGGACTCCTTAAAGGCAAGGTCAAGTCTCACTTTTAGTCAAAGAATGTATTGGATTTCAGATTTTAGTGTAAGAATGACTAGGGAAGCTTATGAACAGTGTAGATTCAATTTATCGTGACATTCTTCACTGCCCCAAATCTTAAAATGGTATATCTGAGCCGGAACCCAGAATCTGTAGGGTTTTTTTTTTTTAAGATTTATTTATTTATTTGCAAGAGAGAGATTGCATAAGTATGTGAAAAGAGGGAGATGGGGAGAGAGAATCTCAAGCAGACACCACCCCCCCCCCACACTAAGCAACAAGTTCTCTCCACAGCACTAACACCCTTGCTCCAGTGACTCTGAGACACATATTCTGGATATTATATTTAAGAAGATGTTTCCTCTAGCTACCATTATCCATTTCTTCTAGATTGGCCAGAAGCAGGATGTGATCTGAATTCAGAAAGTACAGACAAGGAAAGCTCTGAAGATTAACCACAGAAAGTGAAAAGCTTAGAGGAATCTTCTCCACGCAGCCACCTCACCATATTTACACTTTCTTGTGTATTCACTTATTCGTTCTTCCACATGTTCAACTTCCATTCACAGCTTTTGGGTTTCAAGGTCAATACCCCAGAGTCTCAGGGTAGGGAGGGGTTCTGACAAATGCCATGTAAGGTTCCTTGATAACTACTGAGCAGCACAAATAGTAAATATTTCTGTATAGGAATCCAAATAAGTAATAAATTATTGTGGATGGGCAGGTTACAAAGGCTTCAAAAACTATTTAGTCATTTGACAAATATTTATTGAATGCCTACCATGTGAATGAATTAATAAAAAATTGTTGAGCATTTTGTTTCAAAGGGCAATTGACTAACAATAAAACATTTATTAAGTCATTCTACTTATTCATTTGTGAAACATTTATTGAGCACTTACCACATATCAAATAGCCAAGTGCTAAAAATGCAAAGATAAATTCAGTCAGCCACAGACACTTAAAAGATGCCTACCATGAGCCAACCACTTTTTGAGGCACCAAAGATACAGCAGTGAACAACCTTAACAAAGATCCTTGTTGTTATGGGGCCCACATTCTAGGGTGTAAATTCAGGATGCACAGCAAGAACAAAGGGTTTACAAAGTAAGTAAAATACGTATAGAATTTTGTTAGTGATAAGAGCCATGGAGAAAAATCAAACGAGAAAAGGCATGAGAATGTCAGGGGTGGAGGATACTTGCAATTAGAGGAGGCTAGTGAAGGTTTCACTGAGATGACCCTTAGGTAAAAATCTGAAGAGTGGAGAGGAAGTAAGTTATGCAGGCACCCTGGGAAAAAGCATTCCAGGCTGAGGGAACAGCAAGTGCAAAGACTGAGAGCAGAAAAATGCCTAGAATGTTTGAGGACTAGCTAGGTGGGAGCAAGAGGGAGAGCAATAGAAGATACAAAAACTGACAAATAGCGGGGTTTTGTAGGATTTTACTCTGACATTGGGAGTCATTGACATATTTCAAGCATGGAAGTGTGTGGTTAGACTTCCATTTAGGAATGCTTTCAACGCGATTTCTGGGTGCAGAGTTGTGAAGAGCCTGGGTGAAGGTCTAAAAGAAATGTTAAAAGTAGTGAGAGGTGTTAGAACAATTTAAGTTAGAACTACACCAGGAGCATTGCAGCATACGTGAGAAGTGGTCTGATTCTGATATGATTTTGACATAGAATCAAACATTTGCTGATGGATTGGACATGTGGGGGGGTGAGGGAAAAGAAAGGTATTAAGGACGACTCCAAGTTTTTAAGCCCAGAAGTCCAAAGTTGCCAGTAGCTTAGGATATTAACAAAGGACAGGAGAAGCAAATCTGGGGAAGATCAGGAGATCCATCTCTGCATCTGTTATGTGTGAGATGTCTACCAGACATCAAGAGGTGATGTCAAGGAGGCCACTGGTTATTTGGCAGTACATGGGAAGGTCAGTGCTTAAGATGAGAATGTGCTTGTCATCAGTATATAAATAGCATTTGAGGCCATGTACTTGGGTGAGGTCCCTGAAAGTGACTGTAAAAACAGTTTGGGGCATTTTCATGCCTGGAAACCAGCTGCAAAGGAGACTTTCATGGACTATGGCTTTAAAAATGTCTAGGATTCTGTTTTTGTTCTCCTCCATTTCATTCTCCATTTTGAGTGATCTTTTCTAAACAAAATCAGATTTCCCATATCCTCTCCCAAAAACCTCTCAATAACTAATGCTCTTAGGATAGGATGCTCTTAAACTGGTCTACAAGGTCCTGCATGGCCTGGCGGCCACAACCCTCTGCAGGCTCATTCACAACCCCCCACCCGCTGTTCTCCAAACACACTATTTTCTTTCAATTCTTCAAAGAGTAGTTCTTCCTGGGCTTTTGCATGAAATGTTCCATGTCCTACTACAGTCTTTCCCTTCATTTGTTTTTTCTTGGTAATTCCCTCAGAAACCTTCTAGAATTCAGTCAAATTCTCCCTAGCCCTTCCTCTGCTCTCCCCAGTACCATATAACTTCCTGTCCTAGCACTTACACAGAGCTAATATAAGCTTTGCTGCATGATCATCCGATTTTTCTCTGCTTCCACCAGACCATAAGCATGATGACAGCAAAGACCTTGATCACTGCTTTACATATTCCCAGACCCTGGCACAACACATGACATGAAGTAGATGTTCAATAAGTCTTTAAAGGTAGAATTAACAAATGAAGGTAATCTGAAGTTTTATTTCTAAAGATGTAGGCCAATAACATTCACATTCCCTTGGGTTACTCAAAGAAATTTCTACATACTGCCAGAAGCACCCTCACAATGATAAAGAAAATAATAGTTCACCTCCCTTCTAAATGGCATATTCCAAATTTAACTTCTGTTACCTTTTGCCTATTTCAGAGAAATGTCCCTTTATAACAAGCAAGTCATGTAAACAGAACTTCAGACATGAACAGTGTGTCTGATGAGTCTCAAAGCAAGGAGAAAGAGTGCAAGGAAGTGCCCAGAGGGTCAGGTTATACCATGACTTTGCACAGTGAATGACCACCAATTTACGATGCTACACAAATTATGGAATATGGATAGTAGATTAACTATAAGAAAAGGTCAGCCTGTAGAGGAAGTCACAGAACCCAGGAAGTAAGGAGCCCACTCTCCTTGTGACTGGAATCACTGCCTGGGGAGCTAAGTTCATGCAAATGGGCTATCAACCAGGCAAGCCCTTTTCAATCTTTGGGCTAAAGCAATTTGTCTAGCCTGGTGCACAGCTATAGATCTTGCTTTTTTCCTGAATCAACATGATCTATGCTAGACTTTGATTGAAAAAAAAAAAAAAAAAAAAGCTAGTCAGACGGGTGAAGGATTTTCCTTGTGGATTTTCTGGATCATATCAGCCATAAATTGAAGTACAGATACTCTGTTTAAACCAAGCGCATGATTAAAGAGACGTATTCCTATTAAGTGTTGAATTTTGGAAGAATGTGGCTTCCTAACAGCTAAACATAATATATAATTATATGACATCATGTTGCATTGTAACTTTGACTTAAAAAAAATAAATACTTAATAGAGATTGCCTACTAACTATCCATGCATGCTTGTGAAAGAAATATAATTAACTCAAGTTTATGGCTGAGAGAAATGAAACTTTTAAAATAAGTTTAAAACTAATCTGTAAAATCAAATACCACAAAGTCTAGATGCTCAGCTTTCTTCAATAGACAACAGGCTTGGTAAAATGGGCAGCTTTCAAAGACATGGTATGATACAAGAATGATACACACAATAAATGAAAATGCTTTATATAAAATGTAGTACACAATTTCTTTCAATGATGATCCCATCCTTATAGGATGGTCTAGACTTTAGGATCATTTCGGAAATTCCAACTGGCTTTTAAAAGCTAAAAATGTGTTATCCCATGGAACAAGAAGCATCAGTAGGGCAATCTCAAGGCATTACAGTCAAGGCTGCTTCTCCACCTTTTAGCATTTCTCTTAGACCTACACCCTCTGTATATATCTATTTTGTTCTCAGTTTGGCTTCCTTCTTGGTCACAGGATGGTGGCCAGCAACAACTGGGATTCCAGCTTTCCTGAGTGTGTCCAGTTAAAAAGAGGTGACTTGCCCTCAACACGGAATAAAAAACTTTTCCCTTCATCTGATTGGTCCAAGTTGGTCACACATCCACCCCAGTCCACCAACAAGAGTTACTAGTAGAATGTCAAATACCCATTATCTTCTCAGGGCATCCCTCAGTGACATGTGGGCTGCAGGAAGTGGAGGCTAGACCAGAAAATTCTGTTCCAGAAGAAAGAACAGAGGAGCCCCCTCTGAGCAGGCTATCAACAGAATC
Organism: Canis lupus dingo; assembly: GCF_003254725.2. Taxonomy (NCBI): domain Eukaryota; kingdom Metazoa; phylum Chordata; class Mammalia; order Carnivora; family Canidae; genus Canis; species Canis lupus. The sequence goes on along the minus strand of NC_064264.1, from coordinate 32,262,724 downwards.
CATTAAAGACCTCCGGAAATAATCTAGCTTTTAATCCTAAAGCAAAAACCTATCCTGAGGAAAAGAAAAATTTTATAACACAAATTTCATTGTGTTTAAAATATTCACCAATTACTTAATTTGGAATATTTAATCACTAAAACTAATCCTTTATTCATCATTTCTCTTAGTTGTATTATTGTTTTGTTCCACCTTCAACAGTTCTTTTTCTCCTCATTAAACTTTGAACCCCTTGTTGTGTCTTCTGCTTCATCATAGAGCCCCCACTGTACCCTGTCCATTACTTTACAACCAGCAGGGACCAAACCATTTGACTGGCTGCTAAATTCCAGCCAATTGGCTTCCTCACTTCGTGGCCTTTTGGCTCAGAGCAAGCACAGCATCAGTTGAGTCGGTGTGACATCTTCTATCCAGGGAGTCTTCCCTATCCTGGCAGGAAGACAAACCCTACAGGCTAATTACTAAGCATGTGGTTTTCAATTAATAATGCCTATGATTAGCATGGAGCAATTTTTATCTAACATGGGTATTACTAGCCTGAAAAATTATCTCCAAAAAAAATCTAAGAACATATGTGTGGAGAGTATAGAAAAAGCAAGCATATCTTCAATGGTTAAAACACACACACACACACACACAAAGTCACAAAAATAAGATTTCCTTTGGTAAGGAGAGTAAATTTTGAAGGATTTCAGCATGATCGAAGACAATTTTAGTCTGAAGTATTGTAAAATGCAGTGGAGCCAGTTGGTAGATAAGGTAAATAAGCCTGCCCACCTCTGACTATGTCCTTTTATAATAACTGTAGCTTTAGAACACTAAATAAGTGAAATACAAGTTTGTAATTACACTTTTTTTTTTCTGATGGATATTGTTACAGGAGAGTGACAGTTGCTCAATTGTCTGCTATTGACCTAATGTGCTTGGATTGATTCAGAGAAAAAAGCTCATGTATGTATTTGCTGACTCAAAGGAAATTTCCATTAAAATTAGGAATTTGTATATGCTCCAGTGAATGAAGTAGTTTATATTCTCCACCTCATTTGTCTACTTGGTTATTAATCTTTAAGAAGCTGATTAAGTAGTCTGGTTCAATCTTGTAATTCAATTCTAAAAAAAATAAAAATGAATAAGATAGAAATTGTAATGTCATCTGCGTTATCACATATCTTTCACCATGTGTAATACAAAGAATGTTGTTGCAAAACACTAAGTACTACAAAACAAAACATTTTCAATAATTCCCTAAGTATCCTTAAATGGTATTTTTGAATTTCTAGGTCATTTCCTAATTATCATTCCATAATTTTCAGAAGATGATATTTAGTAGCTGGGCCCTAAATGTATATTTTTAAAGTTTAATTTTTTTCATGATACTTTATTAGGTTACCCTGAAGCCATCCACATTTCTGTGGGTTAAATAATGGCCCACATAGTCTATATTTATGCTCCAATAGGAGCATAGTGCAAATAATTGAAATCCAAAAATAAACCTCAACTCAGTGGATATTTAAAACTCCCCCAAACAAAATCTTTGATTAGACTTGAAGCAATATTAATAACACTAATAACACTAACAATCATCCTAATACCTCTGACTTGCATTACATGAATCATTTCACTTATTTTCTCATATCAATCATATGAAGAAGTATTGCTATCTCTTCTTTATAGATTAGCAAACAGGCTCAGACAGGCTATACTGTTCACTTGTGATTTCCCCTCATCTTTTGCATTAAGCATGGTCTGGCATCTTAATTAATAAATGGCACAATCAAAGAGCAGCTATGTAATGGGCAAGAACTGAAGAATTACAGGCAAGTGCAATACTCAGTAGTTCAAAAGTGGAGAAACTGAGACCAGGATGAGGAAAACAGTGTGACAGCACATGGATTTTGGCTCATATTACTTACTTAGCAGGAGCTAAATAACTTGAACTTCAGTGAGACTCTGCAGCAGGTTCCCCGGGCAAGAAGCAACGTTCTCCACTCTGGCATAGCATAACTGCTACTTTATTTGAGGAGAACAGTATTCCTTCCTGGTCTTTCTGAAAATGAAAACCTGAAATGTGGGCCAAAAATCATCCTATCGATTACAGATTAAAATAAAAAATCATAATTATGAGGATGAGGGTAGAAATTGTAAAAATGCTAGGAAAACTCTAAAATAGTCTTAAAATATGAATTTTTTTTTTAAACGAAGCCTTGGGACTCCTCAGTTGGCTCAGTGCTTGAATGTCTGCCCTTGAATCAGGTCTTGATCCTGCGGTCTTGGGATCCAGTCTGACATCAGACTCCCTGCAGGAAGTCTGCTACTCCCTCTGTGTCTCTGCCTCTCTCTCTCTTTCTCTCTCTGAATCTCTCATGAATAAATAAATAAAATCTTAAATAAAAAATAAAAATATAGCCTTAAAGAGAGACTGATAAAGAAACAGAAATAACTTTGGTGACATAAGAATTAGAAAAGGGAAAGAGAGTTCAAAGGAAAGCGCTATTAGCAAAGTTAAGGAAAAATAGGTAGGCAGGGAAAAATATTAAGGAACATATATGACCAACAAATCATTAATATCCTAACTATAGAAAGAGTTCTTGCAAACCATTAGGAGGAAAAACTGCCCAATTTCCTGCCAAACACATACATCACACAAAGAGCTAAAGACATAAGCAGGCAAAAGAGTCATTGTAAATGGCCAAGAAATATAATTTTTAAATGCTCACCTTCACC